>NC_135539.1:32470527-33083652 GCF_045843805.1 Urocitellus parryii
CTGAATCTCTGGCATGGAGACTCTGCAGCCCCTCTGGTGTGCCCCCTATTTTGTGCCAATCTTCCCACAGGAGCAGCGTCTCGCTTTTTATTCTGGCTGATCACAGACTAAGAGCACAGTGTTACCATCTTCTCTGCTCACACTTTGTGGACTTGACAGAGATTCATTCATCCCTTATCCATCTCTGCCTGGTGCCAAGGGGTCCAAGCCTTCCAGATTGTCCTTTGTCTTTCGGCCACCTGTGAGAAGCCGAGAGCTTGTGAGGCAAGAGCGCCTTTGGGTGGCACAGGAGTGCTGTGGCGGGCTTGGTCAGCAAGTGAGGAGACAGCTCCTCCCTTCACCCCGTGCCACGTGCCAAGTTCCCATCCCTTCAGACCACATCGTGGCGTCTCCTCACACATTCTTGAGAGACACCACAGTGGGGCCTTGTTTTACAGTTAGCTCCGTGGCGTGTTTCCAGAATGTTCTAGCTGCTCACTCCTCCCCACCCCAGAGCAACAACACCAGCCGGGCTGTAATCAGGTCACACTGGCAGCTGTGTGCCTTTGTCCTCAGGCTGGAAGCCAGCAGGAGGTGGCTCCACGTGTCAGGCCTGTCCGTGTGCAGCTTTCTTCTGTCCAGACATCTGTCTGGTGCATTTGGTCAGAGTTGCCTGGTGGCTTTGGAGATCAAGTTTTTAACTCCTTTTGTGTATTGAGAGCCGAGGAGGCATATCATGGTTGAGGCTTATACGTTTTTGAAATGACACCTCAAAATGCTTTCCCAGTTGATAATAGGAGGCCTGGATAAGATCGACCTGAACGACTGGAAGTCCAACACGCGGCTGAAGCACTGTGTGGCCGACAGCAATATCGTCCGCTGGTTCTGGCAGGCAGTGGAGACCTTCGATGAGGAGAGGAGGGCCAGGCTGCTGCAGTTCGTGACTGGCTCCACGCGAGTCCCTCTCCAGGGCTTCAAGGCTCTGCAAGGTGACTGACGGGGAGGCAGGGCCATTGCCATGAGGTGTCTTTTGAAATGTCACCTGCTAGAGAACCCCGTGGCCAACATTCAGAGCCATGGAGGTGCACAGTTGGCTCATGTAGGTACCCATGGAGCCTTGGCAAGGCCCAGTTCCCACAGCCTCACTATGGTCAAAAGCCAAGAGGGCCCCAGGCGGGCACCTAGGAAGAGCATTGCTGGGAGCCACCCACAGACTCTGGCCCCACACTTGAGACTGTAAGTGACCCCTGTTTAGCCACAAGGCACATTGAGGGAAGATGGTGTCATGCTCACTCTAAGCCACTGAGGTCACTATGCAGGCCAGGGAGTTCCATAGGAAGGGTCCCCGGCTGTTGGCCTTGGGCATGTGGCCCAGTGTGTCATCTCACACCCAGGGTTTGAAGGGTATGTGGCGGATCTGGAAGGAGCAGGTGGAGGATGTGAACATACCGAGCTTAGCAGTTGAACTTCAGTGTGGATAGGCATTTGGATTTGTTGCAATTACAGAATCTTCACTCTGACTTTTAAGAATCTTTGAGTGAAAGGAGGGTCGTCCAGGGTCCCTCAACTCAGGGCATAAGGCACTTGTCTTCTCCACAGTGTTGTCTGCCTGTAGGATGGCTGCAGGGGGCCCTGCAGGAGTGAAGGGGGCTCAAGACTATCCAAGCACCTGGGGCCCTCAGCTTCTGCAGGTTGGGATCCCTGAGTTGGCCTGAATTTATAGCAGCAGCTGAGACCAATGCTGGCCAGCTTGATGTCACTGGGGGCCGAGTCTAAAAAGATTGAAGCATGGATGAGCCCAGTGGTTGGCAGGTCTGCTACTAGCAAAGGGTGGGTGCAGACAGATCCCAGCCCAGACACCCTTGGAGCTGCTCATGACCAGGGGATTCTGAGCCTCTGGGTCCTGTCCCTGGGTTGTTCTGAAATGTCTTCTTTCTGTCATTCAATGGCCACTGCAGGCATCTCCTAAAACTGGCCAGGGGCTTACGTTGCTGGGTGACCATCACAACCCTCGGCAGGACAGCCTGCCTGGGCACTGGGGCTGATGTGTGTGGTAGCCGCCACTGGGCAGCTCCAGGGCTTTGCCTGCGAAGTGCATTAACTAGAGTGTCGTTCTGTAAGGTTCTACAGGCGCGGCAGGGCCCCGGCTGTTCACCATCCACCTGATCGACGCAAACACGGACAATTTGCCCAAGGCCCACACTTGGTAAGAACCCACCACGGAGCTGGGTGTCCCAGCAGCTGGCTCCAGAGGCTGTGCCCTTCACCTTGTGCTCAGCCATCTGTCACTCACAGGACTCTGTGACTCATTTCTGCAGAGCTCAGGTGGGGCTGGCAGTAGCACTTATGTCCAGTGGGATAGCACTTTGGAGGGGGCCTTGTGCAAGGCTATCTGAAGGCTATTCTGACATGTAACTAGTGGACACTGGTATTTTGCCATGTAGGTGGCTTCTGCTTCTCAGGCTTGAGTGGCCTTCTTTGCTGTGTCTTTTTTTTCTTTTTTTGGCTCTGTGGATTGAACCCAGGGATGCTTAACCACTGAGCCACACCCCCAGCCCTTGTAATACTTTATTTAGAGACAGGGTCTCACTGAGTTGCTTAGGACCTCAATAAGTTGCTGAGGCTGGCTTTGAACTCACAATCCTCCTGCCTCAGCCTCCCAAGCTGCTGGCATTACAGGCGAAACAGTTTTTACTTTGGATTTATTGCTCTTCACTTCACCTGACATTTCTGGGTCTCTACTGTCCTTCTTGTAACTTTGCCTGTAACCAGTATCTCTTGTCTATTGAAAAATGTTTTCTCCCTACATTTTAAGCTTAAAAATTAATATTCTTGGTAGATCATTCCATTGTGTTTTAAAAGTCCATTTCACACATACACTTTGTCTCAGAACCATTTACCTCTCCTTCAAGTTCCAAACGGTCCAAGAGTGTTACATGATGTGCTAGAATGTTCCTGATTTGGAACCCAGTAGCATGGGTTCAAATGCTGACCATGATACCTTTTAAAGATGGGCTATGAGGCAAACTGCTTGATATCTTGACCTGGTTTTCCACCCCTGTGGATGGGCTAATGCAGCTCTCCCTGAGACTGTTGTGGGATAGGAAGGCCCTGTTTGACCGTGGCTGCAGCATCTATCTGGGCAGGAATGCGCCATGTTGGCACATGGTGCTGCTCTCCGGCTCACAGGGCTCCTGGCCTCTAACATTTTAGCACTGGTATAAAACAGACATAAAAAATGTCTTCTGATATTAACACTTTAGAACAAAGGAGGCCATACCACTCAACCCAACTCCTTGACAAAACTGCTTTAGCTGCTCGGTCCCAGTGACTCATAGCCACTGTGTCCCCCGGGGGGCGGTTCTGTTTCTGTTTTGCGTCAATAGCTTCCTAAAGGATGTCTTCTTCTTTGCATAAATACTGGAAATTAATTTCCCATGGAAATATTGAGTCAGAAGTTTAATATTCACCTCATCTTTCAGGGATTTCACATTTTACTAGCTTTAAAATATAGTTTGTTTTACAGGGAAATTTCCAGACTGCTTTGTTTTGGTCTCAGAGCAAATCCCAGAGGAACACATAGACATTCGATAAATTGTTAGGGATGACATGACTAACGGCCAGTCTAGGTTACAGGAGTCAGCAAAGGGGTAATTCATGGTGTGGAGAAATAATATCTTCCCAAAGACAAAAAACAAATTATGAGCTTTGTCATAATATAAGCAATAAGGTAATAATTTGGTTATGTTTTGGTTTTGAAGGTCTTGATTTATTTTGCTGTGAGTTCATTGGAAAATCTTTGTATTGGAGCAGAAAAGCACCAGGGGAGGTGGAGACCTTGCTAGTGCCCCCCACGCCCCGCCACCTCCCACATACCTACGCCTTGTCTCCTGCCTATCCTTGACCTTGCAGGTGGTCCCAGGGCTGCGCTGCCCCAGCAGTGACTCTGCCTCCTTTGTCCTTTTCCAGCTTTAACCGAATCGATATCCCACCATATGAGTCCTATGAAAAACTCTACGAGAAACTGCTGACCGCGGTGGAGGAGACCTGTGGGTTTGCCGTGGAGTGAAGAGCATCCCGAGGCAGCAGAGTCTCGCTCATGACCACCAGACCAAAAGCATATGGCTTCCGTGTGCCTCCTGCAAGGCTGGCTGAGGCCTGGAGTCCTGGACAACCTGAGGGAAAAGGCTTGTCCCCCTCCTTCTTGTTGGCAGAGGGAGGGGGCAGGGGACTTTCGTAGGTGGCTCTCACCATATATCCCTCCTTTATTATCGTCCTCCCCCCCATCACCCATCCAATAAAACAGCCAGGTTTTGCCCGTGCCTCGGTGACACATGGCGAAAGGCTCATGGCCCTGTGCTCTTTACAAGAGCACTGACCCCAGCCGGGGGCTGGGCTGGGTCCATGGAGGGTCTGCCTGGTAGTGCTACCAGCTTGTCCCTCTCACGCAGCCTCCAGGCCCCTTTCAAGTTCAGCAGTTGCCGGATACCCAACCAGAGCTCAGATCCCAAATTTCACATCCCAGCGGCCTGTTCTGCGTAGCAGATCATTTCCTACCTGAAAAATAACTGTACAGTGTATGCTTCTACGGAGTCTGTCATGGCAGGAAACTTGAATCGTTATGTGTTTTCCTTTTGAAAGTAAAGGAATCCGCGCAGTTTTCACTGAGGCCCAGGGTTTTATTCAGGGTCTCCTGGCTGAAAAGTCTGTTTTGCACAGAGAAAAAAACTGTTTTTCCTTTCAAGAGTCCCTTTTGCTGCATCCTCTATCCTGTCTGAAATTCTTTCTGGTGAAAACCCCTCATAACAGAGCTTAGTAAAGAACAGACCAAAATCAGCCTCAGATCCAGCCACTGGGTCCGGAGCTGACTCCGTCCTGTGCCTGGTTGTGCGTGGAGAGGCGTCACTGTGTCTCCTGAAATGTTAACAGACTTTCATGTGGTAATTGCTAAGAGCTAAACTAACAAAAGAATCCTGTTACCAGAGCTGCTGGCCCGGTGCAGACTAGCTGAAAATGGAGAGGGGACGGTGGCCTTGCTGGACCAGGGCCTCGGAGTTAGTGCCGTGCTGGGAGGAGGGCGTGGGTGTGTGCCTGTTCCGGCAGGTGGGTGCAACTCCACGCAAACTGGTTGGCCTTTTCCTCCGTGCCGTGGTGACACTAGCAATTGCACTTGATTCTCCTGCCCACGTGTCTCGACGTGATGAACAAGGCCCAAGACAGCCCAGACTCGAGGCTTCCAACACCATTTCCTATTTGCACAAAAGTTCTAGCAGAGTTTGATTTCAGCACAGTGGCCTCATTTCAGATGGCTCGGCTTCTGCGGAAGACAGCAGCAGCAGCCCATTTTCCTATGTGGCTCTGTGGCTGTTGCTCTGGTTTGTGGGGGGGCAGGGGCAAGTACAGGGTAATTCATTAGCAAGACATTTCACTGCTGTTGAAGTGTGAGTTCAGCCCTGGGCTCCGGCTGTGGTCTGCGGTGGAGCAGGTTGGAGCTCGTGGGCACTCACTGTTCTGTTTCTGTTCCCCTTAGACTGGTGGGTGTGGAGGAAGGTGTAGCCCCCCACAGCCCATCCTGATTCCTTTGCTCATCCTGGAAGCAGCCTGGTTCCATGTGGGGAACATGTGGACTTCTTAGGTCACAGACCCATCCATCCCAAGAGGTTTTCCCAGTTCCACAGCCGCACTTTGGCCTCCTGATGTTCTGGGACAGAAAGGACACCGGGTGGGATTCTCTGCAGAAGGGAAGTTGAATCCGTGCAAACGTCCAGGCCAATTTGTGGCCTTAGTCTCTTTCAATTTTCTGCCTTGCCCCAGTAGGGCTCACCCTGTGTCTCATTCACCCCAATGCTTTTGAGGGCATTTTAGAAACTGGTTCCAAGATGACGCCATCCCGTCTTCCCTTTCAGTATCCCTCTGAACAGGGAAGTGAGACAACAGGCCCCCCCCAGAAAGACCTGATCTGTGACCTGAGCCCAGATTCTGGGAGGTGGACAGATGTGCAGAGTTCAAGGGACACTCCAAAGGGAAGCAGGGTCTGTGGTGTGAGAACATGCAGCAGGAACTTGGCCTTCGAACTACCTTCTTGCTGTTAGGAAGAGCAGGGGTGATCCGTAGACACTGCAGCCCTGTGCCATTCAAGTTGATGTCCCTGTGGCCACCATCCGGAGCTGCCCGAGTTCCTGTCCCCTGGGGCTTCTGTTTGGCTTTGCCACTTGCACGTGTGTGTGGGTTTGTCTCAGCCCTTGATGCTATCATCAGCCACGTCAGACCTCCCAGAGCTCCGCTCTGTCCAAGCCTGTTGGTGGCATTTGCCCTTCTAGAATCGGAACTGTCTACCATGGCCTGATCCTCTGAACCACCCCAAAGGACAGTGTGACAAGCTCCTGGTTGCCCCACTTGGGGTCTGTGTGAAGCCCTTGTATGTGTGACTCGTCTGTCATCCCTCCCGGTGGTCCCAGGTGACCCACCTGTCCCCCCTTGCCTCTCGCCTCCTTGCCCAGACGCTTCAGGGGCCCAACTTTCCAGGCTCGCCCTCACCAGCGGCCGTCAGCCGACACTCAGGGATGTAGTGAACCACCACTCTGCAGCGCTGTGGGCAGGGGAGCGGGCAGCCGTGGGCAGCCTGGGGCGACAGGGCGACAGCAGGGCGCCCTCTTGATTTCTGAAAGGATAATCTGCCACTAGATCGATTTTGACCCCTAAGCTGGCTCAGCTGCATGGGCCAAATTCAGGTGAGGTGGCCTCAACTCTGAGACGTCAGGAATGGCCTTCTGCAGAGAACACGCCCCGACCCAGCCACCTGCAGCAGGTGTGTGCCACACGGCAGCCTTCCCGAACATAGTATGGATTTTTAAAATTTGTTTATTTTTGTTTCTCAACCACTTTATAATGTATTTTTTAATTTATTTTGTAATGTCTTGTTTTTAAGTATTGCTGCTATCCTTGTTACTCTTCCCACTGTTTTTATTGCTGATTTATTTTGTGAAAGTTGTACACTAATGTTCTGTTTTATGTCAAAATCAAAAGTATTTAAAAGAAATACTAGTTCTATTTAATGTGGGTATGGAACCAGCTGGAAGCAAACAGCGATCACACAGCAGGCTGGCCCCGGGAGGTTCATTTTGTTACATATGCAATAAACTCACGACTTTACAGTTCTGGTGTCTGCTATTTTGATGTGGAAATGAAATTCCAATTTCCTTACAGCCTCACAAGGAAGGAGGTCAATGGCTGGAAACAGCGGTAAGGACACAACTTAGGACAAACTAATGTAATGGGCCGAGGGGGTTCTGTGAGCTCCTACTGGGCTCGAGGGCAGTTGGCAGCTGCTGACCACCCACACTGGTCGTATTTGTTTTTTCTTTTCCACATTTCTTTATTGTGTTAAAATGGATATGAGACTGTGTCACTATGTCACTTCAACACTGGTTAGAATCCTCCTGTTTCCCTGGAGGGTGCTGGTGTGTACTCTGGTCCTGCCTTTTGGCCATTTCGAATAGGCTTTTGTGAACACACACCTGTTGGGAGCCTGCTGTCCGTCCTTCTGCAAGCATCCGCTGCAGTGGCCCTGCATTCCACAGCAGCTGCAGCCACTCCTGGCCTTGCCAGTACTTACCTCCTTTTAGTCTTTCTTTTGCCAATGGCTATCCCGGCAGGTGTGAGGTACTAGCTTGCTGTGGTTGATTGGCATTTCCCTAGTGATGTGGAACATGTTGTCATTACTTATTGACAATTTGTATATTTTCTTTGGAGAAATGTCTTCTCAAGTTTTTGCCCCTTGTTTAGCCTTTGCCCATTGTTGAATCAGGTCATTTTGGTTGTTGGGTTGTCAGAACTCTTTACATATTCTGGATATTAACTGCTGATTATGATTTGCAAATATTTTCTCTCATTCCAGAAGTGGCCTTTTCACTCTTTCCATATTGTCCTTTGATGCATGAAAGTTCTTAATTTCAGTTAACCCATTTAATTTGTTTGCATGTGATTCTGGTGTCAGACCTAAGAAATTACTGCCAAATCCAGTATGGCATCAGCATGTGACACAGCAGTTCCACTCCCAGGTATACCTGCGAAAGAACTGACAGCAAGGATTCCAATAGAGATGTGTTCATGAAAAGCTTTATTCAAAACAGCCAAAAGGCAGGACCAACCAATGTATTTATTAGTCGGCCTCCCCCAGGAAAACTGGAGTTTTAACCAGTGGTTGAAGATTTTTCTCAGAGTTTTCTTCTAAGTTTTATAGTTTGTGCTTAAGCTTAGGTCTTTGATTCATTTAAATTTTTGTATATGGGGCCAGGTAAGGATTCAACTTCATGGTTTTGCATGTGGATGTCTAGTTTTCCTTGTACCATACACTGAAAGTTTCAGACTCCCTTTCCTCAGCTAGTGATCAGGGTAGTACCTTGAAAACTGATAGACCAGAAATGGATCTGGGTGTCCACGGTCAATTTTGTGGCATTGGTCTGTTATGTCTTTCTCTATGCCACTACTACATACTGTTTTAATTACTATAGCTCTGCAGTACTTTTCAAAGTCAAAAAGTGTGAGGCTTCCAAGTTAGTAATTTTCAAGATCCTTTTAGCTATTTGGGCCCCTTGAAATTCTATATGAATTCAAGAATTGGATTTTCTATGAAAAAGACTGTTGGAATTGTGATAGGATGGCATTGATGCCGTGGATCATCTTCACCAGGTTAAGTCCTCTAACCCATGAGCATGAGGGGTTTTTCCATTTGCTTAGGATTCATTTTCTTTCCATGATGTTTTACTGTTTTCAGCACAAGTGGCAAGGTTCTCGCCTGCTTGGTTACCTGTACTCCTAGGAATTCTTCTAGATGCGATTATAATCTTGTTTGGAGCATTCACTGATGATGTATGGAAACACTGGTGTGTTCTGCGCTGGCCAATCCTGTAACTTGCTGAATCTATTAGTTCTACTGGCTTCTTATGGATTCCTTGGGGTTTTCTTTGTAAAGGATCTTGTCACTCATAAACTGGTCCTTCTGACTTGGATGCCTTGACTTCCTTCTCTTACTTAACAGACCTGCTCACACTTTCCAGGGCAATGTGGAGGAGTGGTGTTGGGAGGGGCGCCTTCATCTTGCTCACTGTTGAATGTCTGCATCGATTAAGGCACATTTCATTTCCCCTGTCCTTTTAGATAATGTGTGACAGCAATTGATTTTCTTATACGGAGCCACCCTTCCATTCCTAGGTAAATTCCACCAGGTCGTCGTAAGTAATTCTTTTTAATATGCTTTTGGGCTCCCTTTGTTAACACAGTGTTGAGAATTCTTCCATCTCTCTTCATAGGGATATTGGTCTGTACTTTCTTCTTGTCTTTGGCTCTGGGGTCAGAGTTATGCTGGCTTCATGAAATAATTTGGGAGGCATTCTCTCCTTCTCAGTTCTTTGGAAAGGTTTGAGAATTAGTGTCAACTCTTTAATGTTTGATAGAATTCCCCAGTGAAGCTATCTGGTCCTGGGCTTTTCTTTGGGTCAGTAATAAAAAATCTCCCACCACTCCTTTTCCATCAGGTTTTGTCTGATGCCGTCTTGGTCTAGGTGAGCCATTTGTTGGCATGTAGTTGGTTCACAGTACCCTCAGCTTTGTTTCTGTAAAATTGGAAATAATGTCTTTTTTTAATTTTAACTGATTTGTTTCTTATCTTCGTCATCAAGCTAAAGCTTTTCCAATCTTGTTGATCTTTTCAAAGAATTACTCTGGACTCCGCGGACTGCCGCAGTCTGGCTGGGCACGAATAACCGAGCCGCCACATAGCCTTGTAGGTTCAAACAGCAACTACTTTATTTTTTTATTTTTTTATTTTTTTTTTTTTAAAGAGAGAGTGAGAGAGGAGAGAGAGAGAGAGAGAGAGAATTTTTTTTAACATTTATTTTTTAGTTCTCCGCGGACACAACATCTTTGTTGGTATGTGGTGCTGAGGATCGAACCCGGGTCACACGCATGCCAGGCGAGCGCGCTACCGCTGAGCCACATCTCCAGCCCATCCAGCACTGCACACAAGCTTTTCCTTCCAGAAACCCTCCACACCGGAAATCCCGCCTCCAGCACTTCCCCAACCAATGGGAACTCTCCAGTAGCGCGAGAACTCCAAAGTAGCTGGCGCCCAGGCAGCAAGAGCCACTCCATTGCCCAACAGTAAAGGTCAAATATACAATACAATCAATCCAGCATCACAGCAATTATATATAGCTTAACTCAAATCATCTCAATGGTTCGCTGGTCACCTTTCAAACATCCCTCTGGCAAATGCCAGGCGTCATTCTGACCGGCCTTGGCTCTCATCAGTTTTCTACTTTCCTGCTCACACCCACCCGCACTCTGCTAGCTTTGGGTCTAGTTTTTTCCTGTTTTTTTTTTGAGGTATAAAGAGTCTCCTCACTTGAGACCTTTCTGCTTTGCTGATATACACATTTCAGCGCAGTTGCTTTCTCCCCACTGCCATCACTGCACCCGTGCATTCTGGTGGGTTCTGTCTTCGTTTTCAATTGTCTTCAGGTGATTTCTTCTTTGGCTCTTTGTTTTATTTTTATATATTTCTGCATTTCCCAGTTTCCTTCTTAATTATTTCTAGATTTATTCCCTTGTCATCGGAATTGAATACTTCATATGATCTCAGTCTTCTAAAACTCAGTGAGAGTTGTCTTATGGTCTTTTCTGGAGAACCTTCCATTGTATACTAGAGAAGGTGGTGTATTTTGCTGCTGTTGGTGGGGTGTTGTGTATGTTAATCCAGTGGGTCTGTGGAGGTGCTCAAGACCCGCATTTCTATACTGACTGTATCTGTCTAGTTGTTTCAGTCATCATTGGAAGTGGGTAAGAAGCCTCCTACTGTTGTACAGCTCTATTATTTCACACTTTAATTCTTCAGGGTTTGCTCTAGGTCCCTTTGGGTTTGCCTTGGAATTCATTGAGCTTCTTTTGTATGTCCATTGCTTTTGTCAAATTTGGGGAGTTTTCACCCATTATTTCTTCAAGTGAGCACTCTGCTCCTTCCTCTCTGTTCTCTTTCTGGAATTTCCATAATGCCAAATTGGTCTTTTTGGATGGCACCTTGGGCTCTTTTACTTTTCTTCTCTTTTTATTTTTTGCTCCTTCAATCTCATGATTTCAAATGAACTTCTCAAAGTTTACTGATTCTTTTACATATGTAAACCTGCTTTTCAACCACTGTATTGAACTTTTGAATTGTTACTGTATTTTTTTAGCTCCTGAATTTGCTTATTTCTGATTAAGAATTGCTGTTTTTTTGTTGAAATTTTTTCATACATCAGTGTCCTGATTCTGTAGTTCTTTGTGGTCTCCTTTACCTCTCTGAGCATATTTAAGATCATTTAAGTCTTTTTCCAAAAAGTCTGATGGTTTTGTTTTTCTCAGGAATGTTTCTGGAGATAAATTTTGTCCCTTTGAATGAGCCATGTTTTTCCCATTTCTTGGGATTCCTTGAGATCTAGTGTTTGGAAAATGAGGCACCTGAAAAAACAGCCATGTCTTAAGTCTGAAGAGAGGTGTGGAAACCTTCACTCATTAGCAGGGGGTGTTCTGACAGGTGCTATCGCCAAGGTGATGGCCTAGTCTAGGGTCCTTTCTGGACACATGCTCTGCTTTGGGCCTCTGTGTCAGCACCCTCTTTCACTGGTACCCATATCCATAGCTGCTTTTAAACATCTTAATTTCTCACCTGCACTTCTTGAGGTCCTTTGCCCAGTCTCCTGTCCCAAGTACCCAAGCTCTGTAGCCCCCTGGCAGCTCTTAGGTGGTGGCGCCTGCCACTGTCCTCCGAGGCATTGCCAGCCTGCAATCTGAACCATGCCATGTTTCCTGGCTAAAGTAAGTCAGGAAACAGAAACCAGCCCCTTGGGAAGCCCACAGAGAAGCTGAGACATTGCAAGTAAGTTCTGTTCCCTTCCTTCCTTGTGATGCAAGAGAGGAAGCTAGGAATTGGGTCAATAAAAATGCTACAAAGGCTTGGGTTTGTGCACTTCAGGATGGCCCACAAAATGGAATCAACAGCAAAGAAGATGTTTAAAGGAATTTTAGTAGCTGAATTGATGGGCATTTTTGGAGCTTATTTTTTGTTTAATAAGATGAATACAAGTCAAGATTTCAGGCAAACAATGAGCAAGAAATTTCCCTTCATCTTGGAAGTTTACTATAAAGCCATCGAACAGTCTGGAATGTATGAAATCAGAAGGCAAGATCAAGAGAAATGGTTGAATAGCAAAAATTAAGATCATCATGTTCAGCCTCCCATCTGAGCTGTTTGAGAGGAGAAGAAAGATGAGTTTAATCCCATTATAGACTCTGGACTACCACAGAACATCCTACCAAGTAACAGGAACTTCAGGTCTGCTTTGGCCTGTGGCTTCCCACCCACTATGCAAACCCACTCCTTGTTCGTTGCTCTTCTGTTTTTATTGTCAAAGATTAATATTTTACAAATAAATGACTAAGGAAGGAAAAGGAAAAAAAATGCTACAAAGTTTCCGTTTTGACTCTGGCTGGGGTGCTCACCTCCCTGTGGCAGGCCTTGACTTTCTAGAGCTCCTAGGAAGGCATTTCCATAGGGGGAATGAAGGCCTTGAGTTTCCCATCTGCTATCTCCAGTCTCTTGACTGGAAAAGTTTAATCTACTTCAGTAATTACGGGTAGGGGCAACTGGAGACGGGTACGGGTTGTTTCTCTCCATCATTTTTTTGATCTAGTTCATTTTGTATAGTGACATGGAGATGATATTACACCTAGCATGCTAACATGACACACTCAAATCTGAATTATACCAATTTAACTTCAATAACACACAAAACCTATGCTCCTAGCATCTCCCTTTACTGCTAACTGATGTCACTAATTACTTTATAATGCACTGCATCACCAGTAACATGTTAGCACTTGTTAATGCATTTGTTTTGTAAATCATGTATAAATAAAAAATCAAAATTATAGTACTAGCATTTATAATTGCCCATCTATATACTGCAGATTGTTATTTTTTTCTTACAGCTTTGAGTTACTGTCTAGTGCTGCTTTTATTTTTTTGTTACCATAACTTTTTAAAAAAAAAAATTAGATCTTTATGGTTGTACATAGTAGTATTGGGTTCATTGCGACAAACTTGGGCACTCAAGTTGATTTCAGCTGCCTTTCCCCCCGTCCTCCCCCCTCCCCTTCTTCTCTACTAGATAGACTTCCTTTCACTCATCTGTGAATTTGTATTTGAATTAGGTTCTTTATGAAATCTTGCCCTTATCTGCTCCTCTCCCTTATTTTATTCTCGATTCCGCATATGAGAGAGAACTTTCAACCTTTGAGTTTCTGAGTTTGGTTAATTTCACTTAGAGTAATAGTCTCCATTTTTATCCATTTACTGAAAATGCCATAATATCCTTCTCTTTTTTTTGAGAGAGAGAGAGAGAATTTTTTAATATTTATTTTTTAGTTTTCAGTGGACACAACATCTTTGTTTGTATGTGGTGCTGAGGATCGAACCCAGGCCGCACGCATGCCAGACGAGCACACTACCGCTTGAGCCACATCCCATCTTTTTAATGGCTGAGTAGAACTCCTGTGTGTGTGTGTGTGTGTGTGTACACACATATATATACATGTATACACACATATGTATATCACAATTTCTTAATCTATTCACCTATATCTGGGTTGATTCCATAATTTAGCTAAACACTGATGTGGCTGTGTCACTGTAGTATGCTGATTGGAGTGGGGATAGCTGGATCACACGATGGTTCCATCCCTAGTTTTTTGAGGATTCTCCAAACTGCTTTCCAAAGTGGTTGTTGGTAGGACTGCAAACTAGTACAATGTACACGTGTTCCTCTCCCCACAACCTCGCCAGCATTGTTGTTTGTGTTCTTGATCATTGCCATTCCAACTGGAGCGAGAGAGAATCTTAATGTAGTTTTGAGTTGCATTTCCCTGACTGCTAGAAATGTTGAACACTGTTTCATGTATTTATGGCCTTTTGCGTTTCTTCTATTGAGAAGTTTCTTTTTGGTTCTTTTGCCTACTTGTTAGTTGGGTTATTAATTTTTTGTAGAGTTCTTTGTATGTTCTGGATATTAATCCCCAATTGGAGGAGGAGCTAGCCAAGATCTCCTCCCATTCTGTAGGCTCTCCTAATCTCCTGTTTCCTTAGCAGTGCAGAAGCGTTTAGTTTAATGGCATCTCACGTATTGATTGTTGATTTTATTTCTTGTGCTTTGGGGGTCTTGTTAAGGAATTTCTGTGCCAGCACCTATATGGATGAATGTTGGCTCTATGTTTTCTTCTAGCAGTTGTAAGTTTTCAGACCTAATTTCTAAATCTTTGGTCTATTTCAATTTGAGCTTGCTACAGGGTAAAAGATGGGGGTCTGATTTCATTTTTCTACATATAGCCAGCCAGTTTTCCTAGCAGAGCACCATTTGTTAAAAAGGCCATCTTTTCTCCAAGATATTATTTTTGGCACCTTTGCTGGATATCAGATGGCTCTAGGTTTCTTCCTGTCTTCTATTCTGTTCCACTGGTCATCATGTCTATTTTGATGACAGTGCTATGTTTTGTTACCACAGCTCTGGAGTGTAGTTTTATATCAGGTGTTGGGAAGCCTCCTGCTTTGGCTATTCTGGTTCTCTTATTCTTCCAAATGAATTTAATAATTGTTTTTTTGATATTTCTGTGAAGAATGTCATTGGTATTTCGATGGGGATTGCATTGAATCTGTATATTGCTTTTGTATATGGCCATTTTGACAGTATTAATTCTGCCTGTTCAAGAACATGGATTGTTTTTCCATCTTCTAAGGGCTTCAGTTTCTTCAGTGTTCTATGATTTTCACTGTAGAGCTCTTTTACCTCCATGGTTAATTTCCAAGTGTTTTCTTTTTTTTGGGGGGGGGCAGTTTACTGTGAATGGAATGGTTTTCCTGATTTCTTCCTTGACTGAATCACTCTTGGAGTATAGGAAGGTTATTGATTTATGGGTGTTGATCTTATGTCCTACTTTGCTAAATTCATTTCTAAGCTCTAGAAATCTGGTGGAGTAATTGGGTGCATCAACATGTATAGGAACACAATTGATTTATGGGTGGTTAATTTTATATCCTGCTACTTTACTGAATTCTTTGAATTTACTATGGTTTTATCTTCTTGTTGGACTGTTCCCTTTGCTAAGATGTAATGTCCTCCTTGTCTCTTTTATTTATTTGTTCATTCATTCATTCATTTTAGTTATACATGCCTGTATAACTAGACTTATTTTGACACATCATAATACATGAAGTATAACTTCCCATTCTTCTGGTTGTACCTGATGTAGAGTTACACTGGTCATGTAATTATATATGTGCATAAGGTAATAATGTCCGATTCATTCTACCTACCCCCATACCCCTCTCCTCCCTTTACTCCCCTCTATCTAATCGAGTACCTCTATTCTTCCCTAGCCCACCCTCTTATTTTTAGTTAGCATCTGCATAAAGAAGAGAAATTCAGCTTTTGATTCTTTGGGATTGGCTTATTTCACTTAGCATGATAGTCTCCAGGGCAATAATTTCATTCTTCTTTATGGCTGAGTAACATTCCACTGTGTATATATAACACATTCATCTATGGGGGGGCACCTAAGTTGGTTCCATAGCTTTGCTGTTGTGAATTGAGCTATTTGAACATTGATGTGGCTGTGTCACTAAATATGCTGATCTTAAGTCCTTTGGGTATATGCTGAGGAGAGGGATAACTGAAATGGTGGTTCTACTCCAAGTTTTCTGAGGAATCTCCATACTGCTTTTCAGAGTAGCTGTACCAGTTTACAGTCCCACCAGCAATGTATGAGTGTACTTTCCCCCACATCCTTGCCAACATTTATTGTTACTTGTAGAGTGAGATGATATTTCAGTGTAGTTTTTAATTTGCATTTCTCTAATTGCTAATGATGTTGGACCTTTTTTTTTTCATGTTTGTGGACCATTCGTATTTCTTCTTCTATAAATTGTCTGTTCAGTTCCTTTGCCCATTTATTGACTGGGTTATTTGTTTTCTTTGGTATTAAGTGTTTGAGTTCTTTATATATCCTGGAGATGAATGTTGTATCTGAGGTGCAGGTCTCAAAGATTCTCTTCCATTTTGTAGGCTCTCTCTTCATGTTGATTGTTTCCTTTGCTAAAAAGAAGCTTGGTACGATACCATTTATTCTTGATTTTACTTCTTTTGCTTTAGGAGTAAGTATTGTTGAGGGAGTCGGTTCCTAAGGTAACATGATGGAGAGTTGGCCCTACTTTTTCTTCTATTAGGTGCAGGGTCTCTGGTCTAATGCCTAGGTCCTTGATCCACTTTGAGTTGAATTTTGTGCAGAGTGAGAAATAGGGGTTTAATTTCATTTTATTACATATGGATTTCCAGTTTTCCCAGCACCATTTGTTGAAGAGGCTCTTTTCTCCAAAGCATGTTTATCGTGCCTTTGTCTAGTATGAGATAACTATTCATATGAGTTTGTCTCTGTGTCCTCTATTCTGAACCACTGATCTTCATGTCTATTATGGTGCCAAAACCATGCTTTTGGGGGCCAGGCAGGCACTGGGGATTGAACTCAGGGGCACTCACCCTCTGAGCCATATCCCCAGCCCTATTTTGTATTTTATTTAGAGACAGAGGTCTCACCAAGTTGCTCAGCCCTTGCTTTTGCTGAGCCTGGCTATGAACTTGTGATCCTCCTGCTTCAGAGGCCTCCAGAGTCACTGGGATTACAGGTATACAGCACTAAACCCAGCCCATGCCAGGTTTTTTTTTTTTGTTTGTTTGTTTGTTTGTTTTAAACTATAGCTCTGTAGTATAATTTGAAGTCTGGTATTGTGATGCTTCCCGCTTCACTTTTCTCTCTGAGGATTACTTTGGCTATTCTGGGCCTCTTATTTTTCCAAATGAATTTCATGATTGCTTTTTCTATTTCTATGAAGAACATCATTAGAACCTTAATAGGGGGCTGGAGATGTGGCTCAGCGGTAGCGCGCTCGTCTGGCATGCGTGCGGCCCGGGTTCGATCCTCAGCACCACATACCAACAAAGATGTTGTGTCCGCCGAGAACTAAAAAATAAATATTAAAAATTCTCTCTCTCTCTCTCTCTCTCCTGTCTCACTCTCTCTTAAAAAAAAAAAGAACCTTAATAGGAATTTGCATTAAATCTCTATAGCACTTTTGGTAGTATTGCCATTTTGACATTATTAATTCTCCCTGTCCAAGAACATGGGAGATCTTTCCATCTTCTAAGGTGGTCTTAAAATTACAGAACACTAAAGAAAGAAATTAAAGACCAAATGGTCTTTCACCTCTTTTGTTGGATTGATGTCCAAATAATTTATTTTCTTTGAGGCATTATGAATGGGATAGTTTTCCTAATTTATCTTTCAGTGGATTCATCACTGATGTATAGGAACATGATTTATAGGTGTCAATTTTATATCCTGCTACTACTGAATTCACTTATGTAAGTTTTCTGGTGAAGTTTTTTGGGTCTTTAAATATAAGCTCATGTCATCAGCAAATAAGGATAGTGTGAATTATTTTCCTATTTGTATCCCTTTAATTTCTTTCTTCATCTATCCCAATAAATCTTAAAGATGGTCTTTTTGGGTTATTCCATATTTCTTCGTCTCTCACACCTTTTCTCCATGGTCATCTTTGTTTTCAAGATTATATATTTTGTCTTCATTGCCTGAAACTCAAGTGACCTAGTCTTGTGGTGATACTTGATTCCTTCATTTCCAAGGATTTCTGCTTGTCTTTTTCCTCCTAGAATCTCTATTGATCTTTCACTTCCTGTATTTTCTGATTTCACTCTTTATACCATCCTTTACTTCGCAGGTCAGTTTATC
The DNA here is from genome assembly GCF_045843805.1 of Urocitellus parryii. Lineage (NCBI taxonomy): Eukaryota > Metazoa > Chordata > Mammalia > Rodentia > Sciuridae > Urocitellus > Urocitellus parryii. The sequence continues at coordinate 32,488,399 of NC_135539.1, forward strand.
TGTGTGTGTTCTGAACTCCTTATCTGACATCTCTTCCACTGTGGTGTTGATGGATTCTGTTATTGAAGTATCTTGATTTGGGGGGGTGATTTGTTCCCTTGCTTCTTCATGTTGTTTGTGTGCTAACCATCTCAACAGTATGGAGCTGAGGCAGTAGAGTTTCTACCATGGACTTCATGTCCTTGAAGGCTGAGAAGCTGCCTGTCTGCTTTCTTGGTTTTACGCCTTGGAACATTCAGGAAAGCGGCCTCCTCTGGTCCGCCATCTTGAAAACATCAGCCTTTCTTTGTCTCTTCTGATTAATTTTTGCTTGAATCTATCTACTTTGTCAGATATGAGAATAGATACTCTTGCTTGTTTTCTTGGACCATATGCCCAGAATATTTTTCGCCATCCTTTTTACGTGGGTCTCTTGTAAATCGTAATAATTGGACTTTGTTCTTTGATCTAGTCTGCTGATCTGTGTATTTGATTCAGCATTATTAGTATGGGCATGTGTTTGTGGTTTCCTGCCATTTTGGTTTTTTGCTATATTTTATCCTGTCTTGATTCTCATTTAGTGGATTACTCTTCTGTTGAACTTCCTGTGTGGGCTTTGAGAATTGTTTTTTCATTCCTCTGCGTGAAGTTTATCTTTGTAGTGCTGGTTTGCTACTTCTGAGTTTTTTTTTTTTTTTTAGTTTATCTTGCCATGGAATGTCTTTATTTCCCCCTTAACTTTTGCTAGGTATAGTAACCTTGGCTGACAGTTGTTTTCTTTTAGGGCTTGGAATATCTCATTCCAGGCCCTCCTTGATTTTAGGGTTTGAGCAGAGAAATCAGAAGAGAGCCTTGTTTGTCTCTACATGTGAGCTGTTGTTTCTCTCTTGCAGGTTTTACTATTCTTCCCTTGTTAGGCATTTTGATCATGCTGGGTCTCAGTGAACTTCTCATTCAGCCTAGGAGCTTCCTGTATGTTGATGTCTACCTTGTGTCTGATATGGGAGAAGTTTTCTGTAACCATCTCATTGAGAATGTTCTTTACGCTTTTAGTTTGTATCTCCATGTTCTCTTCTATCCTAAGATTCTCAGGTCATATAAAGTTGCCCCAGAGTTCTGATTTCTGGTCAAGTTCCATAATTTTTTCCCCTTTACAGCCTATCTTCAATGCCTGAAGTTCTGTCTTCAATGCCTGAGGTTCTGTTTTCTACACCATCTTGTCCTTTGCTGATACCTTCAGGTGAGTCTGAAATTTGATTGATCTTGTCTTTCATTTCCAGAAGACCTGCTTGGTTTCTCTTCACTATTTCTATTTCTTTATTAAAATGGTCTATCATCTCCTGTAATTGCTCTTTTCATTGAACATTTGATAATCAGTATTTTATAATCTTTCTCTGGGTTTTTGTCTACCTCACTATCAGTGAGTTCCCTTGTTGGGGGATTTGTTTGCCTGTTTTCTCAGGTGTTCAGAGTTCTTGGTCTTGTGTGTCAACTGGATTCCTCCACCTCTTTTTTTTTTTTAGGCACCATCTTCAGTTGCTCTAGTCCTGGAGTGATCTGGATTGTGATCCCCTTGCCAGAGTGGGATCCACAGTCTTTGTGTTATTTCCCCATTTCTGCTGTAGCAATGGATGTCTGTAGGCGGGACCTGGGGGCCCACCCCTAGCTCTTTGTACTTGGGGCCTGGTCATTAGTTTGGGTTTTTGTCTCTTCTACTCTTTGTGTTAAAGTACAGCTGAAGATTGAGTGTAATTAATTTGTGTGTAGAGCAGGCGCGCTGTCTTTCAGTTTAGTTCAGCAGAGTTTCTACCCCGTGAACTTGTAGTGTTCCTGTAGGTTTCCAGTCTCTCTCAGATTAGGGGACAACGAATAACTGCAACAACCAACGCAAACAATATAAAGCATTAAACTAAATTCTTGGTTCCTTCTGACGTCTACAATGTCAATTACCACAAAAAACCGAAATGATAGCAATTGCCATAGGTAACCATGTATAATATGTGGCATTAAATCAAACAACGGGTGTCAACTCTGGCATCCACAGCAGTAATGATGGGGCAGGCACTATGTAAACCAACTAGTGCTAGAAGACGGCAAGAATTCAGTTGATTAAGAGAAAATGTGACAGGAAGGTAGAAAGGAGTTTAACTTCAAAAAATGAACCCAAGGAATGCAGAAGAGACGTGGGATGTGGCTATTATAAGGAAGGAGAAAAACTTGAAGTAAAAAAGAATGACAGAGCAATAGAATTTGACTATTAGCAGAAAAAGAGAAACAGATGAAAAACAACACAACACAAAACCAAAATATTCTGACCAAACTCTAACCCTCGAAAGACTGCATTTTTAAAATACTACAAATGAGAATAAAAAGAAACATGTCCATGAACCAATCAGCGCGCGCGTGCACACACACACACAGCCAAAAAGGAAAAGAGAAGATTCCTAATGAGCAATTAAGGAGCCTGTTCCACTGGGGCGGAATAAACATGGTCTCTGCCCAACTGCCTGAGCCCAGCCGAGCGGGAAGAGTAAGTGCCAGGGGCTGTTAAGCCTTCTTTTTGTGTTGCTCACCAAATTGTTCAAAAATTCTCAGCTTCTCTTCGGTGTGAGGAAGGGTGGGAGGAGAAGCATTGCCCGCTAGTTTTGTCTGCACAGGCCAGGCCCCCACCCCCGTGGGGCCTGCAGAGTTCTGAGTGGAGTCCCCCAGATGGGGCTTTTGCTGGGTGGTGACCACTCTGGTGAAGTAAGGGCCGGGCAGCTCTGCTTCCCGCAGAGATCTGGATCTCGGGAGCCTCCCTGGGATCCTACTCCCGGGGCCAGGGAGCCCAACCTTCACCCCGGCTGCTGCCCACACACACAGCCTTTGCAGCCTCCCAGGCTTAGTCCCCAAACATGTCCCACACCTCCTGTGCAGATCCCCGACCCGCTTCAGCTGGTCACGGGAGCCACCAGAGTCAAGGGGAAAGCAAATTGGGCTCACCTTTGCTTTTCCGACTTGAACCCCCTGGGTTAAATCTCTGAGCCTGTCCTGCTCTCACCTGCGAGGGATGGTAGGTCCTGTGGCAGGCACCTGCCGGGACCCTGCAGCTGTCTGCAGCAGCAGCGCAGTGTGGCTGCCTCAGCTCCCGAGGCCAGGTGAGGATGGGGGACTTTTCACGTCTAACGGACACTGCAGCCTCTGGGTCAGCTGTGGGCAGGCTGCTTGTCTGATCTGGGGACTTTCTGTACTAACTCTTGAGTTTCTCTGCATTCTCCCGTGCTGAGCCAAGGCCTCTAAGGCTCTGGTACTCCCGGCTGGGATCCAATGGAGTCTCTCTGTTTAATGTACCCAAACTCCCGAGTCTCTAAAGACACCGTCCAAAATTGAGTATTAGTGCAATCCCTCTTTCACCCACCTCGCAGAGCAGTGTCCCCACTACCTGAATCCTGGCTCTCCAGCTGGCCGACAGTCACCTCAACTAGGAGCCCTAGGCCATATCTCAACCTGAGGGTCTCCATCATGTCCTGCAAGGAAGCGCTAATGGACATTAACTTAGGAATGTCTTAATTTCTCATTTTCAAAGGACAGTTTTGCTGGGTATGAATTGCTGACAGTTTTTTCCCCTTCAGCATTTTGAACATGATCAGCTTGTTGCCACGGCTCCCAGGGTTTCTGATGAAAAATATGCTGAATTACCCTGCAGCTGCAGCCAAGGCATAGCCTGCCTTCCCGCTGTGACTGAGGGACCGGGCCTCCTCCTGCTTGTTGGCTGGAGCCATCCTCAGGTCACAGAGGTCACCCACGCAGTTGCTTTTCATTCCTTAAATGTCTGGCTCCCAAATGAGGGAGGCCACTCCTCTAGACTCGCTGGGAAGCCACTTCAGGCAGGTGGTGGGGGAGGTGGGGGGGAATGGCAGAGCCTGCCCGTGTCTGCCCGTGATCAAAACACCAAGCCTGATATTGGTAGGACGAAGTCCTTATTGCTCACCTGGCTACTAGCTGGTCACCTCTGGGGACCCTGCCATTCTACGCTGAAGTGGTGGAGAGAGCTTTGGTGCCAGCTCTGCCATCTTTCTGGTGCCACTCTGGTCATGTTTATTTTGATCTCCCTCCTGGGAACAGTCATGGGAACACAGTGTAACCAGACTCAGCAGACTAGTCCTGTGCTCCGCTTCTGAGGGGACACTGTGCTCCAGGTGACAGACACGTGTCTGGCTCATCACGGTTTTCACAATTCAGAATATTTTCAGGTTTTGATCCCGGTGTTGTGGGTGCTCAAGTTTTAAACAGACACTTCCTATGAAGAGGCCGAATTCCGACACGCACATCCTCCACTGGAAAGCCCCGATCACCTCTCCCCAACCTCACTGCTCTGCACCACCGTGTCTGCTGTGTTGGTCGTGTCGCTGGGGAACGGTGGCTCCTGCCTCCTCTCAGGGTCCCAGGAGGGCTCACTGTACAAAGGACCAACAGGGAGTTTCTCCCGAGTTCACTTTTTCTCCTGTGAAGTCAGCCCCTGTTGCCTGCCCCTCACCTCCTGGCCTAGCTGTCAGCTATCCGGAGACGTCGAGTTTGTTCCTTCGCCCTCTGATCTCCCAACACGAGCTCTGTGACCCCGAGGGCAGCTGCACTAACAGCTTCCGGCTCCTGTGTTTTACCTGGTAATCACACCCAGATCCGCATGTGGACAGATGTTTTCCACGTCTATATCATGACGTTATCAAAGGCAGAGCTGGAACCCGGGACCAATTCCTGGCTTTGTTACTCGACCCTGGACACATTATTTAACTGGTGCCTCAGTTTCCTTGTTTGTAAACTGAGGCTCGCCCACGTAATTCCCAGGGCTGTGTGTTCTATGGGAAGGGCCTGTCAATCACGGCTGTCACTCTCATACTTGCAAGCCCATGTTCCTTTCCAAAAGGAGCAGAACCCAGGAGGCTGGAAAGCAGCAGATGTTTTTGTTACAGTTCTGATATCTGACAAGTCCAAGGTCAAGTCTCCAGCATTGGTGTCTGGTGAGGACCGCTTCTTGGCTCATGGTTGGTGTCTTCTCACTGTGTCCTTCCCTGGAGGGGGTAAGGGTTTCTCTGGGCCTCTTATCTAAGGACACAAACCCCGTTCTCAAGGACTCCTCTTCTCTCATAATCCAATCACCTCCCAAGGCCCCATTTTCTGAGACCATAGCCCTGAAGGCAAGGGGCTCACCACGCAGGTGAGACATCCGGGGGAAGTCACCAGCTCTTGGTCTCTCAGCCTATCGGTGCACCTGTGGTCAGAGTGGCAGGCAGGGCCACTCAACTCCACCACGTCTGTGTCTCTTCTCCATGGCAGAAGCTCTTGTGGGAACCGGGTGATGGCTCAGCATCTCCACCCAGCCAGGCGGCCCCTGGGGAACACAGGGGACCAGGCAAGGGCTCTCAGCTGCCCAATGGCTCTCAGCCTGGTCCTGCTGGCACCTACCAGAACCAGTCTCCAGGCACAGGCACGGCCATGCTCCTGAGCCCCCAGGGATGGAGGCTCTGTCCTTGGCGACTTGGTGGGAGCAGTAGAGTTGGGAGGGTCTTGAATCCAGTCCGCAGGTCACAGCTGGAACTCTAGGGCATGACTGGGCCTCTGTTGTCTTACCTACAAAATTAGCTTCACATAAATAAGAAGAGGGAGCGATACAGGAAGCAAAGGTTCTAGAAAAACAAGGTTGACTAGAGAATGAGACCCCAAATGACCTCCTGGGAAATCTGGTGGTGCTGGACAAGCAGCCCAGGCGCAGACCACAGCAAGTCCACAGAAACACACCCGCCTCACAGAGAAAGGCCACCGGGATGTGTGTCCTCACCCTGCCCGAGAGCTGGCAAGCCCTGATGCCCCTGCCTGACCAGGTTTTCTTGCTGCCCGATGCCCTGGACACAGGCAGCGCTGGGTGACTTGGACAGACCTTTGTGCTCCTGTGTTGCATTTAGTCCCCCTTAATTTTTTTTCTTTTTGTAATACTGTGGATTGAAACCAGGGTCTTGCATGTGCTAGGCAAGCCATCCACTCCTGAGCTATGCCCCAAATTTAAGACAGGGTCTAAGTGGCCTAGGCTGGCTGTGAACTTGCAATCCTGCTTCTGTCTCCTGCGTCACTGGGATCACAGGCCTGCATCCCTGAGTCCTCTCCGAAATTCTGTAACATGAGCAAGTTGTCACTTTCCCACCCTGCCCAGGGCTCTGCTCTCCACCTCTGCTCTCCTGGGGTCCTGCAGCCTTTCCTGTTCCTGTTCCTGTTCCTGAGGCCCTGCTCTGGCTCTGGCCAAGTGTGGAAGGCGCTAAGGCAGGCGCTGCTGGGGAGCGGGACGCTGGATGCTGATGACCAGACCCCAGCACATCTAAGCACCCTGGTCTCTCCCAGATGCCGCCTCCACCCTCTAACAGGGCTGCCCCCGACTCTGCCCCTTATTCCACTCACTGTGCAGTGGCCAGGGCAGGCACTCCTGTGTTCCCACAGGAGAGAGACAGGTGGGCAGCTCGAGTCCCGAATGCCACCTCCGCCTCCTAGGGGCCTGTTCTCATCTGGCAGATGAGAAACCACCACCTGCTTGTCAACAACTGCAGTGCTGTGTTGTGCTGCCTTGGGGACAAGGTTCCAGGTAGTGACACTGCTACAGGAGACTGCAGCAAGCCATGCCCTCCGGCTGTCACAGTGGTGGTGACAGTGAGGGCTGTCCTTCATTTGTCATCAATGAAAGTCTGTTTGCCTAGGAGCTGCCACCAGAGCCTCTGCCCTTTGGAGGGAGGGACACGCTTGAGCCCATGGGCAGGGCTCTGGTCCTCTTCCTTGTCTCTTCCCGAGCAAGAGCGCCCAGTCCTGCCCACATTCTGGAAAATGAGGACAGTGCTCCCAAGGACTCTCCTCCAGGGGCCTTGCTGGCCCAGCACACCTTGCACTGGCCACGGGAAGGTCTACACCAAGCAGTGGATTCTACCTGCCCTTCGCACAGCCTGGGCCACAGCCACCTCCTTTCCCATGTGTTGCCACCTCTCTGCTAAAGTAATCGTGGTTTCTGTCAGTGCCACTGACTTTACATCAGGGACCTCCAGTGGTTCCAGTTAGGATCTTGGAGACGACTCTCAGAGCCACGATGAGCAACTGAAGACACTTACACGTGAACCTGTAAGCTCACCACGTCTGTGTCCTCCTGTTGAGGGCAGCTCAAGATACAGTTTATAAGGGCACATTATGAGAATGTGAATCTTTTTTATTTTTTTAAAGAGAGAGAGAGAAAGAATTTTTTAATATTTATTTTTCAGTTTTTCGGTGGACACAACATCTTTATTTATTTTTATGTGGTGCTGAGGATCGAACCCAGCGCCCTGCACATGCCAGGCGAGTGCGCTACCGCTTGAGCCACATCCCCAGCCCGAAAATGTGAATATTTTTTTTGTTTTTAGTTGTTATTGGACCTTTATTTTATTTATTTATTTTTATGTGGTGCTGAGAATCAAACCCAGTGCCTCACACATGCTAGGCAAGCACTCTGCCACTGAGTTACAACACCAGCCCACAAATGTGAATTTTTTTTTTTTTTTTTTTGATATAGGAGATTGAACTCAGGGGCTCTCAACCACTGAACCACATCCGCAGCCCTATTGTGTATTTTATTGAGAGACAGGGTCTCACTGTTAGCACCTTGCTAAGTTGCTGAGGCTAACTTTGAACTCTTGATCCTCCTGCCTGGGTTACAGGCCTGTGTCACTACGCCCAGCCTGAAAATGTTGATCTTCATGCTGACTTACCTCCGTCTTACTTCTAGCATTAGGATAGTATTTTGTTTTGCTACTTAATGAGTTTCTTCTATTGACTTAGAGCAATTTCTTGTCATCTCTAAGGGGATTTTGGATTTGCTCTTTAGTCCAATGTACAGTTAAATGACTCTCCAAGTGCTTAAGTGAAACTTGACAACAATTTTAATTCTTTGGGGCTTACTTTACAAATAGACTTTATTTAAAAGTGAACTATTTGCCTTTCTTCTGTGTCTAGAGCAGAGGACGCCAGTGGTGGCCACGTCCCCTGAGTGGAGCCGGCAGTACGATTTCACCAAGCGCTGCAGGATGCACCTTAGTAAAGATGCACTTCATCTATTTTTTTTAAGACAAATATATTTACTTAAATAAATTTTAGTTCATATTTTTAAAACTATTGAAAATTATAACTTAATAAAAAGTAATAATAAATTAAAAATACAGAGTGTCTAGAGCATGACCCCAGGAAGATGGCAGGTGCGGAGCTGTGGAGGGACGACTGGAGACTGCCTGAAGTAACTCCGCTGGGCCCTGGAAATCAGCTGTAGGTCCACAGCAACCAAAGAAATGCCCGGGCAAGAACAAGCTGTCTGCACTTGTTTCCACTCCCCCTGGCCCAGCACAGGCCGTGGGGGAGCAGCTGCCCAGCTGGGTCCCCACTGTGAGTCAGGGGACAGGGCAGTGAACACACCCGATGACCTGCAGGGAGCCCCCTAGAGGGGGCCTTGGCCTTGTCAAACTGAGGCTCAGGTGGTGAAAGCAGCAGGCTGGCTCAGACTGAGGAGCCCTGGGGCTTGTCAACCTGAGGACACGGGGCCTGGGCCACCAAGGAGAGGACCGACTGAGGAAGTTCTAACCCATGAGAAGCAGCTGAGACGCAGCTGTGTTTGTGGAAGAATAAAAACAAACACAAAACCACAGAGGCTGCAGGAGGAGCCTGGAGGAGCCACCTGCAGAAACAGGCAAGGTGGCGGTTTCCTCAAGCACCCAGCTGTCAACGAATGATCAAAAGATACAGACAAGAAAACCAGGGGAAATTCAGGGGAACAAAACCTATCTACAGAGATCGCCCCTGAAGACAGACATAGGAATTACTAGAAAATGACCACACAGCTTTGGCCATTCCACAATTTACCTCACAACCCTGGGCTGTACACAGATACACATCCATGAACAAAATGGCAACATCAACAAAGAGATTGTGATAAAGAGCCATTCAGACATCCTGGAGCTGAGAACTGCAGCACTGGAGCTGTGACATCACCATGGGGCTCAACAGAAGTTCTCGACCAGCAGGAGGGACACCAGTGAGCTCCAAGACGGCACCTGAAATCACCACGCAGGGGAGCAGAAGGGGAAAGGAACGGAGACAAGCGAGCGAGCCCAGGGGATTGTGGGACACACGAAAGTCAGAGGCTTGATATACTCCAAGAGACCCACGCCAAGGCCCACGCCAATCAAACTGCTGAAGGACAAAGAGGACATCTTGAAAGCAAGAGCTGAGAAGAGCAGGTCCCCCATGTGAGCGATCAATAAGACCATGAAGATTTCCAAGAGAAATCCTGCAAGGCCGGAGGCAGGGGAATGAGAATTCTCTGCTGACAGAGAACAAAATGGCTCTTCACTGTGAGGGAAAACTGCCAGGTGCAGTGGCCCCTGCCTGCTATCCTAGGGACTCAGAGGCTGGCAAGTTCAAGGCCAGCTTCAGCAACTCAGGGAGACTTTATCTTAAGATAAAGAATAAAAAAGACAGGGATGTGGCTGATTGGTTAAAGCACCCTGGGTTCAATCCACAGTACATATATATATATATATATAAATTTTTTTTTATTTGCACAAAAAAGAATACTACCAGGAGGGAAAAGGTGGCCCATGCAGTGAGCATTTCCAAGTCACGTATCTACCTGGGGCTCATTCTCATCCCTAGTCCTACGAGACATAGAAGATATATAACTAACTGGCTAATAACTGGCTAATAAGCACATGAAAGTTGTTCGACATCATTCATTAGAGAAACGCAAATCCAAACCACCAGAGATACAATTTCACATCCATTAGGATGCCTTCTTTAAAAAAAAAAAAAAAAAGTCAAGCCAGGCAGGGTGGAGCATGCCTATAATCCCAGCAAGCCAGGAGGTTGAGGCAGGAGGGTCTCAGGTTCAAGGCCAGCCTGCCAACTTAGTGAGACCCTGGCTTAATAAAAAAAAAAAAAAAAAAAAAAAAAAAAAAAAAAGAACTGGAGATCAGCTCAATGGGAAAGTGCCCCTGGGCTCAATTCCCAGAACCACATAAACAAATAAATAAAATAAAATACAGACAAAAACCAGAAAATAACTGTTGCCAGGGGTGTGGAGAAACGAGAAGCCTCGTGTATTCCTGGAGGGAACGTGAAGGGCACAGCTGCCCTGAAAAACGGTGGTCACTGCACGATTATGCAATTCTGCATATGTGACCACAAGGATTAGAAGCAGGGACTTGAACAAACACTCCCACCTACGTCCCTAGCAGCATTATTCACAGTGGACAAGGACGGAACCAACCCAAGTGTCCATCAATGATAAGCAGATAAAAGAAATGTGGCTTAAGCAGCCAAAGGACACTATGCAGCTTTTCCAAAAAAAAACCTCGCCGCTGTAACAGGATGAATGCTGAGGACGTCATGTGAAATCAGTCAGTCACCAACAAGACATGAGGTCCCCAGAGTGGTCAAGTGATGTGACAGAAAGCAGGTGGTGGTGGCGAGGAGCTGGGCGTGGGGAAGACAGGGTTGCAGTTTCAGTGTGGGAGGCTGAGGAAGGCCTGGAGGGGACATGGCGATGGCCACACAGCAGTGTGAACTACTCAAGACTTGTTGTGTATATTTCATCACTATAAAAACCAAAAGCTTAGCAGTACCTCAAAATGGTAGTTGGTGAACCTTAGGACACACGTGGGCCTGTGACTAAGCCCTTTACTGGGCTGTCCCCAGCTGGGTGAGGACGCCAACTCGTGGTCAGGAGGTGCTAGCTCCAGGCCTCCCAACACCGGGTCCTCACTCCTTCCTAATCTTGAAACGGAGAAGATGCGTCCCTGGCAAGACTCTGTGCTGGCTATGGTTTGGGTGTTGCCTGGGGCACGGTTGCCTGAACCTCGCAAGGAACCCCGGGTGACTCTGGCCCTACACTCCTGCACCCCGACAGCCCGGGTCCTCTCTGTGTACACCTCACTGCACAGCAGGCTCAGCGAGGGCGAGCGCCCCAGTGAGACACCTGGGACACCAGTCCTCAATCACAACTCCTGTCACTCCAAAATCCAAGACCTGGTCTGACGAAGCCAGCTGTCACCAAGAAATGGGAAACACAAATTAGATGCAAAGACAGAGAGGGAGAGTCCCATCAGACAGCAGAGTTGGCCCTCAGCCCCTGTCTGCATCCGGGGTACAGCTTGGGACGTGGAGCCGAACTGGAGGAGGTTCAAGCCTGGTCTCCTCTGTTGGCTCTGGGACCCTGGACAAGCTACTCACCCTTGGAGCTGGAAATTCCTTTTCTCAAGTGGTCAGTCCACCTATCTCCTGAGGCCTGGGAACCAATGTGGACTACCAGGGTCGCAGCTGCGGCCCCTGCTGCAAAGGAGCCTGAACCCAGGTCACATCCAGTAACACAACTGCGGTCGACACCTGCCTTGGGGACAGCAGCCACGCTCCCCAGACCCCGGGCCACTGAGGGTCACCAGGGAAGAGAAGGAAGGCTGTGAGAATCCAGAGTGCACACAGGGTGGCCTTGCTGACTGGCCACAAGGCACGCCCAGAGTTGCGTTTGTTCCTCGTGGGGACCTTCTACTTCAGTGGGAAGCCCTCCTCAGCCGTATTGTGTGTTGGAATGGAGTGCAGCCTACTCCCCATCCCACGGGTGTCACCGCCTATGCCGGAGACTGTCCCGTGTCAGGGGCTCTGTGCTCTGTCCATGCTGCTGCTCTGGAGTGACTGGCCTGGCCAGGTCCACACCAAAGGGTGGGGCTGGTGGAACTGATCAGCTGAGGTCTTGGCGAGCTCTGTGCGCGTCACACAGCAGCAACCATGAAGCGTGGGAACTGGGTGCGCTGCCAACATCAGGCACAGACTCCCGCCCCTGTGACCACAGGGTCGCTGTGCCTGCCCAGGAAGCCTGTGCCTTCACCAAGAAGCCACGCGAGCCACAGCCCTCACTGTTCCTGGGGCCCCAAGTCCCTGAAGAGCTGAGGGACGTCAAGGCAGAAAAAACAACTCATGGAAACAGGACGACAAACCCTTTTATAAAATATTTATTCTAAAAAAAACACGCTGTACAAATTTAGAACAATGCTCAGATTTATAAAAATGTGAACATAACAGAAGACTAAAGGGACAAATTTTCATTGCTGTTTTCTTTTTAAATTAGGAAGAATGATTTTTTCAGGTACAGTGATAGTAAAGATCTAGGAAACATCGAGCCAGGAGTGAAGAGCCCAAGACCCGCTGCCAACCTGCAGGGTCGGTGTCCACTCCGCCGAATCCCAACCTGTGCTCGAGCAGGAAAGGGCCTTCCCCACAGTGGACGCCGCACAGATTCCCCAAGCCAGGGGTGCTGGCAGGGACGGGCGCTCGGGCTCGGCTTCTCTGGCTCTCCTGCACCACCAGGGTCTCCTGCGCAGGAGCAGGGCTTCGCGTGCTTGGGGGAGCTACGGGAGGCTCCTGCAGTCCAGCTCCCGCCAACAGGGAGGGGCTCCGTAAAAAAGAACTCACAAAAGCTCCAGGCCAGGGATCCTGGCTCCTTAAAAAGGCGTTTAAAAAGCTTAGGTAAGTTTGGCTCCGTCATTTCTAGTGGCCCGATGACGTCACAGTGGGGCTCCCTTCTTTCACACACACACTTCCAGGAAAATAACTGCAACTCAGCAAACCTGCAGGACTGTTCTAAGTAAGATGAACAAGGCAGACAGAGGCCACAGCAACCCATGGGCGGAGAGGCCACAGCAGCCAGCGGCACAGAGCCCGAGAGGTGCCTTCACATTCCAGACGGTGGGGCGGCCCAGCGGTCACAGCCATGGGTGCCAGGCGGGGTCCATGCGGCACAGATTGTCCAGGCTGTTTGCAGCGGCCACCAGGGTGTTCACCTTGCTCTCCCCGCCTTCAAACTGGGCCAGGTTGTGCAGGCGGGTCATGATGGCGGTGACAGCTTTCTGCACCAGGGTGACCAGCTGCTGGCTGTCCATGTTCTCAGGCTGTCCGGCGGCCGAGAGAGGAGAGGAGGTGTCCTCCTGGGTTTTTTTGTGCCAAGCAATGATCTCGTCCCGGAGCACAGTCTTCAGAATGCCGTCCACCTGTGCGAAGGAGAGAAGGCAATGACTCCTGCTCACAAGGGACACACAGGCAACTCCACAGCAGGCCATCAGGGCCCTGCCTAGCCTGGGCACCACAGCCCTCCTCTACTGGGAGCTGTGGCCACACATAACACTTCCAACCAGTCTCCGCAGCGCCAGGCAACAGCGTCCAGGTGGAACGTGCGGCCTTGCCTGACCGGCTCCACTTACCACATCTGCGGGCCGGCCAAGCGCTGGCCAAGGGTGAAGAGGACAGAAAACACATGTGCTGGCTTATGGGCTCCCACTCCAACCAACTACACATCATGAGGTGGGGCGATGGGCATTGCGGAGAGCAGGGCAGGGTGGGCAGGAGGGGAGATGTTCTCCCAGGAGCACCAGGAAGCTCTCACCAAGACCAGAAGGAAGTGAGGGTGTCGCAGGCAGAGCAGCCGAGCGAGGCCGTGGGCGCCGTGCTGCCCTGGTTAGCTTGGAGGGTCAGCAAGAGGCAGCTACTGCCTGGGTCTCACTCAGCACATCAGGTTGGTAGCTCAGGTCCACCACCTCCCACCTGGTGGCCTTGGGGAAGTCACTTAGACCCTGTACCTCAGCCTCCCCATTTGCGAGCAGGGCTTAGTATTAAGCTTCCTCCCCACAAAACAGGCAAAGGTAAAGGAGTTGGCAAGTGTCAAGGGCAGAGACCAGTGTCCGCCAGGCTCTGCCAGTCCGACTTGTCAGCGGCCCTTACTCTGACCAAGTTCTCCAGTGACTTACAGGAGGGTCTTGGGAAGAGTGTGGCAAGACCTAGTTCCTGTCTAAAAAAGGTCACTCCAGCTGCCAGTGGGGAGCAGGGCAAAGGTGAAAAGGCCTGGCCAGTGGAGCCTCATCCCCAGGCAGGCACTTTCAGCCGACAGGTCGCAGGCGTTATTGCACCTTACTCTGGTGTCAACAGAGTGTGATTTTTAGCACAGCCACACACAACTCCTACCATGGCCTGCATCTGAGCGAGACTTAAAGGCACTCACTAAATACAGATGGTTAAGAAATCTGAGCCCAGAGCTAGAGCTAAAGTCCCAGCTTTCTCCCATCAATGCCACCACATTCTGCAAACTCCCAGGGTGGTGACAGGCCCTCTGGTGGAGAGCCCTCTTCCGACTTTCCAAATGAAATGCCACCTAGGGATCATCCTATGGCTGTTTCCAGAAGTGTAACAGTTCAACCCAAGCAAGCGCTTCCTGGTCCCTGAACCACGCACAAGTTCGCCACGTCAGAACAGACCCCCTACTGGAGCCGCCCAGGGCCTGGAACCTTCTCTCAGTCCTGCAGGTGGACGGCTGTGGCCAGAACAGCACCCGGCACCAAGGGGTGTGCACGGCTGGACACTAGTTACAGCAGGGTGTGTGTGAGGCACTTGAGAGAACTTAAAGCCTTCCTAGGCACTGCCTTCTGGACAGCAGTGAGTTCTGAACCCTCCCTGGAGGACACTGCTGAAGGAGCGGAGAGCGGGAAAGGCCACGCACAACGGGCGGAGTCCTCCCACTAGCAGTGTCTCCCGAGGCCTATAGCGTGCACCACCTACTGCCAGGCCTTCTCTCCCTGTACTCATGAGAGAAGGTGAGGCTGGGCTCAGCCCCCGCTATTTTTTTTTTTTTTTTTTGTACCAGGGACTGAAACCAGGGATGCTTAACCACCGAGCCACATCCCCAGCACTTTTTTATGTCTTATTTTGAGACTGGGCCTCACTAAGTTGCTGAGGCTGGCTTTGAACTCACAACCCTCCTGCCTCAGCCGCTGAGCTGCTAGGATTCCAGGTGTGTGTTGGGGTGCACTGGCTCAGCACCTAATATCAAGAGAGCAGAGCCCTTGGGAGTGACGCTGGACAGGCTGCATCAGGAGGGACCCACTTCACGTGCAGCCTCCACAGCCTGGCAGCTCCTGGACCTCTGCTGTGCCTGCTGCCCAGGCCTCAGCTCCGCTTCCACAGGGCTAGGAGAAACTGAGAGCCCGCTGAGGCAGCCAGTGTACTGCCAGGCACAGGGATGGCACCCCGGAAATGGCAGATTTGACTGTCCTGTCCCCATGGACAGAGCTACCAGATGCTCTCAGGTGGCTTCATGCTTGCCAGGGTGCCCAGGGTGTCCTGCTCCCTGGAGTCTGAGCAGCCTGCACTGTACCTCTGCTCAGCTCACTCCAGCCCCACAGAGAAGCTCTGCCCTCTAATGCTAGGAGGGAGTGCCAAGGAGGAAGGGAGGGTGACAGGCAGCAGAACTTCTGGGGAAAGCGTCCCACAGAGGACTCTAGACTGAGAGCCTTGACATCCTGAACATGTCAGCACAGGGAATGTCCCAGGGCCTTTCCACAGGATTCCACCTCAGCACTGGGTCCTGTTAGCAGCTCAGCAGGAACCTGAGGCCTGGGTTCCCACAGGACGACTCCATCACCCACCTTGAAGTTGGGCTGGGCGAAGCACCGTGCAACAGCAATCATGGAGGCAGTCAACGGGCCAGAGACGCCGATGGTGGTCAGAAACTCAGAAATGTTGGGTGTGAGGCGGAAAGGGACGGGACGGTTGGCATCTAAGTCCCCGGTTGCATCATTTATATCAAATCGAAAGTAGGCAACATTCAGCTTGCCGGTGTCCTGCATTTCACAGGAGGAGATGCATTAGGGACTCAGCAGCGAAGGGAGAAGTTGGAAGAAGAGGGTCTGGCGGTTCAAGCCACGCTACC
Source organism: Urocitellus parryii (assembly GCF_045843805.1). NCBI lineage: Eukaryota > Metazoa > Chordata > Mammalia > Rodentia > Sciuridae > Urocitellus > Urocitellus parryii. Next base: position 32,504,159 of record NC_135539.1, read on the forward strand.
TGAGCAATCTGCAGCATCTCGGGGTTCAGTCTATTTAAATGCAGAACAAACTCCGCGAAGCCAATCAGAGCCAGCTGGATGGTGAACATCTTCCTGAAGGTCCAGTAGTCCGTGGCGTTGGGGAACGTGTGCAGGGCCCACTCCTTGAGCATGCTGCGGGGCACCATGTTGCTCTGCACCTCCTTGAGAATGTCTCGAAGGACCTGAAACACATCACTTCATGACTCCTCCATCCAACTGGCTTATTTTTTTCCCCCTACAAATTGCAACGGTTTATTTAATAAGAACCCGTAAAGAGGACTTTGCTGCCAATGTTATTCGACTAAACTAAACACAAGGATGTACAAGATTGTTCCATTTCCCCCTGGGGCTCAATGTCTTGTGGTCTAAGTGCCAATGGGACTGTCTGAATAAAAGCTTTAGTTATGTGATGCGTGGTTATCTGTCCTACAGAAAGGGAGGTAATGATCTGAAAACTTCCACCCATGCCAACTGCAGAAGGTACCAGGCCATTAACAGGAAGAACAAAACAGCTGGGCCTCAACCACACCTCTCCAGCTTCATGAACTGGGGAGCTAGTCTAAGAAGAGTAGGTGTTGGGCAACGCAGAACTGAATTTCATCCTGGAAGACTAAAAAACAGGACTTGAAGCCTCACAACTGTAGGGAGGGCCTCAGGAGGCCTTCCTGAGTTAACTTCAGACCAGCTGGTAGAGGCGCAAGGTCCACTCTGGGCTAAGCGCTGCCTCATGCTCTGAATAGCCGCCAGGACACAGGCCCTGTGCACAGACACACAGGCCTGCTCCGGGGCACAATGGGAAGATGCATTCCTGAGGCTGCAGAGCAGGGGCTTCCAATGCCTGCTCCTGGTGCAGTAAAAAAGCTGGGAAAATCAAAACCATTTTCAGAACTTTCCAGACTCCTCCCAGTCAGAGGAGCTCTTGTTCAGGAGAACGGGGGAGTCTTCCCACCAGCAGTGAGGCTGGTGGCTTTGATTCTCCTGAGGCCCACAGGCGTGCACCACTTACTGCCGGCCTCTCCCCACCTCTCTGGTGGCTGAGAGCCAAGAACCACATGATCAGGCTGGCCGTGGAAACAGTAACCTGACAGCCACTGGAGTGGGAAAATGAGTTTGGTGACCCCCAAAAAAGACTTGCCCCCAGAGAACTGTCCCTATTTGAATCGCCTGGAAGCTAACCACAAAAAGCCCCATTCGCAGGGCTTCTCTCCATCTTACTGAACCCTGAGTTCACACAGCGAGGACAGCATGTCTGAAGCGCATCTGCAAAAACAGTCAATGACAACTGTTCAATATCGCTGGTGTCAGAGGAAAAGACACCCACAAAGAATGGCCAAGCAAAAGAGCAGGGGAATGGCATGCCCACAGGGGCTCGGAGAAGCACTGTACACCCAGGGACCTAAAAGGCCACGTGTGTGTTCATGAAAAACCTCGGAAAGCCAATGCACTCGTCTGGTTGACCCTGAGACACTGCATAAGTAGGGAGCGAAGGCAAAGGCAGAGCTGAAAACTGCTGAGCCCTGAGGAAGGCATGCCCCTCCACAGACAGAGAGAGAGATAGACACACACACACCCCTTCAAAAAAGTTGCAAGATCCACTGGATGAGACATTCAACAGAATCTCTGTTAAACCATTAGCCAGACACTAAACTGAGCAGACATCAGGGCTACCCCCCGACAAAGCCTGAGCTGCAGTTAGGCCAGGAGGGTCACTACGACTACCACCAAACCCGACAAGTCTTCAAGGGAGGATGTGATATCTAGAGTCGCCAAATCATGTTGCTAAAACTCCTAGTTCCAACATTATATTGTAAGACACACAGAATCAGGAAAACAAGCTGACACACAGGGGAAAGAGGTGAAGTCTTCTGAGTTTCCATTAAAAACACAAATGATCCAATTTAAAAGTGGGTGAAGCACCTGCAGGCATTTCTCCAAACAGCCAAAAAGGACATGAAAAGGTATCAACTACATTGAAAGAGGACTTCACACCCACCAGCCAGGACGGCTTCCATCAAAAAGATGGGCAGTGGTAAGTGTTGGCAAGAATGTGAAGAAACTACCAAAGAAATAAAAGTACACACAAAGACACAGACCCCAACATTCACAGCAATGCTGGTCATACTAGCCAGAAAATGTAAATAACCCAGAAGTCTATCAACTGATGAATGCATAAATTATATGTGGATATTCATGTAATAGAATATCATTTGGCAATAAAAAGGAAGTATGAAAACATGGTACAAAATGGGTGAACCTGGAAATACAAAAAAAATTCACTGAAGTCCATATATTATAGCCAGACATGGTGCCACACACCTATAATCCCAGTGACTCAGGAAGTTGAGGTAGGAAGATCAAGTTTGAGGCAACCTCAGCAACTTATCAAAACCCTATCTCAAAATAAAAAGGCTGGGAATGTGGCTCAATGGTAGAGTGCAGTGCCCCTGGGTGCAGTGCCCAGTACCAAAAACTCCCCCCTAAAACAAACAAATAAATTTTAAAAATCCTGTATGTAGAATTCCATGTCCAGAACAGACAAATCCAGAGGCAGAAAGATCTGTGGTCCCCAGGGTTGGGAGTAGAGAAGAACATGGAGGGACTAGCAAACAGGGAAGATGTTTTAAAGACAGCAGTAGTGACTGCGGCACAACGCTGTGATACTAGAAACCCTTAAATGTGAACTTTAAAGGTAAGTTTCATGGTATACGAACCATATCTCAACCAAGGTGCTATCCCAAGTGAAAGATGAAGGAGCAGAGAAGCAGCCCACAAGGAGGCAGAGAGAGAGGAGAGCGCACAGCTAGGCTACTCCACATGGTCAGCGTCTAGCTCAGCAGGACCCACAGCACCTTCTTTTTTTTATTTTTTGGTACTAGGGATTTAACCCAGGGGAGCTAGACCACTGAGCACAGCCTCAGCCCTTTTTATTTTGAGATAGGGTCTCACTAAGTTGCCTAGGGCCTCACTCAATTGCTGAGATTGGCCTCAAACTCATGATCCCCCTGCCTCAGTCTTCTGAGTGGCTGGGATTTTAGGCGTGCACCACCACTCCTGGCTCATGTGGCATTTTTAAGATGTGAGTGCACACGTGCAGACAGAAGTTGCCGGCTTCCACTATCAGAGACAAGTGATGACCTGAAGAACACAATCCATTTCTCTCCTGTGAGTACCTCCAAGCTGTCCTCAGTCCACAGAATGACCAAGCCATAACTTGTGTCATAAAAAATCCCTGGAGCCGGGAACAGTGGCCACAGCTATAATCCCAGCAGCTCAGGAGACTGAGACAGGAGGATCATGAGTTCAAAGCCAGCCTCAGCAATGGTGAGGCGCTAAGCAACTCAGTGAGACCCCGTCTCTAAATAAAACACAAAATAGGGCTGGGTGTGGCTCAGTGGCTGAGTGTCCCTAAATTTATCTCCAGCACCCCCCCCCAAAAAATCCCTGGTACCAGTTCACAAAGGAGGCTACACTTCTGTGCACAGAGGTCAATCAGAAAACAGGATCTATTCCTTCTGCCTGCACACAAAGGTGGGAAGCTGCCCTGGACCACCTGGGGCCTTGCCTGTACCCCAGGCCCTGCCTTGGAGGTCAAACACACAGCTATGGGTTCACTCTTCATAAACAAGACCAAGTGCTCCAGGACATGGCCAAGTTGAAATGAGCCCCAAGCGACACGGGGCAAGTCCTGGCTTCTGCTCTTTGGCCTCCCTTTGCAATGCACAGAAGTACCACAGGGCACATAGAGAGTCCAAAATGGCCACCTCAGGACGCTCCTCACAAGCCTAGACCAACACCTTCTCTGGCAAGGGCAGGAACCTGCAAACCCCGAAAGGGCCCTATGCCCCAGAGGGATGCAGGCGGGTCTACCCAGGATCCTGTGGTCTGCCCGGGACTCCTGCCCAAGGCCAGTCACTCAGCTGGCTCCCCATCTCAGAGCTCCCCACTCTGTTTCAGACGATACACACAGAGTATAGACACACGTGTCACCTAATACCCCAGGAGTGCACCAGGGTCCTGTCAGCAGCTCAGGACAGACAGAGACAACAGACAGTCCACACCACTTCACATGGGAACCAGCCGCCCAGTGAGAAGTGAGTCTGATGTAAACTGATGGGGGGCGCTGGGGGTGGAACCCAGGGCCTCGTGCTGCATGAAAACCGATTTTTAGATTCTAGTTTCTGAGCTTTGTAAGGGAGAAGGACAGTACTTTCTCGAGGAGGAGAACTTACCTCCAATTGGTCACAGCAAACCCTCTGCAGAAACGTCCCCTCATCCAGGTCACTGGCTGATTCCTACCATCTCATAAGTCTAATGAAGTTACTTTAGGTGAGAGAAGTACCCTCAAAGAACGCTCCACTCATCTCCTAGGTCCCCACATCAGCCAGGAACCACAAGAAAGCGGCCACAGGTGGAGGCCTCGGGCAGCAGCCTGGCCCTGCTTGGTACCTGGTGGCTGGCCTGGGTCCCCCGCGCCTGCACCGTGGCCAGCCTGTCGTAGTAACGGGAAATGGGGTTGTCGTGCTCGATGCCCTTCTTGGCACAGCGCTGCTTGTAAATCTCCACGAGGGAAAGTGAAGAGGGGTTGTCTTCCACGAGGCGCATCTGCGGGGACACAGCGACCACCCGGGGAACTGGGGGAAAGAAACAGGGCAGGTTGAGAGGGCAGAACCCGGGGCTAGTGCTCGACCCCACCTTCCGCACTGGCTGAGGGCCGAGAGAACTTGGTTGTGTGAGGAGAGGAGGAACCCCGGGTCACACCCTGGGTACTCAGCAGATGGCATCAAGCTCAGTCCACATGAGCCAAGTTCTTCAGAGGCCATCTCAAAAACACAAAGTGACTATCACCCTGTTCGCTCTTCAGATGCCTTCCCAGCTGGAGTCCACAGAGGAACCCAGCTCCTGGCTCAAAGGTACCTTGCGACCCTGTCTTCCTGCAGCTAGAATGGCGACACTCAGGTAAATATCACCTGGGTTGTGTTCTGTTCTACGGTTCAGATAAGCCCCATGGGGCTGTCTGTGAGTGAAATGAGAAAATACTTCAGATGTTGGATTAAGTTTATATGGAATTTGGCCAAATAAAGTTGGAAACAGCTGAGAGATTCCAAAAGAGAGAGGTCATTCCAGAAGACAACATCAAAGTCCAGACTGCCCAGTCCGGACCCCATGGTGGCCTGCACTGGCCATGCTGAGAAGGCAGGCAGCAGCAGTGTCCTGCTCTGGCTCTTGTCTGTGTCCAGGCCACTGAGACAACAGAGGCAATTCTAACTTCTGATGAACGAGGCTGGCCGACTCAGTCTACTATCCGCTAAACCACAGCTGCTGGCTGGCCACCCTGGCTTCAGTCCATGAAAAAATTCCAAGATGACTCCAGGGTACACGCTTAACTGTCACTCAGTGCTAACTGAAGTGTGTGGAAGAAACAAAAAGAACACTCTGCACCTCATGACCGGGTCAGCAGTCATGACTGGGTCAGCACTGCAGCCCACGCTGCATCCGTGAGAAAGCACACACAGCTTTCTATGAAGCACTGCAGCAAGCTGGCCCCTGACCTGTTTCTAATCTACCTCCTGTCTGGAGACATGACACTTGAAGGTCAGGATGGATTGGACTACACCTGAGCTGTCAGGAGAGCACCACACAGAACTGGACGAATGCCCCGTGGCAGGCTCCAGCCTCAGGGATTGCAGCTAAAGTGACTGTGGCAACTTGGGAATGAAAAGACTTCACTCAGTGGTTGCTACTGGGGCCATTTAGAAACGAACTCTGTAGTCTTCATGGAGACTCAGCTCAGCTCAGAGCCTTCACCTTGCAGGGAGCAGCCTGAAGGTGGGGACACCGTCCATAGGAGGGCCATCAGGGCTGCTCTTCATCCCATAGCCTTTTTCTCAGTGCCATCTGGAACCCTCCCTGGGCCAACACACACCAGGCCTGAGCTGCTGCATCCTCAGGCATAGCTATCATGATACCTGTGAAAAACAGATGCCGCTTGGTGGTTTCTTTCCTCTTCTCCAAGCAGGGGTTCAGCAAGCGGAGCAGCTGCAGGACGCGCTCCTCCCTCCGAGACTCTGTGAGGCAGGCATCATTCATGACCAGGTACGGGTAGATTTTGCCATTATGCCCACGGATGTACAATCTGCGGGCAGCTGTATTGTGCTTCTGCACAATTTCCACCCTGGGCATAAACCTACCAAAGCAAGCAAACAATGAAGCATGAACTCCAAGTCCTGGTTCCCCAACCTTTTCTGGGGAAGAAAACAGAGTATTCAGAATGGCCACGAAGAAGCAGGCTGTGCAGTTCCACAATCGCTAATGATTCATGTGACCCCGTCCCACTCTGACAAGATGTGTAGATGGGCCAGTATTTCACATTGCAGCAGGCACTGCTAGGAAGTCAAGGAGGATGGCTAGTCGGACACAATGTGAAGGAATGGAAAAGCAGTGCACTGCATCTAATTTAGAAATAAATACAAAACACCACCACCACTGCTGTCCTCTTGAACAGCTTACATGCCAAGCGAGGTGCGGCCGCTCTCGTAAGCGCTGGGCTGTCCAGTTCTGCTTGGGCTAGGAAACCCTGGGCGACTCTGCATTTTGTCAGACCGTATGGTGATTCAGAAAAGGTTCCCTGGGAGGCAACCCGACCCTCATTCAGGACATTGGACTTTCAAGTCAGATCAAGCTCTTTCAAGGTGCCCAATTACTCCCCTGCTATAATAATCATGTATTCTCCCAATCTAGGGAATTAATGTCTGCAATCCAGCTCGGACCCTACCCCGGAGCCCCCTCCAAATGCCAGGCCATGCTCACTCACCGAGCAATCTTGATGTAATAATGCGTTGGCTTTGGCATCAGAAATTCCCCAGGAATTTCTACTTCAGCTGTTTGTGCTGAGAAATTGCTTAAAAATCGGCACTTTTCTTCTATGAGGAAGAATTTTGGAAGTTGCTTTGTTTTAGCCTCTAAGATTTTGATCCACTTTTTCAATTTGGAAATAAGATTATGAAGTTTCATGGATCCTGGAACACTGAAGTCAAAATCTGGAAAATAAAACATGATTAAAAACATTTCAATCGTCACTACAAAATTACCAAACATCTACCAACTGCATTAGACATGCTCTATATGTGATGAGGAGCACAGAACCGTAAGCCCACATGCTCTTCAAAGTGAAGGTGTAAACCTGAGAGAGCAGCTCTTGTCCAGGACCTTTCACAACATTGAGAGGAGGAAGAAAGATGAACCCAACATCAAACTGCATCCCCCATCACAACAGGCTCCTTTCAGAGGGCTGAGGCCACACAGGCCCCTGCATGTCCACCTCACAACACGAGGCATGTAGCTCTCAGCGACAGCCTGTGAATACCCACAACAACTCGGGAGCTTGTGTCACCAGGACCTAAGGATTACATCACAAGGGCAGCACCAGCCACACCACTTCTGAGTATGAGTGTCAATCACACCAAGAAATGAAGTCCTCTGTGATAAAAACAGAGTGACTGATGTGACAATAAGGGTGTACCCAGAAGGCACTAAAAGATGAGTTCTCAGAAGGATCATGGCAAGAAATCTAAATGACAAAACAGAAAACATTTTCACTTAAGCAATTTAAAAAATCCCTGGGTCGCTGGTATGGGGGTACATTCCTGGAGTCCCAGTGGCTTGGGAGGCTGAGGCAGAACTCAAGTTTGAGGCCAGCCTTGACAACTTAGTAAGACCCTATGTTCAAAATAAAAAATAAAAAGGTCTGGGGATGTAGCTCAGTGGCAATGTGCCTCTAGGTTCAATCTCTAGTACCTGACTCAATAAAAATCAATCAACCAATCCCTGGGTAATGTATTTGTCAGGTTTTACTGAGACTCAATAAATTCAAAAAAGTTCAAATAAATTGTCCTTTAAAAGCCATCAATTTCCTTCCAGATTAGCACCAGTGCTGGGAGAGACCCTGTCACTCTAAGTTACCTTTTTTGTGTGTCAAGTAAGGACCCCAGGGCAGGCATAGGGAGGCACTGTTCTAGGCCTAGGAAGTACAGGCTGCATGATGGTCAGAGACCACGGGGTGGCCTGGGTCTCCACAGCACCTCCTACTCAAGAGGCTCTCGACATTCCCCTGCATGATCACTGGCTCGTGGGCCACCTTCTCTCAGTCCCACTTGGTCCGAGCCTGCTGCAGGCTTGGCAGAGACAGCCTCTTGCCCACCTCTCCCTTTCCAGGGCAGCCACAAAGCAGGAGCTATCAAGTCAGACAGAGTCGAAAGCCCAAGAAAGCGACTGAAGGGCTAATAGCAGCAGTTTGGAACCAAAAGCTGGCAAAGGCCCACTGGATGCTGAGCTCAGGTGCCCCACTTAGGAAAGGCTCCAGAGGGCATGGCTGGCCAAGGGCAGACCTGCCCTGTCTCTTCCCACATCAACTATCACTTTGAACCTGCCCAAAGTCATCTCTTGGTGCTCAGCAAACAAGCCCAGCAACATCCCATCACATTCTCTGTGTGAACTGGCCACGAGGAACAATGGCACTAGATGGTGCTCAGCCCAGAAGTGACTCAAGGCTGGGGAAAGTCAGCTGTCAAACTCTAATGAAGAGCAGGCACAGTATGCAAACTGTCGCTGTGGAATAACCAGACTTCCAGCAGGTTGCAGAAACATACAGGAAAGCCTAGCCACCCTCCTATGCCAACATCCTGCACAACCACAGTTCTGCGCAGAACCAAGAGTGACACTGGCATAGTCCACACAGCTGACGCAGATCACTGGTCATACGTGTGGGGGGGGGGAGGGGAGAGGTCCTGTCCTGTGAGCAATTCTGCATGACCTTTGACCTCTACTATCATCAAGATGCTCAACTGTGCTGTCAACTCCCCTCTGCTACCCCTTGATAGCCACACCCACTCCTTAATCCCTGACACCCAACCACCACTAATTTATTACCCATCTCTATAATTACTTTACAAATATTTCATAAATCTGCTGGGTGCTGTGGTGTACACCTGTAATCCCAGCAGCTTGGGAGGCTGGGGCAGGATGACTTTGAGTCCAAAGCCAACCTCGGCAACAGTGAGGTGCTAAGCAACTTGCTGAGACCCTGTCTCTAAATAAAAAATATGAAATAGGGCTGGGGATGTGGCTCAGTGGCTGAGTACGCCTGAATTCAACTCCTGGTATCCCCCCAACAAAAAAAAGTTTCATAAATTGAAACAATACAGTGTGTATCCTTCTTGCATTGGCATAATATCTCTGAGGCTCATCCAAGTTGCTCTGTGCATCAATACTTTTTATTTTTGCGGAGAATGAATAAATTATACCTTGTTATTCAAGAAGGGGGTATGGGTGGTTTCCAGTCTGGGGACAAAAATGGCTATGAATATTTGTGTACAAGTTCCTATATGAAAATACTGTTTTACTTCTCTGAAATACATCAATAGACTCTTCTAGACTCTTCCTAAACTTTCTCCCACCTCCCTATGGGTATCTGAGACTAGAAGCACATTCCATAGAAGGAGTCAGAACCGAGATCAGAAATGGCCTCCCCAGGAGCAGGGGAAGGAGGGCAGGAGCTTGATCTACACATCTGAAACCTGTGGGGGTCTGAGGGGGGCTGGAAGCCTCACAGCAACTACTTTTGAGTTTACATCAAAATCCATGTTTCAACCATTTCTAATTCTATATTTCAGACTTTATTTGATGAAATGAGCTGACGTTTTAAGATGAAGACATACTGAACGCTGTTTCTAGTAAAATACGGTTTCCACAAGACTTTCATCCCAGGCGCTTCCTTTTTCAGAGAAAGGGGAAGGCACACAAGAACCCCACAAAGGCAACAATCAAGATGATGAAAGCTCCCAGCATGAAAGGCAGACCTTGTACTTGATTTTCCAGAGAGCACTTTTCCCAGTGCAGGTCCATGGTGTGGAAAGCTCAACCTAGGCCGGTCGTGTTACCTTAAATGCCCAGCCGACATACCAAGAGCAGAAGCCCTGCACCAGGGACCGTCTGGGTGATGGAGGGTATGTGCTGCACTCTGATGGATTCAAGGTAAGTCATGGCTATCCCTGCAAAGTATCCTTTATGATTAATGGGATAGGATCTTTTACATTATTTCATTCTACATATCTGTATGTGTGTTTGTTTGTGTATTCTCAATTGAATTCTCTAAGACACAATAAGTCTTTTCTTTACCTGGGACTAGGGATATAGCTCAGGGGTAGAGCACTTGCCTAGCAGTATGAGGCCCTGGGTTTGATCCAGGCATAGGACAGGTGAGAGGGGGAAGATACTTCTAAAAATATCTAAAAATGTGGACTACTATCAATGAAGAAACAATGTTTTAAACAGCTATAAAAACAGAAATGATCAGGCAGAACTGTGTCCTTTAACTCTGGAAAATTGTATATGACAAAACTTGCTTTCACATGAAAAATCACTCAGGCCTGTAGAACTCATTAGGATGACTAAAGTGACTTGTCTGGAACCAAGCACTCCTGGTGGGAGTGGGTATGCAGGATGGCATTTGTATGTGTGCAAAAGCACAAATGTGTGTGCACTGTGAGGGCTGGGGAGCGTCTGGCAAGGGTCGCTATTTCATAGATAAAAACACCTGGGCTACCAGAAACTGCACTCATTTCCCTCAGATCACGGGTAAGTGGCCAAGCTAGGACTCGAACTCCTCTGGGCCTAGGAAAATGCGCTCAGCTAACTCGGGACAAGTGCTGAAGACACAGGCTCTCAGTTATTCTGCCTTCAGACTCTAGTTTGTATTTGTCACTGCAAGCCCTGCACACTTAAATCCAGCCACTTCACCCAACTCTGTTTCCCACCAAAACCAAGTAAGGGAAAGGCTGAGGGAAGAGTCAAAGGAGAGGATTTGATCTGAAAATCTCCCACATTTTCTAATCCCTGTCTCGCAGCTCCGAGTCCGAGCATTCTGTAGCAGGAAGGAGGCATGTGTAGTCCCACACTGGTGGCAGTCTTGGGTTCCTCATGTTCTGAGGTCTGTATTTTTATACAGTCTAACCAGTATCCCCGGTTCAGTGATAAGAAAATGAATGAATACAATCAGCTGATATTAAAAACCAAGGAAAAATAGGAACTTTACCAGGGGAAAAGAGAGTGAGACTCACCCGTTGTGAACTGCCCTTTCAGCTTCTGGAAAACGGGGTCCTGCGCTGTGGCCTGCGCCCGACGGGCCAGAGACTCAGAGGCGGCACTGGAGAACATGGTTGAGACATTGGACACATTCTCCAGTCCCACTCCAAACGTGCTCACCAACTTCTTGACAAAATTGAGAGTGTGGGGGGTGATTTTGGCATCGGACACTGCTCCGCTTTTCTCAAAGGCGACAGAGTAACATTTTGCCAGGCCCTGTTGGAGCTGTCTGAGCACCTAGTAGGAGAGGGATCATCAAGGAAGCCAGGGATCATCAACCAAGCAGAGCAACCAGCCAGCCAAGTGGCTGCACACACAGCTCCTTGCCCCAGGATTATCTGCACCCACGGCACACTGGCACATGATAGGTGTAAATCAGCATGCGCAGAACAGATGAAGACCCCTGTGCATGACACTGTGAGCTGGTGTGGTTTTGTTTTGTTTTTTACCCATGAGTAACGGCTCCGAACACTCAAACACAAACAAAAACCAGAGAACCCCACTGTCTCAGGATGTGCACATACTGCCTCCTGATTAACCATGAAAGCCTGGTTTTCAAGCAGTTTGGCTGTTGTCACTATGTTCACCTGCACACACAAAACCTGCACATAAATTCCAGCTAGCCCCAGGACCCAGCCAGGTGAATCATAGACAGTCAAGTGGGTATGACTTTATCATCCGCTGAAGCGAACCTCAAGGAGGTGGCCCAGCTGCTGAAGAGACACCTGGTTCAGTGATAAGAAAATGAATGATTTCCTGTTTCTGGAAATCAGAACTTCCTGATGCCTATGCCACCACTCTTGCTCATACACACAGCCGCCACCAGGTCAACCAGTGGCACTTAAGTAACTGAGGTCACTGAAGTAGAAAAAGCAAGTATTTTAAAAGCAAGAAATGGCTTTCTCATTTCCTCTGAAGTTTTCTTCAAGTATTTGAGGCTGACTTAGTGTGCAGAGACGAACTCTTCATCTGGTCCATGGTTAAATTCAACAGCCAACATAAATCGACCAGGCAGCTAAATATGAAGATGACGAGACAACCACAGAAGCACACAGAACGATCCATTCCCTCCACAAGTAACCAGCAGTTGCAAAATGAGATCCAAATACCTCTTCATGCCAGTTTTCTCTGAACCAGACCATCTGATCGACGATGCCTTCCAGGGAAGACAGAAGAGTGGGGTGGAGCTCTCGCTGCATGTGCATGATTCGGCTGCAGCGCCACATGGGTGCTGTGGCTCTTATGGGCCCTGGATCTGATGCAGAATGGGACTGGTTACCCACTGAACTTGGCTGCTGCTGTCCAGAATCTGAGAGCAACACATACAACGCCATTGTCAGCGCAAAACCGACCGATGCCGAGCTCGGAGCTCTACAGGACCCACCGGGCAAAGGAACACTGGTTCCTGCCGGTGTGGGGACCTCCAGGAGACGCTTCCCCACGGAAGATGGAGAATGCCCTGGTTCTGAGAATGCCCTGGTTCTAAGAGTAGCTGTGCGACTGATTTAGGGACAAAAGACACGGTGGTCTACAACTTGGCTTCAGATGGTTGAGAAAAGAAGCCAGTGTGCGAGCTGAGTGCCAAGGCAAGTTGCCCAGAACAGCTGGCGAGGGCAGGAGGGGCCCACAGTGTGCTGGTGCTCCTCTCACCTTCTCTGTAAGTTTGAAGGTTTGTAAGAAAATTTTGGGGGAAACGTTCTCCAAGTTTGCTATTAAAGCTCAAAGAATCTAAAAGTAGTTGATAAGCAAGTCTCCACTTTTCATCTAGAAAAGACAAACCTACGTTTGTAAAATGACATTACAAGAAAATACATTTATTTACCCTGTGAGAAAACACATGGGAACTCTCACTGTGCAAGGTCCTCATCTCACTGCCCTGTGATGCTGCCGTGGCCCAGAGAGTGAATCACTCCCTTAGGAAGACTCTGGGTGTTAGGAACACTGTGAAGCAAACGGACCTTTAGCTGTTTACAAAGGTACCGTTAGTTATTTCTTTACATGCCAAAGAGTCTATCCAATTTAGATTAAAGTCTTAAGTTCTGAGTCAAGTTTTTGAAACAACTAATAAGACTGACTCGGATCCTTCTGACAGCTGAAGATGTTCCTTCCAACCTCAACAACACACATGCACAGCAACTGACAAACTGCTCACAGGGGTATCTTTATTACCAAGATGGAAGGTAAACCTCATAATTCTCTGTAACTAAAAATATAGAACTTTTCTACCTATGGGTCACTCAGATGAACACCCTACCACACTGTAACATTAATCAGGCCTCAGGCTTTGACCTTGAGGCCCTGATTAAAGAAAAGACTGGCCATGTGCGGAGGGAGTTGCAGGGCAGGAGAGGGTCCATAGCAGTTGAGACATAGGACTCCCCAGGGAACAAGCCCTTCAAGACCAGCCAGCCAGCCCCACCCAAGACGTACCACTCTTGTAGCGTTCCCGCTGTTCTATTTTGAGGGTCAGGTACAAAGTTCGGATGGGAAAGTAGACGGCTTGGGGATACACTCGTCCAACCTGCTCAGAAATAAGAAATCATAAACTACATGCTGTGCTTTCTGAATAAAGATAATTTATACTGAAAATAACTGATGTCAAGTTGGAAATGGGTTTCTGATCTGCATTTGTTCCAAGGAAGCAAGTACTATGTCACCGATCTAATGCACATGGCCATATTAAACAGCAGGTGAGATATCCTGTTCACCTTTTAAAGATCCAAAATAGCCAAGTGTGGTGGCACTTGCCTGTAATACCAGCAGTTCAGGTGGCTGAGGTGGGAGGATCTTAAGTTCAAAGCCAGCCTCAGAAACTTAGCAAGGCTCTAAGCAACTCAGTGAGACTCTGTCTTTAAATAAAATACAAAACAGGGCTGGGAATGTGGCTCAGTGGTTAAGTGTCTCTGGGTTCAATCCTGGTATCAAATAGTTTTTATTCTGTGTAATTGCAGGAAGAAGGAGATCAAGAAATGTCTATTTAGGATGAGACCCATCAGCTTTAACAAACTGGAATTTTGTGGCCAAGCTGACATTATCATGAAGAAAACAGTAATGTTTGACTCTGCCACAGGCCGGGGGTGCCTGGCTAACGCCATTTTAAGAGATGTTCTGCGAGTGACAGTATCAAACAGGCCGAGTCTGCATCCTGGCAGATAACTATAAGCAAAACGCTAGGACCCAGGAAGACAGAAACACCTTCGAGGAAAAAAGAAAGTCCTTTCTGGGCATACATGAATGATGTCCACACATAAAGAGCAAGTAAAATGAGCATATACTCTGAAACATGCAGCTGCTGTGCTATTCTTTCACAAAAAGTCCCTTAACACTTTGACAGTTATGAAAGAGCCATCTATGGGACCAGGGTCTGCCCAATTCCCAGCCTCACCCCCAGACAGCAAGAATTGTCCTCGCTTACAGGTGCAGCTTAACTGCACGAAGGAGGAGTATTCACAAGCAAGTGCTACTTTCAAGGGAGCTCTGAAGGGCTCCTAGGACAGGAGAGGAAATCGGATGCAAAATTCCAACCAGACTCTCATTTCACTATAATTCTCAGAGAAACACTAGCAATCTTGCCTAACTTGCATCCTATGTAGAACAATAGCCAAGCAAAAAATTTACAATTTTAATACTGTACTGTGTTATTAGCTATTTCATTTCAACCCTGATGTGTTCTTCAGCAACTTTTAATTATGCTTTATATTAAGTGACATCTAAATGTTAAAATCTTATTGCCTCTTGGACTATCTTCAATACTTTTGAGCATTCAAACATGATTTATGGAAGGAAAGAATGTAAAATAAAGACAAAATTATTTTGTGAACACAAACAACTTCTGAAGCCCACCTGGCTGATGAGGTTCAAAAGCAGCTTGCCCTCGGAGCCAACCAGGCAGGTGAGGAGCTGCGGGATCCAGGCCAGCCACTGGATGGGTGGCACGCCGATGCAGTACTTGTCAACAGCATCTGCCAGGGTGTTTTTGTCATCGTCAAAGCTCAAAAGCCACAGCACCTAATGCAGAGAGGAGGGGCCTAGAGGTGAGCAACAATCAAGGCCCTCAATCAAATGACTTTTTTTTGGCCAACTTTAAGATTCCACATTGTATAGCTTTACTGGACATGTGGAAAAATATGGAGGCCAATACTATGGCTAAATATATGCAAAAATCTTACAGTTACGTAAACCCACAATTTGAAGAGTTTATTTTTTCTTGACTTAGCTTTAATGACAATTACTAGCTGATCCAATTTCCTGGCTAGCAGTGACCAGTGACTACAAGGCCGTGACAGGCAGATGGTCAGGGCTTGCCAACCTGCTAATTCACCCACACGAGCAGATTTTTACTAAAATCTCAGATCAACATCACCCTAGCTCTGGTAGGACAAAGGCTGGCAGCCTGGAATCCACAGATGCCTTTCTTTTAGATATAAATAGTTATATTTCAGAGCAAGCAATCTCAGAGTCAGGTATTTAGGTGTTTGGGTGTCCATGCACATGTGCTGAGGTTCATTCTAAATGTTGATGTTAAATCAAGAAACTGTACATGCCCAATACCCCCCTGCACTCAGGGCTATGGTGGGCACTGTGTGAAGAGACCACCAGCAGTCAAAGGACACAAGCCTTGCAGCTGCTGGAGAGATGCTAACATCAGACAGGTGTCCAGGAGTTAAGCCCTAACTCCAGTGCTCTTCTGCAGAATGGGAGTCTCAGTCTCACAGAAAGCACTAGACTCTAGGTGAAGCTTTGTCATGCAGAAAGTCCTGGGGCCCTAAAGATGTCCAGGCCTCGATTTCCTTATTTTAAAATGGAACTATGAAAGACACTTGAAGGAGATGGGAATTAGGAGTTAAGGCATGAAATCAATCCTCTCACATCCAGCATGAATCAGTGATTTAGAGCTAGATTTTGATCCAAACTGAAAGGCTACCAGATGGTCTTTGATCAAAGACAATTCCTTGGATCTCACCTTGGCCAGGTATTTCCTGGATTTGCTCTCATTCTGATGCCGGCAAGCGTGCAGGTAACAAGTAATGGCAGAAACCCCAAGGTGCAGCTGTCGCTCCTTCACAAAGATATTCTCCAGATAGTCACCCCACATGGCCCAGGCTTTCACCAGCACGTCATGCATCTGCACGGCTGCAGAAAAGGCTTTGTTTGCTTCCTCAGATCTGTGAGGAGATGCAAAACCAAATCATAATTCACATTGTAAAATTAGCCTTTTTTTTTTTTTTTTTTTTGAACCAGGGATTGAACCCAGAGGCACTGAACCACTAAACCACATCCCCAGCCCTTTTTTGTATTTTATTTAGAGACAGGGTCTCACTGAGTTGCTTAGGGCCTTGCTAAGTGACTTTGAACTCAATGATCCTCCTGCCTCAGCCCCAGAGCCACTGGGATTGTAGATGTGCACCACCACGCCTGACAAAATGAACCATTTTGAAGTGAATGTTTCAGTGTCATTTAACATATTCATGATGCTCTACAACCACTTCCTAGGCAGTCACTCTGAACTCCCCAAATCCAAGCCCCTGAAGACCACCAACCTACTATCTCCATTGATTTACCTACTCTGCATATTTCATAAAAATTAAATCATATATCCTATGATATTTTGAATCTAGCTTCTTTCATTTAGCATACTACTTCTAAGGTTCATCCATATTGGAGCACAGGTCAGAACTTCACTTGCTTCTTATAACTGAATAATATTCCACGGAGTGTAAAGATGACACTTCCCTTATCAATCCATTTGTGTTGTTTTCATGCTCTGCCTATCGGAACTAGTATTGCTATAAAAATTTCTGATCGAGTAACTGTTCCAATTCTTTTAGATAGATACCAAGGAACAGACTCACTGGATCATATGGTAATTTTTACTTTCTTGTGAACGGTCAAATAGTTTTCCATAGCAAAGACACCATTTTTATATCCCACCAAAGATGAACAAGATATACAAGGAAAACTATAGGCCCATCTCCTTTATGAATATAAATGCAAACACCTCCAACAAAAACCTGGCAAACCAATTCCGGCAGCATATGAAAAGGATTATACACCGTGACCATGGGGGATTTACCAAGCAATACATGGATAGTTTGGCATTAAAAAAAAAAAAAAAAAAATCAGTGTGATACACATTAACAGAATGAAAGAGAAAAACAGGATCACCTCAGTACCCTTGGAATAAAAGGAACAACTTTAACTTGGTAAAGGGCATAGACGAAATACCCAAAGCCCACACTACTTAACAGTGAAAGACCAAAAGCCTGTCCCCAAGATAGACAAAGAGACAAGGGTCTCATCATTCTAACTCAACACTGTACTTGAGATTCTAGTCAGGACAATTAGTTAAGAAAGTAAATGCCTTTGGACTAAAAAAAAAAAAAAAAAAAAAAGTAAAAACTAGCTTTATTTGCAGATGACATGATTTTTTTTTCTTCATGAAATTGCTTTTTTGTGCATCAAAAATATAAGAAAGTCAAAAGACAACAGACACATTGGAAAAATTATGCGAATCACATAAGATTATTTTCTCTTTTTTTGGTACCAGGGATTGAACTCAGCCACAAAGCCACATCCCCAGTTCTATTTGATATTTTATTTAGAGACAGGTCTCACTGAGTTAGTTGCTCAGCACCTCACTTTTGCTGAGGCTGGCTTTGAACTTGTGTCCCCTGCCTCAGCCTGCCAAGCCACTGGGATCACAACTGTGCACCACTGTGTCCAGCCTCTTTTTCTCCTTTTAATTAGAGTGTGATATTTATATAATGCTCTGACAAAATCATACATGCATGGAACCTGACCCACTCCATCTCAGTTCCCATTCCTCCTCCCTCTTTCCTTTGTCCCCCACCCCCTCCTCCACTGCACTATTCCTCCCCTGCTCATCCCTTGTCTCTCCTTGAATGTTGCCTTCCACACACACAGAAAGGTGAGATTCCCTATGGCATGTCTATGTGTGCACTTGACGTGCCTTTGTGATTTCATTGAGCATTTCCTTCTTCTTCCTGTCCCTCCTCCTTCTCCTCCACTGATCTTCACCGTATCTGATCTTCCCCTACTTCTTTTCCTTATTTTGCTCTAGCTTTCACAGATGAGAGAAAACATTCAACCCTTGATTTTCTGAGTCTGGCTTATTTCACTCAGCATGAGGTTCTCCATTTCTATCCGGTTACTGGCAAATGCTATAATTTTATTCTTCTTCATACTGAGTAAAATTCCATTGTGGTGTGTTCTTATATTCAGAACCCCCCCACACACACACACCCCTCTCTCTCTCTCTCTCTCTCTCTCACACACACACACATACACTACAGCTAATAAATTCAGCCCAGTTGAAAAATAGAAAATCAATAGCTAAAATCAACTGTATTTCTATACATTAGTAACAAACAATCTGAAAATGAAATTAAGACAACAACTCATGAGCCAGGTGCAGTGTCACATGTCTGTAATCCCAGAGGCTTGAGAGGGTGAGGCAGAAGGATCTCGAGTTCAAAGCCAGACTCAGCTAAAGTAAGGCTGTTAAGCAATTCAGTGAGACTCTATCTCTAAATAAAAATATAAAATAGAGCTGAGGATGTGGCTCAGTAGCTGAGTACCTCTGAGTTCAATTCCCGGAACAAAAAAAAAAAACAAAGAAAGAAAGCAACTCATAAAAGGATCCAATGAAATAAAAATATTTAGGAATAAATTCAACATAAGAACTGTAAGGTTTGGGCGGGGGGATATAGCTCAGTAGTTAAGAGTGCTCGCCTAGCATGTGTGAAAGCCTGTGTTCTATTCCCATCATTGCCTCCCCCACACTGCCCCCCCCAAAAAAAGGGTACAAAACTTATACACTGAAAACTATAAAACTTATGCACTAAAAACTATGTTTGGGATGGTTTGTTTTATATTTGAATAAAATTAAAGATGACCTAAATTACTAGAAAGACATCTGTGTTCATGAACTGGAAAACTTAATATTGTGAAGATGGCAAAATACCCACCCCCAAAACTGATCTAGAGTCAATGCAATTTCATTCACAATCCCACCTCCTTTTTCCTGCCACAGAAATGGTCAGACTAAAATAATCTAAAATTCACATGAAAGTATAAGGGACTCCAAATAATAGATAAACAGAATAGAAATGACAGTCCAGAAACAACAACCCACACATGTCTGGTCAACTGATTTGACAAGAGTGCCAAGGCAATTCAATGGAGGAAGAATAGACTTCTCAAGAGATGCCACCAGGACAAATAGGACGGTCACATGCAAAATGAATCTGGAACCCTACCTCACACCACATACAAAAATTACTCAGAATGGACAAAAGATTGAAGTGTAAGAGTCGAATCTATAAAACTCTTAGAATAAAACCTAGGAGTAAATGTTTGTGACCTTGTATTAGACCATAGTTTCTTAGGTGACACCAAAAATTTGGGCAGCATGAGAAATAAAAGTTATAAAGTGGACTTTGTCACAATTAAAATCTTTGTGATTAAAGGACACTATCAAAAAAGTGAAAAGGCAATCCACAGAATGTGAGAAATACTAATATATCTAAAGGAAATTTGTATCCAGACATATCATGAATTACAATTCAACTATATCGTTAGTCATTACGGAAATGCAAGTCAAAACCACAATATGATGTAACTTACACTCATTAAGATGGCTATAATCGGCTAAAAGATAAGAAAACAACAAGTGCTAGTGAGGCTGTGGAGAAACTGGGAACCTCAAACATCATGATGGGAATGTAAAATGGTACAGATAGCCACTGGGAAAAGCTGGTATTTTCTCAAGAGGATAAACGTAATACCACATGTGATCCAGTAATTCCACTCCTAGACTTATACCCAAGAGAAATGAAAACATGCTCACATGAAGCCTTGTATGTGAACGTCCAAAGCAGCATTATTCATAATAGCAAAAAGAAACAACCCAATTTCCATCTATTATTTAATGGGTAAAAAAAAAAATATGGAAAAATGATGGAATTATTCAGCCATGAAAAGAAATGGGTACTAATGCATGATTCAACACTAAAAAAAGCCACAAAAGGTCACACGCTGTATGAAATGTTCAGAACAAGCAAATCCATGGGGACAGAAACAGGTGTCAAGGGAGAGGGAGAAGGGGGGCGCAGGTAACAGCTAATACACATGGGATTTCTTCTGGGGATGACAGAGTGTTCTATAATTCACTCTTGGGGATGATTGTACAACATCATGAATATACTAAAACCCACAGACTGTACACTTTCAGATACTGAGTATTTTGTCTTGTAAATGTAAAACATCATTTAAAAAAATGACAGAACTCTTTATCATGACAAAATTGCTTCCTTATTTTAAAATAAGCTAAAAATGCAACCCATATACTCTGAAAATGTGGAAGTGGGCGTGAGAGTTTACACACAGCAATCAGCAGCATCTTGTAAGGATACCTCATTTGCATAGTATTTACAAAATTTCATTTGATGTTTATTTCCTTCTTCTGCCAGGAGCCAGATAGTGAATTGTTTGGACTTTGCAGACCATACAATTTCTACAACATACTCAATTCTGCAGCCACAGGGTGAAAGCAGTTATAGAATGGTCAGTGGGTATGGAAGTGCTCCTATACAACTTAATTTCCAAAACCTGTCTACTGTATGGATTTGGCTTACTGGCCATTACTGAATGACTTCTACTCTAAATCAAGAATCATTCCTATGAAAAGAGCCAATTCTGTTCTAACCTGGCAGGCTAAGTAAGTATCAAAATGACCCCCTGTTATCAGCAGTTCTGTGATCAGCAGCTCATCTTTAATAAACTTTTTAGTTCTACACATTGAACGGGCTTATCAATCCGCTGCAAGTTACATCTGTGCAGAGGTATACCACCCCCCAAAAAATCATACCAAACAACTGTCATGAAATCAGATCAACTTCTAGTTTGCATTTCCCACTGGCATTAAGTTGTAAATATTTGCTTTGGAGGGCTTTCCTATTACCCTATTCCAATATAAGATACATACTTGTTGATCTGAGCCAAGAACATTCCCTTCAGTGCATAAAATTCAGCTGTCATCTCTTTTGTGAAGTATTTTAAGTTTGTAGATTCAATAACTTCAAGGCCCTATTTTAAAAAAGAAAACGAAACAAGTTGAAAAGAAGCTCTTGAAATTCTAGATAATATAAAAATGTCATGAAAGTATTTATCCAGGTAATAAGTCTTAAAAGCCATTGACAAGAGTGGATTGAGAATGTCTACCGAGAATATTTTGATTGATAAGTAGTATTTACACTGACTCACGAAAAGCCAAACTTAGACATTTAAGGGTATTCTTCTCAACATAGCCAAAAATCTAACTCATGCCCTTATAGTAGTTCATAATTCTATAGTTTTTCTTCTTTCCTTAAACACACTAAGCATACGACATAATCAAGAACGTAAATGTAACTCAAATACTCAAGTGTTTTTCCTTCAATTTCTTGTTTTGGAAGGATTGTCTCCCACTATTAAGGCTACTTGTAAACTCTAATCCTTCTCCTTATTATCTGACCCAGGAGCCTTCACCTGAACCTCCTCGACGGGAGGGACAGTATCCCTTGGAACCCTACCTGCATGCACTCATTTTTGCCCATCACTCCTGCCAGCTGAAGATAGCATTTAACTTGCTGTCGAATCTTCTGGAAGCAATCCACAATAGGAACAGTGGGAATAGTGTGAATACGACTTAATATGTCCAGTGCTACGTTGACCAGTCCTTGTTTTCGAGCAATTTTTCCATACTGGATGATTGCTGAAGCTGACGCGTGAACCCCAAGCATAGCATTATTTGAACTTGGATCATGCTGGGAACTATTTTCGTATGCAGTTACAATAGCTAAAGAGCAAAGAAATGAATTATCAGTCCCTGTCAAACATTTTTCAAAGTATTACACAATAAGGCTTAAATAAAAAATGAAAACACACAAACATGGTTATGAAAACAAGAAGCTCTGTGATAAACCCTTGTTGCATTTCCTTGTATCGCAAGTAAGTCATGAAAGGTGCTACAGAGTTGAGTGTTGCTGTGTTAGATAACAAATCATGAAATCACAAAGTTTGTCCTAAAAACATGTGGGTGGCAGGTTTGGGTGGTAAGCTGGGGACCAGGAGAACCAGATGGCTCAACAGAGCCAGCTGAGAGCAGCCGTGCCTGGCAGGGGCACTGAGACAGAGTGCCATCACTGAAGCACGGTGCCCCTGCTTGCCCCGCTGGTGCAACAGGCAGCGTCCAGCAGCAATTCTCTTCTAACTAGAAAAATGGAACAGGTAGGAAAAGACAAACAACAAAAAAAGTCCCACCATCCTTCCTACCTTCATCTACCCTCACTATTACCACCACTACCTGTCTTACCCATTCCAATACAGAAAATCTGGAAAAGGGAAAAAAACCAAACAAAACAAAGACATGAAACCAGCACAGCGGGGCATCTGGAAAATTACATGATGAATGCATGCCGGACCAGGTCGGTTTACCCTGGTAATGGTGCTGCCTCCACATGAAGATGCTGCTCCAGTGGGACAAGTCGTCAGACACGATGGGCAGCCGGTTCCTCCAGGTCTTCACCACGGTCTTCATGTCGTGCAGGCTGTTGTTCCTCCCGAGGTTGGTTGGCTGCAAACCTGCATTGATCTGTGCAGCCTCCTGAAGCTCAATGATTTGCTGGGCTGCCTAACAACAACCAAAATAAGACATTCCTCAGTAAGCACTCCTAACAACCAAGGAGAAAACCAAACCACTGAGTCAATCAAGAGTCTGACCACCGGGAACACCTCCTGACACCATCACCAAGGGAAGCACCTCACACAGGCACCAGAGATTCCACACTCAATTTAGTCTTCATCCAAACATTGACCTGCTTAAGACTCCCCATGATAGGAGATTGGGAGAACGGAGGCGCAGACAAGACGCCTTGCTGTCGAGGGGTTCCTAAACCTCTCTTCCACTTTTCAATGCCCTTTGGCTGCCCACTTCATTTGGCTCTATCTACCAATGCAGAGCAATCCCACCTCCCCTGCCTGCAGGCCCTTCTTCACCAACTTTGGATTCAAATCCCCAAAGATCTAAAACATGGTTCTTAAGATCTCTCTAGGCAGAAAAGTACAAGTTTGCCACATCCCTTCAAAGTCTATCCAGTTTTCCATCCTAAACCTCAGGAGTGTTGCTGGCCCCAAACTTCTGAGGCCCTCCCCTTATCTGTAGCACTCTGGCCACAATTCTGAGCCTATCCAAACATACCCATCAAATTCCATCTCCACCGCCCCCTTCCCTCTTCTCTTATGGTCCACATGGATTTCTCCTTCCCCAAATCTCATTACTAGTCTTTGTACTGGGATTGAACCAAGGGGGACTTTCCCACTGAGCTATATCCTTTGCCCTTTTACTTTTTTATTTAGAGACATCCCTCAGATGAGAGGCTCCTTTGAGGAAGAATCTATTAGTTTTGCGGATCTCTCACAGCATGTAGTTCAGTATTCTGAATCTTGTTTGCTCTTTTCAAAATTGCCTTGAAGAACTTGTGTTTTTTATCTACATTTCAAGTTTAGTTTAGAACATTCAGATTTCCAGAACCTTCCTTAAGTCCTGCCTTGCCACAATAAAGAATCAAAGCTTACTAAAACATAGGTCAATAGGCTGTTTTATAAAAGCTTTACTAAGATGTAGTTAAAATACCATTAAGTTCACCCTTTAAAGTATGCAATTCATTATTTTGTAGCATATTCCCAGGGTTGTACAAACATCACCATTAGCTAATGAGAGAACATTAATATCACTCTCCAAAGAAACTCTATATCCATTAGCATTCTCCATTCTCCCTCCCCAGCCCCTCAAATCACAATTTACTTTCTATCTCTATAGATCTGCCTATTCTGGGTATTTCATATAAGTGGAATCATACAATATGTCTGGTTTCTTCACTTAGCATAATGCTTTCAAGGTTCGCCCATGCTGTAAGTTATCAGTACTTCATTCCTTCTGATAGCTGGATTATTTCATTATATGGATGTACCACATTTGGGCTATCATGAATGCTTCAATCAACAATCCTGGGCAATATTTGTGGTCATGCTTTTATTTCTCTTAGATATACACCTATGAGTAGAAGTGCAGGATTATAAGGTAACTCCATGTTTAATACCTTGAGCTGGCAGACTGTTTGCAAAAAAGTCACATTATTTTACAGTACCACCAGCACTGTAAGGATTCCAATTTCTCTACATTCTCATCAATGTGTTGTCCTTTTAATTCTATTCAACCTAGTAGGTATGAAATGGTATCTTGTTATTGTTTTAATTTGCATTTCCAAGGCTTAATGGTTATTTGTATATGTTCTTTGTTGATTTTATAAGAGTTCTTTATATATTCTGGATAAAATTTCCTTATTGGGGCTAAAATCTACATTTTCTCCCATTCTGCATAAGTTTTATTTTTTACTTTTTACTTTGATGTTGTCCATTGAAGCAAAAGTTTAAATTTACTCCTAAATATTTCATTCCTTTTGACCTTATTATAAATGGAATTGGTTTATTAATTCCATCAGATTTGGGTAAATTTTTGGCCACTATTTTTTTCAAAAATTCTTTCTGCCCTTTTCTTTCAATCTACTTTTGGGATATGTTGGTATACCTGAGTGGTCCCCAGGTCCCTGGGCTCTGTTCATTCACCTCATTGTTCTTGCTTTGTTTCTTTGACTATATAATGTTAACTAACCTATTTTCAAGTTTGCTGATCCTTGTCTCTGCTTACTGATAGCTGTTCTGAAGCCCTTCTAGTGAATTTTTTTTCATTTCAATATAAATTTTAAGCTCTGCAATGTTTATTTGGTTCCCTTTAAAAAAATAATTTCTGTTTTCTAATATTCTCTATTTGGTGAGGCATCATTCTTGTATTGTCTTTACATACAATTTCGTTAGTTTTTGAACATGATTACAAGAGTTGGTTTACAGTTAATGTCTGTTAAGCTCAACATCTGGGTTTTCTTTGAAGACAATTTATACTGATTGCTTTTCTTTCTTGAATATGGGACATATTTTCTTTTCATGTCTAAATTATTTTTAAAATTGGACATTCTGAATATTATAATATGCCAGTTCTTGGGGCTGGGGATGTGGCTCAAGCGGTAGCCCGCTCGCCTGGCATGCGTGCGGCCCGGGTTCGATCCTCAGCACCACATACCAACAAAGATGTTGTGTCGGCCAATAACTAAAAAAAAAAAAAAAAATATGCCAGTTCCGGAAATTATGTCTTTCCTCCGAGGTTTTTTTCCTTTTTTTCCCCATTGTTATTGTTGCTATTTGTTAAATAACTTTTCTAAACTAATTTTATAAAATCTAAATTATTTGAAGACTATAACCACTGAAGTCTCTACTCAGTTAACTTAATGGTCAGCTAATGATTAAACAGAAATTCAATACCTGAACCACAATGTCACATAGCCTGTGCTGTGGGGCTTTGTGTGCCTGTTGGCACATGCCATCAATACTCAGCTAGGGAGCCTACAACTCTGCCTTAGCTTTCACTTCCTGCTTGTGCATAGGAAGGTGAGAAACAAGAGGTGAACACTCAGGGACTCCTCAGGTTTTTCCTGAACACGTACACAGGCTGTGCATGGCCCTCAAGATTCTGAGGAAAAGGTAGAACTTTTAAGATATTCTTTATTGATACCTTACCTTTACCTGTTCTAGTCTCTCGTGTGTCAGCTAATATTGCTGCTTCAGGCAGCTTTGGTGTTAAACAACTGCTGCTAATTATTTCTGACAAATGCATGTGGAAATGACTTTTCCCTAAGTCAAGTCAAATAAGAGACAAAACCTATGAATAGGGCTTGCTAGAAAGCTTCAATACTGGTCAAACAGTTCTAATTCTCTGGGACCAGGATGTTTGGGGGTTTATAAATCTGTTCTGCTCTCCATAGTTGGCTGCTGGGCCAAAAACTGGGTTTTGATATCAACTGCAGGATTTGGAAAAGGGAAAATAGGAAGAGGAAAACTAAAATGGTATACAGCTTGCTATTCTTTCTGAAATAAATTTTTTCTTTAATAAGTAATGCTCCTTGGGTTGCTGCAAATCTTTTGCTTAATGTTTGATCCAGGAAAACTGGTGTTTCCAGTATGCCAATGGAATAGGCCATCATCTGAAATCTCTAGCAAAACTCTGGGGTCCACAAATCAGCATGAAAGATAGTACTGAATAAGAGCACCAAGACTGTTTCTTTGGAGATTTTCTTTTCATAGAGTAGGAAAGGGTGGAGGGGTCCCACTACAAGCCATAATTCCAAATATGTATTTTAAAACAGTGTAAAACACCATAAAGTTTTTTTAAAAACTTAGTAATTGCTTTTAATATTTGAATGTCTGGAAAAAAGGTATGTACATCATTTACCTTTTTTTAAGGAAATATTTCTCTCTCGTTTCTTCATTTTCCTTTTCTCAAGTTCTATAGAAATTTACCTTTAAACAAAGAGTAGTAAAAAGGACCCAAGTAGATATTTCTCAAAAGAAGCTATATAAGTGGCCAATATATGAAAAAAAAAAAAAAAAGTGCTCATCATCATTAATCATCAGGAAAATACAAATCAAGACCACAGTGGGTTATTACCTCACACTTATTAGAATGGCTATGATCTAAAAGTTGATAACAAGTGTTGGTGAGAATGCTGAGAAAAGGAAAGCCTTATGCATTGTTGATGGTGCTCATATAAATTAATATAGTCATTACAAGAAAAAAAATTGGAGGTTCTGTGGAATCTAAAAGCAGGATTACCATATGATCCAGCAATCCCACTGCAGGATATTCAGCTACAGGACTGAAATCAATGTCAATGACACATCTGCCCTCTCGTTTTGACTGCAGCATTATTCATGACAGCCACTGCATATAAATACCACATTTTCTTTAGTCATCTTTTGATAGACATTTAGGTTGATTCCCTATCTTGGATATTGTGAAAAATGCTGATTTTATTACTTCACTTACAAGCAGAATCCAAAAAAGTCAAATTCATAGAAAACAGAGCAGTGGTTATCAGAAGCTGCAAGAGGAGATGGGAGAGGTTGATCCAAGGGTAGAAAATTTTAGTTGGAAATTTTCTGTCAGGAAAAATAAGCTGCACTGAACTACTGCACAAAAGGGCAACTATGATAAATAATAATGAATTATAAAAAGTTTTACCACAGACACCATAAGTATGCGAGGTAATGGATTTGTTAACTGATACAATCAATCACTTCCACACTGCTAACATACCAAAACATCACACCCATAAATATAAAATATATACAATTATTATTGGTCATTTTAAAAAAGGCTGAAGCAGGAAGATCACAAGTTTCAGGTCAACCTCGGCAACTCAGTGAGACCCTGTCTCAAAACAAACAATTAAAGGGGCTGGAGATGCAGCTCAGTAATAGCGCATCCCTGGGTTTAATCCCCAGTACAGCAAAAAAGAATTTTTTTTTAAATCAAAATGATTAAAAAGATGAAGTGCTGTTAAATGGCTTCCTTTTAAAAGGAAGTTTTCTTTTAGATTTCTTCATTAGGTTGGTTAGCAGTGCTACTGCAGGTAGGAACCATCTGGAAAAAGGAAGTCACATTTATCCATAACCAAACTAATTTACAAATGCTTAGGTTATTAACCATAAGCTAAGCAGTAAAAAAGAAATAAAACTGCTTTTAATTATACTTACATTATACTTGAGTCAGGATTATGTCTGAAATTCTGTACTTATACTTCATGCTTTAAATATATATAAACTGCATAATAATTCCTATTTATTCATAATCAGCTTATTCAAAAATGATACTTGTATGTATCTGCACAATTAATAGCTTATAAATGCAACCTTTTCCTCTGTTTTTATACAAAAATAACTTTTTCCTAACAGCTATACAAACAGGCGACACACTTTTGCACTTTTATAGGAAAGTCTACTCTTAATAAGAAGCTTTAAGATATTTTAATGATCTAGATTAAAAGTACTAAATATTTGCGAAATCAATATTACTTTAGGGTACAGTTTCAAAAAGCAAAAACATCAAAACAAACAATTATTTCACTAACTTTCTGGCCCACTGTGATGAAGACAGGAAAATATGCTATGGCTTTTATAGCCATAAGTTGCTTTTATAAGCAACTACACTACTATGGTATGAATATGGTTTGTTTCCCCGCAAAACTCATGTTGGAAATTTAATCCCCAATGTGAGGTATCAAGAGGGCAAAAATTCAAATTACTACAGCACTGTGGGGTAGGGTCTTTGGGAGGAGACTGGGATTAGAAAGGGTCATCAGGTGGAACCCCATAAGTGAATACAGGTGCACACTTGCACACTATAATCATCTGATGATCCACACCACATCAGGACTCTGCCAGCAAGAACCCCATCAAAATATGTGGTCCCTCAATATGGACATCCAGAAATATGAACAAAATAAACCTCATTTCTTTATTACCTCCCAGGGTGGTGTTGTGTTTTCAGTAACAGAAAGCAGACCAATCTACACATTATGATAAAAATCAATGTATCAGATAAGTTTCAAAACTCCTCTTTTAAGAGAAATAAAAGTGAGACCCTGCGGAATTACTGCTGTAACATCAGCCTCATTTCACTTGGGTGGTAATACAGTAACACCAGTAGCCGCTCTGTGCCAGGCACCAGGGGACAAAGGATGGCAAAGGCCCGGGGATGCGCACGCTGTGTGTGTGTGTGTGTGTGTGTGTGTGTGTGTGTGTGTGTTATGCAGGGGACACCCTGAGATTTGAGAAGATGAACGGTCGCTGGTGTGGCGCAGATGACACACAGAGTGTCAGGAAGAGAGTCAGGCATGGCCACTGAACAGCAGTTATGAGTCTCAAGTTGGGACCTTTGGGGGCCTAACAGTCGTATCACACCCATGATAGTACAAGGGGGCACCAAAGAAAATTTCTAAAGTAAAAAATCAAAAATCATCACACTCATTTGTGAGAACATCTTCAGTTACTAGGACCTTAGCTCCTCCAGAAATTCCCAAATGAGAAGCAGTATTTCCCGCCCTCCTCGAGTTTTTGAACCTAAGGATGAGTTTAAGTGGAAAACAAGAAGAGAAGGAGCTTCCTCTGCCATCAGCTCAGGCTTCAGCTTGGGCCCAGCTGCCCTGCTATGGTGGCCCTGAGGCCGTGCACAGAGGGCAGCACTCATTGCACTCACCTGCAGAAGGGGCGTGTGCACGTGGGATACCACGTGGGGCAGCCGCCGCCACTCACGAATGGCTAAGCTGCTGGCCATTTCCACTAGGCGCTCAATGAAGCTGAGCTGCTGCTCCTCAGGGTGGCAGATGGCCAGGTACCCTCGATACATGTTGACTTTCCAAGCCATCTCTTTTGGGCAACTTACTTCTACCTATAGTTAAAGAAATTACAGAGACAGTGATGGGTAGTCTTCTCCTAAATATAAAGAAACAGGAAAAAGCTCACTTTCTTGTGGCTAATTATGCAAAGTAATAAACAGAAATTTGCTTATAAGGAAAACTATAATTTCTTTACAGAAGTCATTCATTTAAACTACCTTTCTGGATACTCTCCTTTCCTGAATTCCAATGAGTGGCCAATCTCTCTAGCTATAAAAGTATACCACAGAAGCTTCCTAGTAGGAAAAAAGGAGCTATATTCTGTATAGCTTCTCCCATTGTCCACTAAATTTCTCAGAATGAAGTCAATTTAGTTTAAAAAAAAAAAAAAAGTGCAACCCAACCAAGTTCATGACTCAATCTCAGATAACACTACACATTTATAAATTCCATCATACACAACAGATTTTGAATAGGAGACCATTTCACTCAATTGCCTGATGGACAACAGCAAACACACCCCGTCCTGGGCTGGCCCAGCTCACCCTCTCATCTCTGTCAGTCAGTTCTAGTGTTTCTGCCAACACCATCCAATCTGTTCTTTCAGTCTCTGTGGAGATCGAGGACTCCACATCTGACACTCATAACAGAATAATGAACTAATATTTAGTTCATAATTTCATTCAAATTTAGGGGGAAAAAACCAAGAGGAATATTTCTTTCCCAAGAGCTATATCTTTCATTTGCCAAATCACCCAGCTCAGACTACTTGAAGAGAAACCTGTAGGAGGGCATAAGCTTCCTTCCAGTGAAGGAAGCCCAGTGGCCTAGTCCTCACCGACATCACAGCCAGGGGGATGGGAGGACAGCTCACCTGCACCAGCGCCTCCTTCATGGCGGTCCAGTTGGACACCCGCCATGCACACTCCAAGACGAGGTAGGGGTTTATGTGGCCTTTGGACTGGCCGTACTCGGTCAAGGCTTCCCACTGGTTCAGTTCCTTGGAACACCTAAAGGACAGGAGTGTGAAAGCCAGAGCTCAGTCACCAGAGCACTGGTGCGTTGCAAAGACAGGACAGGATTTTCAGTAGCATATTTTCACTACAAACAAAATGCAGCACCATGTGGGACAGACTGCTGCAGGATGTCCGGCAGCTCTACAGGGTGAACTCCCTATCTACGGTCACCAAGAGCGACAACCATGCTGCCAAGAGCCCAGAGCCAGGGACACAGGAGGCAGGAGTAATTCATTGTTTTTCCATTAGCCCATTTAATTACTCAAGATTTTATACACTGTTTTTGGATTTTGGTTTTATAAAAAACACTCATTATAAGGAACTCTCAGATTTTTTCCCTTTTTTTGTTTAACCAGCCCTTGACTATACCAAATCCTGTGTTCAGCTTACCGAATCCAGTGGTCTTCCCAGAGCTGGTACTCAGGGAAAATGGCAGGGGATGCGTTACTCCTCTCATGTTCTTTTTTGGCCTTATCCATTGCCTTTTCATAGGATTCTTGTGCCTAAAAGGCCAATAATGCTTTTTTTTTACCAGTGTTTAAGACCAAGATCACGTGATGTCATGCCCCCAACTCACTATTCAGATAGAACAGGAGTCAGCAGGAGAGGAAGCAGGTAGGGTGGCCCCTGCACAGAAGGGAGGGGAGGCCATCCACGCCTGGAACTAAGTCTCTGACCTTTAGTAACTGCAGCCACAAGGCAGTGCCTGCACTTTTGAGTTTCTGTGCCTTGGTGTCCTATACAGCACTCAGATTGTGATCATGCCCCTTGCCACAGGACAAACCTCAGGACTGAAATTTTAGCACTAAAAGCAATCCACCTTCTAGCAGATAAAAAGCACCCACATCAGCATCAGGACTGTGCTTTATGGTTATGTCACCTGGGCACAGGGGCCATGGCTCGTCATCCCAGCTACTTGAGAGGATGAGGCAGGAGAATCAAAAGCTTGAGGCCAGTCTCAACAACTTAGTGACACTTGTCTCAAAATAAAAATAAAAAGGTCTAGGGATGTAGCTCAGTGGTAGAGCAACTCTGGGTGCAATCCCCAATACCAAAGCAGTAAGATAAAACAAAATGTGTGTCATATATGTAGGTTCCTCTTGAGACTTCAGTTGAAAGATTTCTATGTACAGGATTTGAATACTTCAAATAAAACAGTAAACTTCTTGTTCCAATGGGAATTCTAACTTGAGAACCCCTAGAAATGACCTCTTTGCAATCACGCATCCAGGCATTTCATCCAACAGTAGCTACCTGTTCAAAGAATCCGTGCTGCTCATAAGCAATGGCAGTTGCTGTCTCTGAATATTTGCAACGCTTCTGCCATAGACCAGCCCACATATCTTCCTCTTGTAGCAGAGAATAAAGTTCGGCAAGAGAGTCCAATATCTCCTGAAAGCAGATCACAGTTTCTAAGTGCTCGTGACAGACTTTTTTCCAATAAAGGGACTTCATGGTACTCAAAGTCTCTTGGGAGATGTACTTACTGAAAGCCTGACATCACTGACAAGAATTAACAAAGCAAGGCAGGTCCTTACCTGCTGAGGCGGCGTTATGCTCTCTTGCTCATAGAACTCCGTAGTCTGCTTTGGCTTAATCTGCAGGCTCAGACCCTTTTCAAAGGCCTGGTGCTCCAGCATCAGTGTGGAGCGGAACCAGAGGTTGTGGGTCTTCCCCAGGTACTTCAGAACACAGGGTCTGATGGGGATCGGGGGGACGCACTGGGACATGGCTTCCACGAAGCAGTTCAACGCGCTGGGCTGACAGTCCCGCTGTACCTGGTGACTGCCACTGCACAGGAATGGGCTTATCTCACCTGCAAGGGCCTGGAACCCAAGCACATGCTGTTTTAGATCTTTGTTTAAAAAACTGGCAAGTCCTTTTCTTTCTCTCAAGGCACCTAGGAATGAAACAGCTAGCAATTTCCTCATTCTCTAAAATTTAAAAGACTGTATTCTTTCATGAATGCTTATCAAGAACTAAAACTACACTTTTACAAAAGAGGATTTTAAAAAATATACTCACATGCTGCTGTCTATCAGAGAGGATTTTCCACAATCTGGGAAAAAGTTGGACCCAGGTCTTCTCTGCCAGTGTTGTAGAAATGTGGCATAATTGTACAAAGGCACTGAGCAGTGCTCCGGTCTGGGGACAGAAAAGAACAAGCTTAGATGGCTGTGGTCCAGGATTCCTGCATCTGTGCTCAGAAGACACCAGTCATGCCAAAGCAACTAGTATGTCAGTTTCCATGTGGTACCTATCACCACAGAAGGCCTCTGGGTTTGGGGACATGGACAGACAGTCCTTTCTGGCAGTGGTATCAGAACAGGGGACTATAAAGGTGACTAACCTATGATGAGAGTGTCATTTACATATGTAAGGATGCTCTGCTCCCTGCTCTATCCAACATAAGACCAAGCATTTTATGCTCATCTTAGACAACAATGGTGTCAGACACAAGTTTGAGGATTGATTTAATGCAGAAATTCAGGATCAGTTAAAAAAAAATTTACATAAAAATTATTTATGGTACATAATTTGTGGTTTTTCTTTACATAGGTCCTGAAATGAATGTGACGTGGGGTAGGGGGCCTTGACAGCTTCCTTTATTACATGAAAACGATCATGCCCATGGCTGACTGCAAAGTGTGCGGAAGCCAGACTTTTTTATTTGGGTAAATCTCAAAATGAAGATCCATTTGGGGTCCCTGACCTCACAGAGGAAACTTGATTTACCATATTATCTAGTTTTTCTTTCTTTTTCCTTTTTTTTTTTTTTTTTTTTTTGGTACCAGGGATTGAACCCAGGGGCACTTAACCATGGAGCCACATTTTTTTGTTTTAATTTTATTTTGAGACAGGGTCTTGCTAAGTTTCTTAGAACTTCAAAGTTGCTGAGGCTGGCTTTGAACTTATGATCCTCCTGCCTCAACAACTCAAGTTGCTGGGATTACAGACATGCACCACCATGCCTGGCTATTCTTCCATAGCACATGGAAATAATTCAACACTATGCCATCCGCATACTCTTAGTAATTCTTTTTACCATTTCTTCCAAGGAAGAGTAGTGGAGAAATTACCTCTTTTTTTTTGTCCCCCATAAGATACTATAACTCCTTTCTCAAATATTTATATTAGATATCTGTTTTGGAGTCTCACTGCACTATAAAAGTTTCAGTTGAGATAGGGAAGAAAATTAAAATTTATACTGCAATGAGATAACCCTGATTTAGGTTTCAATATATTCAGGAGGGAAAAATAACTTCCCTCCTAAACTCACATACAGACCTTCACTTCACGAAGCGTATCAAGAAATTTGTCATGTCTGTTGGTTAACATGTGCAGCTGGTTTCCAATGTCCTTTTCAGAAAGTTCTTTGGTTTTGGGTGTGCTGGTCTGATCCCCAGGAGCTAGCTCAATATCTATTTCTACATCCTAAAAAACAAAAACAAGCAAAGCCAAAAAGCCAAAGAATTAAAAAGCAACAAACACAATGCCTAGCCACACTTTTGGCAAGTAAAATTTGTACTAGTTTCCTAGAAATTTGCAAGTACGGCTAAGAATCCCTAATCAGAAATTCTAAAATCTAAAGTGCTCCAAAATTCAAAAATTTTTTTAGCACAAAGTTTGGGATTTTGAAGCATGTAAGATTTTAGAATTTTGGATTTAAGGATGCACAACCATGGTGAAGTTTATTTAACTATTTCAACATCTCCAAATCTCCAAAATCTGAAACACTTCTGTCCCAAGCTCTTCAGATAAGGAATACTAGATTTACACTTAAATAATCTTAAATTTTGAAATAAACAAAATCCAGATTAACAAGTCCTTTTCTTTCTCTCAAGGCATCTAGGAATGAAACAGCTAGCAATTTCCTCATTTACTAAAATTTAAAACAACTATGAAAAAAATCACCATTTTGCTTTCGTATTTAGGTTACAGAAGGCAAAATAAAATAGTACAAACTTCAAAAAGTAAAAGAGTCATGACCCATCATTTCTCAAAATGCATTTTTTTTTTTTTTTTTTTTTTGGGGTGGTGGTGGTACTGGCGATTGAACCCAGGGCCTTGTGCATGTGAGGCAAGCACTCTACCAACTGAGCTACATCCGTCCCCTGGTGCAATGTTTTCTATGACTCGGTTCCAAACAGGAATGGACCTTATTTCTGTGGGAAGCTTCTGGAAACACTCAATCATCAAACTATTCCTATAAATCAATAGATCAACAATTTGATATATGCCCTTGAGAACACAGAATCCATAACAATTTATTTCACACAGAAGATTGTAGCAAAGAAAGAGAAAACCACCAAGATCTCATGTTTAGCAGTAGTGCAGAAAATTTTAAATTCTTCTTTGTTAATGTAGGATATCTCCTCCTTTCATTGGGGGAGGGGGAAGAAACTCCTCTTTCTAGAGCATGGAAAGTCAGTGCTCAACCCTTCACTGCTGAGTGACTATCTTCTAAGACTCCACACAGACTGAGCTTCCAAAAGCCAACAACCTGAAGGAAGCAGCATCTAAAACTCCTGCCTGCAGCCAGGCATGGTGGCACACACCTGCAAGCCCAGCAATTCCAGAAGCAGAGGCAGGAAGATGGCCAAGTTTGAGGGTGGCCTCAGTAACTTAGCAAGACCCTGTCTTGAAAATAAAAAATAAAAAGAGCTGAGGGTGTAGTTCAGTGATAAAAAGCTCCTGGGTTCAATCCCTGGTACAGAAAAAAAGTCTGATGTCATGACAGTCCTTCCCCCAGGGAGGATCAAAAGCCATCAAGACTAAAGCATCTGCCTTGGTGGAGAGATTCCTGGGGAGCCAAAGGCTCCACACTGCCCATCCTAAGACTAAGTTAAGCAGAGACCCGGAAGGTTCTTAGCAGGCATCTGGTGAGACCAGTTAGAGGAGGGTTCCTTTATGGCAGGTACCACTCCCCCAAGTACAGCTTTATAGTGCAACACACTGCTGACATGGGGAAAGAAGTCGCAACAGTGAAACATTCTGTTCTAAGCAGTATAACAGCTCATGAAAAAGTGATCTATCCCAAAATGAATGGCAATACAAGATGTTTCTCAATTTTAATCTAACTGAATGTAGTCAGGCACCGTATTTGGAGCTTTGGGGTGGAAAACTTTTAATATACTGCTCTCTCCATTATCAAATTCCCCAGTAGGATTAGGAATTCTGCCTGTGGAATCCAGAGCCTCACCTCCTCTTTGGACTCGCTGTTCTCTCGCTCCCGAGGCTCCTGCTTGACATGCGTGACCATGGCGAAGGCGGCGCGGTCATGGCTGTCAGCCAGGTTGATGACGTTGGTTATGGATGGAAGCATAGCTCCCTGGCAGCTAGTCCCAATGGGAGTGCTCTTCTCACACACCGCCAGGAGGAGCTGGAGGGGTTTGTGAAAAAGAAGATCAGCCTAAAGTAGACACATGGTTAATACCTGGTCATCTCAACAGGTGCATGTGGTTAGTGGGGGTCTAAATCAGCAGGTCCAGGGCGGCTCAGCACCCTTCCCCCTTTTCCACACTAGACAGATTCCATCTTCTTCCAGACATAGAAACCAGAAGCCCTGTGCTTCACTGTCTGCTTTTTGTTGTCTCTCACTGCCCATATCCCAACCACAAGCCCTGCCAATGTCACCTACTACAGGATAGAATCTCCTAACTCATCTCTAGACCCACCCTTTCAAGCCCATCTCCTTCCACTCCCCTGGGATCACTGTAATCCCACCAGGGCCATGCTCAAGACCTCTGTGATGGAACTCCTTACTTGCTTCTGTACTCAGACCACGTCCCACCTGCTCTTAGCACTTCCAAGACTATTCTCCACACAGTACCACCTCATGCTCTTCACCACAGGATGTCTGCTTAAGTGGCACAGGACCAAACCACTCTTGCAATCTGCAAATTAACTGAGCACCCACTGGGTACTACAGAGGACCTGGACATTCATCTACTTCAGAGATAGCAACAAAATCCTCATGAAGCTGAAGTGTCAAAGGCAAAGAGAAGCCTGGCCAAATACCCACTGGATAATGCAGCCAAAGAACAGGCAGACTGACAGAGAGCAGAGGGTGCCAGAGTGGCAGGGAGTTTTCTTGAGATCTGCATCACATGGTGAATGCAGCTAAGAATAGAGTATTACATATTTCAAAGTTGTTGAGTGTGCAAATTTCAAATTTTCTCACCACAGAAAATGTTGCTCCTTAGAAGTGATGGATTTTACTTTGCATTGTATGCAGAAATTAGGACATCATCCTGTCCTCCACACGTACAATTATAAATTTATCAATTTATAATTTTTATTAAAAGGACCAATAAAAGTGGAAAGACTAAGAAAGGTCAAGTTGACTAGAGACGAATGGGGAGGGAGCGAGGGGCAGGATGGGGCTGGAAAAGGAGGCAACAGCACAGTCACTTGGGGCACATGAGAACTAACCTGGAGGCTCAGTTTTATGTCAAGTACAAAATTGTTAAGAACAATTTTACAGCAACAGAGGAAACAGAGGAGGGGTAGAGGGTGAAGAAACTGACTGCAGCATGGCCTTGAACTGGTACCTCCAGGGACAGATCAGACATGGGGAAGGCTCAGGGATCCTGGCTGAGCCTTCCTCTAATCAATTCTTGTGTACCTGTCCACAACGTCTTATTCATCTTTGCATTTTTATTACTAGGCCCAGTGTCTGGTCCCTACTCAGCAGTTGACAGACCTCCAGAATGAAGGAGGGGCAAAGCAAGAAACTTTGCTCACTGTGTTGCCATTAGCAAAATTCCAAATCCATGCTGCATTTGGCAGTGATAAAACTTCCTTTCAACCAAAGAGAATCCAATGCCATAATTCCTTTCCTTTGCATTAGATAGAACCTAATGACCTCTTTCTCAGTTGTATTAAATGGTTTCATTCATTCTAGGTATGCAGATGAGGACTGGTTACCTGCTATAGGAGATCCAAGTTGCTGGTGCCTTAAGTTGATGAATAAGCCCAAGAGAGGAGGACAGCTGACTCCCATGACCAACAAACAGGAAGTCTCGCTGTGATCCTGCTAAAGCACCACGAATGTCTTGACTTGCCTGCCACTGCAATCAATGCCAATCCTGCTCTAGATCTGGACTTCATACACTGACCATTCGATACCCGACTGCTCCTACTACCCAACTCCTTGTGCTAAAGACTCAGAATCAAAGGGGCTATCAGGCTGCTCTTTCCTTCCTAACTGCAGAATGAGGAGGGCTAACAATCACAACACATGGCTAAATTCTCAAGGCACAGAGAAACATTTATATTTACAAATGTATAAAATGTTTATGTTTGAAGAAAAAGAAATCTTTGTCTACAAATTAAGAACTATTATTCACTTTGTGTGTGTTTGTGTGTGGTGGAATCCATGGGTACCATACCACTGATGTATATCCCCAGTGCTATCTCCACTTATTAAAACTGTTTGAGACAGGACCTACCTAAGTAGCCCGGGTTGACCCCAAACTTGCAATCCTCCTGCCTCAGCTTCCTGAGCTGCTGGGATTACAGATGTGTGCCAATGTGCCCAGTAATTCGACTTTTTGATAAAGGGTATAAATCTACCAAAAAAATTTTAGATGAACACTCAACCTTCAATCCTTGTTTCTTCCTAGAAATTAACAGCAGGTTCAGGTTGGAGATGTCCAGTTCACCTGGGCATACGTGATCATTGGTTTATGCACCCTACCAGAAAACCCATGACCACCTCCCATTTACAGATGCTGACTCCAGTCCAACCTACCTCGATACACTGCTTGATCCAAAAGTGGTTCCCCATGGCTTCCCAATTCTGGGAACAGGTCACGTACAGAAGACGCTCATAGACTCGGCGTTTCATGGAGTTATCAAAAACCTCAAAAAACTTTGCTCTGATGAGTGGCTGGGCACAGCGCAACCCCGAGAGAAAGGCGGGCTCCAGCTTTGCAGTCAGCTCACTGCCAGACAGGGCCTCGTCCCTGCAACCAAAGAGGTCACATCAAGATGGAAGAGCAGGCAGATGGGGATGGCGCAAACCACGAGCAAGCGCAGAGTACAGTGGACACCAGTTTTCCGAAATGCCACTATGACGGCTAAGGGGGTGCCATCAATTGTGACATGCTTAAGCAGCATTCTGCAAAAGGCTTGTTAGTAAAGCCAAAATATGTTGCGTGATTTAGTATTTAAGTGAGTATCTTAAATTACACTGTTTGATCGGAGAACACATTACAGACCAATATATGCAATATTTGATTAGTTGCTATAATTACCTGTAGACATAGTTAACAAGATCTAGAAACTGTGCATTTAACTCAAGGTCTTCTGGGAAACGCTTTTCCACATAGGTCATCATTTTCACAAGCAAAATGGACTTCTCCCGGAGTGTGGGTGTCTGTACAAAATTGTTTTTTAAAAGAAAAGGCCAATTAATTCTATTTGAGAAAACACATGTTTTAAGAGTACTTCTGCCACCTGTTTCACTGCTTTTTAAGTTCCTACAATTTTACCACGTATTAAAAGATAAGAACAGAAAAATCTAACATGACTTCAGTTATCTCTGGGAGCTTAAAAAAGAAATGCCAATATGATTTCCATGGAGGCTACAACTCACTTTGAAGAGAAAGCAACTAAATTAGATGACAAATCAGGAAGTTAGCAAACCCTCATTAAGTGAAAAAAAAATTTTCCCTTATTATTACTATTATTTTCTGGCTTCCCTCCACCCTAGAAAACGGCAATAAATAAAGTTCACTGAATGTCTTAACAGGAGAACAGCCACAGCAAATATTAAGCAATATGTTAGTTCCAATTTTCTACTTGACATACATTGAGTGAACCGAGTTAACTTCATGCCAATCAAGCAGATACTATGAATGCAAATATAGACGAGAAAATATTTTGCTTCAAGAAGTTTCAGAGGAATGAGAAGGTGACAATTTTTTTCTTGCATTCAAAGGAGGGAAGCTAGGCCAGGCATAGTGCCCTCCTCCCAGCTCACCTGATTGGCTGCCATTGGGGAATTATTCTTCACCCATTCTTCCACAATTTTTACCACAGCCCGGAGGATCTTGGCATCTGGGGACTTTTCAATGAGGGACGTCAGAATGGCCTGAATGAAATTCTTGCGCATCTCCATGCTCATCACGGCCAGCCGCGTCTTCACCAGCTCTAGACTCAGCATCACCAGCTCGCTAGTTCCTGCTCATGCACAGACAGAACACACCTCAACAAATTTCTAGACATAGTTAAAAGGGCCTCTGTCCTGCATGACTTGACGTGTTGGGTTCCACACGTTCCCCCAACCACCACCACCAAGTCTTTACCAACCAGAGCTCAGGGAACTCATCAATTTCTTATTGCTATACCTTGTGAGAGTGGCTCTCTAGGAGCCCTGTGCAAGAGAGAGATGAGGGAGCTGCTGGGAACCGTGTAAGGACACCTCAGGCTCTCCAAAAGCACAGCCACAGTCCTGAGGTGCATCCAGCAGCCATGCCAAACACGGTCCCCTGCCAGCTGCCCCTATCACCTAGATTCATGGAGCCCATGGCTCATGTCTGGAACCCGTGACTTAATTCTTCAGAAATGATACTCAAACATTCTCCAACCGCAATCTAATGCCTCTCACTTTAAAATTTTCCATTATTACATCCACAAATTTTAAAAACAGATTTTTATAATGAGCTAGTTTTGATTTTTTATTTCTTCATTATGGAGTGGATATAACAAATTTCAAGTAAACAGAAGGACTTCACCTTAACCCATTTATACTAGAATTTAACCACACAGCCTGAAGCATTTAGGTACTCAATGACTGAGGAAAACCCAGGCCTAAGGTTGTCACCTGCAGTTGCCTCAGTGCTCCCCGAGGCTGCCTGTGGATTTAAATGCTCTCGGACCATCTTCTGTAGGGAGCGCATGAAGACGGAGATCAGCCTGTCGATGTAGCTTGGGTTGTTGCTGCAGGCTGACTTAAGGATCATGAGAGTCCCTGCAGGGAGGAATTACAGTTGTTTCACAGAAAAGTTCCATAACTGAGTAACAACAATGTGCTTTTAAAGCATTCTGTTCTGACAGGGTACAGGCTGGTACCAAATTCCAAGAGGGAGCTACATTTGGAGCTCCACGTCTTCTGAGCTCTTGACAATGGTCATTCCCACTGAGTGGCACTGACATCTGTGCTTTGGGACAAACATCACCCTTCCCTCCAGTTCTAGAATTTTACATTTTGGCAAACCACCCATGGTAAAGCTTTGAAGATAGTTTGGGGGAAAAGTAAAAAAGGAAAATAATCCTTTCTTTTTCATCCAGCCTGTCTCAACAAGACAGTTTAGAATTTGATTTGGTATTTCATTCTGGAAAACTGCACAAGTTCAGTTAAAATCAGCCAAACCAACACAGAACATGCACACTGAGTATTATGAAAAAAATTTCTTTCATAATTGATATTTTTATAATCATGACTCTAACTTAAATATTGAATTTTAAATTTATAATTATAAATTGATCACATCACTGAACAATCAAAGAATATTTGCCAACTACAGGTAAGAGTCTCCTAGGTTTGGACAATTTCAGGGTTGTCTTATTAAAAGGCCAATTCTCAATAAAGCAGTCAGCATATGCCAGCCTGACTCTAAAGATGACAACCTGAGACACTGGTGATGTCAATGATGAATTCAGACTCTGTCCTCGCCCACGGAGCACATGTCAGTGACAAACCTGGGTCTGTTACAATGAGGACAGTGTGGCCCACCTCACTCTGTGCTACATCCAGCCTGCTGTCACCCCCACACAGGAGGGAGAACAACTGGTCTCTATCAGTCCTTTGGAGAACAAGAAACAAAGAGACATTCATCTCTCCTGTGACAAGAGCCAGGATCAATGGTTGACTCCACTTAAAGTCACAAACCTGCCTGGTTCCAAAACAGAGAAAGTGTGTACAGCAAAGTGTACCATTTAAACCAAATGTACCTGGCTCCTGAATTTCAGAGAGCAAAGAGCCAGAGTTTAGGAAACAAGACATTTATACAAAAACAGTGAATTAAGATTGCAAAATTCAGACCAAAAAGCATTTACACAAAATGGGCTATCTGTGTGCACAGAAAAATGACACATGCCAAACTGTTAACTGATCGCCGGAGCGGCTTCCAGATGACTCTGATACAGCTTTCCCTCGTTTGGATTTTCAAAGAACCTGAGTCTAATCCTAATCAAAAGATGTGTGACAAGAAGTAGAGAGCACCCACATAGCTGACCTCTAGGGATCTGGGCCCAAGGGTACCCAGCTGCCGGATCACCTTCTACTTCACCTGGGCCAGGGACACCCTAGATGATTAGAAAGGAACAGTGTTTACTGCAGTGGGTCACTGGCAGGTGGATATGGTAGAAGAAGTCATTCTACATAAGGACACAGTGTGAGCAGCATCTCTTGTGTTTGGTGTGACACTGACTGGGTCTGTGGGACCTGTCTGCCACGGAGCAATTCCCCTCTCAAATAGAGT
The DNA here is from genome assembly GCF_045843805.1 of Urocitellus parryii. Taxonomy (NCBI): domain Eukaryota; kingdom Metazoa; phylum Chordata; class Mammalia; order Rodentia; family Sciuridae; genus Urocitellus; species Urocitellus parryii. The sequence goes on from NC_135539.1 coordinate 32,546,174, forward strand.
GCGTCAGATGCTGGGACAAAAGGAGACACTCAGGTGGCTGGGGGTCATTTACCGCAGAGTCAGAGGACAGTGGCCTTGTGGGCAGTGGATGCCACCTGGATTAGCTGCTCCTGGTAGCCTGAGGCATTCCCAGAGGCATGTGTAGTGAGCAGGGCTGATGCCCAACTGAACCACTGCTAGGAAAACCAGATACACACTCACCAAAGAGCTGGGAAGGATTAGCGTTGGTGGCCTTCTCGTAGTTGGTAAGTCCTTCGTAGATGACCTTCCCAACTGCCGCGTACAGGCACTCCAGCTCTTCGTACTTAGAGGCCACACTGGAAGTACCTGAAGCAGAAGTCAGGAACTGGGCACTGCAGTAGGCCCCAGAGCCACAGAGCCCTCACCTCGGGACTGAGCTCTAGTTCTGATGTATGCAGCACTGGTGTGGGCACTTGTCTACCACTGCAGGACAGTGTGGGCCTCATCTTTGGGGTGGTCCCATTTCACACAGGCAAGGACAGCTGTTCTCTCTCCATACCTTACCTCAATGTGCTCTAAACACTTATTCAATATGTGAAACTTTGATCTCTTCAACTGCTCAACATTTGCTATGATACTTTAATCTAACTTCCCTTTAATACCTGAAGGAAATAGGAATATCTGGCAAAGAAGTGAATTAATCTCCGAAGCAGAGAGAAAATAATGCAATGCTTCCAAATAGTTTTCATGTCTTTTTTTTTTTTTTTTTCAAAGAAAGGTCAGAAGAAAAAATGGAGTAACAGGACTGGGTTGTGGCTCAGTGGTGGAGTGCTTGCCTAACATGCATGAAGCACCACATAAAAATAACAAAGATACTGTATCCACCTAAACTAAAAAATACATTAAAAACTAAAGGGGGTAACAAAATGCTCAACATAGCAACTGGAGAATGAGCCCTCTCAATCAATAAGTGGTATGTCCACCTGTCAACTCCAAAAGAAAAGCAGCACAAATGGGAGGGTCACCTACTTGGCTCTGTTGGGAAAATACTCATGAGGCGAGAGAGCAGGCTGTGGACGGCTCTCAGCACTTTGGTGTTTCCACACGTCATACAGGCAGCGATGCCACGCTGCAGGGGCTTGAAGCTACTGAGGATGGCTGGGGACTGAAGGACAGTCAGCAAGAAACTCAGCACTTCCAATCCGGTGCAAATATTTCCATAGTTCACTTGATTCGGCTGCTCCTGGGGTGGAGAACACAGATCACTCTCAGATGACATACCGGGGTCCAGTGAATTTCAGAAACAAATCCAGCAAGATATAAAACTAGGCCATCCAGGATTCAGAAGCTAATAAGAAGCCACTAAAGAATGAAGTCATGGTGCTGGGGATATAGCTCAGTTGATAAAGTGCTTGCTTTGCATGCACAAAGCCCTGGATTCAATCCCCACCACCCCCACCACAACCCCCCCCCCCACACAAAGAACGAAGTCATGGGATGACCATATAGAGCAGAATTTCATGACAGTGTCTTTTATAAATCTGCTTTAGTCAAAACTTCTTTTTAAAAGCTTATGATATTAATATTTAATATTAAATAATATCAATATTTTAAAAGTCATTAAAATCCAGACTGAAAAGTTACATGATGAATTGTGCTTTTCTCCTCCCACATTTTTACTTAAAAATACAAAAATCCATCCAAAGAGGAATCTTTCAAACTGTCTATCCGACTGACTATTTCAAACTGACTCAATCCAACAGATGATGGCAGCAGTAAAAATAAATAAAAACTGAATAAACTAAAAATTACAGAGCCTGGTTTGTAGGAAGGATAGGTAATGTTTCATGAAGTTTTCACTTCTGCAGTTTACACACATACATGCCCTGTGCATGCATTCTGTAGGGTAAAATTTTACTAGCTTGTGAGGTAAAGTCTTTCACTATGAGTTACAGAAATCAAGGCAGAAAGCCACTGTTACCAGGGCCCACGCACTGCTTCTTGAAGACACTAGCCTATGAAGTGGCAGAGACTGCTCACTACAGCTGAGCTTTCAACTATGAATGCACTTTAAGGGAAAGTGATCGAATCCTTTAGAGACAAAGAGAAAGAAATCTACAGACAGTCCAGAAGCTCTGCACCAGGGCAGAATCACAACATGTGCTGCAGTCTTCAAGATTCTTCACAGTTCTGCTTCCCAGCACAGGACTGCACTGTGTGACTTTTCAAAAATCTAGGCAACAGCGTCAAGGTTTGCAATCCAAAAAGACAAATGCCTACAACCTGTTTTATAATTCTGATTGTGAAGCTTTCAAACTTCATCAAAATATGGAACCTGTGAGGGCACTGAAATGGCTAAGGCAAAAGAACAACACTAAGACACCAAACCAAGAGATTGGCCAAAATGCTGCCAAACTGTCTAAAGCCTTCAGCCATCAATAAAATCTGTTCAAAAAACTCATGCTTATTTAAAAAATATTTTTTCTCAAATCAACTTAGGATAGTTAAAGAAATATGTCTGCAAATATAAGTCAACTGTCTTGTTTCAGAAAGCATCCCTAAGTATATTTGGGGCTGGGGTGAGCGCTGAAGTGGTAAAATCATGTTCAGTGAGTCAAACCGGCTCCTTCTCCTCAGCAGCCAGAATAGAAAAGTAGAAGAGGCAGTGCCTCTGGTGTCTGGAAGATTTGGGTTTTCAGGGTCAGATCCAGAAGGGATCCACAAATGCCCATCCCTGCGCTCAGGCAACAGCATCTGATTAACAGCTTGGCAGCCAGCACCTACCACAGTCATCAGCAGTTTGTCAAACCACTGCAGTTTGAGCTCCGACTTGGACCACATATCTGGGCGTAGCGCGGTCTTCAGAAGATTCACACAACGCCGAGAGAGCACCTCCCCAGGAGACCCGGCTGTGTTGGTGTTGTCATTAACCTGAAAATGCAGCCACACTCAGCTGGCATGTCTCAGCCTGTGTGTGTCCATCATTCTAACAGCACCATTGACACAGTTTCCCTACTGCACGTGCACCCTCGCACCCAACTCTCTGCCTCGTGGCCACCTTCTCTGACTCAGACCTTCCCCTACTGGGTCCCTTGCCCCTGCACTTCTCTCCTTTGCAGCATGTCAGTGGGACTGATCTGCAGCTCTGTGTGACTGACAGGCCCACGCTCCTCCCTGGGTGGCCTCCAGCATGCTGCCTGGAGTGCTACAGGAAGTATTTACTGGTTGGACAATTCAGAACATTCTTTTTAATTCTTGGAAATTCTCAACAGTATTACAAGATACACTATTTTAATAGTTGTAAGAACTTAAGACCCCCAAATTTAAAAAAAAATAAAGTTAAAGAGACTAGAAAGATTTCATTTATAATTATTTTTTGAAATATAAAATGAAGTTTCAGGAATGGAATCCAAACAACTCCATGATATTATAAATTGATATGAATGATAAATAAACTTAAGCTATAAAGTACTTAAAATAAACTTTAAGTAGACTGATCAACAACATAATGGTTTATGCTCTGTTCCCATTTTCATGATTTGGGGGAAAAAAAAAGTTGAAAATTAAATAACCAGCCCAAGAGCACTGAGCTACCGTATCTCACCAATGCCAAGATGCTGTTAGTTATGGCACACCATTATTTTATTAGTACGGAAAAAAGACCCATAACCAATTATACCAATTTAAGACACAGGCACATTTTAGAAATATTAACCTGGCATGAAATCAGCAGAATTTGGCAGGAAAGTAACACAATTAACCTTAGGTCTGGTCTATTTCTGACTAAACTGTCACAGAAAACATCCTATGGTGTCACTAAATGACTTCTGTTCTTTAGAGTCCCATACCTGACAAGCCACTCGAATGAGGAAGTTCACCACGGTGTCTGTGTGCTGCTTGTCGATGGGCTTGGCAAGAAGAGAATCAGCTCCAGGCAGTGACTGGCTCCTCCCAAATACCTAGGAAAGGGTTGTCCTTTAAGGCAGGAAGGGAATTCTCAATGAGAACTGCCCACACAAGGTGCTGAGCCAGCTGACGTTACAGGATACTTCCCAGAGACAGACAATGTTCTAGGCATGGGGAACAGATGTGGCCTCTGCCCCTCTAAAGGCCACAGAGCCAGCAGGTGAGCAGAGGACTATGTCTCATGTGATGGGGATCCAAAGGGAGTAGGACACAGCAAGTGGAAAACAAAGTGACTGAGAAGAAGCCTGACACAGGAAACAGGGAAAAAGAAACGGCTTCAGGCAGAAGAAAAAGAGCCAGCAGACTCCCGCTAAGAGAGAAAGGACCTGAAGTCTTTGCAAAGTGGAGGAAAGGCCTCGGTGGCCAAGCATAGTGAAACAGGGACAGCTGTGCTGCTCCTGCCTCAGCCGCCTGTGCCACTGGGATTACAGGGGTGCACCACAGCGCCCAGCACTCTCTCTCCTGGTTTATGTGGTGCTGGGGATGCAACCAGGCCTCACGCAGGTAGACAAGTGCTCTACCACTGCGCTACACCCCTAGTCCTCAACAGTTTCTCCTGATGCCTTCCTGTAAGCAATTAACCATTGTTCACAAAACTCGAAGAAAAATGTGTCTGGAAACTTGGGAAATACCTTAGTAGGTGACATGCCATGGAGCCTATTGGAGCTAAGCTGCCTCTCCAGCTTAGCACTTGGCCACACTCAAATGAATTGAATAAATACACAAGGTCCCATGAGGACACACGGCACACATTAGGAAAGAGTGAGCTCTTACTGCACTGATGGCTCCGGTGGCCGTCCTGAAGCGCTTCACTTCCTGGGCAGAATCTACAGACAGGCCTCTCTTAATGGAGGATGAGACAGAATTGACTCCTTCTCCACTGGAATTTGGGTCCATATCTGAATCCGGCTTAAAAACACACACATACACACTTGACTTTATTGACTGGTTTCCAGGGAGATATGTAAGGAATATAATCAGGGATGACACCAAGAGTTGACATTCCTACCTGCTGGTCCTTGATCCTCTGCAATTCCCACTTGATGACAACCTCTGACAGGTCCACGGCCAGCCTCCTCTGCTCAATGGTGACACTGGGCGTAAAGCCCAGCCTCTGCATGGCACTGACCATGTGCTGTACCAAATGGTGCCGTACGGGGTAGTACACCTGTAGGTGCAGGGCCAGCATCATGTTAGGGATAATGGACATGCTCCAGCACATGTGCAGACACCTACTCGCACACTCATGCTCAAAGATTCTGAACCCCAACTTTATCAAGTAAATTCTCATTTACCCATGAATGTGCTTATTATCCCTCTGCCCACATAATAGCGTATTTCAGCCTGTTAATAACATCTCTAAAATATGCTGAAAATCTGAATTCTTCTTGGACAAGTAGGTGAGTTTAGTCACATGTGTAACAACCTTCAGACTTGATATCATAAAAGTTCAAGACATATCAAGAAGTAAGTTTCCACATCTAAAGAGCTGGCTGTAAAAGAAAAGAGTTTCATCTCAAATCTTTCTCTTACACCTAAAATCTATAAGAAACATTCAGATAAAATTAAATCCTGGAGTACTGACATGGCTGGAGAAAAGGAGGAGCAGCACTACAAGTAACTCTTCCAGCCAAGTCAACAAATTCCAGAATCACGGACAATTACCTCTCACCTTAAAGTGACAAGTCATCTATCTGTATTCAGGGTGGAGGATTTACAATAAAGCAAGCAAGCAAACAGAGGCAAACGCTAAGAGACATTCTCTACACTATGGCAATTTCCAGGTTTGCAAAGCCTGACACATGTACACACCCCAATCAGGGACCTGGAAGCATCTTTCCTGAAAGATGAATGACTACCCTATTATTGTAGGAAAAAAAAAGAGCTAGAAGTTCAAAAGCCAATGTCTGAAAACGCACTACACACCAATCTGGTGTTCTTACATACCTTAAAATGCTGTACAATCAGATGCAAAATGTGCACCAGCTGCGGGACAGTGTGCCCCTCCTCCACGATGATCTTCCTGGTCCAGTGTGTGAGCATCTGGTGCCCATCCTCCATGCGGGCAGGCACTGCTGGGGTCAAGATGGCCATTGCCTGTCTGACAATCGCTCGGGCTTCCATTGCATGAGCTTTGAGAAGACTGTGGAAAACCTAGAATAGGAAAGAAACTCTTATGAAGATGAAAGTGAAGGCTTTGAAGAATGGGCTATTAATACTCAGAACTGAGGTATAATATTTTTGCAAAACAGTTTTTGAAAAATTCCTTAGAGCCAGGAATAATGGCTCACGTCTGTAATTCCAGTGATTGAGGAGGCTCAGGCAGGAGGATCTCGAGTTCAAAGCCAGCTTCATCAATTTAGCAAGGCTCTAAGCAGCTTAGCAAGACCCTGTCTCTAAATAAAATACAAAAGAGAGCTGAGGATGTGACTCAGTGTTGAGTTTCCATGGGTTCAATCCTTGGCACTAAAAAAAAAAAAAAAAATTTCTTAGGACTGCTATTGAAACAACTTCTTTGCTTTAAGTTTTGATCAATAAATAAAATCATTCTAATATTTACTGAGCTTCTATGGTGTGCCCTTACTGGGCTAGGCCAGTCAGAATGAGTGAGGACCAGCACCTTGCAGAACTCTTCTGTCTAGCCTAAGTGGCTGGAGTTAGTTGAGGCAAACCGATCATTTCACTATGGCTACAGCATGAAAAAAAGAAGCGGAAGGGACCAATATCAGAGGCAATGACAGCAGCAATTTCAATCCTTCAAATGAAAGGTGAAGCCAGGAACCCAAAGAAAACAATCCCATTAGTACTGAGAGTGGAGAAGGCAGGAAGGACACTGGAATCAACAGGACTTGCAGAGATGCATGGGCCCTAGGGAGGACTAGAGGGTATCAGAAATGGCCCTAGCTGGAACAACTGGGGGAAAGTAGTGCCTGCCACAGAGCCTTAAGTCACATTTCCTCCCAAGTGCCTAAGGGAGGTGGTGACCGACTTTCTGGGTCTGGAGTTTAACATCACAAAAGTGAGAGGGAACAGTTAGGGAAAACCACTCAATGCGGCCTCAGGGCAAGAGCTCCCACTGATCAAGGTGAACAGGCAAATGTATCATTGCATTTGATTCTTTTTTTTTTCTTTTAATACTTATTTCATTGCATTTGATTCTTTTTTTTTTTTTTAGATTTATTTTTTAGTTGTAGTTGAACACAATACCTTTATTTTATTTATTTATTTTTATGTGGTTCTGAGGATTGAACCCAGGGCCTTGAACATGGTAGGCAAGCACTCTACCCATGAGCCAGAACCCCAGACCATGCATTTGATTCTTAAGCACAGACACTGATTCACCCACAGGACATGGGAGTGGAGAAAATGAAACACAACACAGGGCTGCCAGGCATCAGAGCCTACACCATCGAAGCTCAGGATTAAGTTCTAAACCCATCAAAACTACACAGAGGTCATAAAATGCAATTTCGAAGTGCCCACATGTTTTGGGCTAGGGAGAGCTGGGATCCTTGACAAAGGCACTTTCAAATAATTACAGTGGTGTATACCTATAGTCCCAGTTGTCATGAGGCTAAGGCAGGAGGATCCCTTGAGCCCTAGCGTTTGGGGCCAGCCTGGGCAAAATGGCAAGACCCTATTTTAAAAAACATTTTTTTTAAGGAGCTGGGGTTGTGGCTTATTGGTAGAGCGCCTGCCTAGCACTTGTGAGGCACTGGGATCTATCCCCAGCACCACATAAAAAATAAATAAAATAAAATAAAGGTATTGTGTCCATCTACAAATAAAAATATATTTAAAAAAATGAAAACTTTTTTTCGACATAATACCAGTATTGGGAAGCCAAATGCAATGGGTAGAGAAGCCTGAAGTGTGAGGAGGAGGCACTGTTTCAAAAATAAGGCTGTAAAGGAACCAGAGGGCAGAGGAGTAACCAGGGAGGAATGAGCTGGGATTCATTACTATGGAGGGCTCACAGGATGGTCTTGCTGCTCCCCATTCTTTCCGTGGTAAAAGACACATAAGGAAGGCCAACTTTGTTAGGTGCACAGCCCAAGGGCAATGAGCTCATTTGTCTGCTGTGCAGTCATCACCTCCTCCATCTCCAGAACGTTCTCATCTTCCCAAACTAAAACTCTGTCCTCGTCCAACACTGACCTTGCATTCCTCTTCTCCCCAGCCCCTGGGAACCTCTATTCTGTCTGTCTCTGTGACTGTGGCTATTCTAAGCACCTCATGAGTAGATAGGTTTTTGTTTGTTTGTGGGTGTTTTTTGCAGTTTTTTTTAAATAAATGAGTTCTTTTTTTTTTTTTCTTTTAATTGTATTAAAGAAAGACAGCAGAAAAGGAGAGGCTAAGGCTGCATAGGTGTGGGGACATGAGTGAACCGGGGGCACACAGGGAGCCCTGCTAAGTACCTGGAGGACAATCTTCTTATGTATTGCAAATTTGGCAATGATGTGTGCCAGAAGCAAGTGCCCGCTGTACTTGCACGCTGGGTCCACACAAGCCTTCGAGAGCAGGCAGGGCCACGCGAAGGTCATCAGGCGGCGCAGCTTGCTGTTGCGGTTCTTGTTGTTGTCGTGGATGTGGTGCGGGGCGTGCTCTACCAGCAGCGTGGCGTACTGCAGAAGGTAGATCCTCAGGGAGTCCAGCATGTCTGCCTGCTTCTCTGGGTCCAGGACCTGCCAGGAACACAAGCAAGAAAAGCTCATTTCTGGTTTTGAGCTGTTTTACTGCCTAAGGGCCACACATCAAGTTTAAATCTTAAAAATGCACGCATGCACACACACATACAGACGCTCTGTGTATATACGTTTATGTCACAATAATTCTCCTTTTATGTTCAACTTATTTCATTGTTTAAAAAGAAAACCAGAAATGAGAAATATAATGCTGAGTCCACTCAATTCAACTAAGTACGATAACCACCTTCTGTTCATTAGCTCTGCCTAAAGCTGGAGTACAGACGGGCTAAGGTCAGTTCTCCTCTTCCCTGATCTCCTGCTTCTTAGCAATACCTCTCCCCCTTCTCAACACTCAAAACCCAACTCTTCATTGGTCCCAAGACGATGCTCTAGGCATACACTAGAGAAGGTGGCACAGGGAAGGGGCTGTGTCAGGGTCCCTATTTGCCCAGAATAACACAAGTATCAGTATGTAGACTAAGAATAACTTCTGGGCTCAGAAGAGGAAGGAGGCCTGTCCTAAAGGACAAAGACTACATAAAGACTAGTAACCTGCCAACAGGAACAATGACAGTCCCTTTTGTCTTGATCCCTGGATGGAATGGATAAGAAATCTAGCCCTGTCCCTTCCAAAGAACACTAATATGTATGAGGCGGTCCCCTCTAGAGACTACGAATTAACACTGCAGATGGAGAATGACGAGCACCCAGCATTCCAGCAAACAATCTGCATTTAAAAACTCTGTTCAACAATCTCAGGATACAGAAGACATCTGACCCTAAAGTTCAACACAATGGGCCTTAAGCAAATAACACAGTGCAGACATCCCAGTACAAATTTCAGATATCACTATTGCCACACAGCACTTGGTGAAGATAGGTCCCAGGTCCCAACACCAACTGAGTCCAACATAATATTCTCCTGCCTTTTACTAGACTCTTTTATAAAGCTAAGGACAAAAACAGAACATCAAACCCCATAATAGGCGCTTTTACAAACTAACCCAGGTCTGGATTTTAAAATATTTTGTTTCTGACTGGAATCTATTAATGCAAAAACATTAATTCATTCCCAAGTGTGGTGCCTTCAACAATTAAATAATAAGAATTTTAATGGGATGCTGTGATGTGCCATCAATCAATGCAATCACAAAAAATAAAAGCCTCGCAGCAAACTTATTCCAACAAGCCCCTCTGCATGCTCCCGTACAGGTTCACTCATCTGCAAGCTCTCAACATGCTGAGGCACTGCTGGGGACACACCTTGGTTATAAACACGCTGGTGATGCTCTCAGGGTTGTCTCCTTCTGGATTGGGAGGTCCTAAGAGCTGCTCTCCTTCCCCCTTCTCAAAGCTGTACAAGAAAGCAGGATTCAGGATATGCTGCAGAACCTACAAAAAGATTAAAAATGAAGGAGGAGGAAAACAGTCATGCTGTTTATTTGTTTAAAAAGGTGGGGAGGGTTTGGTCACCCTAAACCATCACGCCAGAACTCAACCAAGGCAGCGAGCGACCCCTCATCTAGACTCCTAGCCCAACAGCAACTACCCAGCTAGGTTAAAATGTGAGGAAGAAACTCAGTGTCAGCCTGTGTACTCTTCTCACTTCAAAACAAGTCAGTTTCTGAAAACAAGGGATCTAGCGATCTACTTTTCAATACTGGTCCACAGCAAGATCTGCTGTGTGCCTTCTCAGCAATGGCATTTCATGTCCGCAGTCCAGCCTGCCACCTGAGCCTCAATAGAGACACAGCTGAAGGGTGGGGCAGGGTTCCCAGGGCACCAACCATCGCACCTGTGGCCTTCTGCTGCATAATCGTACAGCTCACCTTTGCTTTCAGTTCATCTCCAAAGTTGGGGTCATTGAAGTCTACAAAGCGAAAAAACAGGGCACGTTTTTGAGCAATGCTATAATTTTTGGGAATCTCTTCTTCCATATACTCTTTTAAGAATGTCATATTGCAGAGAAAACGACCAGTGAAAGCTCGGAGCAGCTGGAACAGCAATTCTATGTCTCCATAATTCCTCCTAAAGAATCAGAAGGAGAAAACATGTTGACTTCAGGCAAATTCTTTCAGGTTGTATCACCTGACATGCCTTTTAAGCAGCAAGTTGTAGCCCATCCCCTACAACAAATCTGACTACAGGCGTTCAATGAGCCTATGTTTAATTTGCATATCCTTGTGCAAATTAAAAAAGAGGCCCCAGTTTCTCAGCTTATCCGACAGAGCAGCCTTATGACACAGGCAACGCTTGATGGATGCACCCACTTGCAGTAGTTCAGCAGACAGAAGGCCAGCAGCTTGGGCTCCTTCCAGTTGGTGGCAGCCATGTTCTCCTTCCGGTGTCTTTCTTGAAAGGTCTCGCTCACCCAAACGCGTCTCAACTGGCTTACCAGTGAGTGCTGGCTGGCCAGCCAGGAGTCGTCATTTTTAACTATGATGCTGATAATCTGTCAGAGAAGAAACAGTCAGGGATGTGCAGCTCGACCAGACTGGGGACTGCAGGGGCCTCCTGAGAAGACGTTACCTTGATGGCCTGGAACTGGAGGTCCAGGCGCATGGTGCTGGTGCTGGGTGAGCCAGGGCGCACGGCAGTCTGCGCACCACCCGGCAGCAGCAGGGTGATGAATCTGTTGGGGTTAGCTGCCAACACATCCCGCAGAGGCCTGGCATCTTTGTGCTTTAAAAAACTCTGGAAGCAAAACAAATAAATGTGTTTTAAGATAAATCTAACTCACAAAAGGCTACAGGAAGTGAATTCTAAGGTTCTTGCTAAATCTCTGTAGGCAGGCTAAATACAAACAAACAAATAAATAACACAGTAAACACCCTTTTCAAAAAACAACGCTTTTAGACAGTAATCATTCTTCATGATTAGGACTTCATAATCCTAGCAGCATACTCATTTGTTACCACCAGCAAAATCCAATGATTCCTAAGCCTGAGCTTTTCATGGAGATAACCAAATAGCAGTAACATCTCCAGATTCAAACATCTCTGAGAAACATGAAGCCAGAACAAGGAACAGTGACGTTAACATCCTAGAGCATACTGGCCAACGCAAATCTGCAGGGACCTGACCGTAGTCACTTTAGCTCCTACCATGAACATTCGGCTCCACTGGGGATCATTGAGTGTCGCCTCCATCATGAACAGCTCTACCGTCTGGGAGGGGTGCCGGGTCAGGAACTTGATGAGTGGCTCTCGGAAGGGACTGCCCGCCTATAGAACACAGGGAAGCTGCAGTGGTCTCCCTTTCTCAGGGCACACGCACCTGTCAGCATGGCTAGCACAAGCACCCACCCTCTACCTGGATTGCAAATGACCACAAACAAGTATTAATATCTAGCATCTTTATGTTGTCAGCTGATCCCATTCAAAACACAAGAGAGTGAAAATATTCCAAGATCAGAATCAACCCTCAGTCCAGACCATACCTCAATCAACATAGCCCGCTCCGTTTTCATTACAACCTCTAACAAAGGTTTGACCAGAGTCTGAGGTGCAGCTGGGATTAGATGAAAAAGGTTTATAATTGCAGAACAAATCTTCATTTCCTAATAAAGAAAACCAGAAATCACAAACAAGCCAATTAGTTTTATGAGCAAGAGAAACATCATTACAGACCCTACCAGTCTAGCTACATTTGCAAGGCTGCCACCAAAGCAGAAGTTTAACATGGAAAAGCCACAACTTACCAGTCTTAGACTACCACTGTGTTGTGTACTATTCAGACTAACTGCACCTGGCTCAACTGCTATGTGTGTGTGTGGGTGACTATATGGTGTGATTGTGCCCTTTGTTCTCAGGCATACTAACAAGGGTTGGAGGTGACCTTACCTGTCATCTGTGCTAGCCCCCTTTTCACAGAGGCAGGGACAATGGATCATACCTGCAGCCATGAGAGCATCAGGACTGACCCACCTTGCGGTGGCATCGTGGGGTCTTCGTAACACACTAAGTTCTGAGAGCACAGGCTTTTTTTGCCCTCAAAACTTAGCCAAGGGAGGTCCTCAAAAAACACTTGAGTATTTATCCTGGAAACTGAATGTCAGTGTAAATGAACGACTGATGATGGGACAAAGCATTTGTCAACCAGGCCCAAAAACAAAGCTGACGAAATGCTATGTTGAACTAGGTGAAAAGTGTGTACAAGGCCAAGCTCCACACTTTCCAGCAGCTCAGTGGTGGGCTGCTGAGGGTTCTTCCAACGTCTCAACGGCCCATTCTAGGAGGTCACAGTTTTACTTCTGCCATTCAAAAGACCTCTCTGTGGCCACAGGTAAGGAAAGAGCCTCAGACACAGCACCTCGCATAGTGCACAAGGTGGAGTTCGTGGCTCTTGAAAGGTAAAATGGGGATGATAGACACTGGTCAAGAGGGGCCACATTCCCAGCAGCAGTTCAGATACTATTCAAATTTTCTTTCAACCAAAAGGCAAAAGGGAAATGGGCAGGAAATGGGGAAAACAGGTTCAGCATCAGTCCTGCCCCACCTCTAATTTTCAAATCCTTAAAGTAAATTCTATCCCCAAATCATTACATTCTGAGAAGGTCTTGAATGCCATGGTTTTTTATTTTCAAAGCAATGTCATAAAGATCACTTCTTCTGATTTTACAACATCATTGGAAGACAGACATGACAGGTGTTATTATCCCCATTTTACAGAGGAGGGAAAGCTAGAGTTTGACTGTCCAAAGCCACAGTATTCTCATTGCATCTTTGTGTATATGTCTGAGGAAGAGAGAGGGGAAGGGGACTGGAGGGGCACGGGACGTAAGGTTGTAAATTAAGGCAGTCAGCGAGCTGGCAGTGTGGAAGGAAATATATCACTCCCAAGTTCTAAGAGATATACTGTATCTCTAAGAAGGTTCTCAGGATCTTGTTAGATATATGAGTTCATATGAATGTTATGACAGAAAAACCAATTTAATCTTCAATAGTATTGAGATATTAAAATTCTAACATGTAGAAAACAAAAGAACTTAGAATCTTTTTAAAATGTCCTAATATAGAACATGCGTGGCATCCGGACAGTTCACAGCAATGATACTAATACAACTCTGCCACAGACAGACAGCACAGGTCACCGCACTCAAAGGCACAAGGCACTCTGTCCACTACAGAATCACAACACAGCTAACGAGTCACAGCAAAACCAAATGCGACAACAACCCCCTCCTGCGGCTCCACTGAGATTCTCACCTCTACCCCTTCCATGGCAGGCTGAACCAAAACAAAAATCACAGCATGAAAAAAGGCAACAAAAAGGTAAAAAGAAACGAAAAGAAAAGAAAAGATAAAGTGTTCTTCACATTGCAAGTCATAAACTGACTTTTAATAGGTTGTTCTCACCTCAAACTGACAGAATGGAGACAAGGAACATCTCCCGCACTCTGAAATGCTTTCCTGAGGATGGGGAGGAAAATCATCTTTTTCTATTTATGTCATTTACATAATACTTCCCATATACTCAAACACAGTAAGGGTTATTTGGGTTAACAAGACAGTAAAGACACAATTATCAGAAAGCAAATGATAATTAACAAATGCTCAGCAGCAAAAAGCAACCTCCACCCTCAGATGTCAACAACCCTCTGACGGTGTCTCATAGTGAGTTTCTTCTCTAAGTCAAATTTAAAACCAGGGCTTCTATGTCAGGGAGAAATGGTAAGACCTTGTTATATGCAAATATATTTTTAAAAGACTTCTTTTACTGAGTGAATAATTCAAGATTTTTATGTGAAGCACTAAGGCATTGAAAAAAAAATGAGGGGGAAAAAAAAACTCTTTCCCAACTAGAGTCAGAAGAGAACCAGGTGGTGCAAGCCCATCAATTAGTCATATCTGAGCCCCATCCCACCAAGAACAAGGCCATGACAGCCCCCCACCAGAGAGTTGGGTTATCTTGTGTGGTGAAGCGCAACCTTCGGCAAACTATCTGTGAGTCTACATGTGTATACAGAAGTGGCAAAAACTATGTATCGTACCCCATACAATCCATGTCAAAAGGGAAGCTTTCCTAAACATGGTGATAGTGCAGAGCTCTGATCATCAGGGATATCCCAAGTTCACTGCTTTACTCAACTACTTAATGTTTTCAACTGTGGTATCTCAACTGAGCAAAGTTATCTGGGAATTCTACCAATAGGAACCAACTACTTTCCATTAACTGTTCCCTTTCCTGTAACACGATCTCTAAAAAAAAAAAAAAAAAAAAAAAAAAATCAGAGAACAGGGGCCTGGCCCAGGGCTTAGGTGATGAAGCCATGGCTACGCTCTCTTCCTACAGACCCCAAAATGCTAAGGCCCGAGGTTCAGACACAGGACCAACCTCAGGAGCCTGACCCCTTTTCTGATCAGGCAGTACACTCAAGGGATGATAAATACGTCCCAAGAAGAGCCCACAGACCTATCAACACCCCGCACAACTCCCCCCATGCAAAAAAATTTGCGATGAAAGTTTACAGGCTCGTTTTGATTTAATGGAAGCCATTCACCTACCTCTAGAACTTTTTAAAATGTTTATTAAAGATCTTACGATGTGTTTCAGAAAAGGCATAAGTTATTATAATAACAAATGTAAACTTTAAAGCAAAAAAATCCCTCAGAGATGAGGGACGGGAGGCCAGGCACAGAGGCAGTGGTGCCTTCCCGGAGCAGCAGCTCTGCTGGAGTGCTCTGCTCTCCTCCACGAAGGTCCTCATTTATGTTTTGCATATATAAATAATAAAATCTTCCAAGGGTCAGTCATGGTATACAATGTCTTTAAAAAATTTGCATTCCTGGTTTAGTTCTGCTTAGTTGGCTGTTTAGAAGCGGCAGGAAACAAGATACCAAACAAAACGCCTTGACACAGAATGGTCAAAACAAAGCATAATAAAGCGGAAAAAAAACCCAAGTCGGGATGAAACACAGCATCCAACAAATAGGCACAAGAGGACAAAAAGCCACATTAATTATGCTTCTGAAGAACTATGAAGAATTCCCTAAGGGTGATACAGCTGTAAATTTCACCAGGGATCACAGAACTTAAGGAAAATATACTTCCACTGATACATCATCAACTTAGAAAATACTTCAAAAAATTAGCATGTACAATATTAGATACAAAACAGCAGAAAGCATGCATTTTTAAAGAGACAAAGTCTTTAATGACCAACATCATATACTTAAGATTTAACTACAGCAATCTTCCCTCAAAACCTTATAAATTTGCTTTAAATGCTGGTCATTTATTTTTTTGGCAAAATTAGGGTAGGGGATTTAGAACTAGAAAATATATAAGCCCATATTTATGTGATGCTTTATTATTTAGTTCTATAAGTCCTAAAAAATCTCTAGTTGGTTTTATCAAGCAATAATGATTAAACACGAACGTTACCGACCAGCAAGTGATGGAAAGCAATGGAAACAAGAGCGGAGGAACGCACCACCATGTAAACAGCTGCTGCCAAGAACAGTCTAGAAAACACGCTGTTTAAAGCAAAACTAGTAAAATTGAAATACTAACATTTTCCAAGCTTCCCAGAATTCTCATAAACATATATGTCATAGTAAAGTGAACAAAAGGGAGATTTTAAAGAAACAAGAATGAATTTTTAGCCATTAAGAGAAATAAAAGCAAGATGTAGTGCTAATAAAGTGATTAACAAATTTACATGGACTTAAAATTACATAAAATCAGATTTCTGACCAGCATTTTAATTGAAGCACTGCTCTGGTATTAGCACTGATACCAGCAGTGCACAAACTGGGTGCCCTTCCCAGAAACAAGCAAGTCACTCACGTTTCCGTCGCTCCTCTGGCCCCCTTTGTGGGTGATGACCACCACTTCCATCCACTTGCGCAGATGTTGCTGTTGAAAAAACACACCTTTAGATACAAATTCTTCAGGGTAGAAACATTTCACTTGCAAATACTGCTTTCTTGATGGACACTAGCAATCTTTCATTTCCCTTGTATTTAATATGATAACTACAGTGTTTCCATTACTACAATAGCCCAGTATCAAACTCCTGATGTGGACAACCGGCATTTGTTCTTATTATTTACACAGAAGGGCTAAATTTGCTACTATGACAAAGTATCCTGAAACCTGCTCATTCCAAATCTAGGCCCTGCTTTTCCTTCAGTGTTGATTATATGCACAGTTGTTCAACTGTGTCAGATATCAGGCAGGGGATAGAGAAGTGACCCACAGGCCTCATCCCTGCCTAGGGGAACTCATAGTCCAGTGGGAAAATAAGGTAAAACACAAGGTGCTTAGGGCACAGGAACCAGCTTTAGGCTGCTGTTCTACCTTGAGAAATGCACAAAATAATATACCTGCCTTCAAAGTACAGGCTCACAACATTTTGTCAATAAAATTCCCTGAAAGATAACAACCACTAGACTATAAATTCACCTGACCTATACCATACTCGAAAGAGAACTGAAGGTATCAACAAGGGCCACCGTGTCACCATTCTTACTTACTTTCCAAAAGAAAAAAAATGATAACTAGTAAATAAAATCATTTTCAATTTTTAGTTCAGTGAGGAAATATCCAAAACAACAAAACACATAAGATCTTTTAAGATCAAATGTCAAGCAGTTCAACTGAGAGAAAGGAACAGAGTATCACACATAACAGAAGGAAGCTGGGCCCTTATCTCACCCCATCCACAAAAGTTAATTCAAAATGGATCAAAGACCTCAATGTAAGAGCCAAAACTAGAAAACTCCTCTCAAAGAAAGGGAAAAACTCAGGGTTCTTTCCATGAATGCCGACCTTAGAGTGTCTTATCTCTGAAAATAATGCCAATGGCCCAAGCTTCGAACCTCAAAAGGGCATCATGAAGGAAAACAAAAGCCCCACTGGTGGCTGGGCGCAGTCTGAGTGAGAATGAGCCACCCACAGGTGGAGTGTCCCGGCAGAACCCAGCAGGCCTGGGTATCAGGCAATCTGTGCCACTAAATGCAGAAGCACTGCCATCTAAAGTCAGTGTGTGGGGGAGGAAATGTCTGGGTAAACAGCAGCACAATCATTCTCTATCCAAGTATGCCAACACTCTGCTTCTAGAGGATTTTCAACCTTTTGGAAAGCCAGAGAAGGGGGAGACAAAATCTCCTGAATGAAACAACACAAAACCCACATATTTTATTATAGGGAAAATGACACTCAGCCTGCATCAGAAGCAACTAACTATAAGGCAGTTCTACTCATGCTGCACAAAAAAATGTCTGGATAATAAGGAACTGCCAGCTCATGCCAGATCTGAACAAACACCCCCAAAAAAGTTACTTCAACCAGGCATATAAGGGAAGCAAAAAATGAGAGCTGAGAGCAGAGACAGTAATTTTTTAAAAGAACCAAATGCATTAGGGCATTTAGAACACAAACACACACACACACACACACACACACACACACACACACACACTCGCTTCATATATGAAATGTGGGAGAAGTATGTACTTGATGTGTTCTGTTGGGAAGCATACAGATCACCTATTTTAACCACTCATGTCAACGTGTGTATGCATGGAAACTATTAAGTACTAAGTACATTAACATGTGGAGGCCTAAGGGGAAGTACCCTATGACTTGGAAAGTGTGCTCCACGTAAAGCTGAGTTTCCCAATTACAATCTATTATTAAGGAACTACTCATACTTTCAGTGCTGTGGTCATTATACATTATTTAGTTATCTAAATATATGAAAAAAACAGTACATGAGGTAAACGACTTTGTGGTTTTCATACATGAGCTATCTATCTATCCCCCAAATGCAATACATCCACACATACATAATCTGTCTGCTCACTTCTACTTACAGTTTATACCTGTAAAATACCTCCAGTATCAAAGTGTCTAAAGTGCTATTTAGCAAACGAGCATGAAAAATACATGCAGTTACAATGAAGTAAAGTGACAAACAACTCTTCAAGAAACTGTTTACATTAGAAGCAAAAGGTAATGCAAAAGAGCTGACACATGAACTCTTCCATCTGCCTACACTTACTGTTAGACAAACCCCGTACTTGCAGTTATTTCTCTGATAATTCTAAAATGCAAAAGATTTCTGAAGTTCTTGCTCTGGGTTATATAGGAGATATTTCTTCTATTTTGTAGAAGGAAATGTAAATTGGCAAATGTCTTCAGAGAGAAATGTGACAACACACTGGAAGATTAAAATCCATACATTCTTTCTGAACTAGAAGTTCTACCTCTAGAAACTGGTGCTACAGATAGACAAGGGAAATTACAAACAAGTTTTTTGCTTCATCATAGACTAATGATAAAAGATGAGTCCAATTAATGAAATATTATGTAGCCAAATAACACAATGAAGAAGCACTTTGTGCAATCACATGGAATGACGGCATTAGTGGGAAAACCAGGAACTGTGTGAGCCTCCTTTTGTGGCAAACAAAAGAATATCCACATATTCTATGATACATGTAAAGTATCTCTAGAAACATCACAGGACGCTGTTAATGCCGGCTGATTTCAGGGAGGGATATCCAGCAGAAGGCGGCCAGGGAAGGAGACTTGCTTTTGCATTTTGAGCCAGACAAACGTAGTGTTTATTTAAAAATAATACATTCATAAGAATTATTCATAAATTTTTCAAGTTCTATAGAGTACCGTTGTTTTTGTTTGTTTGTTTGTTTTAGTTATTGATGGACTTTTATTTAATTTATTTATATGCGGTGCTGAGAATTGAACCCAGTGCCTCCCATATGCAGGGCAAGCGCTCTACCACTGAGCCCCAGCCCCAGCCCCAGCCCCTAGAGTACTGTTCAAACACATTTGACTTACCATCATCTGATCACAAAACTTATCATTGAAGGAATTTGGGAAGAGCCTCGTAACTGAAGTCAGGCGATTTACAACATTCAGTGTCAAGCTTCGATAATCTCCCAGCATCATCAACAGAGGTCGCATATGTGTATGAATTTGATCTACTTCTATGGTAGCACCTTCTAAAAACTGTGGGGAAAAAAAAGAAGTTATAACAAAAAATAGGCAACAGAATACTTCACAACCGAGGGAAACTCACATTCAATTCTGCATCATCTGTTTTCCCTTGGAAAATGGAGAACCAGTCATATATCTAACCATGTGTCCTCCAGAAACTGATGATGGAATGAAGACCCAGCTGTACTACACTGTGACTATGAGACTGGAAGGACACTACCATCTAATGTGCGGTAATCAGACAGGCTTCCTTCCAGGTGTACAGAACGAGGTACACATGCATACTCTCACAAGCACACGTGTGCACACACAAGCACTCACCTTCCTCATACAGGCCTCTCCAGCCTCCTGGAGCTCACTGTTGGTGGAATTAAGGGCTTTGAAGAGTGCAGCAATGATTTTCTCCCTGGACTGAGGAAGGTAATTACAGGCAGCAAGTGCATCTGTAGGGAGAAAAATCAGTACAATTTCATTATTAATCTGAAAAACACTGGAACAATTTTCTTCTGTAAAGGATCCTACCAAGTATGAACCACTAACCCTCTTTCCTAGTATCTGGTCTCAAGAAAAACAAAGGATACATGGTCTTCCAGCCACATGGTCAATGCTGTCTAGGAGTGAAGTTAACAGCCCGCCTGAAAGACCACAGTAAATCTTCTGCCTCCAAATACCCTGCTCCCAGTCAGGCATGGTGGTGCAGCCTGTGATCCCAATGACTCAGGAGACTGAGGCAGAAGGATCACGAGTTTGAAGCCAGCCTCAGCAACTTAACAAGGCCCTAAACAACTTAATGAGACCTTGTCTCAAAATAAAAAATAAAAAAGGACTATCAATCCCAATGCCAAAACCAAAAAGCAGATACCCTTCTCCCAAAACATCTTCAGAGTTTCAGTGCAGCTGTCACATCTGAGTTTCAGAGAGCATGGCCTCCAGAGCATGGATGACAGGGAAGAAACGCTCATGGCTTGACCACTCAACTACCAACGTTTAATCAGGCAGCCTCTGCTCCCCGCCCCAAGTCTGAGGGTTAAAAGCTTTAAACCTTTGAAAATGGAAATATTCTTACAAAAGAGGACACATCTCAACACATAAGAGGCATCCTGACAGAAGTGAGGAGCTGCCAAACAGCTCCCCCAGAGTACTCCATTACCTTTGGTGATTACCAAAGGGATATGGCAATATTTTACTAAGTACATAAGAAGCAACAAACAATCAACTTTAAAAAGCTTATATTGTCTATTTATTCAACACATCAAAAAAAAAAAAAAGAAGAAATGACTGTTTATATGTACAATGGTCATTCAGTACTGATCTAGTATGTTTTCCTAATACTTGTACTAAACAACAAAAACTGATACTCCTGGTGAAAACTCTGAAACTACAGGATTCTTAAATGCTTCATTAGAAAGTCTATAAAGGCAATAAGGTACCTTACTATTTACTCTGATTCTGATGAAAATGTCACTATGGACAGTATGACAATTCTTTTAAATGGAACATTTGATTCTTAGGAGAATTATAAAGAGCCTACTGCACAGTAAAATCCACAGACTATTTGATTACAAAGTTTCTTAAATCCTAACAACGCATGCAATCTTAAGGTATCTCATTATGTAACTTGATAAACAGATCCCATCTTTAAAAGACCCCAAAAGCCAGAAGCATCAACAATAAAGGCCACTGTCCCCTTTCCTTTTATACCCTGTAACTTGTTTCACATTTATATTCACTTACTTAATGCTGCAATCCGTAAAGGTACAAGTGACGGAAGGCTTTTATAGCAGGGCAACTTGGTTAAAGCTGAATCCTCAGCCTCACACAAATTCAACAGCTGGAAAAGGTCAAACAATTGAAGTGAGCCCACTTCTCCTGGAAAGACACGGTGACCTCACAAATAACTGAACATGGTCTGCCAAACACACCAAAACGCAACTAATGATGGACAAACTAAACTAATCCTAAAGAAGCACTAAAATATGACTGAGCTACTCTATTCTAAAGCAAAGCTGAATTAACCTCATGAGTGAAATAAATTCTTAGACATGTCCTCACTCACTCTGATACCATGTTTTTTTGTTTTTGTTTTTTATTTTTAAATAACATACAATGTTTATCTAACTGCAAATCCCAGATGGCAGGTTCGTCTCCCCTTTGTTTTTCGCCTCCCCTGGGCCCTGGGCAAGCACTCAGAGACATGGGACATAATGCAAGCATTTGAGTGGTCACTTTTTTTCTTTTCCAGCGCAGAAGAGCATAATGAAGGAGGCTGAATGTCACTGGGAATTCCAGCAGCTATCCTTCAGACATGTTGGCATACAAGTACATATTTATGTATCTAATATTTAAAATAACGTATATGTATATATTGTTCTAATACTATTTCTGCCGTCTCTTTATTTACATCTTAGAAAACTAATATAGGTTTTTATCGTATTTTTCCCTTTAAGATTCCTACCTGGTAAAAGAATGAAAGCAGTAGGAAAGAACACATAGTGAAACACTTCCAGTCATCCACCAAATTCTACTCCCCAGAGGAAACTACCAAGTCCTTGTACGACCTTCAACAGTCCTCTCCCATATGAGCGTGTGCATGTGTAGGTGTAGGGGTAGGCGCTGAATATGTGTGTTTTGGGTAACTACAATACAAACCAGAGTTCTAGACATGGTCATACTCCAGGATCACTTGGGAGACTTTTAGAGAGCAAATTCCCAAGTCTCACCCTAATCTACTGAACTTGGGTCTCCAGGGAGAGGAATTAGAGCCTATACTTTTCAAGTGATTCTCCCATATTCTGGTGCAGCTGGAGGACTGATGAACATTTAGAAAACTAATTTAATGTCCTCAATGCTACCAGACTCTGGTTGTAGGTTTAGTGAGTCTTCTATGAATGTTATACTATGTCTGAATCCAGAACAGGCTTGTCCTCCCACTTTGCAATAACTCTTTTATGAAGGATATAAAAAGGTGTAAAAGACCACAGCCTCATGCCCAAGCAAAAACAGAGAACTTAAAAAAAAAGAAAGAAAGAAAGAAAACCAAGAGGTAAATTTTTATAGTTGGACATTCAGGTTTAGTATCAGGAGGAATTTCTTTCCTTAGGATTTCTGCCTCGGTTTACTCTATAATGCCTGCAAAAGCAAAATTCATGTCCCATGAAAATTTCAAATTGGGGCTGATAACCAGACTGTTATTATACTCTAAGAATTAAGTCTTAAAATTTGACTTTATCACAGTTTAATTTCTGTTCATTACTAATTCTCTATTTAATTATCACCTCACAGTTGAATGTTTACATGACAAATATCTAGAAGATGCATGTCTGGGTCAAGGAGCAAGTCAAGTCTACTAAAGGAAATGAGAACCTGGCCAGGGAGTGCAATGGTTGGGAACCATGCTGTGAAATAAGACTCTTAATTCAAATCTAAGCTCCGCAGCTAACCTGCTCTGTGGCCTTGAGCAAGTAACAAACCCTCAGACTCAGCAGCCATATCTTCAAAATGAAAATCAAAAGCATCTATGCCTCCTAGGGCACTGTCAGAGCTAAGTAAGGGTGCTTATGACATTCTCAACAGCATATGGTACATGGAAGTGATCCCTAAGTTCAATAATTTGGCCCTTGCTCTGGCTGGCGTTACAAGAGTGATTAAAGCAGGGGGTACAGCTTTATCACTAAAGCACAACTGCAGAGGCCCTAAATTAGAGCAAGGTTCCCTATAAGTCTGAGTTCTAAGGACTCGGGGAACAGCACCATTCTGCTGAGCATCTCTGGGCACAGTGCCTCTTTCCTACCAGATCCCAGCTTTGACACACCTGCTCAGAGTGTGGTGCCAGGCTAGGGCTAGTTACCTGAATTGCTCTCCGAGCCTTCTCTGAAGGCTGCCTGACCAGTCTCTGCTTACAAAGACAGGCTAGCAGACCCATGTCATCACCATCTACACCACTCCGCACCACCACCCCCTACCTCTGTGTAGAACACCTTATGCTCCACCACGTTAAGGTCCATCGTAAAGAGCCGGGGCTGCAGTGTGGTACAGAATGTGTTCCCTTCCATCAAGCCAATCTGTGCATTGGCAGGCTGATGTCGGAGCAAGTGCTTTTTGGGTGGGACCATGTCCTGGAGGACCTAGGAAAGCCAAAGACAGGGTATCACTAACCAGATGCCCCCTGAAAAACAAAGACGTTTTTTCACCTTTTTTCATTATATTCCCCAATGACCACTTTGAAAGCCATGGCAAGGTGAAGTTACTACAGGTGCCCTTTACTGAGAGTGGGAGAGGATGTGTTTCACATTGTTAGAGCTGGTCACAGACCAGGGCAGGTCTAGTACCTCAGGCTCCAGAGTGACCCCTCTTAAAACAAAACTATCAGATAGTGCTTCACAGACTCAGGAAACAAGCCTTCTGCTCACTTGACACTAACAATTACTAATACAGTCATAAATATTAATACACCATTATTTGCATACATCAGATTAAAAAGAACATGTGCAATAATAGTAACTTGTGACAAAGACACAAAATTATTATAAATTGAACACTATCAACAACTCAAACTGAAAAAAAATTATGCTGGTTCCAGCATCAGAAATCTCACCTCTTTATGGGGTTCCATTATCACTGTCACACTTTTTCCAGTGACCTGGGCCAATACCTGCAGTGAATGCATAGCCTGTTTTCTCACAGTGGAGTTTGGAGAGGTGACCTCTCGAACCAAATCGTGGGTCACGTGGTGAAAAGACTTCTCCTGAGCGGCCACAATCTCTTCCGCTCTCTCCTCATCTTTTAAAGGTGTCGCACACCTCATCAGGAGCTGCTCCAGGGTGGTCTTTGCCATGGCGACAGCTCCATTGGAAACCTGTGGATCAAGGAGGCCTTAGATACAGAAGAGAGTGATGCTGCCCACTTCCCCCACCTTCTGCCATAAATGCTGTTCCTGGGGGGTCCGCCCCTCACACCAGCCGCTTTAAAAGAAGCTTCTACATGTCATCCACATTACCTCCTTATAGGCAATTCCTACTTGTCATTCAGAACAGAAAATGTGATCTAGATAGGACCCTTGCGTTTAACAAAGAGAAGCTGCTGATGCTGCCACATCCTGTCTGCATGAGCTAGAGCTGCCCGAGGGTTCGTGAAGGAAGCAACACCTGTGGGAAGCTGCCGATGCCTATGACGTCCCATCTGCATGAGTGAGAGCTGCATGTGGGCTTGTGAAGAAGCAGCCCCCATGGAAACCTCAGAGTACACAGGAAGCCCGTGCTCCCCCTTTCAGAGGCACTCTGCTCTGTGCTATTCTTAATGTAGCAAACAGGTATCTGGGTACCCAGAATTAGCCTGAGTCAGAACATTGTCTTTATTAAAGATGCTGTAATGAAACTAAATATCTAAGTTCCCACGTTGGGATGAGAGCATAATGCAGAACTGTCTTAGACCAACTGCACTCCAGGCAGAGCAGCTTCTTGAAAAAGAGTATGGCGAGTTAGCTTTGGGGCCACCCATCACCTACCTCTCCAGTTAAGTCCATCATGACAAAGAGGAGAGCCTTGAGGAAAGTCTGCTGGTTCTGCAGAACCCACGTGAGGGGGAGCCGCTCCATGAGGAATTTAATAGACACCACACCCCCCAACTTTGCATACCAGGCCTGTTCATAGCAGCAAGCGCACAAGCGCTCCACAATATAGGAAAACAGGGGCAGCTGACACGCCTGGAGAGAGAAGCAAACAACCCATAAGGTGTCAATTCAATTAAACCACCAGCTTCCTGAACCTCCCGCCAAATCATCGATACTGGTCCGTCCTTACCCTCTCTTTTGAGCCTAGGATAATACTTGCAACATCAAATATCACAGCTAAGGCCACTTCCCCAATTTTGCACAGTTCCTTTTCTTCATAGGCCATGCAGATGGCTATCGCGTCAATTAGAACCAAAGGATCCATTCCTTTGGACCCATTCTCTTCACTGTGAAACATAGCTGTGCTGGGCTGGCTGCCCACCTGGTAGCAAGGCAGCAAGAAGGGACCTGAAGGAGAGAGGGCAGGCGTGAGAACACATGAACACTCTTGGCCCTTAAACTGCAAAAGGACCTCATTTCCCTCTTTTTTTTTTTTTAAGTTGTAGTTGGACACAATACCTTTATTTTATTTATTTATTTTTATGTGGTGCTGAGGACCAAACCCAGTGCCTCGCATGTGCTAGGCAAATGCTCTACTGCTGAGCCACAAACCCAGCTCCTCTCATTTCCCTCTTGACTAAGAATTCAATGAAAGCCAGCATGTACCTTAAAACAATCTCCTCTGAACTGCAATTATTTGTCATTAAGTGTTCTAATTCACTCGAAGGCTATCTTTCTGAATATTTTTCATGATATACTATTGTATTCCAATTTTATCAATCATGACTCAGAAAAGTATTAGATTAAGATGAAAAACACAAATTTTTTTTAAAGTCACCGAAAGACTAAGGGACCCAGCCTGGGAACGATTTTGCTGTGCTGTGGATACTCCTGACAAGTAACAGAAAATCAACAGCGCTCAGCTGTGCCATAGGATACACCTACTCAGAACAGTCTGCCAAAGTAACTGGCAGTTAACACCTGGTGGTTACTCCAGTTACTAACTTCCAATACTAGGCAAGATCAAACTCAGCAAGATTTGTTTTGCTGGAAAGACAATGTAAACAGAAGAAACCCCAAAAAACAACTGAAGTGTTCAATTGTGTCTTACTGAAGAAGGGAGAAAAGGGGGAAAGCTGTGCAGCGTTCCTAAGAAAACTGCTGGTCAACCTCAAGAGGAAGGGTTCTGAGGACTGACTGAAGCAATGCTTGGCCTGCAGACTTAATTACTACTTGTGGGAGGAGATTAAAAAATAATTGAGTATGTTTTCAGAAACACAACAACTGGCAGGGCCAGAACATTTCACTGTCATCATCTATAATGGATTAGAAATAAAAATGATAAACAATCACTCCTTCGCCACCAGGTGTTTGAGAGCCACTGAAGCAGAGGTGAGCAGCCATTCCAGGTAGGAAAAGCAGGATGGGTGCCCATGGGGACCAAAAGAAGCACCCAGTGGGAGAGCAGGGTGGGTGAAGGCTGGCTTCAGCCTCCACTTTCCACCAAAAACAGAGGGTCTGAAGATTCAACTGGATGTATTTTACAGACAAAATCTGGCAATGCCTTTAAAATTGTCATGGTGCCCACCACCAAAATACCAATAATCTTTACCACAGAAAACAAAAGCTAAAAATTGATTACTCAGCTTCTCTGAAACAAAACATTCTGACCAATTTTTCCTGTGCCAACAGCTCCCTATACTCACCACACTGCTGGGCCACTGCCACCATGGTATAGTGGCGAATCAAGCTGGCTACGAAGGGCAGGGCACTGGGCCGCAGGTCTTTGATGACAGCAGACATGAACGCCCCCGTCAGAGCCTGCTCAAACGTCTTCCGGGCTGGAGTGTCTTGTGCTTTGTAGCGGTGCGAGATGATGACATTGGGTATGGCTTTTTCTGTGAAGCTGAAAGACAAAATTAAATCTATCATCACAACCTCCAGCTCATTTTGAGTTGATGAATCCACTATCACTAATTTCTTAATTTTCAACCTGCCCAATTCCACCTTCTCTGGATAGGAGTGGTGAGTTAATTTCTTTCTTTGACTTTAGCAACACCTGGAATCAAATGTGAATTTCATTATCAATACTTATAGTCAGGTCAGGCATGGTAGCACACATCTGTAATCTCAGCAGTTTGAGTGGCTGAGGCAGGAGGATGGCAAGTGCAAAGCCAGCCTCAGCAACTTAGAGGGGCCCTAAGCAATTTAATGAGACTCTGTCTCTTCAAAAAAAAAAAAAAAACAAAACTTAAAGTCAATGCATCACAAGACATATATTCTACCTAATATGAACACAAGACATGAATCAGAGGCAAATTAGAAAAAGACAACATATTTGCTATTTTCTATTTTAAGAAAATCAATGTTTGATTTTGAGCTTTTATAATTAAAAGTCAAATTCTAAAAAGTAACTCAAATCAATGATCAAATAAACATGAAAAAAGTCATGAGTTATGTGTAACCACATGACTGTTAATGTGTTGAAAAAATAAATAAACAAGTAAAAAGGGTTGGGCATGGAGTACAGTGGTAAAAGTACTTCTGGATTCAATTCCCAGCACCATAAATAAATAAGCCAGCCAACCAGGATCTAAATGCCCCAGATGCCTGAGTCCCACGATTGCCCCCAACTTGCTTTTCCCTAATATTCCTAAAAGACCAGTAAATGGGAACTGTGTCTGAAGGCAAAAGAGCCTATGGTCAGCCAGAGGAAGCTGGAACCCATCACCTACCCCCCACAACACTAGGAGCAAATGCTAAGGCCCTGTCTGCTAACCAGCAACTTTTAATAAAGTCAATGTTTGATTTTGATCTTTTTTGATCTTTTATAATTAAAAGTCAAATCTTAAAAAGTAACTCAAATCAATGATAAAACAAAACAAAAAAAAAAAAACATGAAAAAAACTATGACTTATGGGAAGCTCGGCCTGGCCCACCTAGCTCTCCTCCTCACCCCGTACCTCCCTACTGGGCCCAGCTGAGGGCTTCTATCCTGCTTCCCGAATCCTAAGGTAGGCTTCTCCTGGACTTTTTCACAAATTTCTTCTTCCCAGTTACTAAGTATCCCTGACAAAATATGGAGAACCATCCAATGTACAATGGATGACAATCTATTAAGTAAGAATTCAAGAGTCCACACTGCTATAAATAAGTATTAGAAGAGGAGGAAAAGTCTAAGATTAATCACCGCCTGGGGTGGGGGGAAGAAAGGGGGGTAACCAAAATGGGCACAAAGGATCTTAATAGGGAGATGAAACTAGTCTAAGACATTTACATTTGAACTACTCACTAGCTACTAAACTCATAAAATTGTTCACTTGGAGTTGGTGAGTTTTTGAGATGTGAAATAAATCTCAACTGAGGGAAAAAAAAAAAAGAAAGCAAAACCATCATTTTGTAATCACTGTAATAATACTTGAATGGAGGAGGATCGTCCATGAGTGCCATTATAACCAATGGGTAAGTCTGATGAGAAACAGGTTACTCACCTCTTCTCATCATCTCAACATCTTTCCCATTGATTATTTATATGTAAAAGAGTAAAATAATAGCCTTAGTGGAGAGCCAGGGTAACACCATTTTCACTAATGGGACAGGTCACCAATGGTGCCTGCCAGGGTGTGTGAGAACTTGTATGTTGAGAGCCACAATCAAGTTGGAATGGCCCCTGGCATTTTGCCAATAGTATTGGTTGAGAGGCGAGCCATTAAGATGATGCAGGATTGATCCAATTGTATATTAGACCTTCACTGTCCACCTCGGGTGCCTGATACTTTGGAGTTCTCGGGAGGATTGCCTGGGGAGTTCGCATTGGTTGGGGAAGTTCCGGGGAGAGAGTGCCGGTTGGTGTGTGGTGTTCCTGGAGGAGCCACGTGGGTGGCGTTCGGGAGAGTTCCCGGGGAGCGTGTGTGGAGTGTGCTGGTGGAGTTCAGAAATAAAGTTTGTTCCTGCTTGAGTGGCTCGTGATTTGTGCCCAGCCAGACTGCGGGACTTGTGTGAGGTTTCTATTGGACATGCATGACCTGACTCCAACCACTGTGGGAGGCCAACCTTACACGTGACTGAGTTATACTCCCTGGCTGGGTGCTGAGGCTCTCAGTTGCAGAAATGTGGCACCCTTCTTGGGTGCGAGGGCCAGTGTCTCCTGCATGGGTGTGTCTTGCTACAGTTCCATGGTTGAGGCTATGCTCACCTGTCCCTTTTTAATATAACCCCTTGCCCAGTTTAGGATAGAATCTTCCATGGAAGTGCCTTGTGTGTGTCCCTTTCTCTTACTGTGCCCTTGGGTGTGGCCTACCCAGGTGTCAGTCAACCTCCTGACAGTGGACATCATGAAGATACTCAGCCCCCTGAAACCTGACCCCTTGCCTCATTTGAATAGTTTCCCTCAATAAAGGGGTCAGCGTGTGCTCTCGTGCTCTCTTTCTGCTGGCCCTTAAGGTCAGAGGAGCCGTCACCACAACCCCAAAGAAAAAGGTATTTGTGTCTCTTGTGTGGTTATTTCGTGCAGCCCAGTTAGCCCAGTTTAACTGGAGTGACCCCTGAGCCTTTTAGTCGTGAGAACAGAAACCCGGCAAACAACAGAGACCCAAGCAAACCCACAAGGAGGCTCTACAAAATAGCTGCTTCTATTCCTCAAAAATGTCAATGTCAGAAACAAAGCCAAATAGTATCTGCAGATAATCATCTATGAATTAATTATTTAAAAATTTATCAGAAAGGTTATCTATGACACCACTATCCTTTTGTTTTGTATCTGAAACAGAGAGAGTGCTACCACCTTCTTGATACTAGACACTTAGCTTCTTTAATCCAAGTCAGTCTTGCCAGAAGCTTTTCAGTTTTATTATTCAAAGAACCAACTTTTGGCTTTATTGTACCACTTGACTGCATATTTTTCTCTATTTTGTTCATTTCTTTTTTTTCTTCATTTTTGTCATATTTTTTTCTGACTTTTGAGATGTAACATATATGCCACAGCATTCATTTTAATTAAGAGTTAAGTTTTAGTAAGTGTACGGTCACACAAACCATGATGATGATCCAATTTTTTTATCTGCTTTTTTTTTATTGGTTATCAAAACATTACAAAGATTGCAGAATCACATCGGTTACACATCCACATTTTTACATAATGCGATAATAGTAACTGTTGTATTCTGCTACCTTTCCTATCCTCTACTATCCCCCCTCCCCTCCCCTCCCATCTTCTCTCTCTACCCCATCTACTGTAATTCATTTCTCTCCTTATTTTTTCCCATTCCCCTCACAACCTCTTATATGTAATTTTGTATAACAATGAGGGTCTCCTTCCATTTCCATGCAATTTCCCTTTTCTCTTCCTTTCCCTCCCACCTCATGACTCTGTTTAATGTTAATCTTTTCCTCCTGCTCTTCCTCCCTGCTCTGTTCTTAGTTGCTCTCATTATATCAAAGAAGACATTTGGCATTTGTTTTTTAGGGATTGGCTAGCTTCACTTGGCATAATCTGCTCTAATGCCATCCATTTCCCTGCAAATTCCATGATTTTGTCATTTCTTAGTGCTGTGTAGTACTCCATTGTGTATAAATGCCACGTTTTTTTATCCATTCATCTATTGAGGGGCATCGGGTTGGTTCCACAGTCTAGCTACTGTGAATTGTGCTGCTATGAACATCGATGTGGCAGTATCCCTATAGTACGCTCTTTTAAGGTCTTCAGGGAATAGTCCGAGAAGGGCAATAGCTGGGTCAAATGGTGGTTCCATTCCCAAATTTCCCAGGAATCTCCATACTGCTTTCCATATTGGCCGCACCAATTTGCAGTCCCACCAGCAATGTACAAGAGTACCCTTTTCCCCACATCCTCGCCAGCACTTGTTGTTGTTTGACTTCATAATGGCTGCCAATCTTACTGGAGTGAGATGGTATCTTAGGGTGGTTTTAATTTGCATTTCTCTGACTGCTAGAGATGGTGAGCATTTTTTCATGTACTTGTTGATTGATTGTATGTCCTCCTCTGAGAAGTGTCTGTTCAGGGGGCTGGGGATGTGGCTCAAGTGGTAGCGCGCTCGCCTGGCGCCTGGCATGCGTGCGGCCCGGGTTCGATCCTCAGCACCACATACAAACAAAGATGTTGTGTCCACCAAAAACTAAATAAATAAATTTAAAAAAAAAAAAAAAAGAAGTGTCTGTTCAGGTCTTTGGCCCATTTGTTGATTGGGTTATTTGTTTTCTTTTTGTTTAATTTTTTGAGTTCTTTGTATACTCTGGATATTAGGGCTCTATCTGAAGTGTGAGGAGTAAAAATTCGTTCCCATGATGTAGGCTCCCTGTTTACCTCTCTTAATGTTTCTCTTGCTGAGAAAAAACTTTTTAGTTTAAGTCCCATTTATTGATTCTTGTTATTAACTCTTGTGCTATGGGTGTCCTATTAAGGAATTTGGAGCCCAACCCCACAATATGTAGATTGGAGCCAACCTTTTCTTCTATTAAACGCATAGTCTCTGATTTGATATCAAGGTCCTTGATCCATTTTGAGTTGACTTTTGTGCATGGCGAGAGGAGGGGATTCAGTTTCATTTTGTTGCATATGGATTTCCAGTTTTCCCAGCACCATTTGTTAAAGATGCTATCCTTCCTCCATTGTATGCTTTTAGCCCCTTTATCGAATATAAGATAGTTGTAATTTTGTGGATTGGTTTCTGTGTCCTCTATTCTATACCATTGGTCAACCCGCCTGTTTTGGTACTAGTACCATGCTGTTTTTGTTACTATTGCTTTGTAGTACAGTTTGAAATCTGGTATCGCTACACCTCCTGATTCACACTTCCTGCTTAGAATTGCTTTTGCTATTCTGGGTCTTTTATTTTTCCATATGAATTTCATGATTGTTTTATCTATTTCTACAAGAAATGCCGTTGGGATTTTGATTGGCATTGCATTGAACCTATAGAGAACTTTTGGTAATATCGCCATTTTGATGATGTTAGTTCTGCCTATCCATTTACAGGGTATATTTTTCCATCTTCTAAGATCTTCTTCTATTTCTCTCTTTAGGGTTCTGTAGTTTTCATTGTATAAATCTTTCACCTCTTTTGTTAGATTGATTCCCAAGTATTTTATTTTTTTTGAGGATATTGTGAATGGGGTGGTTTTCCTCATTTCCAGTTCAGAAGATTTGTCGCTGATATACAGGAATGCCTTAGATTTATGCGTGTTGATTTTATATCCTGCCACTTTGCTGAATTCATTTGTTAGCTCTAGTAGTTTCTTTGTAGACCCTTTTGTGTCTTCTAGGTATAGGATCATATCATCCACAAAAAGTGATAATTTAAGTTCTTCTTTTCCTATCTTAATGCCTTTAATTTCTTTTGTCTAATTGCTCTGGCCAGTATTTCGAGAACTATATTGAATAGAAGCGGTGAGAGAGGGCATCCCTGTCTTGTTCCAGATTTTAGAGGGAATGCCTTCAGGTTTTTTCCATTTAGAATGATGCTAGCCTGAGGCTTTGCATATATAGCTTTTACAATTTTGAGGTAAGTTCCTGTTATCCCTAGTTTTTCTAACGTTTTGAACATAAAGGGATGCTGTACTTTGTCGAATGCTTTTTCTGCGTCTATCGAGATGATCATATGGTTCTTATCCTTAAGTCTATTGATGTGGTGAATAACGTTTATTGATTTCCGTATATTGAACCAGCCTTGCATCCCAGGGATGAATCCTACTTGATCATGGTGCACGATCTTTTTGATATGTTTTTGTATACGATTTGCCAGAACTTTATTGAGGATTTTTGCATCTAAATTCATTAGGGATATTGGTCTGTAGTTTTCTTTCTTTGAGGAGTCCTTATCTGGTTTGGAAATCAGGGTGATATTGGCCTCATAGAAAAAGAGGGAGAACTTCCAAATTCATTCTATCTCCTGAAATAGATTATGGAGTATTGGTATTAGTTCTTCTTTAAAGTTCTTGTAAAACTCTGCTGTATATCCATCCGGTCCTGGGCTTTTCTTGGTTGGTAGTCTTTTGATGGCTTCTTCTATTTCCTCACTTGATATTGGTCTGTTTAGGTTGTTTATATCTTCCTGACTCAATCTGGGTAGTTCATATGTATCAAGGAATTTATCGATGCCATCACTATCTTCTATTCTGTTAGAGTATAGGGTTTCAAAATAATTTCTAATTATCTTCTGTATTTCTGAATTGTCTCTTGTGATGTTGCCTTTTTCATCCCGTAAGCTAGTAATTTGGGTTCTCACTCTTCTTCTCTTTGTTAGCGTGGCTAGTGGTCTATCAATCTTATTTATTTTTTCAAAGAACCACCTTTTAGTTTTGTCAATTTTTGATTGTTTCTTTTGTTTCGATTTCATTGATTTCAGCTCTAATTTTAATTTTTTCTTGCCTTCTACTGTATTTGCTGCTGATTTGTTCTTCTTTTTCTAAGGCTTCGAGGTGTAGTATGAGGTCATTTATTTGTTGGCTTTTCCTTCTTTTAAGGAATGAACTCCATGAAATGAATTTTCCTCTTAGTACTGCTTTCATAGTGTCCCAAAGATTTCGATATGTTGTGTCTGAGTTTTTGTTTACCTCTAAGAATTTTTTAATTTCCTCTTTGATGTCTTCTGTAACCCTTTGTTCATTCAGTAGCATATTCTTTAATCTCCATGTAGGATTTTTCCTTTCTCATTTTATTATTGATTTCCAATTTCATTCCATTATGATCAGATAAAATCTACTCCTTTGTAATTGCTAAGATTTGCCCTGTGACATAATATATGGTCTATTTTTGAGAAGGATCCATGTGCTGCTGAGAAGAAAGTGTATCCACTTGATGTTGGGTGGTATATTCTGTATATATCAATTAAGTCTAAATTATTAATTGTATTATTCAGCTCTGTGGTTTCTTTGTTCAACTTTTGTTTGGAAGATCTGTCCAGTGGTGAGAGAGGTGTGTTAAAATCTCCCATGATTATTGTGTTGTGGTCTATTAGACTCTTGAACTTGAGAAGAGTTTGTTTGATGAACGTAGCTGCACCATTGTTTGGGGCATATATATTAATGATCGTCAAGTCTTGTTGGTGTATGGTTCCCTTGAGCAGTATGTAGTGTCCTTGTTTATCCCTTTTGATTAACTTTGGCTTGAAGTCTATATTATTTGATACAAATATGGACACCCCTGCTTGCTTCCGGGGTCCGTATGAGTGATATGATTTTTCCCAACCTTTCACCTTCAGTCTGTGTATGTCTTTTCCTATCAGATGAGTCTCCTGTAGGCAGCATATTGTTGGATCTTTTTTTTTTTTTTAATCCATTCTACTAGCCTATGTCTTTTGATTGGTGCATTTAAGCCATTAACATTTAGGGTTACTATTGAGATATGGTTTGTATTTCCAGCCATATTTGGTTATGTATGTTACTTAACATGATTTGTTTTTCCTCTATGCTTAGTTTCTCCTTTACTGTACTACCTCTCGCTGTTGGTTTTCATTGTTATTTTCCATTTCCACTTCCTGTAGTGTTTTGCCAAGGATGTTTTGAAGAGCTGGTTTTCTACCTGCAAATTCTTTTAACTTTTGTTTATCATGGAAGATTTTTATTTCATCTTCAATCCTGAAGCTTAATTTCGCTGGATACATGATTCTTTGTTGGAACCCTTTTTCTTTCAACGTTTGAAATATGTTGTTCCAGGATCTTCTAGCTTTCAGAGACTGTGTTGAAAGATCAGCAGTTATCCTGATTGGTTTACCCCTAAATGTAATCTGCTTCCTCTCTCTTGTGGCTTTTAAGATTCTCTCCTTATTCTCTACGTTGGGCATCTTCATTATTATGTGTCTTGGTGTGGATCTCTTATGATTTTGTACATTCGGTGTCCTGTAGGCTTCTAGTATTTGGATTTCTTTTTCATTCTTTAAGTCTGGGAAGTTTTCTAGTATTATTTCATTGAATAGATTGCTCACTCCCTTAGTCTGGACCTCTGTACCCTCTTGTATACCAATAACTCTTAGGTTTGGTTTCTTGATGTTATCCCATAATTCTTGGATGTTCTGCTAATGATTTCTTAACATTCTCGCTGAGCTGTCTATGTTCTTTTCAAGTTGAAAAACTTTGTCTTCGTTGTCTGAAGTTCTATCTTCTAAGTGTTTTACTCTGTTGGTAATACTCTCATTTGAGTTTTTAATTTGGTTTATTGTTTCCTGCATTTCCAGGATTTCTGTTTGTTTGTTTTTTATATCCTCTATCTCCCTATAGAGTTGATCTTTTGCTTCTTGTATTTGTTTATCTAATTCATTGTCAAAGTGATTTTTCATTGTCTGAATTTGCTGTATAATGTCTTCCTTGAGACTCCAGATCATCTGAAGCATGTATATCCTGAACTCTTTGTCTGACATTCCATCAGCTGCAGATATTACCTCATCTAATGTTGAATTGACCTGTATTGTTTGTGGTCCTTTCTTTCCTTGTCTTTTCATACTGCTCATGATTCTTTCTAGCTTTGTGAAACTGTTGTGTTAATGTTTTTCCCCTTATATATTAGTATTGTTCTTGTATAGCTCCAAAGTCCCTCTTTTGCGGAGAAAGACAATGTTAACAGTTCCCAATATCAACAGTACATTATCTAAGCACAAGTTTTCATTATTAATACATTTATAGTTGGATTCTAAGACTATAGATATTGGTTTTAATTATTACTTAAGAATATATTCATTAGTTTCATAAAAGGCATACCATATCTGGTGGCATATAGAAAACTTAATTTCAGACGAAGGATGTTATACTTAGAGGGAAAGGAGTGAAGGTATGAGGTTAAACTAACTTAGCACCTTTGGAGAACTCTAACCACTAGACTGGTAATTTATGGAAGAATGTATAGACTCAACCTCCTATCTATTTAGATAGTTACCCTATGTATAGATAGCAAAAGTTAGGAGATTAAAAGTGGGATCGAGAGAATACGAATGAAAAAAAAGAAAAGAAAAAAAAATAACAAGGAAGAAAAGAGAAATAAGAGAAGGAAAAGGAAGGTAAGATAGAAATCAAGAAAAAAAGTGGGGGGAAGGTGGGGTATATGCAATTCCTCTATATTATATTACTTTGGTAATTCGGTTGTTCATGCACAGTTCTTGGTTTCACATACGCTGAAGTTGTGGAAGAGAGAGAAGAAAACAGAGAAAGAGAGGAAAAAAAAAAGTCTCTCAGAACACTGTTTTCCTTGCTTCCAGTAGGTGGCGTTGTCTATTCCTAGCTTGAGCCTCTGTATTCAGGGTGGTGGGTATAGCCAGTGTGAAAGGAAATGAGCTTCCACCTGTATCTTCCCTACTCTAGTCTCTGAGGTAGAAACCAGGTGTCTGTACAGTTGTTGTTTTGCGTTGACAGCTACAACCCCCAAAAGCTTGTGGGAAATATTTTGAGTTATGGCAGCTAAGTGTGGGGGAGTTGGAAACCGGGTACCTGGATCAGCTGCAGAACCGTGCTGGTAGCCACACCCCCTTTGATGGGTTTTAAGGGTTGATGGGTTTCCTCTGGACTAGCACTTGGGGCGGGGCCAGACTTCCTCCTCCGGTCTGGCTGGGCACCTGGCGTCTTTCCTCCTCTGGTCTGGCTGGGCGCCTGGCATCTTTCCTCCTCCGGTCTGGCTGGGCACCTCGATGATCCAATTTTAAAACATTACCCTGTCAATCTCTATTCTTGCCCCTGCGCTACCACTGACCGGCTCTTGCCTTTTCTAGATGGTTCACACAAATGGACTCACA
Organism: Urocitellus parryii; assembly: GCF_045843805.1. Classification (NCBI taxonomy): domain Eukaryota; kingdom Metazoa; phylum Chordata; class Mammalia; order Rodentia; family Sciuridae; genus Urocitellus; species Urocitellus parryii. Next base: position 32,583,100 of record NC_135539.1, read on the forward strand.
CACATGCCATCTTGGGTTTGGCTTCTTTCACTGAGCACACTGCTTGTTGAGGCCTGGGGTAGTATTTCACTGGGTCCATCATCCGCATTTTGTTATCTATTTGCTAGATGATAAACATGCATTGTTTATAGTCGACTGTGATCTTTAAGGCTTCAATTTTCATATCAGCTGCATCCCATTTACATTTGACTACATATTATGATTTTCTTAGTTCTATTCCTTCTCCCCTCTCAGATCTTTCAAAGGAAACTTTCCTTCTGCCTTTAGAATGTGTCCCTTATATAGAGTGTTGATAGAAGGCTTCCACTTTAATTTGAAAATACCCTAATTTCACCCTCCTTCCCTGGTTGTGTCCCACCAGACATGTGACTCTAAGCTGGCAGCTGCTCTCTTCCAGGCTGGAGCCCTGTTCGGGGGCTTGCACAGATGCCAATCCAGCATTCACTTCAAGGTCATCATTTTGTTCTGCCAGCTCTTAGATCTTCCCTTTGTTTCTCATTTGTAGCTGGTAATGCATCTGTGTGTGGCTTTTTTTTTTTTTAATTCTGTTTTGGATGCACTCATCATATTGAGTCTGTGTTCACTGTTTAATTTTTCATCAGTTCTGAGAGTTTCCCAGCCATTAGTCTCTCCCTTTTTGTGAGACTTCAAGCAACTCTGCTGTTTCACTCCATATTTCACGTCATTCTTCTCTTTTGAATTTCCCATCTTTTTCTCTTTGGCATGCACTCCAGGTATCTTACTTTTCTATTTTTGTAGTGCCAGGGATCAAACCCAGGTCCTTTCAAATGCTAGGCAAGCATTCTACAGCCCCCAGACACTTTTCTTCTTATCTCAAGAGTCTCTCAATATAACTTGCGGTTTATGCCTTTTATCATTTTACATGTCTTGGGCATAGATATAACCTAGTTCTCATGACCCTAACACTGATGTCCCCACAGGTCTATCTCCGCTTTAGGTGAAACTTACTGGTGCTTACTTATGATACTGTATTTCCTTCTACATTTGCTTGACTGCTCTCTCATCGATGCCCTTTTACAACCAAGACCTTTTATATGTTCAGCACTACTTTTGATGCTGTAAGAAATGTGAAAACATATTGGAAACTCTGAGAAAGACAATACACATCCAACATCTCAAAATGTCTTTAAGTAAAGGTCACTCGAAATCTAAAGTGATAAGAGCAAAATACAAACATACAATACAATACAAGTCTTTGGAGAAAGATCACTATGAACTAGAAAAGTGGAAGGTCCACTGAGAGCCTCTCATACAAAGGTGCTATGGATACAATCGTGAGCAAATGGGAGGGAAAATGGATCTGCCCCTTGATTTCTTGAGGCTCAACCCACTGTAGGTAGCAGTAAGACCCACAATGAAAGTGAATTAGAGCAGAGATCAATTCTCATTCCCAGCACCCAAATTCATTCCATTTTCTCTATAAGCCAAAACAAGCACTGCCAGAGTGCTTCCTGACTTAAAGATGCATGCTCCCAACTTGAGAAACCTGGGAGGTCCCCTCCATCCCAAGTCCTTGTAGGAAGATAACTTTGTCACAGCAAGCGACACACTTACTTAGGATGTGCAAGCAGCTGGTAGAGCGCGTGCTTGTTGTCCTCTAGGCTCATCATGGCCACCAGGAAGCACTTGATTACCTCCCAAGCCTGCCTCCGGTAGTAGGGCTCCGTGTTTGCACTTTTCAGGCAGTCCAGGGCAGTTTCGATGGCCTATGACAAAGCAGCACAAAAACTACCTTTTGTACTGAAATTACGATTCTGAAAAGCTTTCACTGAAAACACTGGCAGTACCCAAAATTACCTTAGGGCTTATTTCTTTCTTTGAAAGAGAGCACAGAGGGCTAATATAGCCTAGCAGGCACTAGCCAAATGAAAGTTGTAGAAATAGTGAGTGTAGTAGTATAAAATAAAGAATTGCCTGGTTCAAACTAACATGTAAGATGGAGTTTAATGATTTCACATCATTGGGAGATTACAGAAATTTTAAGTGAGCTTGGAACCTTGTGGCAATCTGCTGGGTCAAATTAGAGTCTGTGCCATCTGTACTTGTTGAGGTCCTAATGAAATTCTTGAACCTTCTGCAAACTACAGCCTTCTCCATGTCTACGTTCACACCTGAAAGATGGCTTTCCTAACCTTTTACTTTACTAAATTCCCTCTTTAAAAGAGAAAAAAGTTGCATCGATGTTTTCTCCCAGAAGACCAACACAGACAGCTACACATACACACACACACACACACACACACACACTTTAATTCCAAATCATTTCAATTAGGCTGTCCAAGAATTTGGCAGCACAATCGTAAATTACTACTACTACTACTAATAATAATAATTCCTTAACAGGCAAGACATTAACCTTAATGATAATTACATACGTGTGAAAGCCAGTAAGAAGACAGCACAAGCTATGTTTTGGATAAAGAATGGGAGACAAGTAGGTACTAGGGATGACAGACAAGTATGGAATCAACTTGGTTCTCAATGGCACTTGAAATAAAGCTGGGGGGAGAGTCAAACAGGCCAAGAGTTCACGGGCAAGGTGGACTGGGTTTCACTTCCTGGTCTTCAGGAAAGATGGAAGTGCTCAAGATGGAAGTGCTCAATGGTCCGAAGTTCCTGAGGCAACACCTTCCACTGGCTTCCCAAAACCCCTTCACCAAACAAGCAGATCACCACGTCAATCTACTCCAAATTAGAAACTGCCCCCTCCCAAAGCATGTCTTATTCACATATTTTAAATAGAAGATTGTGGTTTACATAATTTAAATAGAAATCAATATTCATAAAACATAGTACTTCTGTAAAGCTCCCAAATACTTTCAACTTTACCTTCTCCATAGGGAGCTGAAGAGATGCTTTACAATCAGAAAACTCCACGGTAATACTGGGTCCTTGAACTTCAGTGACAACATAGTGCAGTTTCTGGGATTCCTTTAACATCTTCCTGTTACTGCCACCAAATTTACCAAGTACACGGTAGGCCACGTGGGAGATGCTGTCGGCAGGATTTCGTAAAGTGCGCCACAAAGCCTAAAGACCAACATGTTTCATGAAGTCTTTGAAGGTAACAAAATTCCAAGTCAGAAAACATGACATGGCAATAATTCTGCCCCTCAAACATGGTGTCCCCTTCTTGGGGGAAATCAACATTATTAGTCTTATATGTCCTCCTAGAAAATTCTGTCTTTACAAAAAGATACATATATAAATATGCCTCATGCTCCTGTATATACACAGTGGGGCAGTATGAACACTCAGGTGCTCAAGCAAGACAGTGAAGTGACACACTATCAGGCACAAAGTGGGTGAGCTCTCAGTGTTTTTCTTTGTTCTTACTAGACTTTTATAACTTATAAATAAATGGGTAAATTATTTCATACATTTAAATCTTCCATTAGGAAGGAAGGTAAGGAAGAAAAAAACAAATCAGAAGGGATCCTAAGTCCCAGGACTACAGGGAATAAATTCAGGTGCACACTTAGAACATGTGCACTTAGCCAGGTATGGTGGTGCACACCATGATCCCAACAACTCAGCAGGCTGAGGCAAGAAAAGCCAAGTTCGAGGCCAGCCTGCGCAACTTGGTGAGACCCTGCCTCAAAAAAAAAAAAAAAAAAAAGAAAGGGGAAAAAAGGGCTGGGGATGTAACTCAGTGCTAAACACTTGCATTCCAGGTGCGAGACCCTAATTTCCAGCTCCAGGACCAAAAAAAAGAGGGATAGAGAAAGAGAATACCCACTCAACTGACCCAAAGCATTCAGTAAATTTCCCCATGTTATTCTCACCTAAATTATCTAAATCCCAAAAATGACTACAGTTCACAGTGAAAATATTCTTCTTTTCTTTTTTTTTTTTTTCCTTGAGACAAGACTTCACTAAGTTGCCAAGGTTGGTCCCAAACCTGGGATCCTCCTGCATAACTGCACCCAGCTGAAAGTCTATTTTCTTAAATCACTTACTGTAACAATGACAAATGTTAGAGTCTAGCTACTCAAATTCAACATAAAATTATGATACATTTCTCTACATAAAACAAAATTCTAATTTCCCTCGTGTTCCTATAGGTCCAAAGAGGTTTATCCTCAGTAACTGCTGGGAATATGAAAACTAAGTTCCCTCCCTTCACTCATCCTCCTTCTGGCCCACAGAATCCTCAGAAGCCTCAGGAAAGAGTTCTGCTTCTGTCACCAGAAGAGGCAGCACTGGGAACTCATGCCCTGCACCTCTGTACTCAAGCAGTACCATTTGTCTGGGGTGGAGTTTAAATTATCTCCAAAAATATGAAATGACCTTGACTCCATCCATCTCTCTACTCTGACTCATGGTGTGGCAAGAAGTAGACCCAATCCTCTTTCTTGGGCCCTGGAACAACCTCTGCCTCCTCTTTTATCATACGCTAACACAAACTTAAATCAGAACAGACTCAGCCTTCTACAACTAACAGTGCTTTTCTTGAAACAGGTTCTTGTTCAATCCTCCAAATGACCAGCAGTGGGGCGGACCTCAAGGCACCAGCCCAACCCCTATGCCATCATCTTCCAGCCTAGATGAAGCCCAAGTTCTAAACCTCAGGATCGGCAGGGAGAGTCTCCCAACCTTGACCTCTAGTCTAAGATGAGGTCTCCAAGCCAGGGTGTCCAGGACCCCTATCCTCAGAAGTTCCTGAGCCTCTATCATGTAAGGATGGTACCATGACCCCTATCTAGGGTCAAATACCCCACCTAATGGGGCAGAGGAGTAAACTGCAGACAGCCCAAACCTTTAACATTAGCAACCACACATAATTACATCAAAACACAAAGGAAACTTAACACCAAAAAAACCACAAACTATCCAATCAATAAATGGTGTAAGGAGCTGAACAGATACTTCTCATAAAACACAATCAATCAACAAATATGTGAAAAAAATTTACATCTCTAGTAATTAGAGAAATGCAAATCAAAACTACTGTAAGATTTCATCTCATGCCAGTCAGAATGGCAGTTATCAAGAATACAGACAACAATAAATGCTGGCGAGGATGTGGGGTAAAAGGCACATCTCATACATTGCTGGTGAGACTGCAAATTGGTGCAACCAATCTGGAAAGCAATATCAGATTCCTTAGAAAACTTGAAATGGAACCACCATTTGACCCAGTTATCCAACTTTCCGGTCTATACCCAAAGGACTTAAAATCAGCATACTACAGAAATGCAGCCACATTAATGTTCACAACAGCTCAATTCACAACAGTTAAAGTGTGGAAGCAACCTAGCTGCCCTTCAATAGATAAATGGATAAAGAAACAGTGGTGTATACACATACTGAAATATTACTCAGCATTAAAAGAAAATAAAATTATGGAATCTGCAGGTAAATAAATGGAGTTGGAGAATATCATGCTAAGCAAAGTAAACCAATCCCAAAAAACCAAAGGCCAAATGTTCTCTCTGATAAGTGGATGCTGATCCATAACAGGGACCAGGGAGGCATGGGGGAAAATGGAGGAACTTTGGGCAAAAGGGAGGGAGTGGAGAGAGAGTACATGGGGGCAGAAAAGATGGTGGAATGAGATGGACACCATTACCCTAGGCACATGTATAACTGCACATATGATGTGATGGTACATCGTGTACAACCATAGAAATGTCAAGTTATGCTACAATGGTATACTACGCATCAAAATACATTCTGCTATCATATATACCTAATTAAAATACATAAATTAAACCACTATTTGACCCAGCTATCCCACTCCTTGTTTTATACCCAAAGGACTTAAAATCAACATACTACAGGGCTGGGGTTGTGGCTCGGCAGTAGAGCGCTCACCTAGCATGTGCGAGGCCCTGGGTTCGGTCCTTACACCACATAAATATAAATAAAGGTATTGTGTCCAACTACAACTAAAAAATAAATATTTTTTTTTAAATCAACATACTATAGTGACGCAGCCACATCAACGTTTATAGAGTTCAATTCACGATAGCTAGACTACGGAACCAAACTAGGTGTCCCTCAATAGATGAATAAATAAAGAAAATGTGGTATATATACTCAATGTACTACTACCCAGCTTTAAAAAAGAGTAAAATTATGGCATTTGCCAGTAAATGGTTGGAGGTGGAGAATATCATGCTAAGCAAAATAAGCCAATCCCACAAAACCAAAGGCTGAATGTTTTTTCTAATATGCAAATGCTAATTCACAATAAGGCGGGGGGGGGGGGCAATAGGGAAGAATAGTGGTTCCTTAGATTAGGTAGAGGAAAGTGATTGGAGGGAAGGGGAGGGAATGTAGGGATAGGGAAGATAGTAGAATGAAACAGACATTATTACTGTGTGTGTGTGTATGACTACATGACCAATATGATTCTGCAACATGTACACTCAAAAAAATGGGAAATTATATCCCATCCATGTATGGTATATCAAAGTGCATAAATGCATTCTACTGTCACATATAACTAATTTTAAAAGTTAAAAAAAAAACACAAAAGGAAAAAACCTAAGACAGTTAATATATGAGCTTCAACAATGTTTAAGTCTTTAAAACAATCGTTTTTCTTATCTATTCTTTGCTCCCTGGGGTGAGATAGTGGGGAATACCCATGCCTCCCTTCAGAATGTGTACCCCTTTACTATGAAACTGAAGGGTTTCTTCTGGAAGCAACAGCAGCCATACAGCACCCACCACACCTGACTTCACAGTTATCAGCCTGGTGAGAATGTAACACTGCAAAAGCTCAGAAACAGCAGCAAGATGCAAAGCAACCATCCGTATCTACCATATTTCTGTGTATTTTCCGCACACTTTAGAATCACAAAGCACATGTGAAGGTATGCCCTCCACCCTGCAGGGAGCTGCTGCTGAGGACAGATAACCAAGTGATGGCGAATCCTTGACATAAACTAGATGTGTGAGGAAGAATACTGGCGCTGAGACGAAGGCAGACTAACCTGCATGAGTTCAGCACGCACAGGCTGAATGTGGTCATAGAGGAAATCAGGTTGCAGGTTGTCCACGCACAACTCCAGGGTCCTCAGGCCTTGGCTGACCAACGTCTGAGACCCATTGAGGGCAGACACCAAGGGATCCATCAACATGGGCAGATACGGCAAGAGAGAGCTCAGCCGCACTGGGACTGTGAGACACAGCTCCACAAAGAGGTCCTTCATGTGCTGCTTATGCAGGCCACTCTGCAACATGTTCAATCCTGAAAACAGGGTATGAGGCCATCAGAGAAGGAATGTCACTTTCCAAACACATGTCAAAGTTAGCTATACAAAAATCTCTAGTCCACCTTTCATTATAAACACTAAAATTATAGGAAGACATTTTGTGCCCCTATAATACACTCTATTAGATAAATCTACTCTGTAACTGCAGCTCTCACAATCTCTTGAGTGGTACCAGCAGGTTACACATGATGATTATAAATTGTATTATGATCTTATAATGCAATATCATAAACCATTTTTAAAAGTCACATATCCCTCTAATAAGCCCAATTTAAAGACACATCCTATCTTATGTGTTCATTTCAAGTTTAAGGTTTACAACCTTACATCTTTTTTCAGGCTTCCTGTAGGTCACAGTTGAGGTCAGTACTTTTAAAAATCCACTCCTGTTCATCATAAATGTAAAGGAGCCTCCTCCTTACAAAAATCAACCTCCACACCCTTGACAATCATTACCAAATACTGACTCCTTTCTACCTGAGATCTTCTAAGAACAGAATAACTAGCTGAAGAGAGAAGCCTGCGGCCCCCAATCCAGGTATATATTGGGGGACAACAGAAGAAACTCGGGAAGGAATTAGGGAAGAAGTCAGCAACAGAGAAGCACCAGAACCAGTTTAGAATCCAGAAGGCAGGGGAGAGGGCAGAGGTAAGTTCCCAGAAGAGAGTCAGCTTTAATAAAACCAGAAGTGGAGAAGTAAGCTTGGGACAGCAGAGAAACTGCATTAGGAGGAAATGAGACTAAGGCTAGGGACCAGGAGATGACTGGAGATTGGGCTAAGTGGGGACAATGGAGCCTGATTATGGGCCACTTGAAGTACCTTCTGTGGGAAGATTTTTTTATGACCCTTTTACATTCAACATACTCAACTACGTTCCAGTTATCACCTGAGGATACTATGTTGTAAATGGTTTCTCTTATGGAATTTGTAAAGAAGGTATATGAAAAGATGATATCCCTTGCAAAGAGCTCACCTACCAAAAATAAAAACTCCTAGAAGAGTGTTTCCAATCATAAACACTCAATGGATCCAAGATGCCCTTTAGCTATACATCGTGAAATACTCCTAGTTATAGGATTCTGGTTATGCAAATTAGAAACTACCTAGGAAATATAAACTAACTGTAAATCAGCTGTATACCTTGCCTTTTCCTCTTAAAACCACTTTTCTTTCTGGATCTGATTAGATAAATATTACAAAAATGAAACAAAGTCATAACCAAGTAACCAAAATCTTCCAAATCTGGAAGGGCCCATCCCTGAATAGGGATACCGTCAAAGCCCCACTGCCTTTTAAGTAGGGAAGGGAGGCATGCATACAGTTCCCACCCCACCTCCCAGAACAGTGAGTGACCTTCCCAGGTACAGAGGACAAACCCTAGCAATTGGGAGCAGCTAGATACATGCACACACATAAGACCAAGAGACAACCAAAAACCACTACTCTAACCTTGCAGGAGGTTTGGGAGAAGAGGCAAAAATTCCTGATACAGGAGATCATGGCTACCTCCGCCAATAGAGCGGAACAACGCTCGAAGCAGCAGGAAGTAGTTGTAGGGCTCCTTGGCAGTCTGCGCAAGCTCCATGGAGCTATTCACAATCTTGTGCAGGTGAGGCTACGGAGGAGGAGAAAAGACCAATTAGTGGGCTCTAAAAAAGGATAGTTTACACCTTCCAGACTCCAGGTGACGGGTCACTATAATGTGAGAGTAATCAAAAGCAATTCTGAGGAGTGTGTCACAAAAGAAGAGCTTCCCAACCCTTATATGACTTAAATTAATTTCTCTTAACATGACTCAAATTAATTTCTCTTAACATACATGAGGCAGAAGGGTTCCAAGTCCAAAGGCAGTCTCAGCAACTTAGTGAGACCGTGTCTCAAATAAAAAAAGATTTAAAAAAAAAAAAGGACTGAGGATGTGACTCAGTGGTTAAGTATCTCTGCACCTCTGGGTTCAATCACTGGTACCAAAAAATACACACACACATACACATACACACACACACACACACACACACACAGGATATATAGGTTTCCACCAGTCTGGCTATGAAAAAATCATTTAGACGGTTCCTATGCTAACATGTAGTTACATGACATTGGCTAGTAGGAACCGAGGGTCTACCAGTTCTGCAGTTCTGGTAGACATAGTCCTTTAAAGGACTACATAATCACGTAAGATGAAAGAAGTTTATTTCCTCTAATATTTTAAATGCAAAAAGTAACCTAAAGGAACTGAAACATAACTACTAATCATTACCAAATGTGAAAAAAATCCAAAAGACAGAGTTTGCAGGCTGGGGATGTAACTCAGTGGTACTGCACTTGCACAGCATGTGCAAGGCCTTGGGTTCCATCCCTAGCACCACAAAAAAAAAAAGAAAAGGGAAGTTAAAAATACAGGATTTTGGAAGACTTAGTTGAAAAGATGTGATCATGAGTTTTCTATAATTTGGAAAAAAAGAAAGATTAGCTTATAAGAATTTTAATCAACATTTTAAACCAGATTAGCTTTTTAGTTTATACTTCTAATCTTGCTTTTGACATGTCACAGGCAAAATTTAACATGAAATCTTTCTGTATGCATATTTTAAGTGAACAGCACTGATACAATTACAAACTTCTTATATATGACATGGATATTTATTTTACAAAATAAACCAACTACATATGTTATTCTCTTGACAAAAAAGTTTTAAGGAATTCATTCCTTGAATATTTTTCTTGAACGCTAATCCAACATCCTAAGGTTAAAGTTTCTCCTATTAAGTAGGATTCTTGTTTTTTGGGTTGTTGGTCTGTATAGTTATAATATTGGCAAAAAAATTGAAATATTTGAAGACACTGAATTACAATTGAATATTTTATAATTAAGAAACAAGTATTTTCCTTTTATGTTAACAAAAATAACATTAACGTTACCGACAAAGAATTACTATATAACTGGAAAAAAGCAAGGAAACCATCCTGTAAAGCTAATTATCCCACACTTTATATCTTCCTGTCAGTTTACTTATTTACTCTTCAAAATTTCCCCTATAGAAAACATCACTCTTTAGACACACTTGGTAGTAATATTCAGCTTTCTACAGGAACTAAAATATTTTGCCATAAGTGGAATTTTTTTTCCAGTACCAGGGACTGAACTCAGGAGCACTCAATCACTAGTCCATATTTTGTACTTTATTTAGAGACAGGGTCTCACTGAGTTGCTTAGCACCTCGCTTTTGCTGAGGCTGGCTTTGAACTCACGATTCTCCTATCTTAGCCTCCCTAGCCACTGGGATTACAGGTGTGCACCACTGTGCCAGCAGAAGTGAATTTTTAATGAAATTTTTTCTTTTACCACTTGCTCTTTCAGCAGGTGACATAACTATGGATAGATTTTAGCATTTGCAAGAATAAAATAACTGATGAGATGCAATTACCTAGTATAATCTAGTATAATCCAGAAAAAGAAATTAAGTTTATAAAAGAAAGTAGGGGTTGCAATAATAACACAGTTGCTTACCGTAAGAGTTCTGAATGTTTCATATTAGGTCACCAGTTAAATACACTAAATTCTGTTTAGAAGCATATGAATTGTTTTTCATACCTGACCTTATTTGCTGAAAAATCTTTATTAATCCAAAGAGTACTTTATACATATAAAATAATCACTGTTCAAAAGTTTTAGCATTAAAAAAAAAAGACCCTAAACAAAACTGCTAGTCAGATCTAAATAAGAATTACCTTCAGCATTTGCTCATTTTCAGCTGCAAACAGGGAAACTGAGCCAAAGACCAACTTAAACAGTTTGAGGTACAGGTTGGAGAGCTCCACATTGGAGCCCATCTCTGGCAGGCGATCCAGGAGGTATTCCACCAGAATCGTGGCAAACAGAGCCGAGGTAGTAGGATTTGCCAAAAAGGAATTGGCAACAATCTGTCCAAACAAGAAATACTCATGAAAAAACAAAAACAAAAACAAATAACCACCCTTCCAAAGCAGCTTTAAGACAAAGTAACAAGGTTTCCAAAAACCAAAGCCAAAGTTAAACCTGTATCTGACAGGCCAAGAAATTAATTATTCACCAAAGGAAACTAAAGAAACAACTGGCTAAGCCTTCAGGAACCAGTTCACTCTGAGCATTCACATGTTATTTCATCCTCACTGTCAATACCAAGAGCTTGCATTTAACACACAATTTCTTCTTCTTCTTCTTCTTCTTCTTCTTCTTCTTCTTCTTCTTCTTCTTCTTCTTCTTTTTCATTAAAAAAAAAAATTAACTTCTAATGAGAGGAACTCAGATCTTCTGGAAACTTTTTTCAAATGTATAGCTTAACATTTCTCTGAATTTGGCTCTTAGGTAGTACTTTATTTTTTTAAATCCCTAACATAAATGAAACCAAGTATTCAACACATAAACAAAATACTTTGAAGTGAATGTTGGAAGAATGCAAAAAAGGAGCCTTATACCTGAAGAGCATAATTTTTTGAGATTCTTTCCACCATGTAAGGGACTGTAGTTTGAAAGATTTCTTTAAATGTTAAGGGATTCATCATGGTGAAGACGCCAGCAAAGTGTTCCAACACTTCCTTCTCTTCCTTCATTCTAACAGTCTGGCAGTTCGCTACTCGAATGTATGTTTGTCCATTTCCTGCTATCTGAACCTAGAATAGGGGAGAATCACCCACAGGCATTAAAACTGACTGAACTTCCCCAAATATACTTCATTACAAAATCATATAAGCTACATACTTAAAAGAGGGCACTTGAATTAAATAATAAATGTTCTCCCTTAATTCTTTTTTCTCTGCATAATTTTGGAATTTCAAAAATAATTTAGGTGTTCAGACCAGAAACTAAAACATAGTACATAAACATAAATCTTATGTTTCTATTGTATTCTATTTGAACCATCCCCCTAAAAAAATGCAACATTTCGATTCTTATAAACAAGAATCCTCACTAAAAAATGCAACGCTAGCTTGCACAACAAAAGCAAACCTGGGCATACAGACACCGTGGACCATCCAAACAGTCCCCGTTCCATCACCAGCACCTCTAATCCTAAGAGGCGTCTTCCACACTCAACAGCCTGCTAGGCGGGCACTTCCTTACCTGATAGATATCTAAGGCCTGCATTGCATACTTCACAAGTTTTATGTAAATCTGAGTCTCTTTGGGTTGTAACTGCTTGTTGGGAATGAACTGAGCTTCTGGAAAAGAGAGAGCATATTAAATTAACACGAATAAAACCTATCTACTAAAAGTGTCACTGGTCCAAATAATTTAAGAGCACAATTACCACCAGGTGCTTTACACGAAGTTATGCCCCACGTGATCGTCTTGACACCACAGACTAAGGTTTTTACCAAACTTCGGCAATCTGTAACCTGGAACGTCTGTTTGTCTTCCTTGTCCTTTTCTCCTTGCTTCTCAAAGGGAGGCACAGGAGCCGGGGTCACAGGGGTGGCTGGGGTAGGGGGTGGGGGTGGGGGTGGAGCAGGGGCTGGAACAGGGGCAGGGGAGGGGGCAGGACCAGGGGCCGCAGGGGCAGTGGGAACCCCAGGCAGAGCTGCTTCCACAGCTCCAAGTTCAGACTGAGGCTTGCACTTCTTAAAAATGGCAGAGAGCTGATACCGAGCAATGGTGTGGAATTTGAGAACAAAAACCTAAAAGGAAGAGAAGCCAGGTTAAGACAAAAGTCATCAACAGGCCACACGATCCCTTTGGATGACAAGAAAAATAGACTGTCACTGAAACACCTGAAGTCATACCTCTTGTCCTCCTCACAAAGGTGGCTGAAGCCTGGTAGTCTCTGAGCACTTTTTGTACCAGTCACAAAGGAAAAGAGACGTGCTGCGTCTTCCCTGTGATTACTATCTTTGTTTTACCCAGGAAGAGCCCGGCTCAGGAAAGTGAGTGGTCTGGTGAGCAGCAACAGGATTTGAGCCTGAGTGCAGGACTTACCCTCCTAGGGCCATACTACCACCTGCTGGCCTCAGGGATCATTTTTCACCCCTCACCAAGGCACCCACTGAGATCTCCCCAGAAATGTCCACAGCCGAGTTAAGCCTTGGCTTCTCTGTCCCACAAAATAACTCTGCCAGGAAATCATCTGCCAGGAAGTATACTCAGAGCTTCATGAGCTGCTTTACTTAACATTCACAGCAATCATGAGGAAATTCCATGATTACCCCTGGTAAGAAGATATTAAACTGCCACAGAGAAAGCAGTTCACCCAGGCACACTTAGCTAATGCAAGGAGGAGCTGGGATGGAAACCCAGGAGTTCTAACCCATGCGACCAAGCTCAGCACTCAGCTGTCTCATGAACTTTCCAGTAGAGCACTTGTGTTAAGTTTGGCCATGTGCAAGACAGAGCACAGGACAGACACTGCCTCTTAGAACCAGTACCTCCAGCATCCTCATGAGGACATCCCTCCCGTTGCCACTTTCCTGTTCGCTCTTAGACCGAATGCAGTCCACCAGGTTCAGCAGGAGCTTGCAGGACATCGTCTGGATGCTGCTGGGCAGGGACTCATCATCGATGTTCTTAGCAAAGAGCTGGACGGCGAGGGAGAGATCACTAAGGGGCAGGTGCTGTCGAACGTGGTGCACGAGGTCGGCCAGCGTGCTGTAGGCAAGGGGCCTGTAGGCAGAGATCCCCCCACTAGTGCTTATTCCCCTTTGCCACCGTGTACATGACTGTCTGCACTGGCAGCACCACCACTGAGACAGCACAGCAAAGCAGAGAAGGTCTCCCACAGCTCCAGTTCCCCCACCCACTCTCCCAGCTGACTAAAAGGTGCAAGTATTAACTCGATGTTTAAATTATCACTTTCCAAGTTAAATGGTTGACTTTTATTATGCACGTCATAAAGTTCCTAACAGACACTGGCACATACAGTGAACCCACCAGAAACAATTATCATATGACCTGCATCTGTGTGGGTTTTATATGTGAATTAAATAAATAAATAGTGTATGTGAATTAAAACCTATATTATGTCCATATTGTAGAAATATAATAATAATGGTCAAGCTATTAGTTCTTTTTTTAAAATATTTATTTTGTTTTAGTTTTAGGTGGACACAATATTTTATTTTTAACAGGGTGCTAAGGATCAAACCCAGTGCCTCATGCATGTTAGGTGAACGCTCTACCACTGAGCCACAACACAATCCCAGCCCCAAGCTATTAGTTCTTTACTCACTAAACATGTGGACTTCTGCCACACGCAACTCTGGGCATGATGAATAAGTAACACAGTGACCCTGCCTGGTAAACAGAGCCCCCACCCTCATGGAAGAGAACAAACAAGAAAAGAAATAAACTATACAAGTGTTGGGGGAGTTGAGGGGTGTGCCTGAAAGGGGCACTGTGAGAAGGACCAGTTGGGGAACTATGCTGGGATGCCAGGGAAGGTTCCTTTGAGGAACACTGAAGCCAAGACTGTGAGGACAAGAAGGAACCATAAGGCAAAAAGCCAGGAAATTTTCCAGATGAGGAAACTAGGCAGACCAAGGGCCTGAGGAGAAGTGCCCAGAGTAGCCAAGGAACTATAGGAGCTAGTGTGGCCGCAGGAAGTCGGGGAGGGGAGTTAGAAGGCCAAAGCCGCAGCCACAGCAGCAGCAGCAGCAGCAGGGACAAGTCAAGAAGGGAAAGAAACATGAAAACTCTGTAACAAGTGAGCAAAGCCAAATCATGCTTGAACTCCTGTGCGGTGGTCAAAAGTTGGGTTTTTTCTAGGGACAAAAGAAAATCACTAAAGGGTTTCAAGCAAGAGTAACATCATTTGTTGCCCAACTCCAGGCAAGTTCAACCCCAAACTGTAAAAGAATGCCTTACTGGGCTGGGCTGTGGCTCAGTGGTAGAGCACTTGTCTAGCATGTGTAAGGCACTGGGTTCGATTCTCAGCACCACATATAAATAAATGAATGAAATAAAGGTCTATCAACAATTTAAAAAAAAAAGGAATGCCTTACTTAATATTTTTTATAAACACTATAAGGAATCTACGTCATATTCAAAACATCCTGTACATTTCTCAAAGATTCATCACATCTCCCTTACTGGAGGCAAAAAAAATAATCATATTGATGCATTTTACACTGAAAAGATGATTGTTAATTTTCTCCTTAAAAACAGTAACTATTACCATACTACGTGTTACTTTTTCTAAAGTATAAGAAATAACATACATATGTATTGAAATAACACATTAGGTACTAGATAATTGTTTTCACGTATCAGTTAAAAAAGTCAATTTAAATTTTCAAACAAGTATTAGAAATAAAGACTAGAAGAAAATAAACCAAAATACTAGCAATATTATTTGAATTTCCTGTGTAGGACCAAAGACATTTTTTCTTCTTTTTTCTTGGTAGGTTAAAAATACTCTTCTTAACAATGTGTTATTAAAAAAAAAAAAAAAAAGAAAAAACCTAATAAAGTTCTACCTATAATTTAAATCAAGACTCTGATTTCTACTTTAAGCAAGGGTATGAAAAACAGCCTAGGGGGCTGGGGATGTGGCTCAAGTGGTAGCGCGCTCGCCTGGCATGCGTGCGGCCCGGGTTCGATCCTCAGCACCACATACAAAGATGTTGTGTCCGCCAATAACTAAAAAAAAATAAATAAATATTAAAAAAAAAAAAAAAAGAAAAACAGCCTAGGCCTTTCCAAAATTTCCTATTATTCAAATTCAGTAAGTCAAAGCCTAATAGCCTATAATTGTTGAAACACTCAGAACACTAAATGCCAGTAATTGCTGCCCCTGGCATTTAACCTACCAGATATCATGGGTCTAATTTCATACCTCAGAGTTTCTCGAGCAGTATATCCTGAGCCAATTAGTATGGATTCATCAAACAGCTTGTCCATGCAAGGAATGAACTCTAGAAAACAAATATGCATTGTGTATGTCACCAACATGACCAGTTAAACATCAAATTATCTCATAGTATTTCATAGCAGTCAGTGAGCAAGTGATCTGGACTTGAAAAGGGCTAGAAAAGGGACCAGAAAGGCACATGTACCATTCCAGGTAAAGGCACTGGCTCTGTTGGGCCACACAAGCCACCTATCCCTGAAGATGCAGTCAGGGTTATGTTCAGAGAATGAACTAAGAGTAATTAAAAAAAAAAATCCAAAAGAATGTTACAATTCTGGAACAAAGCCAGCCTCAGCTTCAATAAGTAAAATGAAATACATATTTCACCAGGAAATAGTTAATGCAGGTCAAAGTAGTAAAAGAAATGTCAACACAGGAAGGACACATGCACATCCTTGATTAACTTCTTAAGCAAGACAGCACGAGGAGAAGTGATAAATGAAAACAGCAAGAATAGTCCCTTCTGAGGTCAGAGGGAGAATGTGGCTGAGAGGCAGGAAGGCACAGAAGGAAAGGAGCAAAGGCTCAGATGCTGAATGCTGGAAGACTGGCTAAGGGATGAGTAAAAACTGAAAGCAAAGGGAAAAGGTAACAAGAAATCAAACTGTGCAGCCAAGGGCTTCCAGATCCTCCCCGCAACCCCAAATCAGAATCTCTAGAAAATAAAGAACTTTGTTAAACAGTGAATGGTGGTGTCTTCAAACCACTGGCTCTTCAGAATCAGTGCAAACGGGCTGCCATTTGATATTGTTCCACATGTCAAAAAAAAGTAAGGCAAGAGTAAATGTTGGTGGATGGGGAGATCTAACTATGACATACTTTTTTTTATATTTTGAGAGTCTTTAAAAGTTTCTTTCAATCAACTTTTTTGAGAAGAGATACTGTTTCATATTTCACTTTTAGAAATTACTATCATCGGCTTCGAATAACCTGTCATATAGTATCTTGCTTAGAGAAAAAAAACAAAACAAAACCTAGGTGCAGCAGCTTAGGTAGGCCTGTAATCCTGGCAACTCGGTGAGACTCTCAAGCAACTCCACAAGACCCTGTCTCAAAATGAAAGGAATAAGACAGACGAACTGGGGGTGCAGATCAGTGGTAAAGTGCTCCTAGGTTCAACCCTCAGAGGCCCTCCCCAAAAAAGCCTATCAGAAAAGAGACCCCCCCACATACCTGTTCCTAAAAAAGGAAGATTCTAAAAGCTAAATTCCACATGTCTCACAGGATCAAAACTCGGAGGGTGGCAAATAGGTGGTACCACAGACGCCAAGCTTTAGGCCTCAAAAGGGCCTGCTTCAGCAGTGTCGGATCAGGGAGTAGTTATGAGAAAGCACGAGGACTGCACTGACACAGTGGAAACCTCCACTATCCAAGTCCAAAAGCAGCTCCCAAATCCTCATTGACATGTAGCACGGATACTGGAGAGTAATCCGAGAATGGAACTGAGACAGAATTTCCCCATTTCAGTAAATGGATTAAAAAAGGTTCCTCTTAAAGTTCTTCCATTGTGGTATCATACAGAAAGGAACACACTAAGACAAAAAAACATAAATCACAAAGGAAGTGTCACCAAGCAAGGGATGTAAATGACAGCAATGTTCTATTCATCCACCTTAAGCAGGTGTATATTCTCTAATTTTTAAAGAAAATCACATTTCTTTTGTGATCTTTGCTAAATGTGTCAAATTTAAAAAACAGGGGCGGGGGGTGGGTGTTAAAATGTGTATATTTTGTGAGTGTGACAGAGAGAGGCTGGGGATTGAACCCAGGGCTACACATGAACTCTTATCACTGACCTACACATCCAGGTCCTCCTGGAAAAAGTGAGTATGTGCTTTCCAGCTACATCCACATACATTCATCACTATAACATAGTTTCATTTTTCAGTACTGGGGAGCAAACCCAGAGCTCGTACATTCTAAGCAAGCACTGTATCACTGGGCTATCTCCCCAACCCTTTTTAAGTTTTACTTGAAACAGAGGTCTCATTAAGTGGCCCAGACTGCCCTTGAACTTGCAGTATTCTTGCTTCGGCCTTTCAAGTTGCTGGGATGACAAGTGTGCACCACCACACCAGGCTATAGTTTGAATTTAACAGCACAAAAAAAAACTGCACCTTACTATATTAACTGGTAGACAAGCACAGAGACTGTACCCTTCCTTTCTTGTTTACCAACTACATAAGGAAGCCAAGTCTTGGTTTTACACATGGCCTGATTTATAAACTCGTGGCACATAAAACATTAATGGGAAAAATTGGGGAAAATGATTACCATCTCTAACGTTAGGATATAACTTCAATCTAACATTTTAGGCATATCAAATATGCAAAAATAGTAAACTTATAAAAATCCATGGTAATGAGAGAAACAGTGTTATTATCAGATTAGCAAAAAGCAAGAACAACTCATCATTTTCACAACATGGAGAATGGAAATACTGTATTTTGTTCGACCTTTAAAGACTGATAGCTGTAAGAAAGCAAATGGATGTTGGCTATTTCAAAAGATTTGCAGCCAAAGGCAGAAAGTACCAAAAAAATATTCAGAACAAAAGCTATGCTAAGGAAGTGACTACTTTAATTATGATATATGTATTTTTTTATTTTTTTTGTTTTATTTTTGGAGTACCAGGGATTGAACTCAGGGGCACTCGACCTCTGAGCCACATCCCCAGCCCTATTCTGTATTTTATTTAGAGACAGAGTTTCACTGAGTTGCTTAGTGCCTCACTTTTGCTGAGCCTGGCTTTGAACTCACGATCCTCCTGCCTCAGCCTCCAGAGCTGCTGGGATACCAGCATGCGCCACTGCACCCGGCTAATTATGATATTTTTGAGAAGGTAAAGGCAAAACTCTGGCACCAGGCAAGAAGAGAGAGAGGCAGAGAGAGGGAGGTGATAAGGGGAAGGCAATCACAGATAGGAAGGTAGAGAGGAAGAGAAAACAAGAAAAAGAATAAGCCAAAGACAGCAATAAAGGAGAAAGGAAGAGGGATGTGGAGATTCAGCAGCATAGCATCAATTACGACCAAGCCCCACCCCCAAAGATGGCAACAGGGTCACAAAAGCACTCAAAGAAGACTTACGGTTTCTCAGTTCTGTGGTGAGGATGTGTTTTGCAGCAATAAGAAGCTCCTTTCTGAGGTGTGCAGTCTCTGCTGGACAATTTGAAAGTAACTGTAACATTCCTTTCACCATCTGCTGAGAATACTTAGTCACCAACTCCTGTGAAAGTAAAGAGTAAAATGACAGTTACACTGCTGGGGGGTGTTAAGAAAAACCCAAATTCTATCAGCTTTTTAAAAATTCAGAAAGACATAGCTTGACTCAAGGGACACTCAAAGTAACAGGCATACTAAAAAAGGAATATCCAAATGTTTCAATTTTGTGCATGCACACGCGCACGCGATTAGGTGTATGTGTGTGCCCACCAGTGCGTGCACACACACTGCCCTTCGGGAAGCCATGTATGGCAACACAAACAGCCATTCTTTTACAGAGTGGGACTGTGGATGACACCACTGTACTTTCCTGTGTCTTCCAGAGTTTCAACAATGAATGTGTTGCTTCCTTACTGGAGGAAAAATAAATGCTAAGAAGTGTTCCAAAAGTACTCTTTACTTAGTCATTTCAGGATGGGAAATTGAGAATGACACCAGAGATAATGCTAATAACACAGAATAGCTCTAATCACAGTCTCCCCTCAAGGGGTCACAGAAGTCTATTCACCAAGGGAACTCAAGCACCAAAGGATTAAAAAAAAAAAAAAAAAAAAAACTGAATTAAGTAAGCCAAATGTTCTATTTTCTTATTGTAGGTTATTATTCTCTAGTTAAATATAGGAAAAAAGGGAAAAAAAGCTTTTAAAGGCAGTTTTTATTCCTGACAATTTAAAATGTGCCTTTTCATTTTCCTAAAGTAAATCTACCAAAAAAAATTACAATTCCATTGCTATAGATCAGAAATAAATTTATTCCGTACTTTGGAATAATCATGACTATTTAAGTATTTTATTCAAAGTATTTTATGATTGATGAAAGAATATTTTTTTTTCAAGCCCTTACGACTTAACTAAGACCACAATGAAAACAAAACAAAAACACTCTACAGGCTCCTCGAAAAAGTACCTGAAACTTCTATCATGGTTTGATTTGGTAACACCCCGTGTAGCTCCAAGCTCTCTGGCACCTATTTGCCTCAACCATAACTTCTAACAACAGAAGGTCAGTGAACCACATATGGCCACATGAAAATCTGTGTGCAGATGTTTATTTATAAGAGCTTTATTCACAATAGCCAAAAATCACACACACAAATCCAAAAAGACAAAAAAAAAAAAAAAAAAAAAAAAAAAAAAAAAAACCTTAGTGGTTTGTTGAACTAGAGTGTGGGAAAAAATAAAAGTGACTCCTGAAGGGTAGAGTTTCTTTGGAAGGAAAAAGGGTTGTACCAAAAAAAAAAAAAAAAAAAATCTATAAGTAAATTAAAAACCATTCCATTTTACAATGTGTAAATTCTCAATAAAGCTGTATTCATATATTATTGTCGTAACTCTCAATGTGATAGTAAGGAAAGGTCTTTAGGAGATAAAGTTAAATGATATCCTAAGGGTAGGTAGGAAACTAATTTGACAAAAAATATGGGCATAAGAGGGGAAGAAAGATCTCTTCACCATGTGAAGACCCAGCAAAAAGGTAGATACCGTCAAGTAATAAAGCAAGGTCTCACTAGAAACCAAACCCTACCAGAACCTTGAACTTGGACTCGGCCTCCAGAATTTGAAGAGAGAATACATTGTGTTGTGTAAGCCACCTAATTTATGGGCATTTTGTTAAGAGACAGCTGAGCAGACCTACTCAGCAATAAAAGTATTTCAGCCTTAATAAAATAAAAAGGACAAAACCCAGCACTCCTGCTAAGTGAAAAAAAAAACAGATTCAACTAATCCCACACACTACCTGATTCCATTATGAAGACACTAGAAAAGGCAAAACTACAGGGACAGAAACAGATCAGGGCTCTCCGGAGGTGGGGATATGAGGAAGAAACTAATTACAGATGTACATGAGAGCATTTTTTTGGGTAATGAAAATGTTCTGTATCTTGATGTGTTGACACTCACCAACTACAAACAAATATCAATTCAAAGAAGTATATATTCACAAGTGGTGAATTTTATTGTATGTAAATTATAGCAAAAAAAAAGTTAAGGAACTAACCTGGTAAATTCTGATGATATAAGCTAAAAATGACAATGTTTTAATCTGGGCAGCAATAAAGTCAGCATACAATTCCTTGTTGTAAAGCTTATGTTGCCTGAGGAAAGTGAATAAAATTTACAATATGAATTAGTTCTTATTCTTTAATTAATAGGTTAATAGTTAATTAACTATATATAACAATTAGTAGGCTCAAAGTCTGTTTCTACATAGACAAGAAAAACACAGCAGTTGGGCTGGAGATGTGCCTCAAGCGATAGCGCGCTCGCCTGGCATGCATGCGGCCTGGGTTCGATCCTCAGCACCACATACAAACAAAGATGTTATGTCCGCCGAATACTAAAAAAAAAATACTAAAAAACTTCTCTCTCTCTCTCTCTCTCTCTTAAAAAAAAAAACAAAAAAACACAGCAGCAACATAAACGCTTACATACTTTTATGTAGTTCCAGGTAACATAAAGGGCTTAAAGCCCCAAACCAAACATTTGCACAAGTCAGTCCACAACAGTGCCATGAATTTCATAAAGCCAACACGGGACCCATCCACTCCAACACGGAATATTAGTGTACCTACTGGCTCACTGCAAGCCCTATTCTGGGGCCCTGGGGATTGTTAGAGGCAACTCCTCGTTAGATCCTGCTCTCATACACCTCTGCCAGACAGGCTGCAAGTCAAGACAAGTCTAAGGAGGAATGCCCCACAGCTTGAGACAAGCCCCTGAGGATGAATATGGCTGGCCTATTCACAGATTTGGGGTTTCAGGAGAAAGGACACCAGGAAGTAAGGAATACTCCAGTTCTCATGCTGAAGTCTTCAAGGTGAGAAAGGCTGGGACATCCACAGTTACAAGTGAGTGCAGTAATGCCTAATCATACTTCTAAACTTACAGGATAACAGAAACCAAAACATCTTATCTTTTCAAAATAAGGAACTAAAAAAATATGATTATTATCACTGAAACACAAGTTCAAAGTCAAAAGCACATATAATTTCACCGAAATGTTAATGCCGCAAACTTTCACATCTTAAGAATGACAACGGCAAGTATATTATTAGTTGAAGGTAAAGGTGCTGCTGCAGTCAGCTACACCACCATCAAAAGACGACTCACCTGGCTTGTGCAGATACCTGGATTGCAATGGTATTCATGATCAAGGGCACAAACTCAGCAACGACATTGTGGATATTCAATTTGTAGAGCTAAAAGCAAAAACATCAAATGTTCATGCTTTTGCATTGTTACAAAAAAATTATTTGGCATACCAAAGAAACTACAGAATTCAGTACATTAGCTAGTACGTCGTCATATACATCTCTGTGTTACAAAAAAATTTTGCCAAAAAACCAAGATACTAATAAGCAGTACACATACCTGGTACATTAATACAACAATAATGGGCAATTCTGCCAACACTTTCAAAGAAAGTGATCCTCTTGGAATGATGGAATGCTGTAAAACAGAAAGAGAAAGAACTGTGGTTATCACTGTGGCATTTACAAGAGCCTCAATAAGCATCACCACATCGAAATAAAGAAAACACACACACACATCTTTGTAAATATCTATAACAAAAGATCCAAACTATTTTGAAAATAAAGCATATGGAACTATCATTAATATAAAGGTTTTTTATATTTTTGCCATAATTACTTGTAGTAAAAACTTCAGGAAAATATGTCAAAAAGAGATTCAAATCACCTAAGAAGAATTTTAAGCCAATATTATTTTACTTAAAAGAACAGCAAAAAGTATAATTTATTCAGCAGTATTATCTTAAGATATTTAAAAACAAAAGACATTTATGATAAATAAAGGAAATAATTGAGTAATCTTATTAAAGTCTCAGAATAGATAAATGTCAGACCCAAAATACAAATGTGTGTGAACAGACAAGCAAAGAAAATTAAAAGAAATACAAAAAGAATGATACACAGAAAAGTTTCCAACTTAAGAAGTGCTAAGGAGTGAAAGCTTTATTTTACTTAAAGTCTTTCATTCACCCTAGCACAAACTGAAACATTCTACACAGTCATTTCAGTAAAACAAATACAAATATTAAAATATTATTAATTCAATCATATGAACATAAGTCACATTAAAGACCCAATACACACTACATTATGTGGCACTACAAAATAGTAGCCTACAGACAATATAAGCAATTCACAAAACCCCACAAGACAGGTTTTTCAGATAAGCAAGAAGATAAGAGCAGAACAAAGGTTCAGGAACTTTCCCAGAGTCAGAAAACTTGAGGGCTTATGCTGAGACACCATCTGGTGCTTTCTGCCCGCTGAGCCTTTGTGCTCAGTTACTGAACTACAATTTTATTGGGACTTTCAAAGGACTTGATTAATGTCAAAAGACTCAAAGCTAAGGAGAGGCAAAGTCCCTTAAACCTGGCCTGCTGCTCTTCCCAGTATGAGAGTCCAAGTCTCTGTGACCACTTCCTGGCATCAGTGGTACCCAATGGTTCACTTTCACCACATCCAGGCTGCACAGCAGAACCAGTGATGCTCTGCCAGGCACAGTGGTTTACGTGTATTAAATGCCTCTAGGTGATTAATGAAAAAAAAAAAAAAAACTTAAGTGGCCTAAAAGATTAGTATCTCATTCAAAGTGGAGGAGCCCCAGGTTAAAACTAATCCCAGAAGTCTGAGAAGACTCACCGTCCGGGTCTCACTGTCCTCCCGCTCGGGGTTGACCTTCACAGCAATGGTTGTGATCATACCAACCATTTCTGGGGGAGGCACTGTGTTCTCGGGAATCACCTGAGGGTTCTCAAAATATCGGTTCTACACAAAAGGAATAGAAAATGTTTGTTCTAAAGTCAAGTATAAAATGCCTTAATAACATATGTCCAATACTTAGTGGAAGAAACCAAAATGCTTATGAAGTGTTCTTAACTATATATATATTAAAAAATTCAATGATATACTAAAGTACTGAAAAGCCACACCACCTCCCCAAGGCTTCAAGACTAGGAGCTCAGTCACAAAATGCACAAAGTAAAAAACAAAAACCCCAATGTCAAGGGTTGCTTACAAGTGAAAATAGTGGATGATTTATTTGCTGCTTTTTTTCCAAAATTTCTACAATAAGAATATACTGCTATAATAAGAATACATAGAATGTAAAAAAATGAAAATATTTAAGCTAAATAAGATCAAAAGAACTCCTTTTTTGAATGGTTGACTTATCAATGTAAGTTTTAACCATCACTACACATTTCTCATTCTAAAATTAGCATCCCCCAATTATTTCTCCAACCAAACTACTCCAAATTCTCTTTGGAATAAGGAAACAACAAACAAATATGACTAATAAATTCAAACCATAGTAAAAACATACCACTACTTTTGGAAGCTCCTTATAAATCTGTTTCACAAAATCCAAGAAATGATGAATCTTAAAAAAAAAAAAAAAAGAAAATAATACATTCATTATAATTTATTAACAAAAAAATGCTTTCAATAAGAAAAACTTTAGGGCTGGGGTTGTGGCTCAGTGGTAGAGCGCTTATCACATGTGAGGCACTAGGTTTGAGTCTTAGCACCACATTAAAAATAAAATTAAATTAAAGATATCATGTCCAACTACAGCTATTTTTTTAAAAGAAAAACTTTAATAGTTTTAATGTGTAAGAACTCGTAAAACAGGTAAATAAAATGTCAGACATGATAAAAAGAAGCAATGGATAAGAACACACACAATAAGAAATATAAATGCAAAGGACAAATAAACAGAAAGTAAGTTTCTGTTTCAGAGATTTGTTTATAAAAGAGCAAAGAGATTTTGCCCTTCAAAAAATAATACACTACACTTGAGAAGGACTCTCATGTTACTGAGGGAATCATAACTCCTGAAAACTTTCTAGAAATCAACTTAGCAGTTTCCAAAATTAAAATTAGCAGTATACATCAGAAGCATTAAAACCTTTGACTTTATAACTCTACTTCTACAAACTTATCTATAAAATAACTCCAACCATAAACAAAGATGCTCAGTAATGGTTAAGAAGTAAAAGGTAAATACACCTTAAATATCTAAAAAAAAAAAAAAAAAAGGATACCTATAAGAATATGATGCACACTTTAAAAATTAACTTTATAGCCAGGCATGGGGGCAAATGCTTGTAATCCCAGCAAGTTGGTAGGCTGAGGCAGGACCACAAGTTCAAGGTCAGCCTCACCAACAAAGGAAGACCCCATCTCAAAAAAATTTAAAAGAATGATTGAGGATTTATGTAGCTCAGTGGTAAAGTACCCCTGGATTCAATCCTCAGAACCAAAATTTTAAAATTAAACAAAAAACAAAAAAACAAATTAACTTTTTAAGTTGGGCATAGTGGCGCACACCTGTAATCCCAATTATTTAAGAGGCTAAGGCAAGAGTCTCACAAGTTCAAGACCAGCTTGGTCAATTTATCTCAATCTGGGGATATAGCTCAGTGATATAGCATCCCTGGGTTCAATTCTCAGTACTGAAAAATAAATAAATAAATAAATAAATAACTCTATAAAGAATTTCTT
Source organism: Urocitellus parryii (assembly GCF_045843805.1). Taxonomy (NCBI): domain Eukaryota; kingdom Metazoa; phylum Chordata; class Mammalia; order Rodentia; family Sciuridae; genus Urocitellus; species Urocitellus parryii. Next base: position 32,608,985 of record NC_135539.1, read on the forward strand.
TTTTTTTTTTTAGTATTTTTTTTTAAGTTATAGATAGACACAATACCTTTATTTATTTTTATGTGGTGCTGAAGATTGAACCCAGTGCCTCACATGTTCTAGGCAGGTGCTCTACCACTGAGCTACAGCTCTAGCCCCAAGAATTTCTTATGATTGGGAAAATGTTTACATATAATATGAAAGAAATAAATCACAACATAAAATATTACATACAGTATTATCAGAATTATGTGTGAAATATATATAAAGTGGGAAAGAGAAAAGAAAATCACAAAGATATTAAATATTGCTAAGATGTCAGGAATTCTATTTTATCTTTATGCTTTTAATTTCCAAATAATCCACAGAGAAGATATTCTCTTAATTATGGCTAAGACAGTGTGTTTATTGCTTACTACTGTAGGTAGGGGCCAATCACTGAGCTAAGAACTTTAATTTTATACACAAATCTTCAGACATTTGAGAACATGTCTCCATGTTATGGAAAAGGCTCTAAAAGACAATGAGTTCACCCAATGTCACTCAGCTGCAGAGTTGCTTAGTTTAGATCCAAATCCAGCACGGACTTCAGAATTCCCACCTTGTCAACATCAGATGTGTACATACCAGGAGAGTCCACACAGACCTGCTAGCCTGACTGGCTAATACATTTCAACTACTGAGCAAATTCAGCAAGATATTGATACATACATTTTTTTTAAAAGCCCCTGATGAATCCACAAATAACTGCCTCCAACTTGGGCTATATTTTCTACATTGTCCAATCAACTTTTAAAAAGTAATAATTGTACACAGTACAAGGAACTTGCTGACACTTTATAAATGCTATCAGGATAAACAACTTACTTCTTGTGTGATTGGTGGCCTGAACTGTTTGTGTAGCTCAATAATTATTCTTAGACAGATAAGAACATTTTCTTCATTTTCAGTCTTTAAAAAAAGAAAGACATTTTTAAAAAGTTATACTTCTGAAGAGTTTTAATCTCAAGATAAAAAACAATTTTCTAAGCATTTTATGCAGACACACACACCCTCTGTCAACTAAATTACATATAACTTGCTGAAAATTCATAAGCCCATAAAACCCAGCTGTCCCAGACAGAACTGTCCATGGTCTTTGGTAGATTATCAAGGGCATTCCACTTGTAAGCTGCATGAGAATGACACTCTACCATTAGATACACTGGCATATTTGGTAACTCACACTATAAACTAATGTCTTAATGGCCAAAGTTATCACTGTTCACTACTTGGAAATACAGGTTAAGTACCCCTCATCCAAAAATACAAAATCCCAAACTTGACATGATGCCCCAAGCAAAAAAGTCCACACCTGATCTCATGGGATGGGGTCATACTCAAAACACAGGTGCACTAAAAATATTGCATGAAACCATCTTTTGGCTACATGTATAACATGTATATGAAACATACATGAATTTCATATTTAGACTTGGGCTGTATCTTCAAGACTTCTCATAAAGTATATGAAAATATTCCCCCCCCCCCAAAAAAAATCCCAAATCCAAAACACTTCTGGTCCCAAGCATTCAGGTAAGGGATACTTGTACTGCCCAAAGACCTGGAAAGGACAAACAACTACCGGTTCACCATGGACTGGACCCTGGGCTGAGCACTTTATGAAAGTTCTAAAAATGAGGGGTACCACTCACATTTTACCTATGAGGAAGTAAAGACTCAAGAGAAGTTAAGCAATGTGGCCAACATGGTACAGCTAATAAACAGCAGAGGCAAGATACGATCCAACTCTATCCCTCTCCAAAGATCATCTTTCCAAGGAGCCCCAAAACACAATAAATTGTAAACACATCAAAACTACGAGGAGCAAGAAAATAATATTAGGGATTCATTCAACAAGCATCAAATGGATTCCCCAAGAGTTCATGACCTTCTTCATAAGCACCCACTATCATAAAGCATTGTGCTTGAAATACAAACTATAAAAAGCACTGTGCCAACAAACCCTGTGCTGAATATTTTGACCACCACCCAACTTATTTTCCACCAAGTCTAGTCAATTCCCAGCGACCAAAAAAAGTTCAGTTAAGTAGTCTGTCTTAAAAGGAAATGGGGAAAAGTGAACACACGACACATTTTTATTCACATAAATGAGAACTTCAGTGAAAAGGAAATCGTTGTATAGAAGCAAATTTTACTTAAAAAAAAAAAACCAACACATTGATACCTTTGAATATAGCTATATAATAAGAATTCTTAAATATTACCTCTAAAAAGCGAAACATCACAGACAAAACATTTTTTGTATGAGGACGAAGATGTTCATTAGTTGGTATTCTGTGAATTATTTCAAGTACTAGCTTCCGCAGTTGCTGGCAAAGAAAAATAAAAGTGTAAAGATAAAATACATGCAAGAGATCCAAATTAATTGTCTCACATTCTACAAGTGTCACACAGCTATCGGCACTGGTAACTACCATAAAATAAGATGGATCTAATTTTAGAAGGAGTCCTGTAAATTATTTACATGTTAGCCGAAGTGTATACTGAAAACTTTTTATTTTCAATATTTCTACAACTGTGTACCAAATCAACTAAGCTAACCTTTCCTTTCACAATGTATCAGTATTTCTAGCAAAAGGACACAAACAGGTGAAGATGGAGTATATCTAAGACGAAAGCGCAAAATGTAAACTGAACTTAGTTTAGAACCTCCCCTCATCATCTCCGTTTAGCTCCCATAACACGGTACAATCTTGTCACCTTGTGCCTAAGGAATATTCCACCACAGGCTATACTAAGCTTTCATGGTTCTAGTACCTATGGAGCTGACAACTAGGCAGGTCAAATATGTAAGTTCTTGAATTGGTAAAATACAAAAATGCTCCCTCTAGCAATAAACTTCCACGAATATTATGGCAATATTTTAAGTTTATTTTTAAGAGCTAAATAGTTATAGAAAAAGTGGCATAGTGGGAATATTCTAAAATTATCAAGTGGAGACAGGGTGTGAATAATGGGACTGCAGAGAGAAAATGGAATTAGCCATAAGAACTGAAATTTAATAAGATTAGCATTGGTAATAGGTGTGGAAATTGGTATCATTCAATTAATTTTTTTCCTTGATACATGTTTGACATAGATAGCACAAGGCCATGGGTTCAATCCCCAGCACCACCAAAAAAATGAAAAATAACACAGTGAACAAATATACATTACCAACTGGCAAACAGAAATAATTTAAATTGTAAAAGAAATGGCCTGGCAGAGCACAGTAATCCCTACAACTTTGGAGGCTGAGATAGGAGGATCACAAGTTCAAGGCCAGCCTCAGCAACTTAGCAAGGCCATAAGCAATTTAATGAGACCCTGAGGATGTGGCTCAGTGGCGAAGCACCTGAGTTCAGTACATAGTTAAAAAAAAAAAAAAAAGCCTAGACAAAACCAAACCTGAGGAGGAAATGGGCTTGACCAAATTATCCAAAAATGACAAAACTTTTAATTTTCAGTGAAACCCTAAGTTTTCTGAATTGTTTTCTTCATAAATGTTTGCAAGCCCACAGCATGACATTTTCCTCTGATACTTTTTAACAGGTTACCTGGGCTGGTTTCTCCTGAAGAAACTGGACTTCTCCATCTTGAAGAAATGTAAGAAATCGAGGGATGATATGTTCTAGGAATGTAGAATACTGAGGAGATGATGTTACATTCTAATTAGGCAAAAATAAAAGAAAACTCCATTAGTTATAAGCTCATATTGCATTTCAAATTCACATTTTATAATGACCTCAAAGGAATACAAAACATTTTCACAGAGCCAACAATAATTCTGAGTATTTAGATGTTTTTGTAGTAATAAAGTTTTAAATAAATTAGGATGATTGTTACTTCTGAAATCCAATTTAAGAGAACAAAATTTACTATTAAAATTAGAAGTACTGAGCAGGGCATGAGTATAAAAAAAGGGCTACAAAAAAAGTTCACTATGATGGGAGAAGAATATAAAAGAAAGGGGTTAAACTTTTACCATCACAACAAGCTAGTGAGCAAGGCATCTGGGCAGTTAAATGCAGGGCAGAAGATAAAGTTTGGGGGTTGTTGCCAGGCAAGGGACACATGCGTATAATCTCAGGGACCAGCAGGCTGAGGCAGGATGACTGCACAGCCTCATCAACTTAGTGAGGCCCTAGGTGTTTAGCAAGACCTTGTCTCAAAATAAAATAAAAAGGGCTGAGGATGTGGTTCAATCCCCAGTACCCTAACTCACAAAAAATGGAGTTTTGACTATCATGTATGGAAATCTTAGAAGACAAGTCTATAAACAATGGGACAGAAAAACTGGCGAAATCAGAAAGCAGAGTGATGCCCCAGGAGAGGAAAGGAACTACTGCAATTCCTGATCTATGCAATAGAACATCGGTCTCCCAGAGCCAACTCCAGGCACACAGAACACCACATGGGGGGCAGCCCCCACCACAGTACAGCACCTAAATAGTTTCTCCCAAGTGGACTGTCACCTTTCATCCCAAAGCTAGGACATTTTATGAAACATTTGGATTCAAGGAAAATCAAGAATCAACAAATGGAATGGTATCAAACGAAAAAGCTTTTTCACAGCAAAGGAAACCATCAATCATGAAGAGAGAGCTTACAGAATGGGAAAAACTTTGACACCTGCACCTCAGATACAGCATAATCTCCAGGTATATAAAGAACTCAAAAACTTCATACCAAAAAAAAAAAAAGTAAATAAATTTAAAAAAAAAGCCCTAATCAATACATGGGCAAAGGAACTGAACAGGCACTTTACAGAAGAAATAAAATTAGTCAACAAATACGTGAAAAATGTTTTAACATCTCTAGCAGTAGGAGAAATGCAAATTAAAACTACATTGAGATTCTATCTCATTTCAGTCAGAACGGCAATTATCAAGAATACAAATAACAGGGCTGGGGATGTGGCTCAAGTGGTAGCTCGCTCGCCTGGCATGCATGCGGCCTGGGTTCGATCCTCAGCACCACATACCAACAAAGATGTTGTATCGGCCAAGAACTAAAAATGAAATATTAAAAAATTCTCTCTCTCTCTCTCTCCCCCCTCTCTCACTCTCTTTAAAAAAAAAAAAGAATACAAATAACAATAAATGTTGGAGAGGGTGTGGGGGAAAAGCTATACTCATAGACTGCTCTGCTGGTGGGACTATAAATTGGTACAACCACTTTGGAAAATCTGGAATAAAACCACCATTTGACCCAGTTATCCCACTCCTCAGCATATAGTAAAGGACTTTAAATCGGCATACTACAGTGATGCAACCACATCAATGTTATAGTGGCTCAATTCACAAGAGCTAAACTATGGAACCAACATAGGTGCCCTTCAACAGATAAATGGATAAAGAAAATGTGGTATATATACACAATGGACTACTATCGAATAGTAAATAAGAATCAAATTATGGCATTTGTTAGTAAATGGATGGAACTAAAGGCTATCATACTAAGTGAAGTAAGCTACTCCCCCAAAACCAAAATCTGAGAATGTTCTCTCTTACTAACACACAATGCGGGGGCAGGGAAGAATAGAAGTTCGTTTGATTAGTCAAAAGGGGATGAAGGGAGGGGAGCTGGGAATGAGAAAGATAGCAGAATGAATCAACATAACTTTCCCTAGATTCACTTATGAATACATGACCAGTATAACTCAACATCAAGAATGGGATCCTAGCAAGTTATACCCCGAGTATGTATGTCAAAATACACTCTTCTGTCATGTATATCTAAAAAGAACAAATTTTTTTTCAAAAGCATTCAAGGAAAAAGAGTCAAGATCTAAATTAGGATGCAGAACTAACTGCCTTGTTATCAGAAAGTCAAGCACATCCACGTTATAGCTCACACTAACTACTGATCACAGAGTTTTCAAATATGAATTTCTCTTTAAAAAACAAAAACAAAACCAAAAAACACTTAAGGCTAGATAACTAGGTATGGTGGCACACATCTATAATCCCAGCTACTCAGAAGCAGAAGCAGGATAATCCCAAGTTTAAGGATAGCCTGGATAACTCAAGTGAGATTGTCTCTCAAAATAGAATCTAAAAAGGATGTAGCACAGTGGTAAAGTGCTTGCTCAGTACTCACAAAGCCCTGGGTTCTATTCCCTAGTACTGGGGGGGTTGGAGAAGGGATAGATAAACGGACTGATACACATACACACACACACATCTTGTCAACTGCTGATGATCATTCTAGTATTTAATTCTTTAAAGAACTCAGTTAACTGAAATTATTTAAATCAAGTATTTATATCACACAGATTTCAAGTCACAATTTTAAAAAGTTCCCAGTACACTACTTCACTTAACCATGTTAATTTAATCAACGCATCTGAGACCAAAATGCTAGGAACTCACTGTCATACATTAAAAAGGAGAGTAAATCCTCAGAAACTCAAAAGGGCCAGTCCTTAATCCAGCTCACATCATGCCAACATGTGTTTATTCCTGCAGGTTTAGAGAATGCCCCAGGATTTCAGCCTCTCAAATAAACTTGCCAGACTATGATTCTCCCATAGGGTCCCCTCCAATAAAATGTAGAATGCAGACTTATCCTTTTCTACCTTCCCCCTCTTTTTATATAAAGTTTTTAACACCTTGCTTTAGTAGCTTGGGCAAAAGAGAAATCTCCTGAGGTTGGAGTTGTAGCTCAGTGATACAGCGCTTGTCTAAAATGTGTCAGGCACTGGGTTCAATTCTCAGCACTGCATACAAATAAAGGTCCATCGACAACTAAAAAATATTAAAAAAAAAAAAAAAGAAAGAAAGAAAGAGAAATCTCCTTAGCTAGATCTCTAAATATCTCACAATTTTGTTCTCAGCTCAAAGCTAAAAGTTCTTCAAAATTTCTATTAAAAAACAAATACAAACTAAAATATTATCCATTACCATAAACAGAAAAGCACAGAATTCAATCTTACTGGTGTTTCTTTTTCTGTTTTTGTATTACTGGAGATTGAACCCAGGATCATTTGATCCCTGAGCTACATCTCAGCCCTTTTTATCTTGAAGCAGGGTCCTCCTAAATTGCCCAGGCTGGCCTCAAACTTGTAATCCTCCTACCTCAGCCTCCTGAGTAGCTGGGTTACAGGCATGCCCCACTGCCCCTGGCTTCCCACTAGCATTATTTAATCTTTATTAGTCCAAAAGACCAAGTAGTAGCCGGGCATGGTGACGCAGGCCTGTAATCCCAGCAGCTGAGAAGGCTGAGGCAGGAAAATCACAAGTTCAAAGCCTGCCTCAGCAAAATCGAGGTGCTAAGCAACTCAGTGAGACCCTGTCTCTAAATAAAACACAAAATTGGGCTGGGGATGTGGCTCAGTGGTAAAGGGCCCCTGAGTTCAATCCCCAGTACAAAAAAAAGAGACCATGCAGAGGCTAAGAAACATAGTATTTATTGTTCTTAACCTTATCAACTCCCAAGAAAGGTTTTATTATCCACACATTAAAATAAGACTTTCTCATCTGTTTATTAGACTAACCCAGATGAACCATAAAGTTAGGCCAAATAGGAAATAGCTTTCTTCAGGTGTTGGACAAGAGGTAGTACTAGACCATAATTTCTAGAGAAAGCAAATTCTCAAGTTGAGCCCCATGAACACTCAGACCTCTGCCCAGGTACAATTTCCTGATAACACTCAGCAAACTCGGACCAAGTGGAGCCCAGATCTGCTGAGCTGTGGAGGCAGAGCCCCAGAGAAAAGTGAACCACTGGATGGTGAGGGGATGACAACCTTCTGTGAGTCCTTGAGGCCTTAACTGAGGGCTGAACTGCACAAACAGGGTAATACTACCTAAAGTACGGCTTTAGGATTGAGAAATAAATGGAAGCACTAGAAATCTAACAAGGTTAGAATGTTGGAGTTCAAGCCTCAGGAGAGTGCGCAAACCCACTTAATACCATGAGAACATCTCAGACTTCAGAGATTCAGCTGAGGAAGGAACATGCCCTAAAGCAAGGCCTCTTCTAGACCAGCCCAACAAACAAATGAGATCAGCCTAACAATTGAACTGCCTAGGACAACAAATACATCAACACTCTTCAGGAGATAACAGAATCTAGAATTCCTATGTCATTTCACACACAATGTCCACTGCATAATAAAAAAATACTAGACATGCAGAGAAAAAGAAAGTGAAATGACCCATAGGCAGCCCAAATGTTGGATTTAGTAGACAAAGACTTTAAAGCAGCCATTATAAAGAGTCATGTACCAAGTAATGTTTCAGTAAATAATAGGCCACATACATAAAGCTGGTTTCATAAGATTATTTTTTAACATTTATTTTTTAGTTGTAGTTGGACACAATACCTTTATTTGATTTATTTATTTTTATGTGGTGCTGAGGATCAAACCCAGTGCCTCATACATGCTAGACAAGTGCTCTACCTCTGAGCCACAACCCCAGACCCTCATATAAGATTTCTTATATACATATATATATATATATTTTTTTTTAGTTGTCATGGACCTTTATTTTATTTATTTATATGTGGTACTGAGGATCGAACCCAGGGCCTCACACATGCTAGGCAAGCACCCTACCACTGAGCCACAACCCCAGCCCCTCCATTAAGATTTTAATGGAGCTACAGCTGGGTGTGGTGGCACACCTATAATTGCAAATATTCAGGGGACCTGGGTAAGAGAATTGCAAGTTCAAGGCCAGCCTGGGCAACATAGCAAGACCCTGTCTCAAAGAATGAAAAGGACTGGGGATGTAGCTCAGTAGTAAAGCTTTCACCTAGCATGAGCAAAGCCCTGGATTCAATCCCCAATACTACAAAACAAAGAAAGAAACTTAAAAATTTTAAATATCAAGCAGACTGGATATGACCAAAAAATATTCAGTGAACGTGAAGAGACAGATGAATGGATATTTTCCAATCTCAGAAAAAAAACAAAAACAAAGCCATGCAAGGTGGGGCACTCCTGTAATACCAGCCTCTAATCCCAGCCTCAAGACCTTAATCAACTCAGTGACTCAGTGGTTGAGTCCCCTTGAGTTCAATCCCTGGTACAAAAAACAGTAACAAAACAAAGCAAAACAACAACAACAACAAAACAATATTCCTCAAGAGAAATGAGCAATTCATTACCAATAATGTGAAGAAAATGAACATTGTGTACAAAGTTTCAAATTGCAGTTTTGACATACAATAAGTTAATAAGTTACAAAGACAATGATTTTTGAGTTACTAAAAAGACTTTCAGCAGAAACAGGAGAATAAGAAATATAAAATAAAAGCTCATACCTCAAAATTTTCACTAACTTCTTGCATCATTTTTAACTTTGTTTCATCAGCTGTAAGTGGCAAAACAAACCATCAGGTAATTGAAATTATGTTAAGGGATGTTCCTAAAATTCCTGGATTTAATAATTTAAGAGAAGCAATCAGATCTTATCAGTTTGACTGTCATGGCCCAACAGAAGACACATAGCTAATTCCCTATGACCAGCCACACACATTCATACTCCCAGACATATGTGTGCATGCACAGATAAGAATACAGGTATACACACACACACATACACACATACACACTCACACGTGCCTCTTTGGGGCTCCAGCTAGTACTACTCATCATTTTGCTTCTCCACCAGGCAAAAAAAGAAAAACCAGAGTAGATGTTACTATTTATCTCAATGTGCACATCATCTGAACTGAAATGAATGATGCATTTCTTAATGACAGAAAGGGTCAACTTACGTGTATTAACATCTGTAAGAGCTGCCACAAACTGAAGGTATTTTTTCATCAGAGTGGTTTGGTCAACCACTGTGGCCCCTTGTGTTGCAACGAACGCCATTTTTAGTTTTGAGCTGGTTTCTTTTTTCAAAAGAAAAATTTAAGGTCCATGAGTTCACCCAGCCTACAAAAAGAAGTATATGGTTAGCCAACTTATCAAGGGCACAGTCTCACAACCTCGGAAAATCTTACCCAAATGCCTGTATTCATCTAAACACTTCTGTACTAATCCAGAATGAACACTAGTCCCTCTGCTCTTTTGAAAATGTTACCCAAATCCATTTTGTCTGAACAAGGTTTTTTTTTTTTTTTTTTTTAGCAATAGAAGCTTCTCCTTCCTACCATAGTTTCTTCTTTCCCTCAGCCAGGTGTTGGCAAACACTGTCTGCAAAGAACCAGGTGGTAAATATTTTAGACTTTGTGGCTATGCTATGCAGTCCCTATACAACTACTCATCTCAGTTGTAGGCAGCAGGGAGTCACAGACAACATTTAAATGAGTGAGAACATCTGTGTTCCAATGACTATTTATGGATACTGAAATTTGAAATTAATACTCATTTGTCATGAAATATGACTCTTTCCCCCTTTTTTTTCCTCTGCCATCCACTTAAATAATATAAAAACCATTCTTAGCACCAGTAATGTAGCTCAGAGCTAGAGTGCTTGTCTAGCAAGCACAAGGCCCTGGGTTTGATCCTCACTGCAAAATCAATCAATCAATCAATCAATCTAAAGCCACTCTTATTTCAAGAGCTATATGAAAACAAGCAGTAGGCTGGATTTGGTGTGCTGACAGTAGTTTTGCAACCTCTGCCCTAGGTGATTGGCTCTCAAACTTCAGTGTACATTAAAACTTCAGCATACATTAAAATCATCAAACCAACAGCTACCCCAGAAACCAAGAGGCCCAGTAAGCTGTAAATTTTATCTGCACACCAGGCACTCAAAAACTGCTCCTTGAATGAATAAATGCTTCGAAAAGCACCTCTGTGAGTGGGAAACAGGTTGTTGACCAAACTTTTGAGAACTCCTGCTCCAAGGCGACACATAGATGGAGACTGGTTTCCATTTTAAGAGCTGTCACAAAAGCATGCAGAGAACCTGGTGAAACTGCCTTTACCCATCCTCCTTGCATAACTTCACCCTGCATAGGAGGGGGTTTCCTGGTTGGTTTCTTTCTTCAACAGACCAATAATCCTTCTGCAGGCCTTTCGAGCGCGCTGCCCTGCCGGGTACACTGGCAGGAGACAGATGGAGATGCACACCGGGACACCAGGGAGCCCCTCCTGGCCACTCAGAGACAGCAAGCACACTTCTCCGAGGCCGAAAGGAAGCCCTCGGCTACGAACAGCCCAATCCCCAGCTCAGGGCAGGAAACGTCATTAGGGGCACCAAGGCGAGGGGTCTGTCAGTCCTGCAGGGCGACTCAACAACCGCTGGCCCCTTTCAGGTCGCATTCCCTCCTCCAAACACCGACGCCGCACATCCCATCCCCGCCCCGAGAAACCCCAAACTCCGGGTGACGCCCTCTCCTTGCCTATGAAGCCCCCCGGTCCTGCCCAGACTTTCCAAAGTTGCAGTCCCTTCTTTATCAACCCTGCCATTTCCCAGGTCCGGGAGGGAGAGCCAGGCGCCTCTTCCCGCGAGACCCTGACGTGGAGGAACGCCTGGAGTTGGGAGGCTCCGGAGGCCCGGGGACCAGGCAAGGGCCAGGTGGAAAGCGCAGGGTCGACGCCGCGCCCTCGCTAGGGGCAAAGCCGCGCGCGGCGGTGCGCTCCGCCCCGCCCCGTCCCGCCGACGACGCTCCCGCCGCGCCGGGCCTGAGGCGGCGCCGCCGGGCCGGAGGGGGCGCTGTGGTCGCCGCTACCTTCGCTCTCCGCGTCGGGCCCGATGCCTGCGTGGAGGCCCGGAGGTGCCAGGCTGGCCGGGAGACGCCTCTGGGGGACACTGCCCTAATCTCTTGCTCGATCTCTGGTCGCAAACGGCCCTTGGGTTCCCTCTTTTTGTCGCCGTCCCCGGACACTCAGCGACCGCCTTCCAGGCCGCGCTACGGCGAGCGCCGAGGGCCAATCCCCGCACCCGCTAGTCCTGCGCCTCCCACTGCCTGCTCCAGGATGGGCCAGGATCGGTTGGGGCCTGAGTCGCCCCGGGCCCTGCCGCCCGGGGTGGGCTCCGCGGGTCCCGGAGAAGCCGGGCACGTCCCGAGACCTCTCCGCGGAGTCGCCGCGCCGCAAAGGCCTCCCCCACGGCCACGGAACGCGTGCGCTTCCCAGGGCCGTTCGCCCGCCCCCCGCGAGCACTTACCCCGACCCCGGCGGCGGGCCTCCGGCAGCCGGGCCCGCGCCCCAGCGAAGCCCTCGCAGCCGCCGTACGGCTGCTCGCAGTCCCGCCCCCGCTTAAAGCGGCCGCCGGGCCGACGGAGAACTAGGCCTCGGCGCACCGCCCCCAAGTGGGTGCGGCCTGCGAGCGGGGTGGGGCGTCTGCTGCCCGAGTGGGCCCTTCGGCCCTTTAAACCTCCGCTGTGGGGCGGGGCCGCCTGCACGGACAGAGGGGCCGCCAGGTGCAGTTTCCGTGGGTTCCCTGTGTCCCCAAGCCTCCTCGCTGGAGCCAGGCTGTGGCTTGGGGGATGCTCCGCGGCTGCTGGGGCGGTGGGATTCCGAGGGGCTTCCCGAGTGGGCAACGGTCGTCCCCGGTAGAATCTACCGCTGGAATGAGCGTGGCAGGCAGGGCGGGGTTTCCCCATCCCCCTCCCTTCCTGGGATCCTTCTTAACGCACAGAAGTGGGAGGAGGCAAGGAGGGGCTTTGGGAAGGTTGGAGCTAGATGGAGACTGTCAGCAAAGGCAAGCCCTGGTGTTTTTGCCCGCAGGTGTTCACCAGGGCCACAGAAAGGCCCATTTGTTCTGCAGCTGCGTCTCCTTGAGCTGAACTGCAAAGGACCACTTTCTATCTGGTCCTATTTGGTGGACAGATGCACTCCACCCAGGGCAAAACTGGGGGGAGAAAGGCCGTGGGCCAGGCCAGAGAGTGGGGAGGAACAGCTTGATGCCCAGGTGAGGTGGCATGGACCAGACCAAGAGGTGCCTGGACAGGGAAAGTTCTGTCCAGTCTCACTTAGAGCCTTCACCTATGAGAGGTTGAACGGTGAGCTGTACCTGGTAACCCATGTTACCCAAGTTAGTTGGACAGATTGAAAGTGATGACTTGAACTCCACCACCTCCAATCCCCATTTCGGTTCCTGTGCCTACACTCTCCCTACTGGTTTATCACTCCCCCAGGGGAATCTTTGTGGTCCTTGCCCAAACTGATAGATTTCACATCTTGCAGTAATTAGAGCTTGCTAAGTAAGCCATCAGACACCTTGAAGGAAAATGTCCCTTTGAAAGCAAGTTCTTTTCTAGTTTATTATTGTCACAATACAAGATGCAACTGAAACCTGAACTGTAAGTGAATGTTTTAATTATTCCACTCTGCACCCCCAACCCCACCCCTGTATTTGCAAGTAAAATCCCCTATGCTCCCTCCACCACTACCCCTCAAAGTAGGAGGTTCAAAGTTGGGAAAAAAGACTGAAAAATCTGAGGGCCTAAAATTTAAGGCTGTTTTAATATTTTTTACCAGATAGAAAAATCTGGGCAGATACACCCTTTGATAAATTTCAGCCTAATTGCATATTATAAAGACTCTGACAGAGCAGAAATTCCCTCACTTTCCTGAGGCCTGAGTTCTATCAAAGTACCTATCACACTGTTATGATTTTTGTCAGTTTTCTTGTCTGTCTCCTGAATTGGAGGTTAGGGACGGTATCAGCTGCATCCCTATCAGGTAAATCACTTGGCCCTTCTGCTTAAACCTTGCAAAGGCATTTCAGCTCCTCCCTGTCCTTAGCCACTGTCACCTCCCATCCCAGTGTTCCTGCATCACTGTGGAAACACTGTGCAGCCACTGTGGAATTGCTGTGCCTCACACCCACCCACACTGTTCCTGCCTAAGGCCTTTTGCAGTTAACCTGCCTGACCGGAATGTTCTTCCCTCAAAGGCACAAAGCTGGCTCCTTGTGATCCTTGCTCAACTCAGAAGCCATCTCCTCAGAGAGGCCTTCCTTAAGGGCAAATATAAGGAAACCCTTCCCACTCAATTGTCTCCCATAGCCTCCCTTCCCATAGCCTTACAATCTGAAATTATCATGTTTCCCCTCCTGGACAGTAAGTTCTTTTTCTGTCTTTGTTTACCATTGCATTTCCGTTGCCCATTCAATGTTGTCTTTCATCAACTAGAACTATCAAAACAAAATATCACAGAGCAAGCAGCTTAAACAACAGAATTTTATTTCACACCATCCTGTGCTCCAAGTAGGAACAGAGAAAAAGTGGTCTGGAGATTGGTCCAAGATTAAGGTTCTAACAGGTAGGCTTCATTTTGAGGCCTGTTCTCTTAGCTGCCATCTCACTGTGTATGCACTTGACCTCCTCCTTGTCCTCTGGTGAGAGAGCAAGCTCTCTGGTGTCTCTTCTTCTTTTAAGGACACCAGTTCTATCAGATTAGGGCCCTATCCTTACGACTTCATTTAACCAGAATTATCTTTTTAGAGGTTTACTCTCTCTAAACACAGTCACACTGGGGTTATGTCTTTAACATGTGAAGGGGGGAGTAACACAATTCACTCCATAACATGTGCTCTTTTGTCACTCTAACAAATATCTGAGATAACCAACTTACATAAAGAAAAAAGGTTTATTTGGGCTCATAGTGTTAGAAGTTTCAGTCCATGTTCAGTGGGCCCTTGTTATTTTGGGCCCTGTAGTGGGGCAGCAGATCATGGCCAGAGTACAGGGAGGAGCAAAGCCACTTATCTTGTAACTAGAAGGCAAGATAGCCCAAGAGTCCTGGGTTCCACTGTCCCTTTCAGAGGCACACCCCCAGTGACCCAAAGACCTTCCACTAGGCCCCACCTCTTAAAGTGTCCCTATAACTTCCCAATATCACCCTGCTGGGGACCAGACCTTTAATACATGGGCCTTAGAAAGACAGTAGAGATCCAAACTCACATTTAATAAGCAGATGTAGTCCCTGTCTGGAATGATGCCCTCTGCGGGGCAGGGATCAACCAAAGCATTAAAAAGAAGAAATCAAGAGGCAGGGAGCAGAACTCACTATACCTGCAAAGCTTTTGCCTAGCATTTGCAAGGTCCTGGGCTCAAGCCCCAACTCCACAAAAATAGAAAAAAAGAATTTCAGGAGCCCACAAATATCTACTCCAGTGGGCAAAATCTGCACAGATGGTCTTCACGGTGGAGTGAGTCAGAGCAATAGCCCCTGCCCACATTTTTAAGAGCCAATCAGCTAGGGGCAGTGGTGCATTCCTATAATCCCAGCAATTTAGGAGGCAGGATGATCACAAGTTCAAAGCCAGCCTCAGCAAGTTGGCAAGACCCTTTCTCAAAAAAAAAAAAAAATTAAAAGGACTGCAGATATAGATCAATGGTAAAGCACCCCTGGGTTCAATTGCCTGAACCCTGCTGGAGTCTCCTGTTACCTTTGCCCTACATGTTTGGTTTCCTGGAGGCTGGCCATTTTGAGGTTCACCTCTGCAAAGAACTTTGCACTGTGATGAATTCATATTCCAGCACCCTGTCCTCCAAAGATCTCTTGGGGGTTTCTTTCTTTTTTTTGTTTTGTTTTTGTTTTTGTTTTTGTTTGGTGCTGGGATCATACCCAGGGCCTTGTGCATGCAAATCAAGCACTCTGTCAACTGAGCTATATCCCCCGTCCTTCTTATGGGTTTCAACAGTGTAACTGGGTGGCCTGAGATCTGACAAGTCCAGCTGCCATGGGAGAGCTGAGGCTCAGACCTAAAACCATGCTAAATTTAACAAAGAAATCTCCTGGAACCCCATTCTAAGCTATTATCAGATTAGCTCCAAAAGCATCCCTCAGGAGCTGATCTGGGGTCATTGTCACCAATGCACTGGCCTACCTCCCACAGCTACATTTCCAGGAGAGGACAGTGAGGATTTGTTAGGAATGTGAACCCTAGGGCTACTATTCTTCCAATATCAAAGGTGAGTTATAGCAGCTCACTAGAACCAACAGACTGTAAGTAACCTTCTTCAGGAAGATTCTCATCAACAAGAATTGCCATCCTCACTCTGGATATAAAACTTCCAAATATTTGTCTAAAATGTCCTCTGTACTTATTGCTGGGAGATAGTGGAGACAAGCTAAGAGATATGTGTGAGTACATATGTGAGTCTCTCACTGTGTGAAGGGGGAAAATATTTTAAAATGTTGAACAATTTATAGACATCTACTTTCTACAAAATGCTTGACTGTAACCTGTGAAGTGGTTTCTGGACACACTTCTTTTTTTCTGTTTGTAAGTACTGCCTGACCACATTCCTGGATGGAGTTCTCCAAACCTCTCCTCATACTAAGTGATTCCCAATTTTAAATCATTATCTGCTCAAATAAACTCTGCTAATTGAAAGAAGGAGGAATTGACATCAAAGAAGTCAAAGAACTTTCCATAACCCAGAAATTTTAATGAGTCAAAACAGGCCACAGCTACCCAGACCCAAGGGAATGAGGTTTTACTGCCCATAACCTCTAGTCTGTCCATGGGTCTGTGATTGCTGTTGTGGATGTCAGACCCCATTAAGTTTGTTATCAGTGTCTGTTCTGATCAATGCTCACTTTGTAGGGGAAAGGATATCCCACCTGTGTGTCACCGTGGGGGTCATATGAGATGGTCTCAGCATAGACAACCAAAGGGGCCAGCATGCAGGAGACTCTCATGGTCATCCAAATGAACTTTCACTGGGTCATGCTCAAGGCTTGGGAGATGAGCAAAAGGAGCATCAGCTTTTGCTTTCAGCTATTCAGCAAGCATCTACTTGGCACCAAACTATAACCATTAGGTATACAGACACATGCTCTAAATGTAGGCAAGGATGCTGCAAGGAGGGGCAAAGTCACCCTCACAGGATATAAATATGGCCTGTGCAGGGTGGGGGATGGGGCTATGACTCTTAGGTTAGCAAGATGCATTTGTATTCAGACAGTTTAGAACTGTGCTTTTAAAGTCTGTTGCAGTGGTACAAGAGGCTGAGGCAGGAGGATCACCTGAGCTCAGGAGTTTGAAACTTTCCTGGACAACATAGCAAGACACCATCTCAAAGGGGTGGGGCAGGAAGATTCATAGATAGGTCAGTGATTCATAGATAGGTCAGTGAAGCACCACTGTATCCACCTTGAAATGATATTTTGTATATATTGAATAAAATAAAATATGGCAATAGCATTAATTTCACCTTTTTTGTTCTTTTTAAAATGCGGCTACTACAAAATTTAAAATGACGTGTGACTATATTTCTAGACAACTACACTTAAAAGTTGAAAGACTGGCTCTCTGAGAGGACTTCCTGTCCTTTCTCCACAGACTCCCCCTGCAGGCCTGGAGAAGAAGCTAACTGTGCAGCTTGTATGAGGTGGAACAAACAGGTCCTGAGAGAGCCCAGAGAGATGCCTGTGGAAAATACTGGCAAACAGGGAGTTAAACAAAGGGTCGCTTCAATTTCAGCTTCAGGGTGGCCTTGAAGGTGGCCATTGTAGAATTATTAAAGTTACATATATATAAAACAATAAATCTTATTCTGTTTAGTATACTTTAAAAGTCACAACCAGACCTTTGTATCATGTTAGTTTTAAATATCTGAAACTCTAGCCTTACCTTTGTTTCCTTCTCAATCCCTTCAAATTCCTGATGAATAAGTGAAACTCTCCCAAGCCCTTAAGCAATTCTGAGGATGACAGCCAATACTAATTGGATGCTTACTGTGTTCCTAAGCACTGTTCTGTGTTTCACCTTACAACACTCTCTTGGGGTCAACACTCTGACTAACCCTAATTTAAAGAAAAAGGAGCCTGAGGCACAGAGAGGAAAGTGACTTTTCCAAGATCATCCAACCCCAGGAGAACCCAAAGTCTCCTGATTCCTAGGCTTAGTGTGAGATCACGGGCCTGTCAGGCCCCAGGCGGCTCCCAGGAGATTTGTTCTGCCCTGTGATGGTAGAGGGAAGCACCTACTTAGGCTTCAAGAGCATAGGTCGTGATCACCTTTTATCGTGCATGTCTGACCCTCGCAAGGCTTTCAATGACAACGAAGTGATGAGAGACCCAGGTAGGAGCATGAGCCCCGCTTTACAATAGGAGCAAAGAGGGGGTACTAGACCGGATGCAGGGTCTGTGCGCTCAGGCCCCTCTCTCAGGAGGAGTTCCAGGCGGTTCCAGTGCCCAGCGCTGACAAGCAGCAGGCGACGTTTTCTGAATGAAGAACGATCTCTCCAAAGGCGAGAGTGCGGTAGGTAGGCTCTTGGGGAGGACCGCGGTGCGCGCATCTGGGGACGCTGAGTCAGAGTGCGGGGGCGAGGACTCGGGAGGAGAGGATGCGGGGAGAGGACAGGGAGGGAGGGTTGCGGCGAGCCGACTGGGACCGGAGTTGGGGAGGGGCGAGGACGCGGGGAGGCCGGGGCGCCGCCGTGGGGAAGGACGCGGGGAGGGGGCGCGGCGCCGAGGACAGGCTGACGGGGGCCGGGGTCGCGCGGCGGACTGGGCGGCGGCGCGCAGCGACACAGCGTCTCGAGGCGAGGACGAGCGAGCGCGGCGCCCGCACCTCTCAGCACAGCCCTTGACGCGCGCCCAGAGGAGCGGCTACTGAGCTCGAGCCCGGCTCCCTCCTCGTCCCCTCCGCGCTCCGGCAGCGCCAGGCCTCGCCATGGCCTCCGCGGTCTGGTCTCGCTTCTGTCGCATCCTCTGGCTCGCTTGCCTCCTGCCTTTAGCCCCAGCGAGGGTGGCGGCAGGTAAGGAGCTGTCGCAGCCGCAGGTCGCCCGGGGCTCGGGGCGGTCCCTCGCGGGCCGGCTGCCCAAGCCTTGCTGCGGAGGTGGTGCCGTGAGCCCTGCGCGCTCCTCCCTCCTCCCTCGAGGCCACCGCTGCCGTCTGGGAGTCTAGGCCGGTAGGGCGCCGGACTCTCTCCCTTGTCCCCTCTCCCCAGAAGTCTCCCGGGCACTTGACGGGACTCCTCGTGCCCCTCAATTCTTGCTTCCACCCTCAGGTCGGCCTGCCCTGAGAAGCGCTCGCTGTGGCCGGCGCTTCCATCCATCCCCGGGCGCCACTGAGCGAGGGGGAGCGGAGGACGACGCCGGGAGGCCGGAGTGGGCCCGGGTGGGCCCGGGTGGGCCTGGGTGGTCTTTGCGCCACAGCACCCCAGGGGGCACCGACAGATTACCTACAGGGCTGCGTCTTTGCCTTAAGATGCCACCTTGATCTAGGGAGGTTTTCACCTTGCTTGGGTTGGCTTTGTGGGTAAAGGGATGAGATTTTAGAGCCCAGGAGGCCAGTCTGCCATTTCCTAACTGGGAGTGATTTCTAAAATGGACCCCCAGCTGACAGGTTCCCACCATCCAGAGGCCAGCACCAACCTTCCAACACATTGTGAAATCAATAAAAGGACCCAGATTGGAAAACTGAGAGACAGGTGGAACGTGGGCAGCTATGGGGGTAGGGGGCCACAAATGGAATACCAAGATTTTTCAGTAGCCCTCACCCATAAAAGAGTGATAGGGAGAGGAAGGAATCTAATGCACATTTGTAGAAGAAAAGCCAAAAGGTACGTCTTAGGCATGAATTAGGAGAATTTGGGGAAATTGTGCTTGGACAGGATCACTTGCTTCCCCTTGGAAATTCATACAGAAATCAAGTCTCTTATCCACTCTGGCTACATGTGTCTAGAAATTGGACACATTTAAAAAAAATAAAATGAATTTTGATACAAAAATAAAATAAATTATTTGGAAATACATGTGGTTCCTAGGCTGGCCAATTGCATCCTTGATAGAGTCAAAATTAACAGTAGCTGAGGCTGGAGCTGGCAACATACCTTCTCCTCCACCCATTAGAGATCAGCTTGATGGATGCATCCAAACTAGGATTTATGCCTCAGAAGTCCATGTATTGGACTGGTAATCATGATAGGTTATTAGACTTAGGGAGGTATTTTGGCTTGTCTACGTGTGATCTGTGAAAGGGCAGATATAGCCATTTTCTGGAATGTTCTGGGGCCCCACATGCTGTATTGTGGGAAAATGTACACTCCCCAAGTGGAGGCCCTGGATAGCTGGTGGGTGAGCATTTCTTCCAGGGCTCAGCTTTGGGGGCAGTTACCCCTTTCATTTTTGCTTTGGTCACTTTAACCATGGATCACCTGGGAACTAGTGTCGCTCCCAAGCCCTCTCCTGGCAGTTCTGTACTCAAACCAGAAAAGATGGATTTGGATGGGTCAAGCAGCAAGCCCCTGGGCTTGGTTTCCTTCAACTGTACTTGGCTCAGCCTTCGACAGACACCTCCAAAAGCCCTGGCAGAGCAGGTGGGGGCTGCTGTGAGTTAAGCCAGTGTTTGCAGCCTTGTCTGCAGTGGCCACAGCCCCTCCCTGCCCCCCCCCTCCTCCCAGTCCCAGCCGGCTGCCCTCCTGGATCTGCGTAGTGTGCTGACAGGCGCCCATCTCACTGCAGACGCAGGATGGCCATTAGCATGCAGCAAAATGTCCCTGCCACCTTTCATCCTCTCCCTAATCTGTGCTTCTCAGGCAAAAGATGGGGGGTGGCAGGAGCCAGAGGGAGAAGGAAGGAGGTGGCCTCCCATCTGAGCGCCCTCTGCACCATTGGGCCTGGTTGCCTCCAACCAGAGGGAGGGAGACTAGAACCCAGCCCTGGGGTGCAGATTTGCTGGGTGGTCCTGGGCAGCAGCAGTAGCTCCTGAAGATCTCTGGTCCTCCACGTAATATTCACACTGTATTTTCTTGGGGAAGTTTCCACCACCATGCTTGGAATTCTCTCTTTGGGGTTAAGACAATACTGGTTCCCTTTTCAGTGCCAGTATTTCCTTGGACATGACCTTGGCATCTTGACTCCAGTGCCTTTGTCATTCAAGAAATGGCCCTCAAGGAAAGAGACTCGGAAAAGGGAATGTGGGACTTGGGTGAGAGGAGAGGTTGGAGCCAAAGTCCCCAGTGGAGGCAGGTAATGTTGCTGTGGGAGTGACTGGGGCACAGTTGAAGACAAACTCACCTTCCAGTTTTGCTGAGAGACCAACAGGGGTGAGCTCCCCCAGGCCAGGCACATGTCCTGCATTTCTGGGTCCTTCCAGCACCTGCGGAGGTAGCACACAGAGAAGGGGCTCAATTGGTAGCACCTGGATGAACAGTCCTTGGGGGCAGTGCCAGGTGGGCTGGTCCCTGTGCCGTACCTACTCTCCAGGCGTCACTCAGTCAGTAATTTGCTGAGCACAGAGGAGATGGGGATGACCCCTGCTCTCAAGGAGTTCAAAGTACACTGGGGGAGAAGAAGGAACCTTCATTCATTATGGTGTGCGACAGCGATAAGCTCAGGCTGTCCAGAGAGCACTGGGGCCCGAGGGTACACAAAGGCTTCCTGGAAGATATCGTGTCCATCTGTGTGTGTGTGGGGAGGGGGGAAGGGATGTTTGCAAAAATTAAAGTGCCACAGTACAGATGTTCCAAGATGTGAATCTGGAGCCATGCTGAGGCTACCCTGTGAGCATGTGGTCAGATTGTGCAGGAAACTGTTACTGGGGTGGTCCTGGACGCTAGGGACCAGGGACCAGGGTGGAGAAGGAATCCAGACAGGGCTGCATGCCAGCTTTAAGCAATGGGATGGAGTAGGGATGGAGAGGCCAGGAATGTGCCAGATGGGAGGAGCTTGAATGGCAAAGACCTGGGATCCATTCTAGGGATAGTTGGCCCCTCCTCCCCCAGGAGAGTGGGGGGAGAGAAGCTACAGGGATGAGGCCAGGGCTGGCCAGGAGAAGTCTGGCCAAGGATAGAAATATTCTGTTGTACCTGAGCTGAGAGTGGCCGGTAACCACAGATGACGGGTAAGCGCTTGGAATGTGGCTGGTGTGACTGAAAAATTGAACTCTTAGTTTTAACTAAATTTAAGCAATCAAATTTGAATAATTTAAACTCCATCCAAATGTCCAGTAGCACTATTGGTAAGAGTGAAGTGGTGTGAAATAAGATAAAACCTACTGGAGGGATTATCATGCAAATATTGAAATTGAGATTACTGCCACCACAGACATGCTTTGGATATACTGTCCTGTGAAAATAAAAGAATTCAAAATTGCACGCAGAGTGATTATGACCGGAAAAACTTCCATGCATGAGAAAGATACGTGAGGACAACAGTGTGACAACGGCTATTGTCTTTGGGAAGCAGGATAACGGGACATGTCTATTATTCTTGATGCCTATGCATTATTTTTATGATGGAGGCAAAGCTTACTTTGAATATCTTACCTGTTTATATAAAATATCTTGCCACTGTCTAAAATACATGAAGAAAAATGACTTGGGACAATGCCCATGAATTTCACTCAACTTTGTTTTCCAAATTTGAATTTTGTTCAACCTTAAAGTGTAGTCCAAAGAATGGAAATGTAGGCATTTTTTTTGAGCGGGGGGAGGGTATCAGGGATTGAACTCAGAGGCACTGAGCCACACCCCCA
The DNA here is from genome assembly GCF_045843805.1 of Urocitellus parryii. Classification (NCBI taxonomy): domain Eukaryota; kingdom Metazoa; phylum Chordata; class Mammalia; order Rodentia; family Sciuridae; genus Urocitellus; species Urocitellus parryii. Next base: position 32,631,355 of record NC_135539.1, read on the forward strand.
GCCCTGTTTTGTATTTTATTTAGAGACAGGGTCTCACTGAGTTGCTTAGCATTTGCTTTTGCTGAGGCTGGCTTTGAAGCTGCAATCCTCCTGCCTCAGCCTCCCCAGCCACTGGGATTGCTGGTGTGCACCACTGCGCCTGGCAAAATGCAGGCATTTCTTGGCAGCAGTTATTCTACGGGGCAGCTCTGCTGGCCCCTCCTGTGACAAGCAGTGGCAGTCACTTTGTAGGTATAAGTCTGCCCTGGTTGGGCTGAGCCATCCACATGCTCTGTAAGCCCTTGACTGGCACAAAAGGAAAATGAACTTGGAGATGCTGTAAAAAGCCTGGGATTTGGAGTCAGGTGGACCTGGCTTTGAATTCCAGTTTGACAATGAATTTGCTGGATCAGGCAAGTCATTTAAGCCACCTAAGCCTCAGGTTTCCCACCTGTAAAATAAAATGCAGTCATCCCCCTTATCCCTGGTTCTGCTTTCCAAGGTTTTAGTTCTCTGACGTCCTCCTGCATGGTCTTTTTCAATAACCCTCCTTCTGATGCATCGTCAGATCAACAGTAGCCTGATCCTACGTCATGGTGATGTTCAAATAGGCATTGCATCATCTCACATTATCACAAGAAAGATAAGGACAGTATATTTTGAGAGCAGAGAGGCCACATTCATATAACTTTTAGTATGTTGTTAAAATTCTCTGTGTGTGGAATGGGGTGGTGGCTCAGTGATAGAGCACTTGCCTCGCATGTGTGAAGCCCTGGGTTCGATCCCCAGCACCACATAAAAATAAATAAATTAAATAAAGGTATCGTGTCCATCTACAACTAATATATATATATATATATATATATATAAAGTTCTGTGCATGTATGTGGTACTGGGTATTGAACCCAGGGTTTTGTTTTGTTTTTTGGTACTGGGGATTAAATCCAGAGGCGCTTAACTACTGAAGCACATCCCCAGCCCTTTTTTATATTTTATGTAGAGGCAGGATCTCACTGAGTTGCTTAGGGCCTTGCTCAATTGCTGAGGCTTGCTTTGAACTCACCATCCTCCTGCCTCAGCCTCCTGAGCCTCTGGGTTTACAGGTATGTGCCACCATGCCTGGCCATGAGACAGGGTCTTGTGAGGTTGACCAGACTGGCCTCAAATTTGTGATCCTCCTAACTCGGCCTCCCAAGTGGCTGGGATTACAGGTTTGCACCACTGTCCCTGGTTAATTCTACTCTATTGTTAGTTACTATTGCTAATCTCTTGTTGTGTGTGATTTATACATTGGTTTATCATAGGTATGTATGAATAGAGGGGATAAAAGCATTTGTGGGGTTTGGTTCTGTCTTCAGTTTCTGACATCCACTGGCAGATCTGGAATATGTCCCCTGCAAATAGCGGGGTTCCACTTTGTGAGCATGGATGCCCTCCCAAAGGTAGCTGAGGGGCTCCTTTGCCTACTTCCATAATCTGTTTCTTGGCTCCTAGGCATGTATGAACTCAATCTGACCACCGACGGGCCTGCCACTACAGGAGCAGAGGTGACCATCTCAGCCAGCCTGGTGGCCAAGGACAATGGCAGCCTGGCACTGCCCACTGATGCCCATCTCTACCGCTTCCACTGGATCCACACCCCACTTGTGCTCACTGGCAAGATGGAGAGCGATCTCAGCTCGACCATCCGCGTGGTGGGCAACGTGCCTGGGGACTTCCCCGTCTCTGTCTGGGTTACTGCTGCCGACTGCTGGATGTGCCAGCCAGTGGCCAGGAACTTTGTTGTCCTGCCCATCACAGGTGAGGATCTTTCCTGGAATATGAATTTGCCTTCAGGTGTTTGGTGCAGAGAAATACATGCAACCTCACAAGTACACCAGTTATACCCATGGATTCCTTCTCTATTGTCCATTGAGTTAAAAAGGGTCAGGAAATACTAATACCCTCTGCAAGCAGAGCTATGCTGAAATGGGCACTCACAGAACATATTACTCCTGGGTAATTATTAAAACAATCCTTTGGAGAACAGCTAATCAATATATATTAATGGTTATAAGCTCTTCTTGTCTTGCATTTAGTGATTTGTTATTGATTCTTCTCACTACACTTCTCTCTCTCTCTCTCTCTCTCTCTCTCTCTCTCTCTCTCTCTCTCTGTCTTCTCTCTGTCCAAGAGGTTCTGGGCCTTTTGCTCTTTTGCAGCTTATAATCTAATAATAAATTTATATTCAACAAATAAGCCTCCATTTGGCAATGTTTATTCACTCAGATGTTCATTGCAGTAGTGTTTATAAGAAGATATAAAGGAGTTAAGTGGGCAACCATTAGGGGACTGTTAAATGTATTGAAATAATCACCCTTACAGTAAGTTTGCAGTGTCATGGGTAAATCTGCATTCTCATTAAATTACATAGAAAAAAAAAAACAAAGCACAGAATCGTAGAACCAATCCAATAAGTTGTATTTTTTCTTATTCATATTCTTTTTATTTTTATTATTATCATTTTGGGAGGTACCAGGGATTGAAGTCAGGGGCACTCGACCCCTGAGTCACATCCCCAGCCCTATTTTGTATTTATTTTTTATTTTTTTGGGGGGGTACCGAGGATTGAAATCAGGACCACTAAGCCACATCCTCAGCCCTATTTTGTATTTTATTTAGAGACAAGGTCCTACTGAGTTGCTTAGCTCCTTGTTGTTGCTGACTCTGGCTTTGAGCACTTGATTCTCCTGCCTCAGCCTCCCAAACTGCTGGGGTTACAGGCCCAGCACCTTGGGTATGGAGATGCAATCTGTAGAATTATGCATTTTTCTAATTTCATCTAACATTTTGAAATGCATTTGCCCTCCAGTATCTTTGGGGGAATTTGTTCCAGAATGCCCATGGATACCAAAATCTGTAGGTGCTCAAGCCCCTTATATAGTGTTGTTGGTATCTGCACACAAACCACACACATTCTCCTGTATACTTTAAGTCATCTCTAGATGACTTAATACCCAGAACAACGGAAATGCTATGAAGTGTGAGTCTGTGTTGTTTGAAGAATAATGCAAAGGAAAGAAAAAGGCCGTCCATCAATACTGATGCATTTTCTTCCCCAGTGTTTTTCTACCAGAGTTGGTTAAACCTGTGGATGCAGAACCCCTGGATACAGACAGCTGACTATATTTCCCCAAAGTTTCTTTCAAAGCCTGAACTTCCCGGGCATCTTTTGTGCCAGGAAGTTCAGGATCCTGGTGAAAGGGAGACAGGAGTGCAAGCTATGTATGTAGCCCATATTGTGAGTATCCATACATCAGGGGGACGACGTGGATGCCTGTGTGTTCAGGGACCTGTGAGGTCCCCTCTTCTCGCCCAGCTCTGAAAGCCAGAAGGTCCAGGTAGGGAGAGGCTGCCTTGCTTGCTAACCATGAGCAGCTCCCAGTCTCCTCTTTCCCAGTCCCTCTATGGACTCACCTTTCCTCTATTTCTCCCAGAGTTCCTCGTGGGGAACATCGTGGTTGCCCAGAACACCTCCCTGCCCTGGCCCAGCTCCTACCTCACCAAGACAGTTCTTAAAGTCTCCTTCCTCCTTCATGACCCAAGCAACTTCTTCAAGACAGCCTCCTTTCTCTACAGCTGGGACTTCGGAGATGGGTATGTCTTGATGTAGCCTCTTTAACATCCCAAAGGCATGAAGTGGTAGCCAGGGTCCCTTAGTGCCTGCCCTGCTATCCCTCCTGTGCAGAATGCTCCTTACTCATCCACCAAACCTTTCTTGAGCACCTGTTCTGTGTGGGGCCTGGGGTCCCAGGGATGTTCATGAACTGGTTTGCTGGTCCTGCCTTTGACATGTTGCAGTCCAATAGAGGGGGGCCATCTGTGCCCAGCACAGCCCTTAAGGAAGGTCAAGGTAGGTAGGATTTTTCCCCATTTGACTCTGATGGGCTCCAAGCCTAAACCGGGCCTTCTTTATATATTTTGCAAAGGCTCAGATCTGTAGTGTCTTCCCTGAAAATTTATTCTGGGAGTATTGCAGCATCAAAATATATAAGAAAGAAGGTCCTGTTAGGGAAATTACCCAGAAAGAGGAGAATAAAGGGAACACACACACACACACACACACACACACACACACACATCATAGATTTTAATATTCCACACTCTGACTTTGATATTTCAGAGACAACTGAGGTAGCAACAGAGGATTTTCATAACACTGTTTGAAAAAAATATTGTTGTGTTTCTATGCAGAACTTTGGACCTAAAAACAAAATAATGTATGAGTATTTACAAATATGTAAAATAAAATCACATTCTATAACCTAAAATGCCAAACATCCCCTAAAAGAAAATGTATAAGCTTCGTATTCCAATCACAGTACAGACCAGAAGTTCACAAAGATTTTTTTTTTTTTGCTCACAAACCTAATGCACAAAAAGTTGTAGACCAGCTTGGAGGTTAGTGAACTCTAAAATTAGAAGGAACCATCATCCGCAAGGCTGCCCTCACTTCTGAGACTGACTTGCTCAGCTGGAGGGAGCACTGTCCTCCGCAGGAACATCGTCTCTTTTGCTAGAGTTTGAGTCTGATATGTCCCTCAAAGGTCCCCAGCATGTGCTGTTGGGAGGTGGTGGAACCTTTAAAAGGTGGAGCCTAGTGGGAGGTCTTAGGTAATCAGGGGCATGCCCTTGAAGGAGACTGTGGGATCCTGCCCCTTCTTCTCTTTTCACCCCATCATAAGTCAAATGGGCCTTTTCTGCTGTGTGCTCCCTCCATGATATACTGGGCTGCCACGGGCCCAAAGCAGTGGGGCCAACCAGTCATGCTTGTGAGCCAAGAGGAATCTTTTCTCTTTATAAGCTGATCATCTCTGATATTATTTGATACAGTAACAGAACACTGACTAATACAACCTCTGACACCAATTGCAGGTTTGATGATGGAGGTTTCCCAAGACCATGCTAAGGTTGGATAATTGCCCAGAAAGTTTCACATGACCTACTGGACTCAGAATAATGGTTTAATATTAGATTTCATCATGAGCTGTTAGACTCATAGGTATGGTTTAATATGGGATTAACCATGGATTAACCCAGGGGCGCTTAACTACTGAGCCACATCCCCAGACCTTTTTATTTTTTGAGACCCTATTAAGCCATACCTATGAGTATAATAGCTCATGATGAAATCTAATATGAAGGATCACAGACCCTGTGATTCCATTTAACCATAATTGCCTCTTTAAAGGCTCTATCTCTAGATATGGTCACACTGGGGGCTAGAGCTGTAGCATATGAATTTAGAGGGGACACAGTTTATTCCATAACAGGGTTCTGTTGCATAGGAATGACGGACTACCCATGTGATTGACCTCAAGCTCCACGTCAAGTGATACCATGTGACCCAAAGCCTCCACCCTAAATGAGCCTACTGATAAGGACACCAGCCAGGGCTTGAGGTCATCTGGCCCATTTCACAGATACAGAAACTGAGGCCAGGGAGGGCAGGAGAGGTCCCAACTCACCTCCATTCCTCTGGGTAGGGCTCTGATGTGAATGAAAGGCCATGTGTCCTCCAAGAAGGAAATGGGGGACAGACACTTGGCCTCATGCTGCGCAGGGACAGCTGGCAGGACCTGAGCACTTCTATCTGCCAACCACATGAAGCCTTCACCAAAGAAACTCCAACTAGAAGCCCCGACCCCCAACGTCCAACTGCAGATCCCTTTTCCTGCCAAGGGCCAGGAAATCCACAGTCCGAGTTTCACCACTCAGTGTCGTTAGACTATCCAGAGGGACCCTCAGGCAAACAAAGGTACCCCACCAATTGGACATTTTAAAACATGATTCTTGGGGATTGGAAGTTTAGCTCAGTAGTAAGGCAAGTGCTTAGCATGTTCAGGGAGGGCTCTGTTTTGAACTTAGCATCATCACTATCAACAACAACAACAACAACAAAAAAAACTTTTAGGTTGAAAGAAACTGTGATGAGATAATATTAGAAAATAGTGAGGAGGGGAACATTGTGCATACAAACCTAAGAGAATATCTGTTTCAAGGCTGTAAACAGAGACAAATGCATAGTCTTAAGTGTTTTCATGATTATTTTTAAGGAAACATGAAGATTAAAAAAAATTCAACTCAAGGACTTAGAAGGGAAAAAACATATACAAAAAGTGAAAGAATTGACATTTATCAAAATACAAAAAGATAAATTAGAAATAGAAAACCGGAATTGATAAATTCTTTTTTTTTTTTTTGCAAAAGATGGGGCAGAGGAAATAAAGTGTGGAGATCTCCAGCTATTATTAATTTCTTGAAAGGAGAAAGTATGCATTTACACACGAATTTAAAATCCTATCAAGGATTTGAAAGTAGCGATCACTACGGGTATAGTAATACTGATTTTTTAAAGTGTAAGGTATTACTTTGTTTAATTCAAAACTCCATGTTAATCTATTTTAAAATGATAGTGAATGGAATGATATCCTAGGAAAATGTAAATTACTAGAATGACTTGAAGAGTTATCTCTAAGAACCAACAAATCAGGTGACTTTATTAGCAAGGTATTTTAGGCTTTCAAAGATCCATTAAATATCCTGTTATGATATAAATTCCTCCAGAGCAGTCTACAAAACTAACACAGCTCAAACTAGGAAACTACATGCCATTTTTTTAATCTTACATCACTTCATTAAATTAATAATACACCAGAGTCAACAGAGTCACACATGTCTGAAATTGTCACCAAATCCTTTTATCTTCAGAGGAAAGAGAGAGCAGTCTTCAGACCCTTACAGAGGTCCAGCCCAGGAGCCACCTGTCCTTCCAAGCTGTAGATTTCATGTGAAAACAGATGCCCAGTGTATACTCTACCCCATAATGTATCTGTATTTCTTTTTTCTTTTGGTACTGGTGATTGAACCCAGGGGCGCTTAACCACTGAGCCACATCCCCAGACCTTTTTATTTTTTGAGACAGGACCTTGCTAAGTTGCTTAGGATCTTACTAAGTTCCTTTCTTTCTTTTTAAAATTTTTTTAAATAGTTGTAGATGGACAGAATACCTTTATTTTATTTGTTTATTTTTTGGGGGTGCTGAGGATCGACCCCAGTGCCTCACACATGCTAGGCAGGCGCTCTACCACTGAGCCACAGCCCTGGCCCTGGGTCTTGCTGTTACTGAGGCTGGTCTTGAACTTGCAATCCTACTGCTTCAGCCTCGCATACTGCTGGAATTACAGGTGTGCACCACCATGCCCGACTCTATCTGTATTTCCTTTAATCAAAACATAACTATGGGGGCTGGGATTGTGCTCAGCGGTAGAGCGCTCGCCTAGCACGGATGGGACCCGGGTTCAATCCTCAACACCACATAAAAATAAAGGCATTGTGTTGGGTCCATCTACACCTAAAAAAATAAATGTTAAAAAAAAAACCCCATAACTATGGGGGCTGCAGTTGTAGCTCAGTGGTAGAGCGCGTGCCTAGTATGTGTGAGGCACTGGGTTCAATCCTCAGCACCACATAAAAATGAATAAATAAAACGAAGGTATTGTGTCCATCTACAACTAAAATAAATAAATAACTGTATTAAAAAAATCCATGCCAGGCCCAGTGGCGCATGCCTGTAATCCCAGTGGCCTGGGAGGCTGAGGTAGGCAGATCGCAAGTTGAAAGCCAGCCTCAGTAACGGCAAGGCTCTAAACAACTCAGGGAGACCCCGTGTCTAAATAAAATACAAACTAGGGCTGGGGATGTGGCTCAGTGATCAAGTGCCCCTGAGTTCAATCCCTGATACAAAAAAAAAAAGTAACTATGGCCCAAGGTTATGTTATCTTTTGTTCATCCTAGTTTGAAAAGCATCAAAGTCAAGAGTTACTTAGAATACTAAAAGAGGAACTGTATTATTTTAGTTCATCATTTTAATATGTCAAAGGGGAGAGATTATGGGATTGTCTCTTTAGACATCAAAGAAGTGTTAGAAGGAGCAGAAGTGGACGTTCTGTGTCATCTCAGTAAACTGGAACAGGAGTTGCTAGAATCAACACGGACACGGTACCGAGTGGTGAAACTCAGACTGTGGATTTCCTGGCCCTTGGCAGGAAAAGGGATCTGCAGTCGGACATTGGGGGTCAGGGCTTCTAGTTGGGGTTTCATTGGTGAAGGTTTCACGTGGTTGGCGGGTGGAAGTGCTGAGATCCCGACAGCTGTCCCCGTGCAGCATGAGGCCAAGTGTCTGTCCCCCGTTTACTTCCTGGAGGACACACAGCCTTTCATTCACATCAGAGCCCTACACAGAGGAATGGAGGCGAGGTGGGACTGCTCCTGTCCTCCCTGGCCTCAGTTTCTATATCTGTGAAATGGGTCAGCGGACCTCACGCCCTGGCTGGCTGGGGGTGGAGGAGTAAGGGGCTGCTGCTGGGATGACCGGTGTCCTCATCAGTAGCCACATGTCACCATCGGCTGCCCCCACTCTGACAAGCCCACAAATCTCCTCTGAGTTATAGGAAAGGGAAAAGACCCTCCATCTTCTTCCTCTCTCCTCCCTGTCCTTCCAGGACCCAGATGGTGACCGAAGACTCCGTGGTCTATTATAACTATTCGATTATTGGAACCTTCACTGTGAAGCTCAAGGTGGTGGCCGAGTGGGAGCAGGCAAAGCCAGACGCCACCAACGGCATTGTGCAGAAGACCGGTGACTTCTCTGCCTCGCTGAAGCTGCAGGGTAGGTCCCTGAGGAGCCCTGGACTCCTCTGCCTTCCTGATCACATTGACCCTTGCTGTCGTTGGCCTGAGCTTGGATGCACATCGCGCCCCCTCATGCCCCACACCCCCTGCGAGTCTCCACTGGTATCCCCCGCTCAGGCGAGGGCACCCAAGGCTGCATTTGGGGTCCCGAGGCTGCTCAGTGGCAGGGCTGGCATTTGAGCCCAGGTCTTCCTGCCCCCGGAGCCTGATTGTGATCAGACGTCTGCTGAGAGCTGGAAGACCCCCTCTGCTCCCTGTTGCCTGATCACATCGACTTCCAGTGGCTTTCTTGGTTTTGGGTGGTGCTTTTCCCATAGCACAAGTGACAGTTAGGTGGCAGTGAGCAGGAGAGCTGGCCTGTGCCTGCTTCTCTGAATTCCTCTCTCTGAGCTGGCCCCAGTACCTACTGCTGACAGGGAAGTGTCCTGGACAGATCTGTGACCCTCCCTTGGGACATAGAGGAGAGGAGAGGGTGGGTCTGGGAGCCCCTGACAGCAGTCCTCAGCCTTTGAGTCCAACGGGGTCCTCTTTCCTTACAGAAACCCTTCGAGGCATCCAGGTTTTGGGGCCCACCATAATTCAGACCTTCCAAAAGATGACAGTGACCTTGAACTTCCTGGGGAGGTGAGTGAACCCTAGAGTGCACTGCCAGTGCCCTGTGACCCTTTTGCACTCTGACAGAGGCTCCATCCCCTGAAGGCCCCAAGTCTGACGGCTTATGGAAGGATGGTTCCACTCTGCCCCTTGGCTGTGCTCTGGGGACAGCCATGGGCACAGCTCCTTTCTTGGAGTTCCAGGGATGAGCAACAGACTCCCAGAAAGCCCGCTGCACCCTCTGGCCTCAGGGATCTTGCACCAGCCAGCAGATGTGGGAGGAGTCTGCTTTGCACCAGGCTCTGTTCTGGAAGCTGTTGGGAGAGTGCATAAGAGAGATGCTACTTCCCAAGGTTTGTCTGCAGCAGTGGACAAGGGGGGACCGGAAACAGAAGCAGATCATCCCAGCAATGTGTCACGGGCAAGCCCTCTCAGGGGACCCAGCAGGGCTCTTGGCCAGAGCAGAACGAGACTGGGGCTGTAGAAAGTGAGGAGACGTGGAGATGTTGAGTGCGTGTTCTCCACAAAGCTGCCCTCCCTAGGGCCACTGAGTGAGAGAGAGAGGCAGAGGTCAGTGATCAGGACTCAGCCCTCCGAGCACTCGTGTGCCAATACGGGGACATATCAGAGGGATGCCAGGCCAGGCAGAGTGAGCAAAGTACAGAGTAGGAAGCCATTGAGGTTGGCATTTGGCAGCCTGATATTATTTTTGGTACTGGGGATCAAAGCTAAGGGTGCTTTTACCACTCAGATACATCTCTAGCCACTCCCCCATTAAAAAAAAAATTGAGACAGGGCCTTGCTCAGTTTCTGAGGCTGGCCTTAAATTTGCAATCCTCGGGCTGGGGATGTGGCTCAAGCGGTAGCGCGCTCGCCTGGCATGCCTGCGGCCCAGGTTCGATCCTCAGCACCACATACCAACAAAGATGTTGTGTCCGCCAAAAACTAAAAAATAAACATTAAAAATTCTCTCTCTCTCACTCTCTCTTTAAAAAAAAAAAAAAATTTGCAATCCTCCTGTCTCAGCCTCCGAGTCACTGGGCAGCCCTGACCTTTGAGGAGCTGTGAGTGTGTGAGCCCGGAATGTTCTTTTGACATTTCTCCAATAGGCTTGCATTCTCTAGCATCTGAGACGGTGCTGTGCAGATAAAGCAGACTGGTCACATCCTATTCAAAGGCCTGCTATGCCTTAGATCCTGCTTAAACACCACCTCCTCCAGGAAGCCTCCCCTGATCTCCTAGTTCAGAATGTGGTCCTTTCCCTGTGCTTCGGAAACAACCCTTGGAAACAAGCTCCCTGTGCCACTGTGCTTCCAGAGCATGCCCGGTTCTGCCTCACTTAGCATTCCTCCCTTAGTGGACAAGGGGGGACCGGCAGGTCTCAGCCCACTAGCCTGAATCCCCCTGGGGGTCCATTGTTTCTGCATCATCATACCCCCCTGGAATATGGGATGTTGGGACCAGGATGGGCTTGGCGTCCTGTCCTGGAAAGGACATCGAAGTTCATGCCCACCTGGCTTTTCTTGGACTTGGTCTGAGCTCCTTCCTTGCTGATCCTTATCTCAAAACCTGTCCCCTTCCCTTGCAGCCCACCTCTGACCATGTGCTGGCGGCTCAAGCCCGAGTGCCTGCCCCTGGAGGAAGGAGAGTGCCACCCCGTGTCTGTGGCCAGCACAGCTTACAACCTGACCCACACCTTCCGCGATCCTGGGGACTACTGCTTCAGCATCCGGGCTGAGAATGTCATCAGCAAGACACATCAGTACCACAGGATCCAGGTGTGGCCCTCCAGTAAGTGACACCTCATGTCCTGCTGCAGCGCCATGTAGGCGACAAGATCCTGCCCACCTTGCTACCATCACCCATATGCTCCTACAGGCCGACCTTGCCAAGGTCATCAACAACCAGCTACATCCTTGTTGACCAACATGCCAATACCAGCATCACCACTCTACCAAAACCCTCAGCAGCCAACTCTACCAATCTCAGTACCAGCACCCATCCATCTACCAGTATCACCGTCAACATCTGCACCACTAAACAAACCAAGCCAACTACCCCCATTACACACACGCCTAACAATTCTTCCAGCACCGTCATCATCATAGGAACAACCCCATCAGTATTCCCACCAGATTGCCTCAGGCTTCTCTGTCCCCAAACACTTCTATGAACACCAGTCTGGATGGTGTTTCACCACCGACCACTGGACCAAGACCATTTCTACTGGGCCGACCAGGACCCCTCAATGTCAACTCTCATCACCACCATTGTTAACACCCCTCCCACAGGTTACCAACCACACGTGTCCCTGACATGAATGCTCCTGCACTAAGTGGACCCCCACCATCCCAATGTTCCCTCCTTCTCCCCCACCCTCTGCCCTGGTGCTATTGCCACCACTAAAATCAGTATCCCTAACAGTGACTTTGCCCAGCTCTCAGGGCTGTGGTGTCTTCCAGAGAGTATGAGTGACCCAGAAAGTGCCAAGTGTGGTTGAGAACTCTGGGACCTCAGGAAAGTGCATCCTTACACAGAGGGGACAGTAGGATTCTAGGACCCTGAGGGGTGGTTTTCAGATGCCCCACCTGGTTCCATTGTCAGTACTACAAAAGGGGAAACCAGAGCTGGACCTCAGCGTGAATCTGAACACAGATTTTTGCTCCAGTACTCTTCTGTGGGAGTAGGAGTTTGTCTCGGGGCTTCTGAGCTCATTCCAAACTCTTCCAGCTATGCCTGTCCCCAAGGCTGGCCTTGTAAGTCTATTCAACACTGTCTCTGCCTGCTCCAACCTCCCCAGCACCCCCTGAATCCCTGAGAAGATGTAGTGCTCTACTCCAGGCCCTGGCTGACCTGTGGGCGTCACTGGGTGCCTTGGGCCCTGCTGCCTCCCCTCTGGGTGGTTGGTGTCCAGAACCCCTAAGTTCTGTGGAGAAGACAGTGGTACAGGAAATCATGCCATATTTTCCTAGAAAACAGAGCCTCATGGCAGAGGGTCGGGAAGAGTGAGAGGGAACCCGCACTTCCTGATGACCTACTGTGTGCTGGGCATATCCTTGCTCCTTACATCTTCACATCCTCACTGTGGCAGCCTCATCAATGAGCATTAGTGTCAGGTATCCTGGGTAGAGCCAGGAATCAAACCCAGGACCACCTCTGCAGACACTGGGTTCTTTCTACTCTGCCATCTGCTTCCCAGCAATAGACTTGGTGGGTAAACCCAGGACTTCCAGAATGAGACAGGTTGCATCAGAGGTCACAATGCTGCTTAGAGGTTCCCACAACATGGTGCCCCTTCCCCCAAGCAAGTCACCCAGGAGATCAAGGAGGAAGTGGTGATGTCTCTTATGGCTCAGACTTGGGAGTCATGTGCTGTCATTCTGTCCTTGTCTGTACACTAGGAGCCGGTCCCTGAGTCCAGCCCAACACTCAAGGGTGGGGAATCTATGTTACCCTCTCAGAAGTGACCTGAATAACTTGTGGGCATATTTTAAAACCTCCATGCATCTCAATTTGTTTTTTTATCATGTCTTAGATTTGCTCGTTGAGGTTGTGTAGTTGGGATATGTGTACGTAAGATCACTGTCGGAGGTCAGCTCCTCTCCGCATTATGAGAGAACCACCATTTCAGCAGCAGCTACCCAGCCCCATAACTTGTGCTGTCTCACTCCCAGGCATCCAGCCAGCTGTCTTTGCGTTCCCATGTGCCACACTTATCACTGTGATGCTGGCCTTCATCATGTACATGACCCTGAGGAATGCCACTCAGCAGAAGGACATGGTGGAGGTGGGTGCTCAGTAGACTATAAGCTGAACCATTGGCCCCTGCCTGGGAAGGATCTCTGGAGTGGGCCTGGGGAGCCAGCAGGATGCCTGGAGGGGGTTCTGATATTAGAACAAGGCCCTGGGGTTTGGGATGATGTGCCAAAGAGGTATCTATAGATTGGGCAAAATTGGTGAGTTGGTGTCCCACCTGACTTACCTCCTTCTATGCCCACCCTTTGCACAGTATATGTAGTGCCAGATGAGCATGTCTGTGCACATTGCTGCTAGGCTGCTGAGCTTTTAAGGCCACCTAGGGACTCCCAGTGGGTGGTGATTGACCCGTGGGGTTTTGTTCACTATAGGTGGCTGATTTTGACTTTTCCCCCATGTCTGACAAGAACCCGGAGCCGCCCTCTGGGGTCAGGTGCTGCTGCCAGATGTGCTGTGGGCCCTTCTTGCTGGAGACTCCATCTGAGTACCTGGAAATTGTTCGAGAGAACAACGGTCTGCTCCCGCCCCTCTACAAGTCTGTCAAAACTTACACTGTGTGAGCGTCCCCTGCCTATCCTGACTCAGTGTTAACCGATTGCCAATTGGGAACCTCAAAGAGGGTGGTGTGCGTCACAGAGCAGGAGGAGTTCATGTGTGGGAGGCAGTTTGCCCAGGCCAGCCATCCCATCTGTATTGTCCAGCTATTGCTGCAAGCCCCTCTCAGTCACCCCACCCCCAGCCACTCTCTCATCTGTACAGTCCAGCTACTGCCATAGCTCTAGTCACCCCACCAACCCTCTGCCAAGCAGGACTCTTGACACTTGGCATGTTCCCTTTTGACTCTCCCAGGTGGATCTGGTTACCACTCACCCATTCCTCTCATGTTGGTACATCTACCTTCTTTTAGGAATTCATGCTTCCCTCCCCAGGGCAGCCCGGCGGATGCAAGAGGGCTAGGAAGGAGGTCTCAGGTGGCTTAGGATAAAAGATCACAGCTGGGTACAATCGTGGAGAGGAATACACAGAGAGAGAGAGAGAGAGAGAGAGAGAGAGAGAGATATGTGTCACATGGGCATTACAGATAATTTGCTCTCTATTTATTTGTTCCATTGCTGGGAGGCACCTGAACTAGAACTGGAACCCACAACCCACTCAGCCCTTGTAGCTCCTGGGTCTGGCCTCTCCATTTGTGCTGTCTCTGAAGCTCCCTGATCCCATTATGAGCCATGTTACCCTGACTTTCTTACTGGGGATGGAGTAGGAGAAGGAAGAACACTTCCTGAGTGCTTTATAAATTCACCTTCTTTTATTTATTGAGACCCATAAGTTCAATGTCCATCGAGGGAAAACCTTGCAGCAAAAGGAGAGATGGAGCCAGTGGGGACTTGGGTTCTCAGTGTGTGTCTGGACAGGGTGCACTTTGCCTATCCAGCAGCTCCCAAGGTGACCTTGAGAAGGAAGAAATGGGAGGGTTACAGCCCCCCCTCTCCTCCCCTCTAGCCTAGTGACCTGGGGGAGACAGAGCAGGTGCCCAGGGAGATGATGATCAGACCCAGGTGCAACCGTCCAGGTGTGCCAGGGGCAGCCTGCACCTGTTGGGGAGAGAAGGGCAGGACCGTGGGGACAGGGCTCTGTTGCTGTGACCGTTTGCTCTCAGACTTTTGTGCTGAAAATAGCATTCACAATGTCGTGCAGCTCATTCCCATGAAACACTGCCATCATCCCCAAATAAAGCTTAAGTGCTCTGAATATCGCCAAGTACACCAGGTGTAGCAGAATCTCTTTTTCATGCACGGATGTTGGGGCCTTGCAAATGGCCAAGGCGGTACTCAGATCCAGTGGGACATCCCATTGTGTTCTGTGGCGATGGGCAATGACTGGAGCTCATTTGGATCCCTGGAGAGGGGTCAATGTCCTTTGGTGACACAGTCCGGTCTGAGATCCCAGGTGGATGCTAGAGTCTGAGAGGGGATTTAGGCCACCCCTGGGAAGTGGCTGGAAACGCAGATCTCTGGGCACCACCGCACACCTGAATCGGGACCTGGGGAGGCGAGTTGCCTCCTGTTTTCATAAGCCCCAGGGACTGCAGAGCATGGGCAAGTGTCAGAACCTCCGGTCTCTGTGATGCCGTCCGTTGGGATAATTCATAGTTAATTGCGGGAGCTCTTGTTCAGTGACAGTTGCATGGAAGAGCTTTGGAGTGGGACCTGGGGTTCTGCATTAACAGGAAGTCCTTGGGTGCTGCTGATGCTGCTGGTCCTCGGACCATACGTACGGCTGCAGAGATCTGAGTCTAGATGCTTCCTTTGCTTTGTTCCTTCTGTAAGAGGTTTGGAACTTTCCCTCAACTGCCTCCTCTCCCACCAGCCAACAGGTGTGCCCCAAGCTCCAAAGCATTTGACACGGGTGGGAGTGGCCCCTGAGGATGAAGGACTGTCCTTTGTCCCACTTGTGTACCACCATGAACGAGCAGAGTCACCTGGAACTTTCCCACCTTCAGCATCATTTTTTAAAAATTTTTTATTTTATTTTATTTTGTACCAGGGATTGAACCCAGAGGTGCCTGACCACTGAGCCACATCCCCATCCTTTTTTATATTTTATTTAGAGACAGGGTCTCGCTGAGTTGCTTAGGGCCTCACTAAGTTGCTGAGGCTGGCTTTGAACTCGTGATCCTCCTGCCTCAGCCTCCCCAGCTGTTGGGATTATTGGAGTGCCCACCAGGCCAGGCAGCATCATTGGTATTTAAACGAGGTGCTGCCACACCACCCTTCCCCTGAGCCCCAAGCAGGGATCCTTGACTTATTTTAAAGGATTTATGATAGACAAGAGCCAGCTGTCATTTCAGAACAACTCCCTGCTAGGACAGTCGGTAGCTCCTCCATACCCTGCACCTGTTTCCGAGAACCCAGAATAAGAGAAAGCAAACTCCTCTCAGGGATTTAAGGTGGGGCTGTTCCTATTGAAAAGGAGGTTACATCTCTGCACAAAATCACACAGGCGTTTTTATTTTTATTATTATTATTGATTTTAAAACAAATTATCAACCTCATAGAAAGGTTAGCTAGAGGGAGCCATTGGGGGAAAATGAACACTGTCGAAAAAAAGGTCACTTGGCCAACCTGAGATGCTTGCAGCTGTAGAAGAATTCAGTAGCAAGGTGTTTTGCAAAATTCGGGGCTGCTGAGGCCCTGGGTGGTGGTGGGGATCTCCTTGTCCAGGCAGGCAGAGCTGAATGCTGAAGGTCCCTCTCTGCCCTGGGCAAGGCAGGTCTTTCAGGGTGCCCCCCAGTTTGTTCATACTCTCTGGGAGCTTTTCTCTGGGCAGGGGGCAGGGTTGCAAGAGTAGGGCATCATGGTGGGGGTGCTCAATGCATATTTCCTGAGCAGCCCCTGGCCCTGCTCTGGAAGGCCTGTGGCCACTGTCCAGCACATCAGCTTCTCCCTGCCACCCACCCATGTCCTTATTAGCAGAATTACAATCCTATATTAGCTCTCCTCCCACCCCACACCCCCGGATGACAGGCCTGGAAGACAGGAGGGACTGGAGCATCTATTCCCATCACCCTGCAGTCCCAGGAAGGACCTGATTTATCACTGATGAGAGAGACTGAGCTCCCACGTCCAAGTTCCATCAAGAGCGTGTCCATTGATATTTATTTTTTTCTTCAGTGCTGGGTGTGGCACCCAGGACGTTGAACATGGTAACCACTGAGCTCCATGTCCAGCCCCAATTGATACAATTTTGCCCAAACTAATAAAAATCATATTTTCCGCCAGGTATGTTGGCACACCTCCGTCATCCCGATGGTTTGGGAGGCTGAGGCAGGAGGATTGCAAGTTCAAAGCCAGCCTCAGCAACTTAGCCAGGCCCTAAACAACTTAGTGAGAATCTGTCTCAAAATAAATATAAATAAAAAATAAAAAGGGGTTAGGGATGTGGCTCCGTGGCTAAGCACTACTGGGATCAATCCCTGATACAAAAATAAATAAATAAATAAATAAATAAATATCTTTCCTTTAGGAGCCTTGCAAAGGCTCAGATGAGTCCCCTCCCAAATCCCTGGACAGGATGGGGGATCTTGGGAGACTTCTCAAGCCTGATATGATTAAAGTGCATTTCCATGAAAATGTAGACAAACACACATGGACTGGTTTGAACAGTGTCCCTGCCAAATCCATGTCCATCTGGAACCAGTATATATGACCTTGTATGGAAAAAATGGCTTTAGCCAAGTGAGGTTGAGTTCATTCCAGACTGGGGTGGGCCCTTCTACAATGACCAGAGTCCTTAAGAGAGAAATGTGTTCAGATCCAGATTCATGAATAGGGAGAAGAGCTACGTAACCATAGAGACTGACTCTAAGGTTGCAGGGTAACCATGGAGACAGAGATTGGAGTGGTGCATCTACAAGCCAAGGGATGCTAAGCACTGGCAGAACCCCCAGGAGCCAGAGAGGCCAGAACATGTGGCTTTCCAGAGGGAACCGTCCTTGCTAACACCTGGATCTCAGATTTCCAGCCACCTGAGCTGTCAGAGAATACAGTTCTATAATGAGCCACGCAGCTTAAGGCACTTTAAGCCACGGGAAACCAACATGCTCTGTTGTGTCCCTTTGGGCATCTCGCACCCGCCATGTCTGTCCAAGAGGAAATTCTTCGGATGAAACCCAGAACCCAGCCACTTCTCCCCCTACCCCCCCCACCACTGCCTGTCCCTGGTGGAGCCTCCACTTTCCATCAGGGGCCACGCGCCCCTTGTCCTGTGCTTAAGTCTGTCCTCAAAACTGCAGCAGATCACCATTGGTTTTGGTTTTGGTTACCAGGGATGGCGGAGGTTGGTGACGTGCACAAAGTTCTGGTGCTCCTTTGCACAGTACGGTGAAGGTCCTGAAGAGCAATGCCTTGTGTATTTCAACCTCGCTGGAAGAGAGGGTTGCGGATGCTGTCACTATAAGGAAATTAAAAAGAAAATGTGTGAGCAGATTACCCTGCTCTGAGTATTGCACATGGTGGAATAATTGAAATACCACACTGTATCCCATAAATACACACCATTACATGTCAGTTTAAATTCTTTTAATAAAAAAGGAGGTGGCGCCAGAGCCATATCCTCCTTTGCCCCCAACCTCCCATCTTAGAGTAAATCCAATGTCCTTCCTGTGGTCCTCAAGGCCCTGCACATCCTGCACTGTGACCTCACTGACTTCACCTCGGCACCTTGTCCATTCCCCGGGTGGGATGCTTTTCCCTAGAGACGCACAGTGCTTCCTTCCCCTCCTTCACACATTCCCCACTCTGTGAGGTCAACCGCCCACCTCCCTGTTCTACCTGCCTCCATAGCTTTTATCATCTGCTTTGCGTTCTATTCATTTAACTTACTTATTCAATCTCTTTCTCCATAGACTATAAGTTCCAAGAAGGAGAGAACGTTGCCTTCTCTGTTTATTATTTCTTTTCCAGCACCTAGAATGATACCGAGCACATAGTAAGTGCTCATTAAATTTTGGTGACAGGGCAGGAAGGGGCTACTCCCTGAAACTTATGTTGCAACCTCATAATTCCTGGGATTTAGGAAATAAAAGACTCGAAGGAAAGGACTTGATGTCTCCTTAGGTTGTCCAGAAGGACAAGGTTTGGGCTAGGTAGTGATGTCCAGGTATGAGGACACAGACAGCATTGTCTGTCTGGAGGAGCTACAGGGCAGCACGATGGTATCTCAGAAACCAGTTCTGGGGCTTGTCCATCTTCAGAGCAGAAGGCTGCTGGGTGGACCTCAAGGTGATGCCTCTGTGCTCCACATTGAGGGCAGGTCAGAGTGTGGAGGTGGGAGACGGGGGCGGGGGGCTGTGCTGGAGGATCAAATTGGGCTGTGACCTGCTTGACTTCTGAGCAAGGGGCTGAGGAGGTGCTGGGGCCACCAGGCAGCGTCTGGGCCGTGGGCTCTTAACCTTATGTGCAGATCCTTGGAGAGAATTCACAAACTTGGAGGCAGAAATTACATATTCATTGTTGCAAACTTTTTTTGGGGGGGGGTACTGGGCATTGAATTCAGAGGCACTTGGCTACTGAGCCACATCCCCCAGCCCTGTTTTATATTTTACTTAGACACAGGGTCTCACTGAGTTACTTAGTGCCTTGTTTTTGCTGAGGCTGGCTTTGAACTTGAGATCCTCCTGTCCCAGCCCCCAAAGCCACTGGGATTCTAGGCGTGCAGAATCCTGGTGTGTCTTCCCATCACAAATCTAGGCCCCCAGATGACAGTGCTGTTAGTAGTATCTGTGACTTTGTGATCTCATAAATCACAAATATTTTCTACAACATGTTCCAATTATGCCGGTCTCTCAAAAAATACCATTTACAGGCCCAGGTTATGGCTCAGTGGTAGAGTGCTGGCCTAGCAGGTGTGAGGCCCTGGGCTCCATCCCAGAAACCACATAAAAATAAACAAATAAAGGTATTGGGTCCATCTACAACTACAAAAATATTTAAAAATATATCATTTACATTGATCATGGTTTCGAAATGATGGCTTATTGAACCTGCTTCTGGGCTCTATTTAAAGGGTGACATATATTACTGTGACCATTTTGATGACTGTATTTCAGCATAATGGGTTTCCTTTGGCATCCTATTATTTTATATCATATGCTTTTGAAAATGTTATTCTAAGCCCACTTGACCTGACGTCAGGGGTTCACAATGCCAAGGTTCTGAAGTCCTAGCAGCTGTTCCCTAGAGAGACCTTTGTGGGTACTAGGGATGGTGGGGGACGCTGTTTTCTGCAGGACAGAGGAAAGAGTAAAGGACCCAGAACAGGCTCCGTGTCCCAGGGTCTACCTTCCTGCAGTACCTAGCGTGTCCAGCAGGTGGCAGCCCCTGCCCAGCCATGCCTCCTGCAGTCTCTGGCACAGCCTGAGCCAAGTCCACATGGGGAAGAAGAGCGCCCCATCCTGGCAGCTGCAGTACCTGCACACGTGTGCTCACACCTGCTCACATGCATGAACACTCACGTACACGCCACATGCACACACATACACAAAGGCAAAACAGCCAACCTGGCAAGCAGCTTTTGCAATATTTAGTCCCTTCCAGGACAGGCCTTTTTGGGACTCTGGTCCTTGGAAGGTCTTTCAAGAAGAAGAGCTCTCCTTGCCTAGCATGTGTGAGGCTCCGGGTTCACACTGCCAAAAAAAAAAAAAAAAAAAAAAAAACAACGTCCCTTTGTTCTGCTTCTTTTTCTTGCCCTGTAGCTTTTCTGAGGCCTCCACAGGTCAGCACAAGCCAACGGCCCCAGCCTCAAAATAATCTACTCTCAGCAGAGGTGGGGAGTGGGGTGAGCGAGCCGGGATCTGAATTGTAGCCTGACTCTGTGACCTTGGGACAGTCAATCTGTCTGAACTTCAGTTTCTTCGAATTACATGATGTAGATAAAGGAGTCCGTTTGGGCGGGGCCCGGCGGCACACACCTGTAATCCCAACAGCTGGGGAGGCCAAGGCAGGAGGATGGTGAGTTCAAAGCCAGCCTCAGCAAAAAAGGTGCTAAGCAACTCAGTGAGACCCTGTCTCTAAATAAAAATACGAAATAGGACTGGGGAGGTGGCTCAGTGATTGTGGGGCCCCTGAGTTCAATCCCCGGTACCAAAACAAACAAAAAATTGTGCATTTGGACAACTTCACAACTAAATGGGCAAAGAGCTTGAATAGACTTTTCTCCAAAGAAGATGCATATCTGGCCAATAAGTGTGTGAAAAGCTGCTTCATGTCATTGATCATTAAGGAGATGGAATCAAAATCACATGAGATGTCATTTCTGTACCCTCTGGGATGAGGGTACAGAACAACCACAAAACAACAAAAAACACCCAGAAAAAAACAAGTCTTGGTGAGGATGTGGATGAAGAGAAACCCTTTGATCAGTGCTGGTAGGAATGTAGCAGAGTGTAGCTGCTATGGAATACGGTATGGTGGATCCTTGGAAAGTTGAACACTATTAACGCACCACCTGGCCATTTCACTGATAGATATCTATGCTTAAAGAACTGAAATGGGGAGTAAAACAGATACTTGTTCATGAATGTTCTTAGCAGCAGTATTCACAATAGCCAAAGCACAGACACAACCAAATGTCCATTAACTGAAGAATGGATTTCACACAAAGAAAAATTATTTAGCCATGAAAAGGAAAGACGGCAAGACACATGCTACAACAAGAATGAGCCTCAAACATGATGCTAAGAAAAAGAGGCCAGTCACAAAAGGTCCTGCATTCCATGATTCCATTTATATGGAATGTTCAGAAGAGGCAAAGCCATACAGAGTGGATTCAGGCTGGTGGTTGCCAGAGGATTGGATTGGGGACTGCAGAACACGGAGTGGCTGCCTCCTGAGGATGCTGTGTTTGAGGAACCAGGTGTGGGACCAGACAGCGGTGGGTGTGCACACATGTGCACAGGCTGAGTGCACTAAATGCTACTGAATTGTTCACTTTCAAATGGTAGTGTTGCGTGTTATGCAAATTTCTCCTCCATTAAAAAGGGCAAGCAGGGTGGGGAATGCCTGTAATCCCAGCAACTTGGGGGGCTGAGGCAGGAGGATCACAAGTTCAAGTCCAGCCTGGGCAACTTAGCTAGACCTTGACTCTAAATAAATAAATAAATAAATAAATAAATAAATAGGGCTGGGGGTGTAGCTCCATGGTAGAGCACCTTTGAATTCAATCCCCAGTACTGGAAGAAGGAAGTGGAGGAGGAGGAGGAGGAAGAGAAGGAGGAGGAGGAGGAGGAAGAGAAGGAGGAGGAGGAGGAGGAGGAAGAGAAGGAGGAGGAGAAGGAGGAGGAGGAGGAGGAGAGGGAGGAGGAGGAGGAGGAGAGGGAGGAGGAGGAAGAGCAGGAGGAGGAGGAGGAGGAGGAGGAGGATGGGAGGAAGAGGAGGAGGATGAGGGGGGGAAGAGGAGGAGGAGGAGGAGAAGGAGGAGGAGAGGGAGGAGAGTAAACAAACACATGCATTTTTCCAAGCATCCAGAGAACATTCTAGAAGTATCCACAGCCCGCCACAGTCCAGCCAATTCAACGTACATTTTCCTCCTTTGCTTGCTGCCCATGGCAAATGGCCATGGTAGAGACCAAAAGTGTTAGATTCTGCAGGACAAGTGAGAGTGGAGACCAGAGAGAACGGCCAACCCTGTCTCTGAGCTCAACTGTCCTCCCCAACCTCTTCAAGATCCCAGCTGGACTCACACAGCCCCTCTCACGCTGGCCTGGCGGGCTCCTGGGGTGAGCGTATTGTTGGAAGGGAAGTTCCCAAGGGAACGCCTTGCTCTGTGCACATCTTTCTACCTGCTGTGTTCCAGGTATCAGGGACTCTGCAGCCCAGGCGTGGGAAAGCCCTGCTGGGACCCTCACCAGGCCCGGGCAGTCCCTCGCCTGCTTCCCAGGGCCTTCGCTCCTGCTCCTCCCTCTGGGAACTCACGTTGACATTTAATCCTAGTGGTGAGACATCAAGATGCCACGAGGTCTCTTCTGGTGAGTGGATCAGTCATTCACGCAGCTTCCCGATTCCTGGGTTCACGGGTTAATGGGTGATGGCCAGAGCACATCTGCTTTAAAGCCAGTTTGCCTGGGTCTCTTTCAAGGTCCTGTCTCTCACCACCTTGGAACTCTGCCAGCAAGAAGCCATTCCCCACGTTTGGCCTCTGGACCTTGGACCAGATCCAGGAGCCCCAATAAAGTCTTTTCTTTATTATAACTAACCTGGTCTGTGGTATTCTGTTGTCAGTGACAGAAAATGGACTGAAGTATCTGCCCTGGGGATACATCTAGGCCTGGGGAGGCCTTTAGAGATCCAGGGTGCACTGACCACTGGGTTCCACAGCAGTCACTTTGGCTCTGGCTGGCTGCCGTCCCCTCCCCCTTAGGCCGGGTTGCCTCTACTGACCACCTTGTGTTTGCTCTTCTTCTCTGTGTACTGCAGATGTGTGCATGCCCCTGTATGTGGAAGGCATATGGACCTGTGTGACTGCTGCACAGGGCACATGGTGGCCTCTGGGTGTGATGGGCTGGGACCTCAGGCAGCAGCAGGACCTCAGGCCCAGGCTCCAGCAAAGGGACGTCTCAGTGGAAGCAGGACTTTCAAGATGGCAGAGGGTGAGGGAGGACCCAGGTGGGTAGGGCAGCTCTAGTGGGGCCTCAGATGGGGCCGACTGGCCATATGTCCTTCTCAGTCTTCCCGTGGGCAACACAAGAGGTCGCAGACCCCCGGTGAGGGTGAGGGCGGTTTCCACCTTCTCTGGCTTGACCTTTGAATAGAATCTTGGGAAACGCACAAACCCAGCTTAATTCTGTGCTTCAGATGGTGGGAGATTCTCCTTGCAAAAAGCCCCACAGGGCCCCACAGTTCATGTTCCCTTTAAATGGCCCTTAGTCTTGGTCTCCAGGTCAGACAACATTCTGGGCTCCAGATGCCCATGTCTAGTTCTCTCCTTGACTTTGCCCATATTCCCTGTCCAGAACTGGACCCAGGTCTCCTCTCGCAGGACTGTCCTCTGAGCTGGAACCTTGCCCATCTGGGGAAACCTCATCTTTGCATTTTCTTCCAGTCATTCCCCAATCCCTGGTGCATTCCCAGGAATGGTCACCAGGGGGTGCCATAAGCTCTTCGAAGAACACCATAAGCTTGTGGATACACAAGCCTGGTCCCCCATTCCCAGGTCCCAGAGCAGAGGACACTGTCAGACAGGAACCACAATCCCTGGCCTGGCTCTTCCACTGGAATGTTTCCCAGGCTGATTCTCAAGGACTCTCCAGAATCTTCAGCACAAACCCCAATTCCCCTGACATTCAGGTCCCACTCCCAGCCCCTTTGGTCTTACTACCTGTTCACTCTTTTGTCATGACCCACGAGGTCTGGGCTGGTTTCCCATCACTATAATGAACTGTCTGAGACCTAACAGCACAAACTGCTCATCTCGTGCCTGGGAAGCAAAAAAGGAAGAGACCGGGGTCCCATAATCCCTTTTGAGGTCATGTCCCCAGTGACCCAAGGAACTTCCCTAGGCCCCTCCTCCTAAGGCTCTTAGCACCTCCTCAAGGAACCAAGGGTAGAGAGACCTTTTAAATCGGGCTTTCAGGGGATACTCAGCATCCAAACTATAGCACAGTCCAAATCACACCCCCTTTGGTCTCAGGGCTCACCCTCACCCATTCAGTCAACAGTCAGAATGCTGAACACAGCCCGAGTCTCGTGTCAGGCACCTTGGCACTTTGCATATTCTAAGTGGAAGAGAATTTGAGGCACAGAGGGTGCAGGGAGGACCCTCACCTCCCCCCATCAGAAGCAGGTCATAGACCATCATGTGAGCCCCACCCCCATCCCTGTATCTAAAGACGGGGGGACGTGGGGGAGAATCTGACACACAGACTTGCTGAGTCCTCAGTTAACAAGGGTTGGCTCTACCTCTTGTCCAGCCCCATTTCCCACAACTACACCATCGTTCACCAAACCTAGAATAGAAACACTCCGGTTTGACTTTTTCTTCATTTCCTTGTGAAAGGTCCTGTGTCATGTAAAACCCACATTAATTACATTTATATGCTTTTCTCCAGTGGATAGGATTTGTGTGTGTGTGTGTGTGTGTGTGTGTGTGTGTGTGTGTGTGCCAAGGAGTCTGGGGGAGAATTCAAAGAGGTAAGAGAAAAAGATATTTTTTCCTCCTGTGTACCCAGCTGGTGCCTCACTATACTACAAGGACAAGGACAATCAGCTGTGCCCAGAGTGACTGCCAGATGTTAATAGTTACTAGAAAAAAGATTAATGACTGCTTTCTGTTTATTCTTACATTTCACAGGCTTTTTTTTTTTTTTTTTGATACAGGGTCTCGCTAAATTGCTGACACTGGCCTTGAACTTGAGATCTCTCTGCCTCAGCCTCCCCAGTTGCTGGGATTACAGGTGTGCGCCACCACACCGAAACCTTCTTGTCATCTTCAAAGTCAACCAATTAATGAGGGCAGTGTTCTTATTCCACTCTTGGTGTTCTGGAAAACAGCTTATTGCAAAGATTCGCCTGCCTTCCCTTTCCTCTAGGGCTGAGAGAAGGCTCAGGGTGCTCCCTAGTTCACCTAGGACAAGACAATGTTATGCACAGACCCTTAACATTCCCTTTCTTTGCCTCAAAAATAGTCGACTGAACTTCTTGTCCCCATTGGTCCAATCAGAGCAAAATGGTGGTTAGCCCAACTTGGATTCAGCTTCTCCAGTTTCTCAGGCCCTGCCAGGCTTCAGGGCAAAACACCCTCGAGACAGGGCCGACCTTCCACCTGTCCTCACACCTGAGTTTTCCTACCTGCAGTTACTCCATTCTATTAAACACAACTCAAAACATTCTTTGTATTTACTTCGTGTGTGTGTGTGTGTGTGTGTGTGTGTGTGCACGCACCTGACCTTTGAGCTGCTGGCGACATGGTCAGAGACCCAGCCCCTGTGGCCAAGGTCTCTTTCTCCCTCACTGGCAGGAATCCTTTGGATAAAGGGTCTCCTTACTAAGCTGCAATTTGTTGTTTTTTGACACTCCTGTTGTTGGAGATTGTTGTTGGTGATTCTCAGGTAACATTGGGAGTCTGTTTACCTCCCTCCCCCAGGCCCCCAGGAAACAGAGGCACAGGATTTCTGTCAACATGAAGACAACTCAGTTGTCCATCCTGACAGTCAGATGGGGTGGTTCCCCTGGACCCCACCAGGTAGCTCTCTCCCACCTCTAGACGCAGGGAGAACCCCTCTTGTTCTGCATTTCAGATACAAGACGGGAAGCAGTGATCCTCTGATACAGAGACCTAAAGGCTCAGGAACCTAATCACACAGTGATTTCACCTACCAGAGAGGCAGAGCCAAGGTCACAGAGCTGGGGGTGGTGCAGCTGGGATTCGAACCCTCAGCCTGCTGGATTCCTTGCAAGCAAGCTTTTTAGACTTCCGGGCAGAGCCACTGGTTCTCAGGCCTTCAGGCGGCCTGCCCATGCCTGGATTGACCAAGTGGAAGCTGGACAAGGAGTTTGGGACTGAGCTGCAGGGGTTGCTGTGACCACTAGGGGGCGCCCAGGCTCCAGCCAGAAGGGCTGGGGCCGAAATCCAGGTTCAGGACCCTACCTCCCCTGTTCCTCTATCCTAGCAACAGCCCTGTGCAGGTGAGGCCAGATGAGCTACCCGGGCTCAAATCCCTGCAAGCCCTGCGACCTTGGACAAGTAGTTTTTCAGCACTGAGCCTCCCTTGCCTTATCTCAGCTGGGAGCAATTATAGCACCTGCTAGCATTGCAGCACCGGCCATGCGCCACACACTGAGGGCAACAGCTGCTATTACTACCATCTACCCCAATCTACAGACAAGGAAACACAGGCCCAGGGAGCCAGGGCTACCTGCACACATTTTTGTGCACAAGGAATGAAACTTCCCCACTCAATTCTGAATAAAAATCTGTCTGGCAGTACTGCTCAGGGACACCTTAAAGCAAAGTTCCAGAACTTTCCAGATCCCCTGAACCAGAGCTCTATGGGGGAATAGAGAGCTCCTTGCAGTGCAGAAGGCTGGAGACAAGGTGACAGAAAGAACCACAGGTTTGATCCCCCAGCTTGGTCACACATAGTTACACTGATATCTCTTAAGCCTTAGTTTCCCTGAAACGAAAGTGTCATGGAGATGGTTGGGCATTAGCTTGTTCCCAGGATCATTGGTCCCAACTTGGAGAGCCGTGACGATAGGACCAGTGGCCAGCAATGTGGTGGGGAAGGGGGAGAAAGAGAATGGGAATCCTAAAATCCCTGGGTCAAGGGGATGGGGCAAGGGACACTGCAGAGATGGAAGGCCATTGCTACCCTGGTCAGTTCAGGGAGCCTGGGCCATCGTGGGCAAATGCTTTCACGGCTCTCAACCTGCAGGACCCGGAGGGGGCCCCACTAACTCTGGATTTTTCCCTAAGTGCCCGGTGACCTTCAGGAGCTCACTCTCAGTGATTTTCCTCCCAGCCTACCCTGCAGCTCCATCTTTAAAAATAGTCGCAGAAGAACCCATTGCTTATTCAATGAGCTCTTTTGTTAAAAAAAAAAAAAAGCAACAAAACCTGCAGCTCCGGTTTGTTTGTTTAGTTTATAAAATGTCCACTGCGATGATCAAAGAGCCAGCTTCATGAAAGAAAAACAGGAGCCCGCGTAAGGAGAGAGGGCAGGGGTGGGGGTGTGCCGCGAGGCCCTGCTGGGCTCTGGGTAGGCTCACGGGCAAATCTCTGCAAACCAAGGACAGTCATTCTACTTCCTTGACCTCAGTTTTCTCATCTGTATGTTGGGAATGATAATCATCATGATAGTAATGTTGGGTGCTGGGATTCAGAGTTGAAGAGGGCATGTGCTGTCCTTTCCTACCCAGCCAGACTTCTGGAAAGAATTGCACCCACCCACCTTCTCCCCGGGCCCTGCTGCCCAGTGCACTCTGACTCCCCATGTGCCTCTCTGAAATTGTTCCTGCCAAGGACATTGAGAATTTTAATGTGGCAAATCTACGATATTCAACAAGTATGTGTGGAGTATTTCCTGTACGCCCGGCGCGGTCCTAGGCTCATCCTGACCGTAGCTCAGCGGGACTGGGGCTGGGCCCACAAATCTGCTGACCCTTGTCCTTGCCCTTCCTATCTCTGGTTGTGCCTTTGATTTCTTGGCTTGGCCTTTGTCTCCAGCGTCCTACCTTGGGGCTCTATACTGAGACCTCTGCCATGTCACCTGCCCTGAATGACGTCACCCTCTTCTGGAGGGCTCCTCCTTGGTGACCACCTCAGGAGAGCCACGGCTTCCTCTCTGCTCTGCAGGCCCCTGAGCACTGCACCCGGCAGAGTGGGGTCTGTAGGTCCCTTTGAGGCTCAAAGCCACTGGGGTGGTTGAGGATAGGTGTCAACTTGCCTGGATTAGGGAGCGTCCAGGTCAAGTGGCCCTGCTGGGTTTGTCTGTGAGCATGTCTCTGGAGCAGACTGGCATGTGGGTCGGTAGACTGGGTGGGGAAGAGCTGTCTCCAGTGTTTGGTGGCCTCATGGAGTTGGTGGGGGGTTCCCAGAACAATAACACAAAGCCACGTTCCCTCACTCTCTCTCTTGGAGCTGGGATGCCCCTTCTGCTGCCCTGGGATATCAGATCATAGGCTCTCTGGCCTTTGGACACCTCGTGGACCCCAGGTTCTCAGGTCTTTCCTTGGACTGAGAATGACGCCATCAGTTTCCCCAGTTCTGAGGCTTTCAGACTTGGACTGAGCAATACTACTGACATCTTGGTCTCCAGGCCATGGACGGCCAGCTTCGGGACTTCTCAGCCTCCATGATCACATAAGCCAATTCCCCAGACAAATCCCCATCATCTGTCTGTCTATCAATCTATCTCTCCGTTAATCCACTAACCATCCACTTATCCATCTATCCATCCATTCACCCCCCCACTCACCCTTTCACCATCTCTCCATTCATCCACGATGAATCTCCTTTCATGTATCTACCTTTACCTATGTCTATCTATCCATCCATTCATCCATCCATCGTGTATCTCCACCCCCTGGTTCTGTGTCACCTCCCCAGAACTCACTATGCCACGGCGAGGTTGCTATTGACCACCCCACTCATTTCCAAGAGCCAAGAACCCAACTGGACAACTACATTTTCCATCCCCCATACAGGGGCGGCCGATGAAATAAAAACCTGTTTTGGGTGAAATTTCGTCAGTCTCTTTAAAAGAAAGACAGTCTCTCTCCATCCCTGCGGCTGCCATACTCATCCAAGCCACTCTGCTGTGCAGGGAGCTTGATGTGATTATCGTGTTTGCCAATTGGCTTCCTTGCTCACTCCATTCCCCCCAACACTGCCCGAGGGATCCTTCCAAGGCAGCAGTATCTGACCCTGCCATTCCCCCAAAACACCTTCTATTGCTCCCCATTATCCAGGAGGTTCAAACTCCACATTGAGCCCATGAGACTTCCAGAACTTTCCAGCTCACCCTCTAATCTTCTTCCCCTGACCCCACGAAAGCCCTATCTTGACACTGTCGTGTGGAAGTCTGGTTTGCTCTTCAGGAGGCTGAGGCAGGAAGATTGCAAGTTCAAGTCCAGCCTGGGCAACTTGGTCAGTCCCTGTCTTAAAATAAAAGCAGCTGGGGCTTTAGCTCAACGGTAGAGCACCTCTGGATTTAATCCCCAGTCCCCCCCCACCACCACTACCCCTCCCACACCACCAAAAAAAAAAAAAAAAGAAAAGAAAAGAAAGGAAAAAAAGAAATCTAACTTGAGTCCATGTGTAATTTAAAAATTTCTATTGGCCACACTAAAAATAAAAAGGAAAACAGCCCAGATTATTTTTTACTTTCATAACGTGTTTTCGGGAAGGCATTCTATCCAAAATATCATCTTATCTTGTAATCAATACAAAACTAATTAATGAGCTATTTTATCTTCATTTCTTTCATTTTGTGTCTTCGCCGTCTGGTGTGCCTATTTTTCTTCTTCCAGTGAATTTCAACTTGAACTCTGTTTGGATTCCATAAAATGTAACAGTTGAAAAAAGTAGATATACGTACCCAAGTTGTTTTCCAAACACAATTACGTCTTCCAATGACGGAAATGAAAGGGCCATTGAACAACTTAATTTTAATGAGTTAACATGAAATCAAATTTGAAATCTGGTTCCTTGGTGGTTCCAGGGTCCAGCCGTTACTGTGGCATCTTGACCAGCGCTGACCTTCCAGCCTTCCTCCACGGGGATGTCTGTTGCACGCTCTGCCTGATGCAGAGTGGCCTTTGAGCACCAGGGGACTGAATTTTTAATTCTGTTTTTCATCGATTTGAATTTAAGTAGCCACGTGCAGCCGGTGGCTACCCTCCTGGGCAGGGCAGTACTTAGCACCCTGCTCCTGTCATGCAGTGGTCCTGTCCCCACACCTTG
Source organism: Urocitellus parryii (assembly GCF_045843805.1). NCBI lineage: Eukaryota > Metazoa > Chordata > Mammalia > Rodentia > Sciuridae > Urocitellus > Urocitellus parryii. Next base: position 32,661,373 of record NC_135539.1, read on the forward strand.
GCCCTCTCTGTTCCTCTGCCTGTCCCACTCACACCTGCCCCTGGTCTTCCTATTGGCTGAGTCAAAAATATCCTTTGGTTGTTGGTTTCTGCCTGGCCTCTTGGTCCTCTACCACCCTGCTTTGTTCTCCCACCCGATAATTCCATGTTTATTATGATAAAGGGCTTAATTTCTCTTCTCAGTAGAGGACCGTGTCTGTCTCTCCACCCTCTATTCCCAGTGTCCTGGGACCAGTACCTAGAGGATGTGCCTGACGCCATGATGAATGTTCATGAGTGAACGCAATCACCTCACTGTCTGGAATTCCACCGTTAGAGACTTCTTCTTCTGTGGTTTTCTCTCAGAAAACACACACACCTTTTCAAGCCAGCAAACTCAATGTCATTGTAATATTAGCGTTTATTGACCACTTACAGCCCGTTAGGCGCAGTTGGGAACGCCTCACACCTATTAACTCATTTAATTCTCACATCAATCCTAGGACGTGAGTAGTAGTCTTAGCTGCATTTTAAAGACATGGGGACTGAGGCACAGAGAAACTTGGTAACTTGCTCATGGTCACACAGCTAGCTGGGATTAGGCAATCTGGTTCCAAAGATCACTGTCAAACCAAGTATGAGAAATCGATTTCCAACTCTTTTCACTGTGACTACAGTAAAAAGTACGTCTAACATTCACACACACACACACACACACACACACACACACACACATACACACACACTCCTAAAAAATGTTTCGTAAAGTGTTAATTATATTAATTCAGGTAATGCATTCTGGTGGGTTCTATTCTAGACTGTTCTATTTTCTTCAATGTCATTTCTAATGTTGGTCGTGACCCACTGAATTGATTTCATGACCTACTCCACTATGCATTTTTATGAACATTCTTTTTTTTTCAAGAACACATAAAAACAAAGAGAACAAAATAATGACCCCCACCAGGAGCCCATCGATCACATTCGACAGTTGTCAGCTTGCAGATAACCCTGTTTCCTTTGTACCCCTGCCCATTTCCTCCGCTGTTATTATTTTGAGGCAACTCCCAGACTTGATATCACTGAGTCTATAAATAGTTCTGATCTCTTTTTCTGTTGTGGCTGCTATAACAAAATGCCACAGACCAGGTGGCGTAAACAGTAGAGATTCATTTTCTCACATTTCTGGAGGTTGTAAGACCAAGATCGAGATTCTGGCAGGGTTGCTTTCTGACAGGGCTTTATTCCTGGATACAGTTGGCCTCTTTGCTATGTCCCCACAGGGGACACAGAGGAGAGAGACACTGGCCCCCTCTTTTTATGAGGACACTACTCCTCTTGGAGCAGGGCCCCTCCCTTATGACCTTACTTGACCTCAGTTACCTCCTTATGGGTCCCTTATAGCCATACGGAGGGGTAGGACTTCAACATAGGAACAAATTTTTGTCCAGAATGCTCTATAATGGTTTTAGCAAAGATGTTCTTCCTCAGTGGAGGGGAGGACAGGGCTGTCCTGTACTCTGGGGACTGGAGTGGAGAGGGGGGACAGAAGGCAGTAAGGTCTGCCCACCTCCCAGTCTAGCGTCCCTGAACCTGGAGAGAGGGAGGGTGAGAAGGAGGCACCCAGACCTGCCTGGCACAGATTTTCTACTGTATCAGAGCCCCAGCTGCAAGAGGGAGCTGTCTGAGGACCCCTTACCCACAGCTCTGTGTCTGGAGGTGCCCTCAGGCCCTGGGGGCTGGGATAAGACCTTAGGAGGCTAGGTTCCTGGTTCCCAGGACACTAACTCGCGGCATGATTCCAGCAAGTGGTTTCTCTCTCTGGCCTCAGTTTCCCCTCCGTAAGACACAGGGCTGCAAGTCAAGCTGCACCAGCTCTTGCATTTCTGGTGTGCTATCAGTTCAGCTCGAGGCCAGGGCTTGGACGTGGGCAAGTCTTTCTGGCTTGGGTTTCTAGAAGGATCCAGAGATGACTCCCTTGGGAAAGAGGAAGGGGTTGCCTAAACAGGGCAGGGAGGGAGAAGAGGGAGGAGAACCTGTCATGGGCCACTCTGATGGAACAGGGGCCTCGAGGCCAGGTAGGAGGGTAGAAGGGCCAGGCACAGCTCCAAGAGGAGGACTGGCCAAGGGACTTCGAGGGCCAGGGTCTCCTTGTTTCAGTTTAAGCATCCGGGGATGTGATGGAGTCTGGAAAAAGCCGCTTTCAGGCAGCGTTGGGCCCCTGACCGTCTGGATGTGACGCTTGGCCAAGGAGCACTGGCCGGCCCAGGACACACCGCATCCCAGGGCAGATGGAGAATTCAGAGAAAGCCAGAGCCTGGTGCCAGACGGGCCTGAAGCCATGTCAGGCTGCAGAGAATTCCCAGGGAGTCGAAGGGACCTGGCGTCCCTCCCAGGCCCTGGATGGGTGCCAAGCCCGACTTTGTTGAAATGTAACAGGACAAGGTGACCCCAAACAGCCGATGGGCTTGGGGTGCTGGAAGAGGCTGGCAGATGGGCAGACACTACAGGTGGGTCTGTGCTGTGACCCCTGCCGGATTCCCCAAGCCCCTTCCCACACTCCCAGTGCCAGCAGGTAGGCCCCAGGTAGGGGTGTACACCTGTGCACACAGTGGGTGCCATCACCTAGGCGGCTGCAATCCTGCCCCTCCAGCTCCTTTCCTAGAGGTATGTTGTCCTGGAAATCCCTGCCATTCGAGGATTTCTTGGATGCTGCAGCCAATTTTCATTCCTGCCATGAAGCTCCTCGGCAGACCCTGCCAGGAACAGCTCTTTCTCATTTATTTCAGGCTCAGGAGAGGCAGGGAGAGGAGAGCCCTGCAGACTCTCCCTGGTGTTTTCACCAACAAGACAGCCTCCTGTGCGTGTACCGCCTGGAAGCCGGGCCCCGCTCCAGAAGAGTCAGGAATAGCTCCAGAAATGCCAGGGCCCACTCCAGAAGAGGCAGGCTGGCTCCAGAAAAGGCAGGGCCCCAATTCCAGAAGAGACCAAGCCTGCTCTAGAAGAGGCAGAGACCATTCCACAAGAGGACAAACCTGGTCCAGGAGAGGTAGGGTCCACTCCAGCCAAGTCTGCTCTAGAAGAGGAAAAACCTGGTCCAGAAGAGGCAGGGCCCACTACAGAAGAGACAGGCTGGCTCCAGAACAGGCCGGGCCTCACTACAGAAGAAAACAGACCTGCTCTAGAAGAGGTAGGCCCCGCTCCAGAAACCTGGTCCAGAAGAGGCAGGGACCACTCCAGAAAGAGACCAAGCCTGCTCTAGAATAGGCAGAGACCACTCCAGAAGAGGCCAAAGCCTGGTCCACTAGAGGCAGGGCCCACTCCAGAAGAGCCAGGCTGGTTCCAAAACAGGCAGCTCCCCTCCCACACTCCAGAAGAGACCAAGCCTGCTCTAGAAGAGGCGGGCCCTGCTCCAGAAAAGGCCAAGCCTGCTCTGGAAGAGACAGAGACTGCTCCAGAAGAGGCAAAGCCTGGTCTAGAAGAGGCAGGGCCCACTCCAAAAGGGATCAAGCCTGCTCTAGAAAGGGCAGGTCCCTCTCCAGAAGAGGCCAGACCTGGTCTAGAAGAAGTGGGCCACTCCAGAAGAGGGCAAGCCTGCTCCAGGAGAGAAAGAACCCACTCCAGAAGTGGCAAGGCCAGGTCCCAAACAAGTAGGACCCAGCGGAACAGAGGCCTTCACTGGGAGGACAAGAAGCAGGTGGAGGTGAGTCTCAGTGCACCCCCATCCTCAACCTGGCCCTCCCTGCCTGTCCCATTCCCAAATCCCCTGTCCTGTGAGGCAGGGGCCACATTTGTGGTAACTGTCCTGTGAGGTGGGCCTCAATTGTAGCTCTGATGTCTCACACGGTCCCACCCATGGAGATGTGTTGGTTTAGGTTCAGTGAGAGTCAGACGCCAATGCAGGGAAGCACAGTGTAGTGTCCCTTCAAAAACTCCTGCCCCCCAGGCCTCGGAGTGTGGCCTGATTTGGAAATAGGCCCTGTACAGAGACATCTGTTTAAAGATCTCAAGGTTCCCGTCATCTTGGGTTACGAGGACTCTGAAGTCAATGGCTGGCGCCCTTATAAGCAGAAGAGAGGACACAGAGACACAGAGGAGAGGTCATGTGACCATGAAGCCAGAGGTTACAGGACGTGTCTAGAAGCTGAGGAGCTCCATGGATTTCCAGAAGTCACTGATTTCCAGAAGAGGCAAGCAGCGGCCTCTCCTCAGAGAGTCCGGAGAGAAACACCTCCCTGACACCGGGGTCTGGGGACTCCTGGGGACTTCTGGTCTCCTGAACCAGAAATACATTTTGCTGTTTATGTGACCTGAAGGTGGTCATTTTCATGGTGTCTCTGGGACCTGGACACAGCTTATAATAGAGAAAATGGGGGTGGGCAGGCTGGGAGAGCTGCTGGATCGGTGCGGAGTCTGACCCCAGGGATGGAGAGAGGGAGGGAAGTTTGTCCACAAATGTCTTCAGCCACTGGGCAGCCTCAGGTGGACTCAGTGAGCCTTTGGGGAATACTGGAGCCAGAATGGGTTCCTGGTCTTCCAGAATGAGTCTGCTGCAGGAAGTCACTGACATAGACAGGTCCACAGGAAGTCCAGCCTCAGGGCCAAGATAGCTTGGGACTTCAGGCCCTGCTGGGGTCCTTCAGGGGATCCTCATGGCCACAGCGTTGAGGGAATGAACGGACAGCGGAAGGAAGTTGCTTGAGGAAGACTGGATACTACTGGAGGGAGAGGTCTTTCTTGAGGGATTGAAATCTGAGACCTGCTGCCACAGAAGCTTCTGGAAGGGAGAAGGCCTGTGTTTGTTTTGAGAGCCGCGTCGACAAATCACATAAACGCACAGCCAGTGAGTCACGCTGCTGCGGAGGCCACACTCCTGCGGCTCCGTTCTCTTAAAATGAGAGAACTTGGTTCCCTCACAGTTTGGGAGATGTGTTAAGAAACTGTCCATGTGGTGCACGTCGGTTATCCCAGCCACTTGGGAGGCTGAGGCAGGAGGATCGAGAATTCAAAGTCAGCCTCAGCCACTGAGGGAGGCCCTGTCTCTTAATAAAATATAAAAAGGGCTGGGGATGTGGCTCAGTGGTTAAACACTCCTGGGTTCAATCCTGGTATGAAAAGAAAAGAGAAAAAGAAAAATAAATAGTCCGTGGGATCTCACTTTCTGACACCAACCCTCATTTCTGACACTGATTGCATATTTGAGGGTCCCCAAGATAAGCCCCCAGTTACAAAATTCACTAGAAGAACTCACAGAGCTCATTGAGAGCCATGAGACTCACAATTATGGTTTATTACAGGAAAAGGACAAGCTGAAAATCAGCTCAGGGAAGAGGCCCGTGGGGCAGAGTCCAGGTGGGCTCCACACGTGGAGATTCCGGCTGTCCCTTCCCATTGGAGTCAGGGGCGGTGCTACCATCTCCTAGCAATGATGTGTGACAAGGTGCAGGGGATACTGCCACCCAGGGAAGCTCACCCCAGCCTTGGTGTTCAGAGTTTTTATGGGAGTTGGATCCCATAGACATGGTGGACAGGCCATGAGGCTGAGAGCCTTCAGCCTCTCTGGAGGTCAAGTTCATTTTTCACCGTCCAAAGCCCCCACCCTAAATCCCACTGTTAAACTATTTGGCAAGGCCCAAGGTCCCCAGGAAAACAAAGACACTCTTAGGTCTCCAGGGAGGACATTCAAAGGACTTAGAGCAGATGGCAAAAGCCATACCTCTCTTTGGACAAGATTCCTTCTGTACTACACACCAGTCAAGGGAACCTGGGCAGTCTTTGAAAGCTCTTGGTACCTTAGTTTCAACATCTGCCAAATGGACCCGTGGATATCTTTCTCGTGACCTTGTCAGGGAGATTATGTAAGACAGTGTCCACATGAACTTCCACTGCCCGGGACACAGCAGGCACTTAACGAGAGAGCTTGTTCGGTGAGTGAATGAATGAATGGGAGCTCCCAGCCCGCCCCCGGCCCCTCCCTGCCCGGCTGGTCCTCAGGAGGGGGAGGGGCTTCAGAGGGCAGGGCTGGCTCAGCCCCAGGCCTGACTCACAAGTGAATCATCCCCAGCCTCAGGGACCAGAAGATCTGAGGGTCCCGGACCGGGGAGGAGGCTTCTTAAAAGGTGAGCTGGCAGCCTGGCTGCCGAGTCAGAGCGGAGCTCATTACGTGTGGCCTTTTTGATGAATTATAAAGGCTCAGCCTCACGCTGAGAATGTAGAAAGAGGGAGGCGAGGCCCCGGGGCAGGCGTATATATTTTATTTCTGAAGGGAGAGGAATTTCTGACTCTTTCCTGGGAGAACCAACCTTCGGGTAGAATAACCAAATAGGGCCGGGGCTGAGAGGTTCTGTGCCGGCGACAGGAGGGCTGGCTCCTCAGGGAGGGCGCAGCAAGACCGGGGCTCAACTGCTTCTTTCTGAGCCCGTGTCCAGGGCCATGTTACCTGCTGGAGGAGAGAGGGAGAAGACTCCGATCTCCTCCCCAAACCTCCAATTTCCTCCTTCCGGCCTTCCCATCTCTGTGGATGGTGACTCTGATCTACTAATGTCTCAGTGCAAACCTTGGTGTCACCCTGAATCTATTTTTTTTTTCAAATCCCACCTCCAAACTCTTGACAAATCCTGTTGGTAACCATCACAGTTCATCCAGAACCATCCCACTTTGCCCCACTTCTATGGTGCCCACCCTGGTCCAAGTCATTCTCATTTCTTGCCTGGATCATTGCGGTCACTCCTGCTGTCGTCACCTCAAAGTCTAGTCTCAGCCCAGCAGCCTGTTAAGATCTAGGTGGGTTATGCCACATTCCTACTCTAAGTCTTCCTGGTCTCCTAGTCTCCCTCAGAGTCCTGAGCTGCTGCCTGACTTCACTCCTTGCTCATCCTTCTGTACTGTGGCAGGGGACTTCCGGGGCAGCAGAGGTCAAGGGTGTGGGATAAAGATGCACAGACAGGTCCTCCCAGGCTGGAGATGCACATCCTGTGATCAGGAACCAGAGTAGCATCCTGGACTCTGAAGGTAAGCAGGGGCCCCCTCTGCCAGTGTACCTGTGAAGAAGCAGACATCTCCCCGTTGGAAATATATTGACCGCTATTGTGTTTCATGATGGCAGTCCAATCTCAAAGAAAACCCTTTCTAAACACACGCACACACTGTTTGGCTCCAGATTCTTTATCAGACTCGATTCATTTCACCTGAACAACAGCCCACGAGACAGGGCACTACTGTTGTTTTCAAATGTGTGCATTTTTACTATTTTCTCTTTGGCATCATTGCAAGTATGGTCAGCCACAGATAATTCTTTGGAAATTCTTCCTGGGACGGGCAGACAAATGTGAAACCTTAGATGTGAGCTGGGGTGGAACACAACCCTCAGTTTGTTTGATCCAGAGGACTTGACAGCCACTTAGCCTCAGAATGAATTTGGATGAGTTGCTGTTCCACCCTTTCCTGGTTGGGTGTGGGGGTACAACCAGACAGCAACTGTGCAAGCCCCAAAACTTGCTCATCATGGGACAATATTGTCATCGCGACACTCACGGCAGCCATGCCGGGCCCTCTGCTCAATGCTTTGTGTGATTTGTCTGCTATAATTCTGCCAATGACCCAGCAACTTGAAAGATGGGAGCTCTGTTTTACAGATGAGGAGACCAAGGCTCAGAGTAGCTGAATAGCTCACTCCAGTTCTCTCCGCCGCAAAGCTGTAGAGTTGGCCTTGATCTTGGGAGATTCACTTTGATCCCTTTCCCACTCATCCCCACGGGGGCTTTCTGTCCAATGCAGGGAAGATGTGCACACTCATGGGTGAATCGGGGATGTCCCCTTCCCCTCTCTGCCTGGTGAGGAGCCCAGGCACTTCTACGTGGCTCTGGTAGATGACTCTCACCCAGTTCAGCCTCTTGCACCTGTTCCCTTCTACATTTTTGCCAAGCTCTGTGCCCCCAGGTCCCCTGTCACAGTCTTCCAGCAGCCCAGCCACCCCTTATCCTGACTCTCCAGGCTCTGCCTGGGGACCAGTTTCCAAAAATAAACATTAACTCTAGCACATGGCTGAAGGGCAGGACAGCTGGGAATCAGGGGGGATGGCACTGCAAGACAGTCAGCAGGCAGCTCTCAGGGATGGAAAATTTTACCCGAACACTTGGAGGTGTGGCCCAAACCCTCTTCTGACTCCTATCTGGGGATGGGCATCTGGGACATCTTGTCTCCCCGCATCCCACCTGTAACCTCTGAGCCGTGGTGAGAGGCTCTTCTCTTTGCAGAGGCAGATCTGTGCGGGGTCATAAAACCTAATACAGTCGCCTCCAAGAGGCTATTTTAATAAAAGTCATTCTACACCCTTCTCAAGACAGGCTTGTCTGATGAATAGCTTGGATGAGCCTAATAAAGTTATAGGTGAATGGAAATTAGGTCTTTAATGGGTCCAGTCGCAGCCAGGGGTGGTTCGTGGAGCCTTTTTATGAGACCAGAATGGAATTCCCCCTCCTTCTATATTCCTTTAATTCCACCTTGGAGCAAAGGTTCTCACAGCTAAGGCTAGAATATTCTGCAAATCTCCAATCCTCTGATCATCCACCTCCTTTTTTTTTGGGGGGGAGGGGGTACTGGGGATTGAACTCAGGGGCACTCAGCCACTGAGCCGCTTCCCCAGCCCTATTTTGTATTTTATTGAGAGACAGGGCCTCATTGAGTTGCTTAGGGCCTCGCTTTTGCTGAGGCCGGCTTTGAACTCGCGATCCTCCTGCCTCAGCCTCTAAAGCTGCTGGGATTACAGGCGTGCATCACCACGCCTGGCACAAGCAGTCTGTTTTCACAAGGTTTCCAACTTGCAACCTTGGTCCAGACTGGGTTTTCCAGCCTCCCACCTCTACTTCCTCCTCCACATCTCGCTCTTCCACAGGGGGCAGGTCTAGTCTGTGTATGGGGTTTGCAAATGTCCTGAGCAGTGGAGTCTCGTGCACCAGCAGGGGGTCCCTTTTGGTGACTGCTGGTTTGCATTGAGCTTCTCCAACATCACATGGAATATCGCACATGGAGGTCCCTTGGAGGTTTCCAAGTCCCAGGCAGCCCTGGAGCGGGGTGGGTAGTTATGTCTTGGCAGAAATGTTGCCCCAGACCAGAGAACCAGAAGTTTGCACAACCAGAGTGAGGACCTCAATCTCTCCACCCTCCATGCTTCACCAGGCTGCTACTCAGGTTGGGAAGATGTCCTGGGATGATTGGGGGGGGTCCTCTTGCTGCATTGGGGTCCTCTTGAGCTGTCCCTTGAGTACTTGACATAGAATGTGCTGTTGGGTGAGGCTGTGGCTGTTCACTGTCTTTCGAAGACCCAGAAAGCACATTCTGTGTAAGTTAGAATAAGGAAAAATGGAAATTTTTCTGAAAATGACCCGAAGGTAGTTACTCATAGTTTTCAGAGTACAAACATTCACAGGACTTTCTTCAAGTCCCCACAGGGGCTGCCTCCCAGGCAGAGGGTTTCAGAGCTTCTACAACTATGACGTGTGAATGATTGGGCAGATGAAGCCAAGTTCCTGGCAGAGATAGCTCTGCATGCCACATTCATTTCTCAAGTTCATCTGCCGGTTATCATCTTCGGGGTTGCTGACTCGAACATAAAGCTCATACCAGGGATTGAATGTTCTCACTAAAACTCCGGTTGAAAGTGATCCTCATTGCCCAGGGTGGTGGCGCACGCCTGGGATCCCAGCAGCTTGGGAGGCTGAGGCAGGAGGGTGGCAAGTTCGAGACCAGCACTTAGCAACTTAGTGAGGCCCTAAGCAACTAAGTGAGACTCTGTCTCAAGATAAAAAATCCAAAGGATTGGGGATTTGGCTCAGTGGCAGAGCAACCCTGGGTTCAATCCCTACTGTTCCCTCCACAAAAAAGGGATCCCCCTTATGAGGCAGTAAGAGGTGGGACTAGCTGAGCCCTTTAAGAGGCGATTAGGTCCTGAGGGCCCGGTTCTCATGAATGGTTTAATCTGCTTATGGATTAATGGATTCATGATCATCTCAGGAGTGCGTCTTTAACAACAGTCCTTTTGGCAAGGTCTCTTAATGTGTCCCTTTTGCTGTGTGATGCCCTATGTCACCTCAGGACTCTACAGAGTCCCCCATCAGAAAGAAGACTCTTACTAAATGCAGCCCTACGACCTTGGAAAAGGTCAGCTTCCAGGACCAAAAACTGAATAACCCTTTGTTTACTTATTTTTTTTTTGTGGGGGGGACTGGTTATTGAATCCAGGGTGCGCTATCATTGAGCTACATCCCTAGCTCTTTTTATTATTATTATTATTTTCATTTTGAGACAAGATCTCCCTAAGTTGCTGATGCTGGCCTTGACCTTGAGATCCTCCTGCCTCAGCCTCCTGAGTCACTGAGATTACTGGTGTGCACCACCGGGCCTGGCAACCTTTGTGTTTTAAATGTGGTGTTCAGTTAGAGCAACAGAAAATGGGGCAAGACACCTCAGTGTCCTTCCACTGGCCAGGAACAGCGTGCCAGAGCCTGGGGATTCCAGGATGAGTTACAAGTGGAGTTCACGGCCAAGGGCAGGAGGCAGACGTGATGGAGACACAGGTTCTCAGTGTCCAGGCTGGGAATACAGCCAGGAGGGGCCTCAGGGCAGCCGAGGAGAGCCAGAGACCAGACCTACAGGAGGGGGACTGGGTGAGACTTGGGGGGTCACTCAGCAAAGGCTGCTCAGAAGGAGGATGCTGAGGGTTCTCCACTTATTGAAAACTTGGGATCATTTCTATTTGACCTTGGAACCATCTATGCAGAGACAGTCTGCCAAGACCAGATTGCAGGGAGAGAGTTCAAAAGGTGCACATTTGTAATTCAATAATGCAGCTAAAACTTGGTGTAAATTCTCTCTCTCTCTCTCTCTCTCTCTCTCTCTCTCTCTCTCTCTCTCTCTTTTGTACTAGGATTGAACCCAGGGGCACTTAACCACTGAGCCACATCCACAGCCCTTTTAAAAATGTTTTAGTTAGAGACAGGATCTCAATGAGTTGCCTAGGGCCTCACTGCTGAGGCTGACTTTGAACTCGTGATCCTCCTGCCTCAGCCTCCTGAGCTTCTGGGATTACAGGCGTGCGCTACTGAGCCTGGCTAAATTCCCTCTTAATTTCCTTTCTTGGCTTAAAGAAAGTCATTTATTCAGTATGAAACCTTTACACTATGTGTTCTGTGTGTTAAGAGTAAATGTAATTGAATATTGGTTAAAAAAAAATAAACACCCAAGTTTTCCAAAACATAAGAACTTATGTCAAGCACTTTTGGGGCGGATGGATCTAGCCAGCTGGGGAGTGGGCTGGTATGGCCGGGTGGCAGTGTAGTGGTCCTGACTGCCCGATGAAATCACCTGACCTCGACAAAATCCTAGTGCCATGATCACTACCCTCTGCCACCTGTCACTAGATGCCCTGACTTTACTGGCCTGGATGGGGCTTGGGCATGGGGATTAAAGCAGGTCTCACTGAGGATTTCACTGGCAAAGCCTCCAGAGGCTGGTGTTGATGCTGGGACAGTTGGGTTCCACTTCTAGTTCTGGCCCTGTCTTGCAGGGTGACATTGAGGTCCGCAGGGTGCCTTTCTGAGCCTGTTCTCCAATAACTCCCTCTATCAAGTGCATTTTGAGGAACACTGGTGACCAGTCACCTCCCATCAGCAAAGATGGGCATTCAGGTCTGCATGAAGGCCACCCAGGAGGAAAGGGTCCCCTCTCTCCCTCTGGTCCCCTCTCCCTCTGGTCCACGGCTCTCTGGGACCCTCTTGATTGTGTCTGGCTCTCTTGGCCCTGCACTGCGAGGCCAGAGACCTTCTCAGAGTTTCTGGTCCTTTCAAGAGCCTCTTCCGGTGCACCAGGAGGGGGTGGGCGGCAGGGTGTGCAGGCCGGACTCCTGTGCTTTGGCCTACTTTCCTGGCTGGCTCTGGCTCTAGCTGCAGCCCAGGGGCCTAGGGAGCTTGTGATCTGTCTGGTGCCATGAGCCACTTTTGACCGTGCCCCAGTTTCTCCAGCCTGGGGGTTCAGCGGCCCTCCCTCCCGTGGCCTGGAGAGGCAGAAGCGGTGGAAACCCCTGGTGGGGCATGGGTTCGGTTACCATGGCGATGCTCCATCTCTCTCTCTCTCAGCCCCCTGCCTCCTCCTGCTGGGCAGAGATCCAGGCTCAGACATGGACCCTGCTGGGAAAGGGAGCCTGGCTGGGCCACGACAGTCACAGTGTCCCACGGGTGTCGAGTGCATCTTCTGGGCTGGGCTGCCTATGACTCCTCTGTGTGTGTGGGGGGGAGGCTGGACAGTCATCGCTGTAGACAGCTGGGGACGCTGCCCCTGAGCACATTCACTGGCCCAATGGTGACGCACTGTCAACGATTTGTCACGTGAGACGTGGTCCTGGCTGGTGTCAGAAAGGCTGTGTGGTCACAGTCTGTGTGGTGGGTCTGGCTCGGAGCCTTCTGCCATGGAGAGGGAAGAAGAGCATGAGGAAGGTGACAGACAGTGGTCCCTTGTCTGTGGGTTCACTTGTGCCCCAGATCTGGCACCTGTCCAGTCTCACCTGGAGCCTGGTGACACCTTGATTGTGCGTGCCTCCACACACCTCCCCCGGCGTCCACCACAGCCTGAGCTCCCACATGGGGCAGCTGAAACAGAGTGCTGAGTGGGCTCAGTGATACCTGGTCACTCAGGAGGTGATGGGTGCACACCCTGGGTCAGAGGACTGGGAACAACACTTTGCACAAAGTCAGACCGGTTTGCACTGGAGAATCGATCCAGGTGTTGATTAGCTGTGTTACTTTGGGAAAGTTACTTGACTGCACTGAGCTTCATCTTCCTCCTCCAGATACTGGGGCTGGTAGAGTCGGAGCCCATGTCCTAGGATGGTGGTGGAGAGGATGAGCTGGTGCAGTAAAGGGGTGGGCGCTCACACCTGCAGTGATACATGTGATTAATAATCCCGTGTTGATGGGTACATGTGGCTTCTGGCCCCAGCTGGTCCAGTGAGGAAGGCAAATCAGGCCTGGAACTTGACTCAGGTCTCTGCAGTGAAGATCCTGCATCAGTTGTGGCCAAGGGGAGGGCCTTTGTACAGAAAGATGAATCCTCTGATTTGTCAGTGGGATCCGAGCTGGGAGGAGTTAGGATTCGTATGAGCCTCCATCCTCCCACCAGGACCCTCTTGGACTGTGGTTTAGCACATTGATGATGACCTGGGCTTTGGCAAAGTTGCCCTGAGTCCTTATTCTGTCACTGTATCAGCTAGAAATTTTCATAAAGTGCCACATAACAAACCAGCCCACCTGGTGGTTCCCAATAGTAAGCTTTTATGTCCATACTCATGGGTCTGCAAGATTAGCTGTAGGTCCCTGGACCAGGCTAGGTTTGACAGAGTGGCTCTGCTTCAGGCAGCAGGTGTGGCTCAGGTCTGTCCTATTCCAGGGGAAGTGCTTCTCATGGCAATAGCATAAGAAGAAGGGGGCCAGCCCCATCAGGCAAGCACATTTTGAGCCTTTGCTCCTCTGACATGGGCTCACATACACTTGGCAGAGTCACCTGTGTAAGCCCAACACCAATGGGGAGGGAGAAGTAAACCCAGTGATCCCCCTTTATCTGTGGTTTTGCTTTCTAGGGTTTCACTTACCTGCAGTCAACCAAGTTCTGAAAATATTAAATGGAAAGTTCCAGAAATAAACAATTCAAAAATTTTAAATTGTGTGCCCTTCTAAATCGTAGGGTGCAGTGTCACACCATCCCACTCTTCCCCACCCAGAATGCGAATCATTTCTTTGACCAGCATATCCACGGTGTATAGGTTATCCTCCCGTTAGTCATCGATATCAAGTGGCGCCCTATCACAGAACATGTTAAAATAACCCTCATTTTACTTAATAATGTACCCCAAATTCAAGAGCAGTGATAGGAAGGAGGTACTGGGGCACCAAACATGGAAGGAGAGATTATGCAGAGCACATAAGAAAAAAAAAAACCCAGCATATACAGGAATGGGTCCACTCGGACCTCTAATTATGAACCAAGGGGCCCCCTGGTTTGCTTCCTGGGTGGGCGTTCCTCACCTTTATTTCTCCCTATAAGTCCTGGCTGGATTCTGTTGACTGTGGATCAAGTTCTCTCTTCTCTGCGCTTGTGTGGGAATTCCCTGCGCAGATCCCGTGCACGGCCACCACCGTGCCAACCCCCCTCCAGACGCGCCTGTCCCCCATGCTTCCACAAGTTTTCTTTCCAAAGTGCTGGGAGGAGAGTTATTGATCCCTGAGGCACTCATCCAACCTGGTTGCAATTCTCAACCTATAATTAGATGCCTATTGTTTACCAGGACCTGCCTGGGTACCAGGGGACCCAGTGTCCCATCAGATGCACCCACAGGAGTAGGGGACACCTGGGCTGTTGGGGGAAATCCCACCTGCATTTCTTGGACAGACCTCTGTCCTGGCCGGTAGCCCATCTTTAGAACCACCTGTATACATTTTCAACGCCTCGGCCCAGGGGGCATTCATCTTTCTGGTATCCACAGCAAACAGTTGGCATCGGTGCAAGATTCAGGCTGGAGCCAAGTGGCAGCTTTTCCACAGAGCACTGCCACCTCGGGGGGAAGTTCCAGGGCCTGGCAAGGCTTCTGGGGGTGCCCGGAAAACCCCCGTTTCATAACCGGAACCAGCGTGGCCCCCATGGAGCCAGCCCCACACCCCACGAGCCGTGGTCCTCCCAGGCTGGAGAATCAGAAGTCGGCCTTTTTTTTTTTTTCCCCCTTAACTTCTGCTGACAGCCCGAGAATCCTGTGATTTATACGATTAATATGAGAAGCAACATCATTATTCTGTTAATATATTATTCATTTCACTGGTGATCTATTCTCCCCACACCCAGCTCTGTGAGTCAATTTTCCCTCCCTGCAATTTTAATAGAGCTGCATTTTAAATGGGGAGAACAGTACATTAAACATGTATAAGATGTAATCTCATTTAGAATGCTCTCTTCCAGCCGATCCGCCTCATAAGCATAAAAAACAATGCTGCCTCCTCTTATCGGGACCCACCCGGGTGGGCGGGAGGTGGCTGAGAACAAAATCCTGTCTCTCATTAAGGTATGTGCTGAAACTTCTGATGTGAGCCTTCTCCTGGGTAAGGGGAATCAGCTCTGTCCCAGGGCATGGAGATGAGGGAGGCCCCTCTCCCTCTTCAGATGTTCCCTCCATTCCTGCCAACCACACCCTCTAGAACATCACTGCAGAGAAAAAAAATCACAGAAGGGGTCCTCTCCAAGAGAACTGGACCTTCGTCTTTTGCTTAATTAGAAAGTATATTTGCGCCAATAAGCCTTTTTTCTTTATAGAGTATCTAGCCTCAGTTATTTTGTTATAGCAAAGAAAAATGGACTAAGACAGGGTGCATACCCAGCCTTGTCTGGCCCTGTCTGTGATTTAGGCTCAGTGGCTCACACCTATAATCCCAGCGGCTCAGCGGCCTAATCTCTTAGGCAGGAGAAACTCAAGTTCAAAGTTAGCCTCATCAATTTAGTGAGGTTCTAAGCAACTTAGCAAGACCCTGTCTCTAAATAATATATAAAACAGGGCTGAGGATGTGGCTCAGTGGTTAAGTGCCCCTGGGTTCAACCCCCAGTACCAAAAAAAAAAAAACAAAACAAGAAAGTACATTTGGTGGCTTCAGCCTCTTTTCTTTGGCAGTACTAGGAGTTGAAAGCAGAGCCTCGCACTTGCTAGGTAAGCGCTCTACAGCCCAGCTACATCTCCAGCCCTTTGGACAAATTTTTATTTTCAGACAGGGTCCAGGCTGCCCAGGCTTCCCCTTGAACTTGGGATCCTCCTGAGTATCTGGATTACTGGTGTGCACCAACCACCCGAAATCCAACCCGGTCCAGCACAGAGCTGTCCCAACCAGCCAACGCTGGCGAGATGCAATCCTCATGCAAGCTGAGGCGGCGGCAGGCCTATGGGAGTTTTGAAAGGTCCCAGAGCATTGGGTCATTGTCCTGACTGCGGTGATGGTATGGAGGAGCTACTGAAGAACCCACCCAGTGTGTTCGGACCTTCACTGGCTCACCCAGTTTGCAGCCAGGAGGTGGTCTACGCTCTGGTGAGGGTGCTCTAGAGGCACAAAGACAGGGTAAGGCGGGGTAGGAGGGTGGCAGTCCTTGGGCCGGAGATAGTCCTCTTTACCCCTCAAGACCTTGTCCAACTGGCCCTGTGCAGGTCGTGACTGAAGGACAGCCCTGGCTCTCAGAGAGGATCATGAGAGCCACAAAGGATGACTGAGAACAAAGCAGTGTCTCGGAGGAGAATGGAGGCCTGCCTCGGTTTGGGTCCACATAGAAGCAGTCCCCAAGAGAAGGAGTCTAGTGCAAGTAGTTTATTTGGAGGTGCCCAGGAAGGCCAAGAAGCTGGTCCTGAGACAGGAGAGACTCGAGCTGGAGCGTGCTCTGTCTGGACGTGATCTGAAAGTGTTTCCCAAGGGCTCGGGTACTGGCAGCTCCATCCCCAGGGTGACCATGTTGAGATGGACCGATGTGGGTCTGGAACCCTTTGGAGGTGGGCTGAGTACTAGATGCTCAGTTCATGGGGACTGCTGTCCTTGGAAGGAATTAAGTAGTTCCATGAGAACAGGTTGTTAAAAACGGTCCTCCCTGGGTTCTGGCTTCTTCTCTCACGATGTGATCTTTTCCTCTTGCTGTGATGCCATCTGCTAGGATGTAATCGAGTCAGGGGGTCTTTTGCCAGAGCTGGTGTCATTGCTGTTTGAACTTTCAGCCTCCCAAACTGTGAACTCAATAAACCTCTTTTCTTTATAGAGTACCCAGCCTCAGTTATTTTGTGATAGCAAGGAAAAAAAGGACTAAGACAGGGTGCGTGTCCAGCCTTGTCTAGCCCGGTCTGTGATTTAGCCGTTACAAAACTCTTCTCTGCTGGGAGATGAGCCTGGCACAGCCATCCCCAGGTCAGCAGCTTCCTTTCTTCCTCTTCAAGCTCCCACAGCTTCCCCCACCATTGATTCAGCCTGCGGGGATCCTCCAGGCTAGGAAAGGGGATCCCAGACGGTGAATGTGAGCGTTGGCTCCTGGAAACATGGCAATGACATTGGAGACGGTTTCTCCATCTTCTTCCCTCAGGTCTGCTTCTCTGTGTGCCTCTTAGTTCCCAGTGTTTGGAGATGCTTCTCCTCCCTTTCAGGTCGGAGCAGACTCTATAGTGTGGTGCCCCCATCCCATCTCCCAATCCCCTCTTCCCTGTTCCATGAGAATGAGCTCCTGAGTGAAAGGAGATTCTGGCCTCAGAACCCAACCCTGGGCCCATCGTGGAGTGTCCCATGGATGGTGGCCCCTCCCCAATGCATGGACCCTGGAGTGGGGGAGGGGCCGAGGCCACCGGAGCTGCAGGGTGTCCCCACCCTAGCCTGCAGTGGCAAAGCCTATTCCCAGATCTTCTGGCCCTCTTGGCACCCATGTCAAGCTGATGGAAGATTCCAGAAGGGGGAGATTTACATCTCTAGGGAAGGTAGAAAACCCTTTTACCCATGTAAATCTCTGCCCCGCCATCAGCTCTATAGAAGGAAAGGGGAAGTTTCCCCACACATTTTAACTTCTTTAGTTAATTTAAGGGGAATGTTTTTTCCCCTCTCAGTATCCTGGCTTCTTACAGATGACTCAGCCTGTGCTTGGTGCCAGAGTGTCTCACCATGCTGTTCTGCAGTTCACAGGGTCCTCGATTCAAAGCCCGTTTCTTCCTCTTGTCAGCTACGTGGCTGTGTCAGCTTGCTGTTGCTATAACGAAACACCTAAGATGATTAGCTTATAAAGAGAAAAGGTTTATTTTGGCTTACGGCTTCAGAGGTTCCAGTTCATGGTTGATTAGTCCTGTTGCTTTGGACTTGTGGAGAGGCAGCACATCATGGTGAGCGGACATGGTGGAGAAAACTGCTCACCTCACAGTGGCCAGGAATCCAGAGAGAGAGAGAGGAAGGGGGAAGATTCCGGTCTCAAAATCCCTTTCCAGGACATATCCCTAAGACCTAAGACCTCCCATTTGGTCTCACCTCTTAAAAGTTTTCACTACCTTCCACCAGTACCAAGCTTGGGACTGAGGCCTTATCACAGGACACTTTGGAGGACAAGTCACAGCAGGGGCCTTTGGCAAGCTACTTCCTCTCTGGAAGGTTGCTTTCTTTGGTACAGGACGGGGCCACTCATAATATGACCTCTTCCTCATCGCGTGCACAGTTAGTGGAACCGGGCACCCAGAGAGTGGCCCACTAGGACATCTGGGTGACATGGCTTATAATCCCCCCTTTCTGCTTCTGGCTCATGAGACAGTGCGAAGGGTAGGCTGGAAGGGCGGGTGTTCCCCAGGCTGCAGATTGTCTCCTCTCAGGAAGGGATTAGGCTCTGGACAGAAGGGACCGCGGTGGGATGTGGCCCTGGGGTTTGTGGGCTAGCCTGGGAACCTGGCTGTCTGCATGCTGGGCTCACCCATGCCCAGGGGCTCCTGGGGATGGGACAGTTCTCTGCTGGGCTCACATCAGGGGCTCCTGTGAGATGTCCTGGCACAGCCAATGAATGATGGCGAGCTGAGAAGAAGCTCATGGAAGAAAAAGTTCTCCCTTCCTGCCTTCGTGGTCCCCACGTGGGCCTGCTGCCTCCCCAAACCTCCCTGGATCCCTGAGAAAACAGCATCTCTGCTGTGTGGCCTCTCGGGCTGCAGCCCGGGACCCGAGGCTCGTGGTTCCTCGTTGTCTCTGCAGGGCTGCGTCTGCGGCCCAGCCTGGGCTCTGGTCTCCTGGGCAGGTTGGTCTCTTGGGTTCCGTGTGTGGCAGATGTGGCTACTTGGCAGGAGAGACTCCTCAACCCTTGTGATCTGGGCTTGGAAACCCCCGAGTCCTTCCCAGGCCCATGTAGTCACCTGCCTTCCTCCTCCCCTCTCCCCTCCACCGTCTCCCCGTCCTGTCCTCCCCCCACCCCAGCACCTCCACTCCACTCTGCTAATGAGTCCCAGGGAGATGTCACCGTGCCCGGCTCTGCCTTTCTGATTGGTGGACCAGAGGCCCTGAGAGCCCTTGGCGTGTTTGGCTCGGCTGAGTGCGGCCCTGACTTAGTGTTTCCATAGTGATGTCACCTGTGGCAACAGCCCTGGCTCATTGCCAGGACAGATGACAGCCATGACAGCCAGTCAGAAGTGCATGCAGAGGCACCTGCAGCTGCAGGGGACAGGGACACTGAGTAAGGACAGATTTCCTGCCCCTCTCTGCTCACTCAGGGTCCGGCCTGGAGTGCTGTGCCCCAGTGGACTCTCCATCCAACTTGCCTGGACCACCCCAGCAGGGGACATAAAGATGCAAGAGGAGTCCTAGTTGGGGACTTAAGGTGGAGGGGCAGGCCAGGCCAGGATGCTGCCTTCCGGAGCAAACTTGGACAGGACTGTGTCCCCTGTGGCCAAGTTGAGGGCTCTGGGCTACCTCATGGAGCTGCAGGGTCACTCCGTCTCCTGGATAGCAGGTGTGAGCTATCGAGGGCTTGGTTCCTCTGGGGACAGGTGCCATCACTGTGCTCCCTGGGTCTTTCCTCCCCACAGTCCAGGGTTGGACACGGGTCCTAGGCCTTCCCTGGGGTTCTCTCAGGGTCTGGACCAAGGTCCCTGTGCCAAGTGGCTTCTCTGTGTGGCCGCTGGCTTTGATGGGGAGAAGCTGCACATCACGGTCCCAATGGCCCTTGTTGAACTTTATCAGAAGGGCCTGCTGTGGTCACATGGGGACCCCCGATCTTGCAGCTTCCTCAATTCTTAGTTCCAAACAGTGCAGACAGACCGCAGAGCAGAGGCGGCTAGAGACTGGGAGCTCCCCCGAGGGCCTCTTGCGCTGCGCCATCTTGTCTCAGTTCAATATGCTCCTGAGGTCACTTCCTGCTGACCTTTGCTACAAGATTTCCCTTGCTTCCTCCCTTCCTCCTTCTCCTCCTCCTTCTGAAGATTTTAGCCTCGCGAGAGGTAGAGCGTGAATGACTGCTCTTTTGCTTACTTATCTGTCATGGAGCAAATGACTTCCAAAGAACCATGTAGCTATTTCTCCTGGTCCTGGGGCCTGGCTGGGCTCGGAAGGGGCAGTTCTGCTGATCTTAGAGCCTCTCAGTGCTGTGGTCAGATGGTGGTCGGCCTAGGTCCCTGCTAGGCTTGACTGGGACAGCTGGGCTTCTCTCTGGGTCTTGTTTCTCCATGTGCTCTTCCTGGAGAGCCCCTGGACTTTTTAGAGAGTGGCTGTGGGGGTTTGGTAAGGGTTTTGTGTTCCCCAAAGGTTCACATGAGGAAAGCCTGGTCTTCACTGTGGGCGATGTTGGGAGATGGTGGGACCTTAAGAGGTAGGTTAATTAGGTCATTGGAGGTACCTCCTGCAAAAGGGATTTACTCAGTTCTCGTGGGAACCCTGTTAGTCCCTGAGAAAGGCTGATCATAAAAAAGGCATGACTCCCTTCTCTCTGGCTTCCTGTTTAGCCATACGGCCCTCCCTCCCAAAGGAGTCCCATCTTGATGTGATTTGTTATGAGGCCCTCACCAGAGCAGGAACCATGCTGTTTAGACTGTCTGCCTCCAACACTGTGAACTAGATGAACCTTTTTAAACAAAATGACCAACCTCAAGTATTTTGTTATAAAATGGAAAAATGGCTGGGTCAATGGCTCAGAGCCCTTGGCTCAGAACCCCAAAGTGCAGGTTCCAACAGGGAAGAAGTTGAAGGTCAGAGTCCTGGATTTCTAAAGGCTAGACCCGGAATATTCTGCCACAGACTAGACACGGGGTCATTTGGGGTGAAAATCCAGTGTGTCCCAGTTAAATCTCCTGGGCCCCAGCACGTTGGTCCGTCAGGGGTTGGAGAAGTGTTTGGGTTAGTGGCTTCCAGTGTTCCCAGAGGATGTGCGGGGACTGCCTCTCAAGCTGCCAAACACCTGTCCCCCGATGTGCTGTCCTGGCTGATTGGGGGTTCTCCGAGGAGCACACGCTATTCCCAGCCACAGGGTTTATGTGGAAATGCCCCGCTCTTCCACTCTGAGCCCTGTTCTACATCCCACCCTACCTGCTCTGTCCAGGTGTGGTCAGTGCTGGGCATGGCAGCAAGGGGGGTACGGCCCACTTTCTCCCTCTCCTCCTTTGCTTGGGCGGCCACAGAAGCGGCAGCCCCTTGGTTTCCCATTTTAAACCAACACATCTCTATGATGTCCCTCAGTAAAGCTTTACTCTTGCTGACGCCATAGCCTGAGTGGACTCTGTGGTGCTCTGCTCCACGAAGTTACTCAGGGCCCCAAGCTCCTTCTGTGGAATAATGGCAGCATTGTCCCCAGGGCCTGGGAATCCACAGAAAGGAGTAAGTAGGGAGGAGGGCTTCCTGGGCCAGGCCTGCAGGGGATCTGCTTCCCTTCCACCCGCAGGAACCTGACTGCAAGGGATTCTGGGAAATGTAGTCTGGCTGAATGCCTGGAAGGAGACACACCCGGCACTCTGCTCCAAGCACTGCCAGGCCACAGCAGATACCTAGAGGGAGAGCTGGGGGTGAGACACAGTCCTTGTAAGAGAGCAAGATCTTGTCCACAGCCGTGCCCTTGGTCTTCCGCCCCTAGACTGTGTTTGTGCTCAGGGTCAAGCTCAATTAGCATGCAAATCTTTTATTCCAGGACCCCAGATTGGCCACTCATTTACACATCTTGTCCCTGGACCCCTCCAGCTTCTCCTCCCCGAGGCCCCTGATGCAGCTCCCACCAGCCACCCCACATACCAGACCCCCCCTGATCCTGGCCCCTTCCCACCTTGCACAGGAAGGAAGTCAAATTCCTGCCTTCTCCTGGACACCGGTAGGCTTCTAGCTCTGGATATGAGCCCCGGTCTGTTTGCTCAGCGTGGAGGCTGGAAATGAACATCCCCAAATAATAACAGCCACAGCAACCTAATTCAAACTAGGCCTGCGCCCACTGAGAGCTCCCTGCACCCCCTGAGAGGTCTGGAAACTGGGTAAGGGCCTGGCAGAACTGAGCCGCACCACCCCAGCAGGGAAGATGGACTCAGACCAGGGAAACTAGGAGCAGGAATGTATAGGGGGCCCAGGGAGCCAAGGGAAGGCTCTGACTGTTGGGGCTGGGCACTGCAGGAGAGGGTGTGCCTGTCCGGGGAGATGGCCCCCTTCCTGACTGCTGGCCCACTAACCAGGTGGTGGCTGGACAGCACAGCAGCCGGATGCTGAACTCTGTGGCTATATCACTGTAGGCTCCCTCTGAGGCTGGGCAGCTCCTGGGTTTTCAAACCAGCATGTTACTGAACTCAGCTGCGGGGAGTCTATCCATGGGGACCCTCCCCGTACCCCGGGGGATGCCCCAGCTCCTGCCATCCATTGGGTCCCAGTTCTGGGACTAGGCTCCCACCTCAATTCCAGACCTCGTGGTCCTACCTCTCACCTGCTGTGAGACCCTGAGCCAATCACTCAGTCACTCTGAGCCTCCATTTCTTATCCATAAAATGGGCACAGTGGTAAGGTGGCCTGGAGGGATTCAAAACCACCCCTTCAGTGTCCACATCTGGGATGCCTCTGGTGACTGATGACGAGTGATGACATGGTAATCAGGAGGCTGCAGAGGTACGTGGTGGCTCCCAGAGCTTGTCCCTGGTGTGAACCCCTCCCTCACCCCCCACCGGGTCCTGGCCAGCTAGATGCCAGTAAAGGAAAGGAACAGTCCTGCTACTTCACGGTTATTTGTTTCTATAATTTTTTTTCCTGGTGCCAAACTCATCTTTCTTGGGCCTCATCTGTCTAGGGAGGGTAGCAGGGGGTGTATATTCCAATCATCAAAGAGTCTTTGATGAAGACCCTCCAAGCTGATCTTAGTTGGGCTTTAAAGTACCAGCAGGTGACAGCCCAGGGGCTGGCTGACCCCAACATCCCCAGATGCTGCCCATCTGGGACACTTTTGGTTTTTAAACAGAGCTGAAAATGTCTGCTGTCCTTGGACAGCCCTTGATGACATCCCACCCTTCTTTTACAAAGGAGGAAACCGAGGCTTGGGGGTGGTGACAGATGTACTTGAGGTCCCTCCAAGTCACCATTAAAAAGGCTCTGTGAGGAGGAGCTGCTCTGTGTATCCTGCAGCCACACGTGGTCCCCTGCCCTGCTCCACCCCCATTCTGCACAGCTCACACCCTCTGAGGGCCAGTCTCTGGCAGAGTAGGACACAAGGAACACCCCCAGTCCCTTGGTGTCCTTGGGTGGCTTTTAGGATAGGATGCTAAGTGCTACTAGGGCCCTTTCCTCTGAATTTAATCTCATGTGACAAGTGCTCAGAGCTGTTCTGCCTGGTGGTTTAGTGAGACGAAGTGGGTTGCCCCCTAGACCCAGAGCAAGGCTGCGTCAGCCCCCAGCAACAAGGACAGCCAGGTCTGGGTTTGCCCAGGCACACAGAGGATGAGGCCCCTGAGGAGGGCACAGCCCCTGGAACCTCTTACATTTACTTGTGTTTATTTTCATTGCAGTGAAATATCTATAACAAAAGCTAAAAGTTAGTAACTGCTTTTTATTTTTTATTTTTTTTTGGGGAATTAAACCTAGTGTCATGCATGCAAGGAGGCAAGCACTCTACCACTGAGCCACACCCCTAGTCCTATTTTGTATTTTATTTAGAGACCGGGTCTCACTGAGTTGCTTAGTGCCTCACCATTGCTGAAGTTGGCTTTGAACTCACGATCCTCCTGCCTCAGCCTCCCGAGCCTCTGGGATTACAGGCGTGCTCCACCATGTCTGGATCGAATCCTACAATATTTGTCCTTGTGGTGGCTGGCTTATTTCATTTAGCGTCACTTCCTCTGGGTTCATCTGTGTTGTAGCGTGCATCAGAATGTCAACCTTCTTCAGGTTGAATGATATATTTTCCATTGTCTGTGCATATTATACTCTTATCACCTGAGGGACACTTTTTGGGTATTGTGAATAATGCTGCTATAAACACGGTGTGCATATATCTGATGGAGCCTTTGCTTTTGATTCTTTTTTTGCATATACTCCAAAGTGCAATCATTAGATCTCAGGGTCATTCTAGGCTTAACTTTTAGGGAACACAAGGGTCCACCTACAAGATCCAGGTAAAGTTTCCCACAACCTGGTGAGTGGAAGGTTTAGTTTGACATGAATAATATTCTGGAAACCCAGTGTCGGGCAATAAGGCTTCCTCTTTCATCTTTCAAAACTGATGGTAAAAAAAGACAAAGCCAAAAAAAAA
This sequence comes from Urocitellus parryii, assembly GCF_045843805.1. Lineage (NCBI taxonomy): Eukaryota > Metazoa > Chordata > Mammalia > Rodentia > Sciuridae > Urocitellus > Urocitellus parryii. Next base: position 32,685,618 of record NC_135539.1, read on the forward strand.
AAAAGACAAAAAAAAAAGACCAGTCTTCACCATTTTGAAGTGAATGATTCTCTATGTTAAGTCTATTCACATGGCTGGGGAACAGAGCTCCTGGATTTAAAATTTTCAGATTTGCAAAAGTGAAACTCTACCCAATAAACACAAACTCCATGCCTCCCTCCAGTCCTGGTACCCAACATTTCACTTTCTTTCTTTTTTGGTACCAGGGATTGAGCCCAGGAGTGCTTAACCACTGAGTCACATCCCCTGAGTTGCTTAGAGCCTCACTAAGTTGCTGAGGCTGGCTTTGAACTTGTGATCCTCTTACTTCAGCCTCCTGAGCTGCTGGGAGTACAGGCGTGCACCACTGTGCCTGGCCCACTGTCTCTCTCTATGGATTTGACTACTCTGGGGACCTCATATAAGTGGAACCCACAGTACTTGTTCTTTTCTGCACCTGCTTTATTTCACTTAGCAGAATGTTCTCCAAGTTCATTCATATGGTAGCAAGAGTCAAGAATTTCCTTCCCTTATTTAAGGCTAATATTCCATAGTATATAGACCATTCACAGTCAGCTTGCCATTGACCTGTGGATGGATGATTGAGTTGCTTCCTCCTTTTGGCCATTGTGAATGATGCCGCTATGAACATGGGTCTACAAATATCTCTTTGGGAGCCTGCTTTCAATTCTTTTGGAATACATAGCCATAAGTGGAGCTACTGGATCATATGACAGTTTTGGTTTTAATTTTTTTCTTTTTTTTTTTTTTTGGTGGGGGGAGGTATACCAAGGACTGAACTCAGGGGCACTTGACCACAGAGCCACATCCCCAGCCCTATTTTGTATTTTATTTAGAGACAGGGTCTCACTGAATTGCTTAGTGCCTTGCTAAGTTGCTGAGGCTGGTTTTGAACTCACGATCCTCCAGCCTCAGCTTCCCTAGCCGCTGGGATTACAGGTGTGTGCCACTGTGCCCAGCAGAAGAGAGTTTTGATGGATAGGCAAGATGACTCAAAGTCTCTTCCAGAGGAATTTCATGATTGGAGGAGGGAAGGAGGTGGACGGGGGTTGTCTCTGCTCCATTCTGTGCAATTCAGGTTCTAAAACTTTCCCTCAATGCTGACTTTGCAGTTATTGAGATCCACCAGGCAGGGAAAAAACATAAGTCCATTATTCAAAAAATGTAGTTTAGCAGGGTTAACAGCCCTGTTTTCTTGCACAGCGAACAAATGCTGGCAATGGCATCGTATTTCACGACACACTGGAAGCATCCCTACCAAATGCATCAACTCAAAGGGCCTGGACTCAAAATCACTGCTCCCCCATACACACACACACACACACACACACACACACACACACACACGGCCCCTGGGGGAAAGTCTATTGTAATCCAATTTTTAAACGGAAAAGAAAAAAGAAAATCCCCAGGGGGCGCTTCTGCTGCAGAAAATACTCCTCAACTTGCTTATGGCTTTAGAGATAATCTCTCAATCGATGCCACCTCGCAGGGAAGATGTTGGTGGCCATGTGCAGTAGGGAGAAGGACCAGCAAAGTCAAAAAAGACCTGTGACTCAACCACCCTGGGACAGCCTGACCTGACTTAGGGAAGATTGAAAGAAAAGATCTGTGTGGAGAGCCTGGGTCTGCCGGAAAAACAGCTGGGAGAGTTTATGTTCAATCTTTCTTTTTTTTTTTTTTGCCTTGACATCCATGTGTCCATATGGTGCCTCGTTTTCCCTTCTGACCCCTCACTCTGGCTGTTGGGAGCTCTTGTAGCCAGGACTTTGCCTTTTCTGGATTAGGTGGTCCTGGGGACATCTGGGAACGTCCCAGGAAGAAATCTCACCAAGAGAAAGGTCAGAGAAAGAAACCATTGGGGTGGGTGCAGAGCTCACCTCTGTCCATAACCCAAAGGACTTAGGCGTGAGAAGGAGCCCTTAAACAAAGCCCCCGGGAGCACTGTCCCTTCCCACTCACCGATGTCTATGTGGAACACCATGGGGACAGAGAAGTCCCCTTGCCCAGAAACCTGGATATGGCCCAGAGGTTCTAGTGACTTATCGATTGGGGTCCCTGCGTCGGGTGGTCCCTGCGCGGTATCTCTTGTTAAAGTCTGAATCCTAAAGTCGAAATCCTAACCGCCAGCGCCCCAGAATGTGCCTGTGTCTGAAGACTGGGTCTTTCAAGAAGTAGTGAAGTTCAAGTGAGGTCATCAGGACAGGCTCTCACCCATGAGGACTGGTGTCCTGATAAGAAGAGGAAATTGGGATGCACAAGTATGGTTCGGGGAATGGCCATGTGGGGCCCCAGGGAGAAAGACACAAGCCACGGAGATCAGCCACAGAAGGAGCCCAGCCTCCCAACACCTTGATCTCCGACTTTGAGTCCCCAGAATGGTGAGAAAATAAATCCCCATGGTTTTTAAGTCCCTCCGTGGTCCTTTGTTACATCAGCTTCGTCAAGCCAGCACCTCTACCGCCCAGGAAGGGCGGTCACGTCCTCCATGAGGGGGACGAGGCTTGGTGAGGTCAGACCCTTGTCTATGATGACCTGGCAGAGCCAGCTGGGGTCTGGTGCTGCTGCTCTCCTCCTGCAGGCTCCAAGGGAGTCCATTTCTTTCCTGGATGCTCCAGGCTGGAGAGCCTGCTGCAGAATCAGCTGGGGTGCCTGGTATGGGTCAGTTTTTCTTTTTCTTTCTTTTTTATTTTTCAATTGTGCCCAAAGGTGCTGCCTACACCCTCAGTTACTGTTTGGGCTGGACAGATGCCTTTGCCTCCCAACTGATGAACCACAGGCTCCCCTCTATGACAGCAGGGCAGCTAGACCAGAGCCAGGTGCAATAGCATTGCTCAGGGCAGGACAGCATAAGTCAGGGAGTCCCCGGAGAATCCTGGACTCTGCATGGTGACCAGTGGCTTGGCTCAAAGCCTAAGGATGGGTGGCAGCCGGTCCATGTCTTTTCCCAGTGTGTGGGCTTGCACAACACTGTGATACTATGATGACGTATATAGGGACCAGCTGCAGTCTGGGCTGAGTCCTCTTTCGGGGAACGCCAGACCTCTGGCTACTCCCGCAAAAAGATCCTTCTACCATCTTGTTGCATTAGCTGTAAAAATTTTGAGTGCTTTAAAGCCCTCCCCAAGGTTTTTATTAGTGAAATTGGCAGTTCATTTTAGGGAACCCAGTGATCACCCCACACCAGCATCCTGCATCTTAGCTTGAGTCAGAACCCCCATAGAACCTTCCTCCCCAGGAGTCCCAAACACCCGTGTCGGCCAGAGTTCTTAAAACCCTATTAATAATCAATATCTCTACATGTTGCCGAGAAAGCAGGGGAACGTTCTCCCTTCCCAGGTCAGGTTATTTGCCATCCATTTCCTTAATTGTTCTCCCTCTCTCCTCCTGGAGACAGCACCATGATGCACACGATCAATATGCGATTTCTTTCCAGGGCTCCGGTGCTGGTTGGTGAAATCAGAGATTGGTGTGACTTCCCCAAAGAGAAAGCCATCAGTTGAATTGTCCTTAGACTCTATTGTCACATCAGGCTCTATTTCCTCACTGCAGTTTTGGAGTAGGAAAACAACAACAACAAAAAACCCCCAAAATAACCAGAACACTTACACATTTGTATTTCAGTCAGTGCAGCCTGTACCTCCATCTGTAACGTCATCCTCAAATAAAAAGAGAAGAGTTGAGAGTCTATAAAATACACACACACACTCACACACACACGCACGCACATGCATACAGATGCGCATTCACGTGGCAGGTGGCAAGATAGCAGAAATGCAATGTGCCGGGCATCACCAATACCAACGTGTCCACCCTGGTCCACTACCTACTTGCTATATGTTTAAAGTTGACTAGCGTAAAACTGACCTGGTAATTTGCATAAGAGCAAGAGAGGCTTATAGGAGGGAAGTGCACCAGCACCACACTCCCCGCCCCCACCACCCAACAACATGCACAGGTGACTTCGACTGCAGGAGCTGGATTAGCAATGACCAGGAGCCAGGATGTAAGGGCTGGTTGCTGCTGCAGCTTGAGGCTCCGCTGACTAGACCCAAGAGGAGCCTGGATAGCCGCTGATCCTGGGCGGGGAGGATCCAGCTCCACCAGCCACTGCAGTCTATGGCTGTGTGGAGCTCTAATCTAGGGGTGCAGAATCGGGGTGCATGGTGGATCTCAAGAGTCTGCAGAGGTTCTGTGTGTGGCGGTGTGTGTGCCCCTGCCAGAGCTCAGAGTCATTGCCTGAATCTCCTCCGCAGACAGCCTGGCCTCTCTGCAGCGTCCCCGTGTGTGGGTGGCTCTGGCAGCAGCCTCCTGACTGGCCTCTCTGGACTGCTCCTTCTCCTCACAGCAGGCACAGAAATCCCTGGGAAAGTCACAGACCTCCTCACGCACCTGCATGGGATCCTCTTGCACTGTCCCTTGCTCTTAGCCGTGAGCTCTAAGACCCTCATCTTCTTCAGTGGCGCCAAGACCCCTGACCATTCTGCCCCATCTCAGCTTCTCTCCACCCTTTGCCTCCTGCTGTCCATCCCAGCCACTGACGAATCCCCCTGGAGGCTCCATCTCAGTGGAGTGACCCTCAGGTTGTCTGTCCTTATGGGGTTTCCCAGAACTTTAAATGCTAAAACCAGGACAGTCCCAGGTAAGCCAGGGCCCCTGGTCACCTGAACCCCATCCTCACTCCCATCTGCCACCCCGCTCTTTCCTCATTTCTGACCACCCCTCTTGCCAATTAGGTGGCCTTCGTCTGCTCTCCCGCAGGATCTCGTACTTCCTGATCTAACACCCACCTGGCCAGGACCATGGGCTCCGCCTACTGCCATTGCTAATGAATTCTCTCCAGTCTGTCCAATGCAGCAGCCCACACCACACTTCCTGCCTAGATTAGCGGGGCGGGGTGTGTGGTCAGGCAGGAGAGTGTGGTTGATTCCACCCTGGGGATCCCCCTGTGTGGCATTGACCCAGCCCCCTGCCTGCCTGGACACCTGGTCACACGGGGCACCTCTGTGGTTCTGGCATTAGTCAGGAGTACTAGATTGCAAGTAACAAGGGGCAAAAAATTCTAAATACACCGGATCTCCAGAGAAAAGCAATGAGGCAGCTCTGGGTGTAGCTCACAGGACTGGAGGGGAGGCAGGAGGGGGAAGTTCCCCATCGGAAAATTACCCTGGGGCCGGGCAGGGCCTGGCTGTGCACACTGATGGCCAGGGGAATTATATTTCAGGGCCCGGGCATCTGGTGGGCGCCTTGGCCAGCAGGCGGAGAGGGACGCCCCCACTGTGTTGGTTTTTCGGGGCTGCTGAAGCAAAGTCCCACACACTGGTGGCTCCAAGGACTGGAACTCCTTGTCTCGCAGTTCCGGGGCCTGGAAGTCTAAAGTCAAGCTGTCGTCAGGGCCAGGGGAGGGTCTCTTCCAGTCCCTCCCTCCTGCTTCCTGGAGTTTCTTGGCTTATGGCGGCAAAACTGCCGGGTTCTAGTGGCGTTCCTTCTGACGGCGTGTCTGTGTCTCGATCTATTTTTATTCATTGTGTGTGTCTGTGTGTGTGGAGAGATTGAAACCAGGGCCCCGTGCCGGCTAAGCACATGCTCTGCCACGGAGCGACACCTGTGGCCTCCTCTTTTTATAAGGGCTGGGGACCCTGGTGGCTGAGAGGGGCTCCTGGTGACCAAGCTGTGCTGGAGCTGTGAACAGCCACGGTCTAAATGAGCTACTAGTTTGCTCCTGATACGACCTCACTGGGGCTGTAAATACCAGACTTCAGTCCAGCCTTGGGTGGGGGGAGTTCTCTACTTGGCAGGTGTTTGCTGAGCGTCTGGTAGGGCTACAGCAGTAATAGGACAGATACAATTCCTGCCTTCTTGGGACATCTGTTCTGGGAACAGCTTGTTACCTGTGTCCCCTCCCAGGAGGTGGCATGGCATCACCTTTCCTGACCCCAGGTCCTTTCTGCTGTCATTCCACTGCTTGGCAACAGGATTCCAGCAACACTGGTCCTGGGGTGCAGGGACAATCTCTCCTGCCCGCCTACGGTTCTGGAGGCCAGGAAGTCCAGGTTCAAGGTGCCAGTCCACTTGGTGTCAGCGGGGGTCTGCTGTCTCATCGCTGGCCCCTTCTTGCTCTGTCCTCACATGGAGGAAAAGGCAAACTAGTTCCTCTGGCCTCTTACATGGCCACTGACCCCATTCCTGAGGCTCTACCTTCTAGTGGATGTGTGTGTGTGTATGTGTGTGAGACCCCCCATTTTGGGGTCAGGTTTCAACACAGGAATCTGGGGTGACGCACGCGTTCAGACCACGGCCTGGTGAAGTTTATCAGACGCAAATTGTTCGAGAACCTCATTCATTTTGTGCAGTAATTAAATAGAAGCCGTTTGGAAATATGATTATAGATTGGCCCATCAAAGCAAATTAAATCTTTGAAGAGTAATGGCCTAATTAGCTTCAGAATTCTGCCATTAAAAAAAAAAAAAAAAATCCAAATGCCCTGTTGTCCCGAATCAGGAAATACCGGGGCTCAGCTGTGAAAGGAGTCAAGGGACATTCATATCAGAGGGTTGTGGGTTCTGAGAGGATGGGGAACTGCTGGTGAAGACACGTTGTCAAGATGGTTCTGGCTGGCTAGGCCGGAATAGTGCCTTATTTATTTCTTCTTCGCGGGGTCTTCGTTTTTATTATTTGGGTATCAACTATCCACTCCTGCGCCTCTTGGCTCAAGGTCCTGATCACACCTCTCCCTTTCCTGCCCAGCCCCAGGATTCAGTCTTTCCCCTCCTCTCTTCTGGGAGCTGACCCTGCACCTCTGTCCTCTGTGTTTTCTGCTCCCCTACCCCAGATCCTTTGCATGTCCGTAGCTTTTTTGATAGACTGAGAGATAAGGTGGTGGAGGTTCTGGAAGGTTCCGGAATCCACTGAGTTTTCCCCATTCATGGGATCTCTTTGCTCAGCAAGGGTGGGGCTTACCCCCGAAAGGGTTATAGACCTTGCTCTTGGCAGTCACAGTTCATTTTTCTTTTATATATATATTTTAGTTGTTTTCAGACATTTATTTTATTTCTTCATATGTGCTGCTGAGAATCAAACCCAGTGCCTCACGTGTGCCAGGCAAGTGCTCTACCACTGAACCACAGCCCTAGCCCCTCACTTTTCTTTCAGTAGCAGCTCTTTGATTTTTCCTGGGGATCCTTTCTCCACTGGGGTCCATGCAGTTTGGGTTTGTTAACCCCAACCCTCTAGGCCCAGGAATGGACATTGATCTGGGCCAGACAGATCAGAACCTGCAAAGCCCCTGAATCAGCTGTTCCTAAACCTCCACTGTGTTGACAGAGCAGGACCTCTGCTGACTACCATCAGTTCTGAGGTCCCCTCTCTTCCTTAAACACCTGCTCAGACCCAGTGTAGGAGCTGGATTTGAGCAGGTGTTCAAGAAAGGTGCACACCTAGGAAAATCTGCAAAACCGGGCCTGGCCTTACTCTGCAAGTGGAGGTCCGGGAATGTGCACTTGGTAAAAGTGCCCTGGGTCATCCTGGTCTGCCCTGGACTGGGTGACTTTTGAGCACCCCCAACCTGGGAATCCTCTGATGCTCCAACACCCCCAAGTCCCTCCCCCGCAAGGCAGCTGGAGCTGAGAACATTTGATTTATTCATGTTCATTACGGGTGAGTTTGCAGAGTTTGTGGGACTGATGCGCCGGCAGTCCAGGCTGCAAATGAAAACCAAACACGTTCTAAATTATAAAATGCACAAAAAAACCCTCAGAAACCGGGCTTTTTCCATTCAGATTCTGAGGACCTGATGCCGTATCCTTAGCAACACAAATACAAGTCTTTCTCCCACCGGCCAGCCTCGGATGAAGACGAGGAGGCTTCGTCCCAGGATGGGAGGCCGGGCCTCTCCAGCTCCTGATACCTATTGATTGGTGGGGCCAGAGGGAGGAGGGAAGAACTTTGTAACTGAAGCAACTCACAGGATACAGCATGAAAAATGCAGACCTCAGGGTCACGTCGTCGGCATCATTTGTGGAATTGTTGCAAAAGCAATTCCCGTTCCTCCATTGGCTTAGTCTTTTTGATAAATGGGCCCTCTAATTATACCTCCTCTCGAGATGTCCAGCAACAAAAACTCTAAGCCTGGAAGATAAAATAGTTGCTTTGTCATCACATTATGCGAAGGCAAGGAAGAGCACATTCAGGATAAATTCAGCTTTGCGTTTAATTTACTCCATATTGATTTTCATCAATGAGATTGAAGCAATTACCTCGGAGCTAATTCTTAGTTAAGAAAGAGAAGTTATAGTTACACGACGCAGGCTTCAAAGTCTTGGAGCTCTACGATGTTCAGAGCCTGAGGGGCCAGGTGTCTACCTGGCACTTGTATCTGTTTTTTCCAGGTACCACTGGCACTAGGAAAGACATGTCGCTGAGCCAGGAGTTCCCAGAGAGAAGGGGACCCTACTCAGGTTCAGCCGGGATTCATTCTCTCTCTCTCTCTCTCTCTCTCTCTTCAGTACCAGGGATTAAACCCAGGGGTGCTTAACCCCTGAGCCACATCCCCAGCCCTTTATATATTTTATTTGGAGACAGGGTCTTGCTAAATTGCTTAGGGCCTTGCTAAGTTGCTGAGACTGGCTTTGAATTTGCAATCCTGGGGCTGGGGATGTGGCTCAAGCGGTAGTGCGCTCGCCTAGCGTGTGTGCGGCCCGGGTTCAATCCTCAGCACCACATACAAACGAAGATGTTGTGTTCACCGAGAACTAAGAAAAAATAAATAAATGTTAAAATTCTCTCTCTCTCTCTGTCCTCCTCTCTCTCTCACTCTCTCTTAAAAAAAAAAAAAAAAAAAGAATTTGCAATCCTCCTGCCTCAGCTTCCCAAGCCACTATGATTAGAGGAGTGCACCAGCGTGCCCTGGCCAGCCGGGATTCTTGGTATACAGGATGGAAAAGAATATCAGCAGAGGTTTATTTAGGAAAGCTGGTACACATTCAAGGGAGAAGGGGGCAGTCTTAAGGGAGTCGTCTTTGGGGTAAAGCAAGAAATACATACTCAGGGAAGAATGCAGGCTATCTCCAGAGGGACAGACAGCAACCTGGTGTGGGATGCTAATATTTACCGCAGGCTGGTTGCTAAGGTCTGCGCTAGAGGTGGGGCAGGGTGGAGCTACACAATTTCCCATCAGTTTTCCTGCCCCTGTGCGTTGCTCTCGAGTTACAAGGGCTTGGGTCAAGGGCGAGTTGCTCAGGAGTTGCAATTCTTTATGGGTGCCCTCTGAATTTCAAGGATATGGGCACTTCCTCCAAGACTCTGTATCTTTTCCTTTATTCCCCAGTTTCTATCCACCACCGGCCACAACCATTGGGGTGGAGATGGGGAATGCAGAGCTCCTCTTGGCAGGTGCGAGGAAGCTGGATCCTGCCTCCCTCAAAGAGGTCTCCAGGTCAGCAATGGAGGGGGCTTTCCCTGGGCACTCGGCGGGAGACCCACCTCCTCCTGAGCTCTGCAGGTGTTTATTAGTACCTGCAGGGTCTGGCCTCAGGCTGATTGCTCTTTGACAAAAGGGCCTCTCTTTGCTTGCTTTTTTTGTACCAGGGATTGAACCCAGGAGCCCTTATCACTGAGCCACATCCCCAGCCCCCCTTTTTTTTACCATTTTTTTTTAGTTGTGATGGACACAAAATCTTTATTTATTTTCATATGGTGCTGAGGACTGAACCTAGTCCTCACATGTGTGAAACAAGTGTTCTACCACGGAGCCCCAGCCCCAGGGCCCACATCCCCAGTCCCTTTTATATTTTATTTTGAGACAGGATCTTGATACATTGCTTAGGGCCTCGCTAGGTTGCTGAGGCTGGCTTTGCATTCTCCATCCTCCTGCCTCAGCCTCCCAAGCCGCTGGGATTACAGGTATGCACGACCATACCCAGGTTCCCTTTGCTCTTCCCCCTGGGAATCGCATTGGTGTGGTGGGGAAGGACCCAGAAACCTCCGGAAAAAGACAGACTTTCAAACAGAAAGACTTAGAACAAAAGTACGTTGAAAACTGACGGGGAGACAGAGGAGAAGAGGGCAATCAGCTTTGGCAAGGCCAACCCAGGGCAGCCCTTCGGGGTCCCTGCCTTTCAGGTGGGGCGAAGCTCTCCCAGCCTCTACTGGGGTCCCCCGCTCCCCCACGATCGTGCGGGCTGGTGGAGCAGGTCCGGGGTCCTGGGTCCCTAGAGTCGTGTTCAGTAGCTGCAGCTGCAGCGCGTGGTGAGGAGAGACTGGAGTAAAACCATGGTAACTCTAGTACTACGCAGGGGAAGGACCTCCTAAAAATGGGCCCTGGGCCTGGAACGATCCTCGCTGAGAGGAGGAAGCCCACACAGCCTGTGCTGGGCGCAGCGCCTTGCGTGGGAATATCTTTCCTGCGTGTGCACATTCGTCCTGCTTCAGTGCATGCGTCAGAAACTCCCAGTTTTCTTTATTTTTGACTCCACAGGTCCACGGTGGCCCCACCGCCCAAGCAGGCTATGAGGTGGACCCACTGGCTGCAGAGGACAGGGACATTGCCAGGGGCTGGATCCTGGGATCCTGCGCTCTCCTCTCTCCTGTCTGTGAACCGTGGAAGCTGGGCTCTGTGTGGTCTGTGCCACCTGGAATCACGCCCCTGTCTCTTCCCTGGGGTGGGGACATTTATTTGCCTGTAACCTTGTGGAAGCGGCCTATTTTTACTGTATTCTATCCTACAACACTGACTGGCCACCAGGGAAGGGTGAGATAGGACTGGGAGCACAGCTGTGGTGTGGCCTCAAGGCAGATGCGGTCTCCAGAGGGTAGACAGGCACAGCTGGGACCTGCAGAGAGGTGCTTGCCATAGCTGGGGGCAGACACGGATCGGTAGAAGGCAGGTGTGCCAGGCAGGGGGCGTGTCTCCGGCCTAGGCTTTGGACTTTTGTTCTGATGCCCTAATCTCTGGAATTTTCTGGAGTCTTGGAGGAGGCCGGAAGCCTAGGGAGGGTCTTTGCTGACCTCCACCCCTAGGTCTCTTGGTCAGAACTGCTACCTGACCCTGCAGGAGTCCGATTGGACAAAGCCTAGGTCACCTGACCACAGCCCCGGGAGTGGACACTGCACCCCTCTTCTCCCAATCTGAAGAGACGTGTCCATGATAGTGTTAGCCCCTGGCTGTGACGGAAAAGGCTCACTGGGCTGGGCCAGCTTTTCTGTCTTTTATATTTTTTGGTGGGGAGGAGGTAGCAGGGATTGAACTCAGGGGCACTTGGCCTCTGAGCCTCATCCCCAGCCCTGTTTTATATTTTATTTAGAAACAGGGTCTTGCTGAGTGGCTTGGTGCCTCATGAAGTTGCTGAGGCTGGCTTCGAACTCAGGATCCTCCTGCCTCAGCCTCCCTAGCTGCTGGGATTACAGGTGTGCATCATGGCACCCGGCCCACTTTGCTTTCTGATCAAGGACAGCATATGGCTCCCTGGGCCACACTTCCACTGTCTTCAGGGGACATCTTCAGGCCAGGAGAGGAGTCAGGCAAGGGACAGGGAGATGTTTGATCAGCCAGGTGCGGAAGGTATGGGACCCTGGGCTACAGTATTTCTAAGGCTGACAAAGTTTTGGAGAGCCGGGGAAAGCCAGGATTACCCGTGAAACACAGACTGAAACTTGCAAAATGACAATCAATACGAGTTTAATGAAACATCTTCAAATGTCACATCACGACCGCCAGTCAGAAGCCACCCGGCTCAACACTTAGGCTGCTGGTTGGAAACTGTATTTAATGAGGGACACGGGACATGAAAGGAGCCGGGGGCGAGGTGGGACTGGCCTCTGGATTCGTTTCCTGGAGATACTGTCACACATTACCATTAATTGGGTGGCTTAAAACAACAGAATTTTTCTTGCTTTTTCTTTTACTGCTCTGGAGGCTGGAAGTCTGAAACCGAAGTGTTGACAGGGCCATGTTCCCCCGAAAGTTCTGGGGAAGTTCCTTCCCGCCTCTGTGTCTGGTTCTACTGGCGGTACCCAGCCTTAGAGTTCCTTGGCCACCTTCTCTGTGTACAGGGGCTTCTCAGTGTGTGATGGGGTTCTTTCCTGATAAACGTATCTTAAGTTGAAACTGTCATTTGTGGGAAAAATACATCCAATACACGTCACCTATGAACCCCACGGCTCGGCCTGGCTGACCTGCTCAGGATACCTAACTTGGGCTCACAGTTGGTCAATCACCTTACAGAAGCCTATTTTATACTAAAATGTTGATGGTCTCAGGGGCTTTATGGAATGCTACGTTGGAAGTGAATGGGGCCTGGGGACACTTTCCTGCCATCATACAGACAAAACATCACACCTGAGGGACTGCCTGTGTCTTTTCCTCTTCTTATCAGGACACCCATCCTTGGGTAAGTGCCCACCCTCATCTAGAATGAAATTACCTCAATGACATCTCCGAAGACCCTGTTTCCACACAAGGTCCTGGTCTGTGGTTCCGGGCGGATATGAATTTTGGAAGGACATTGATTTCTTCCTCTCTTTTCAACTTCCAAAGTTAGAGTGTCTGGGAGTCAAGGAGGGCTTAAGAGGAGGGTGAAAAGATGGTCCCTCAGCTTCTCATATGGGGACAGGGGATGGTCCCAACCAGAGCCCAAACCCACCCAGCTGTCCATGACTCTGGGTGCTGGGACAGGAAATCAAGGCGGGGACAAGAATGAAGACTGGTGGCGTGGCCTGATGTGGTTCTGCGGGGAAGGACAGTGGGGACAGAGACAAGGAGTGTCTTTGGAGTGATGAGGCAATGCCATTCAGGACCATCCTAACCACCACCAGTCTTTGGGTATTGGCCGTGGACCTCGAGCGGCACTAAGCATGACTGGTTTGGAGTCACAGAATTCTCCCCAGGAAGCAGCGATGGCCACCTGATGGCCACCTCTCCGTCGTGGAGGAGATGGGGAAGGCTCTGAGAAGTGAATCTGCTCAAGGTCACGCCTGGTAAATGGAAGATTGGGGATTGGAACCCAGAATCCCGGCCATCTGGCTCCTGGGGGCTGCGGGCATCCTGATGGCCAGATGCTCACAAGGGTGACACAGAGGTGGCAGGCTGCAGGGGGAGATGGCTTTGTCAGATTGGCCAGATCCTGGTGGCAGGAATCAGAAGCAGCCCTTGGCTGTCCTGCTGGGAGTCTGCAGCCCAGGGGCCCCACTGCCCGCGCATGTGCCCTTCCCCTGACACCGCGTCCCTCCTGGGCTCTCAGGGACCACAGGAGCCTACAACTATTCTCCCACCGGTTCTATCCGCATCGGTTGTTTGGCACAAGCCTTTGAATGGTTGATTTTTTTTTTCTTCCTGCGCTAAATTCATTTCCCAGAAAATGTCAAGCATCACCAAGGCCACCGAGGATGGGATACGCGCTGCTCTGGGTCCTTTGTTCTGACTCTCTTCTTTTCATACACAAATGCGGTATTTTGCTTGGCAGCTCTCAAACCGCTGTACCTTGAACTGAGCCAATAGCTGGGGCCGCTGTCCTCCCCGCCAGGCTGCCCCCACTCCCGTTCTCCCCCCCCCCCTGGTTCCGAGGCCCTTTGCAAACAATGGCTTCAGATATGATTCATGGTCAAGTTTCTCCAATCCCAGCTGAATGGTGGGCCTGACCTGGGCAGCTACAGGACCCTGTGTGAGTTTTATCATTGCTCTGACCCCCCAAACACCCGACAAGAACAGCTGAGAGAGGGGAAGACTCATCTGGGCTCTGGGTTTCAGGGGTCCAGCCCGTGGTGGATTGCTCTGGGTCCAGAGACTGTCACAGAGCAGAGAGGCAACCACAGGGAAGATGGAGAGTTCAGGTGACGGCCTCTTCCAGCCACACCCACCTGCCCACAGTGTCCCCGGCAAGTCTGTCCATGCAAATTAGGGTGGACTGATTAGGTCACAGCCCCACGGTCCAGTTGTTTAGTGACAGGGGTCCCCTTTATGCTTTGAATATGGCCCTTGCTCTTCGGCCACGGTGACTTAGGTTTAAAACAGACACTTGGTTTTTCTCCTCCTCTCTCCCTCCTACTCTCTGGCCCTACTCTCTGGCCATCTCTGATCTTGTCCTCCCTAATCTGGCCTTGGAGGGGGCAGGGTGACCTTTATTTCCCCATCTAGGCATTATGTGTCCTTGAGCATGCACACTGGAACCAAGTCATTCAGACCTCTCCGACCTCTGGGATGGAAGACCATCTAAGAAATGACTATTTCCCAAATCAGCAAGTGCATTACAACTCAGGACAGAGGGCGCCTGAAATACAGCTGTTAAATCACTTCTCTGCCACCCCTCCTGCTCCCCTGGTGGGGAGAATCATGGACTCGGGGACAGGAGTCCCCCTCTTTCTCCTTTGCTAGCAAAGCAATGAAACTTCTTTTTCTGTCTTCTCAAAACCTTGTCTTCACTCTCCAGTTGGCAGGGGGCTGAGGACCGAGCGTTGAATAACAATGTCACCTCCTGCTTTGGGGGGACACCTCATATCCCACCCATAACCGACCCTGGGTTGTTTGCAATAGGAGTCTGAGTGGTGCTCAGCTCCTGGGTCGGAAGGGGCCTCTCCTCCCCGCCCCTCCCACCAGGCAGACCTCCGGGCAGCGCCAGCCTCCGATCCTAAGACGCCCCCATCTGCTCCCTGGGGGTCCTGTTGAAGCAAACCCCTGTGAACAGCTGGAACCCTGTGAGGCAGCCCTGGAGGGCTGAGAATTTCATGATCACATCAGCAGCAGAGCAAGGAGGCTACGGGCATTTTAAAAGTGAGATCAGCTTTGCATTGGTGGGTTTTCTTCTTGGCTGCATCTTTTTTCTGGACCTGTCCCCTTAGGCCCCGGGGTTGGTGCTGGGTAAACAGCTGTGTTTGAGGGTAGGATGAAAGATGACTGGTAGGCGACCCACTGGGATGGCACCAGCTCAGGGGTTGTTCCTAAGCTTGGAGACCATGCCTCGGGATATAACAACAAAAATACTGATCCTCCATATTTTATGTTCCATCCACAGTTGTTAAATTTTTTTATGTTTGTTTGTGTTTTGGGGAGTACTGGGAATTTAACCTAAGGGTGCTCTACCACTGAGTTATATCCTCAAATCCTTGTTTTCCTTATTTATTTTTAAATTTTGAGGCAGGATCTCACTCAGTGGCTTAGGGCCTTGCTAAGTTGTTGAGGCTAGCCTCAAACTTTGGATCCTCCTGCCTCAGCCTCCCGAGTTGTTGGAATCACAGATGTGCACCACCACTGCACCCGGTGCTTTTTATGTATTAATAGTTAGTCTTCGAAACAGTCCTACTGGTTGCCAACAATACCTTTGTCTAAGGTGGCTCATAGCAGGGGTTATGAGTTAAACTGTGTCCCCACAGGAGAGGTTGAGGTACTAACTGCCAGTCACTGAGGGCTGGATTTGAATCCCCACCATTTCCAGCAGCTCCTCATATTCCTTTCGGCAAAAAAGAAAAAAAAAAAGAAAAAAAACACCCCTCCTCTGAGGCTCAATGTGCTGATCTACACGGTGGGGGCTCGTTCATCCTTCAAAATCTATTTTACTGAGCACCAACTACGTGCCACCTGTGAAAAGTGATCTTATTCGGAAACAGGGTCTTTGCAGGTGAACAAGATGAGGTCATTAGGGTGGGTCCTAATCCAACATCCTGGTGTCCTTGGAAAAGGGAGGGATGTGTCCATAAAGATATGCACGGAGGGGAGACAGCCATCTACAAGTCACCAGGACAGGCCTGGGACAGAGTCGCTTTCACAGCCCTGGGTTGAAGGAACCAGCCCTGCTGACACCTGGCTCTTGAACTTCTGGACTCCAGAACCGTGAACCAGTGCATTTCCGTTGCCCTGAAGAGTGGGGGACTCTGTCGTAGCAGCTCTAGCAACAGACAAAATGGCAAGTGATTTATGAAGGATCCACTCCCATGGGAGACGGGAGAGGAAGTGGGGGAGGAGGGGGAGGACGAGGCGAGGCCTCAGGTCCTGCTTGGGAGGAGGCGGGCATGAGAGCTGGGGCCACAGAAATAAACCGTGGCTCATGTTTGCAAGACGATGTGGATTTTAACAGAACTTATGGTGTATAAATTGTGACCTGAGCAGAGACATCTGAGTTGACCCTATTTTCGAATAAAGTCACTTTTCACAGGATCTCAGTCCTTGTTGCTGCCCTCGAATCATTCACTCAAAAAGCATTCATGGAGCCAGGCATGAAGGCACACACCTGTAATCCCAACTACCCACCCAGGAGGCTGAGGCAGGAGGATGGGAAGTTTGAGGCCAGCCTTGGCAACTTAGCAACTTAATGAGAACCTGTCTTAAAAAAAAAAAAAAAAAAGGACTAAGGATAGAGCTCAGTGGTAGAGTGTCCCTGGGTTCAATCCCCAGTACCCTCCCCCCAAAAAAGATATTTATAGAATGCCTATTAAGAATTAGGGATGAGTTTTGCCAAAGAAGCCTAGAATGAATTTATTTCTTAACATTTGGAGTAACTATTGTTTTGAAAATCTCTCTTCTGTATGGCTCATTTATCAGTTTCATATATAGTTAGGTTCATTTTTAAAATTTTTTCTTCATCATTTTAGGCACTCCATACACACACATACCTTGTGGAGTTGATTTTTGAAGTTCAGGTGAAAATTGTATAAAAAGTATTGCTATAGCCCAAGAAGTACTGAATCCCCACCTGTCCTTTGTGAAATTAACCAATTTCATTAATTGTGAGGTTTATCCTCCAATATTTCTGTTTTCAAACATTAGTAGATACAGCTGGATGTGGGATCACACACTTGTAATCTCAGGGAGGCTGAGACAGAAGGATCGTAAGTTCAAGGCCAGCCTCAACAACTCAGCGAGACTCTGTGTCAAAATAAAAAGTTTAAGGGCTGGGGATGTAGCTCAGTTGGTAGAGTGCTTGCCTCGCATGCATAAATAAAATAAAAAATTTAAAAGGCTGGAAATGTAACTCAGTAGTAAAGCCCTCCTGGGTTCAATCCCTAGTACTAAAAAAGTTATTAGCTATATATCTTATTATTTTCTTTTATACAGAACAAAGCTCCACATTAAAGACTTTTTCATCTTTCTTTTTTTTTCAGTATGTAGAGATCCTTTTATTTTTAACAACTGCACAGTGTGCAGTGTGGATGTACCTGTTGTTCACTGCCTGCCTTTGGGTGAGGGTTTATTCCACGATCCTCCCACAGCCCATCTTGGAAGTATCCACTCCGTGTTGTTGGAAGTGGATCTTTGGGTAGATTTTTGGATATGGATTGCTGGGCCAGGGGCAAGTGGTAGGAGATCAACAGTGACCCTCTTTCTGTGATGCTTTTCCATCAGCAGGGAAGGGGTGGAGAGCAGTTTGTGTTAGTCACCTTCGCATCACTGTGACATAATACCCGATAGAATCACTTTATGAGGAATAAAGGTTCATCTGGGCTCAGGGTTTCAGAAGTCTCAGTCTGTGGCTGTGTGGCTCTCTTGCTTTGGGATTATGGTGGCACAGTACATCATGGTGGGAACTCATGGCAGAGGAGGCCTGTCCATCTTAAGGCCGCTAGGAAGTGAGAAGAAGAGGCTGAGGTCCTAATGGCCCTTTGAAGGCCACATTCTCAATGACCTAAGTTCCTTCTAACTTCATTCATCCATCCATCCATCCACCCAGCTAACCACCCATCCATCCAATACTTCTGGTCTAAACTCAGTGAGACCACCATGCTGGACCCAGGGACCACAGTCAGTTTTTCCAATGATAATGCTGTGTCAGAAGTTACCCAGAAACCCCAGTGACTTTCAGCAAGAAATATTTATATTTCTCATGCCTGACTCTTCTGGGTTCTTTCTGAGCCGGCATCTGATAGATTTGGGTCCGCCCCAGGGGTCTTCCTTGTTCTGGAACCACAAACAAACTAGCTACCGACTTCTGCTCATGTGGCATCTGCTGGAGCAAGTCAGAGGTCAAGGTCAAGGTCAAGGAGCCCAATAGTACCCCACCCATGGCAGGAAGTGTTTCCGGTGAGAGAGAGCAAACAGGTCATCTAGTTACAGGATGTCTGACCAGAGATGGGAATTTCTGACCTCTGGAGGCCAAGAGGAGCCACCCTGGGGTTCTAGCCACGTTGTCATGGCAACCGCTGTTATGGTGACTGATGAGTTGTGGTGGGGGTGGGGCCAGGGCGCTGCCCTGGACAGAAGCAGGGACTTTGCCCGTGCTCCTGGGTAGGTCCTGGGAACTCCCAAGAGCCTCTGTCACATTTTCTGGGTTTCAAATGTTGGGGGCACAACCGGAAGCAAGCTCCCTTCTGCCATGCTCTGCAGTTCTGACACAGAGGCTTGGATTTAGGGTCTCAGCGTCTATCCTCAGCACAAGGAGCTTTCATTTCTAAGCTTTATTGAGCATTGTGGATTTTTTTTCTTTGCTTTTTTAAAATAATGACCCATCTAGAACTTCTGAACAAAGTGTAATAAAAGTGACAAATACTGGTACACGGTACACAGGTTGTCACTTTGGATTTACTGTCCCCCAACTTTTTTTCTGGTAAGTCGCACTAAATTTACGCTTTGGATCCTAATCCATCACTCTATCTTTTAATGCAATATCTAATCTCACTGCTTCTTTCCTTCCTTTAATACAGTTTCTCTTGAGGTGCATTTGCGGGCCTGATTTTTATCATTTGCAACGTGTTTAAAATAATGCATTAGCTATAAATCAGAGACCTTTATTGGGATGCTTGCAAACTCGCTTAAAACACAATAAATTTAGTGCCTTTGATTCACCCTGGGAAATCTGACAGTAGGAAGAGTAAGCGAGGCCCCTTTGAACTCTGGGGACCAGGGACTTCTCTCTTCAAGGTGAAAATTGAATATCTTCTTCAATGAAGGAAATTTTCAGCTTTAAGACTTCTGTGGGACCAGGATTCAGGAAATGATGTCATAAAACCCAAACCACGTGGGCTGGTAGAATCTGCTAGGAGCCAGATAAATCTTGGTACAAATCTCAACTCAGGCACACGCTGTGTGTCCTTTGATGAGTCACACAACCTCTCCCACCTTTAAGCTGGAAATTGATTGTCTCCCTCCAAGACTACGATGAGAATGAATGAGGAGGCCCACTTGGGCATGCCTAGCATAGAGGAGGTGCTCAACACAGGTTTTGTTCTGAGATGGCCCCTCAAGGACTCAAAACTTCCTGCCCTGTTCCTCCTGGGACGGGTTCCTCTGGGAAGGAGAGGGCAGGCCTGCAAATGTACTGGGTAAATGTCTCTGGGGCCCAGGACTGGGGAAGTAGCTCAGTTGGTAGAGTGCTTGCCTCACATGCATAAGGCCCTGGGTTCAATCCCCAGCACCACAGGAAAAAAGTCTCTGAGGTCCATGTCTACATCACAGTGTAGAGGAGGGTCCCTAGTCCACCTCAGAGCCTGCTGCTGGAGATGGCAGGGCTCCCATATCCCTGTCCCTGCTTCTAGGGCCTTCCCCAGGTTGACCCTGATCCTAGTTTTTTTTTTTTTTTTTGGTACTGGGGGTTGAATCCAGGGGCTCACCCACTGAGCCACACCCCCAGCCCTATTTTGTATTTTATTTAGAGACAGGGTCTCCCTGAGTTGCTTAGTGCCTTGCTTTTTCTGAGGCTGGCTTTGAACCTGCGATCCTCCTGTCTCAGCCTCCTGAGTTGTTGGGATGACAGGCACCACCACACCCAACCCTTAGTTTTTCTGGAAGGAAACATACCTGGGCTGACCACAGAGTCAGGCTGCCTGAGATCTTTCCTCCTAAGTCTACTTGCGACCTGGAACATTCCACCCAGCCTCCCAGCCAGCCTCCCATCTTACAGAAGGGGAGACCGAGGCCCCATGCTCGGAGTTGGGGGCCTGGTGTGTGACACAGGCAGGTGCCAGGAGCCTGGGTCATAGTCTGGTCTCATGCCAGCCCCTGACAGTCTTCAGAGGACCCAGCAGGACAGAGGTAGGATGCAGCAGCCATACCCAGGCTCATGGTACCATGCAGGACACGGTGTCAGGTCCACAGCACAACATGATCCAGTCCCATTAAATCTTGCAGAGGGGTCTTCTACCCACAGGTACATCTCCCTCTCTCTCTCCCACCTTCACTCATTCACCCAACATCCTTAAGACCCTGGCTAGATGCCAGGTTAGAGGCTGAGTACGAACCCTCTCGGTCCCAGGCCCTGCCCCTCCTCCTGCTTCTGGACCTCTTACTGTTTGAATGCACAAAGCATGTTGGCCTCAGGACCTTTGCATTGACTGTTCCTTGTCACATGGTTCTTCTCTTAGACACCCTCACAGCAAGGAGTGTCCAGTCCAGGGGGAAAGGCCAGTTGCTAGTCTGGACATAGATACTCCCAGCTCAGTGTGGACAGGACTGGGGTCAGGGAAGGAGGAGCAGGCTGTTCTGCCCAGCCCTCCCTTGCAGCCTCTCCTCCCGGCTGTCTTGTGGATGGACCTGCGTACCTCCTATCCAGATGTCCCTCCTGGGAGCCATGTCAGCTGTGTGCCCTTCCTCGGGCGGAGAGATGGTCCAGGAGCAGGAGGCCCACATGTGACTCTCCTGCTTCTGGGGCTGGAAACGAGGCCACCCCAGCCTGGGAGCTCCTTCTAGAAGCCCCGCAGCTGAAATCAGGGGGATAAATGTCTCTGGGCGTCGTTACCAGCGAGACATTTGGGGAACATAAATCTCACCAGGAATTAGTCATTCTAAATGGCTCTGTGTGGTTTTAACTTAGAATAGCACCTAAATTATTCAGCTGGGGAGGGGGAGGGAGGGGGCAGGAGTGAGCTGCCGGGCCTGGTGGCAACCTTGAGTCAGGGGCGGAGAAGCTGGACATCTGTCTGGGGGTGGCCCTGGGAGCTGGTGGGCCGCCTGGATTCCTTCTGAATTTGGCAAATGCCTCTGGGATGTGAGACGGGGAGGCACGACTTGGGCAGCTTCCAGTCCCTGCTGTGGGGCGGGGAGGATGAAGGACCCCATCCCGGGAGCCTGGCACCCGCCCCGGCTCCCTCCTGCCCCCTCTGGCCTTTCTGCTCTGCTTTGCAACCCAGCTCCAGGACGGCTCTAGAACTCTCCGGCCCTCCCTCTGTCCTTACCCCACTCTGGGGAACCCAGGGCCTCCAGGGCCTGACCTTGCGCCGGGCCCCTCGCTCTGTCCTCCTGGGGGACTCTTCTCCCTCTGTTCCCCAGTGCACCTCCACCTCCGGCTCTGCCTCCTGCCTCCCTGGCCAGTCTCTCCAGGGTCTCCTCCGCTCCCCGATGACCTCCTATTGTCTGGGCCTAGGACTGGGACCTGGGGCCTCTGTGCTGACCTCTCTCCCCACCACTGGGAAGCCCAGTGGGTGGGACGGCCTCAGAGCCACGAATTCATCAATCACCACGAGGTCCGTGTCTCCAGGCCAAGCTTCCTGGAAACCGCAGCCTCAGCCGTGGACTTGACTTTGGACTGCTCTGTCGGGATGTCCAGTCAGACACCTGACCCTCGCCAGCCCCCAGACGAAGCCCTATACCACACCCACCCGCAGGGGACGTCTCCACGCTTCCAGCTGCTCAGGCCCAATCCTCAGTGACCTCCTCGATTCCAGTCTCTCCCAGACCTCATCCGTATGGTGTCCGGAGGGTCCCCCAGGCCTCACCCTATGGCATTGAGAGGGTCCCACAAACCTCTCCCAATGGCTTCCAGCAGATCCCTCTGTATCTGATCCATCTGCAGGTTCCACTGGCTCTACCTTCAAAGCACATCCAGAACCTAACCTCGTCTGCTCCTGCCCTCACCCAGGGTGCCACTGTCTGTCCCCTAGGTCACTGTATGACTGTTCCCTGGGAGCACCCCAGCCCTCCACTCTAATCTCATTGGAGCAGACTGAGGCCCATGGTGGGTCACTCCCTTCCTCCTCTGTTCAAAGCTCTCCAAAGGTTCAAGTCACAGAGCCAAGTCCTTCGAAGGGCTAGAAGGCCTCCATCACTGACCTATCTTCTCTTTGCTCAAGCCACTTCTGTTACTGGTCTCCTGGATGTTTGAACATGGGAAGCATGGTGGACCCCAGGGCCTTTGCACTGCTGTTCTCTGTGCTGGATGAATAGTCTCTCAGACACCCACGTGGCTCTTCTCTCCACTTCTTCAAGTCTCTACTCTCAGAGAGGCCAACCCTGACCACCCCACTTAAATTCAAATTTCAAACCCCTGAACTCTGTAACCTTCTTTCACCAGTCTGGTTTTTATTTTGTTTTTGTAACAAGGATTTAACCCAGGGACACTTCAACACTGAGCCACCTCCCCAGCCTGTTTGTTTGTTTGTTTGTTTGTTTTTTAATTTTGTGACAGTGTCTCACTAAGTTGCTTAGAGCCTTGCTAAATTGCTGAGGCTGGCCTTGAACTCATGATCCTTCTGCCTTAGCCTCCAGAGCTGCTGGGATTACAGGCTTGCACCACCAGGCCTGGCACCCAGTCTTTTTTTTTTTAAATAGCATTCCTACTCTAACATACTATATAATTTACCCACATATTATGTGTAACTTTAGTTATCTCTTTCCCCCACTAAAATCTAAGTTCCATGATGCGAAGGATTGTCTTTCTGTTCCTGTGTATCCTCAGTGTCTTAAAACCGGTGCCTGGCACATAGTAGGTGCTGGGTGTAAAACTATTGCTCAGAGGCCTTTGTTTGGATGTAGGAGAATTTAGGACCCAGTTCAATTTCCAGTTCTGCAGGAGGGTGGCAGAACCTTGGAGCCTCTGTCCTGTCTGACACAGTGTCCTGACAGCATAGGGACGTAGAAGGGGCAAAGGGTCCAGCTTTGGGCTTGGGATGCAGCGATCATTCTAGAAATGCGAGGCACAGGACGGTGTTGGCAGAATGATTCATCCCGAGGACAATTTTGCTGGGACAACGTTCCATCAGCTAGGAATTCATCCTTCGCTCACCTCCGGCTCTTCTGCCTCCAGCCTGAGGGCATTGCCAGATGACTGGATGAATGTCCCGCCCAGGAACCATCAATTCCTCCCCCAGATGGCCACCTGTCAGCGACAGGCGCTTTACGACCCAGCGTTTGATCCAGGGTGCTATAAAATTCAGTCACCTGCCCGGTTCCCCTTGACAAGGGCCAAATGCGAGGGCTCTGTCGCCCACCCCGGAGTGGTTTGGCTGTGTTCATGGGGCCTTGGGCGACAGCGTGTTGCCGCTGGATCCTGCTCCCTCTTTTGCTGGCATCTGCACCTGTGCAGGGAGGGGACATCCAGGTCCCCACTAATGAGGAGGTCGGTGAGGGTTGTGGGCACGAGTTGCTCCAACTTGGAGCTAATTTTGTTTTTAATTGTCTATTCTGAATAAAAAAAAAAAAAAAAACAAAGTGTCAAAGATCGCAGCAAAATACAAAGTCTGGTGGAGAAAAATGAGAACTTGCAAAAGGAAAAAAAGGACACAGGGAAATGTGACCTGCTCTGTCACCAATACGGTGGCGTCTGTTGGGGAACCTGGGTTAGGACAGTCCCTGGATGTGATTATTGTATCCCATGCTCCCTGTTTTTCTGCATCGATTTCCAAAAAACCTGATGGGGTTGTGGGGTGACATTAGGATTTGTCACACCCAAGCCTCAGTCTCCTTTTTCTTCAATAATAGCCTCATTTTCATGGTAAACAAGCTCAGCCAATCAGCACACAGCACATCCGGAGCTTGTGACCTATCCGCATTTAGTATAGCCCATAGAGCTTGAGACACGTGACCCCGGATTAGCCAATCAATGTCTTCCGTGCCCCGGGCTGCAGTGATTGGCTCAGAGATGGGAATCATGACTCAGTTGGTCCAATCAGAGCGAATCCCAGGCACAGCTCCGGTCTTCAGGTCCGAGTGGCTCTGCTAGAGCGCTCCCTGGGGGCACAGGAGTGAGCTGCCCTGGAGCCAGAAGGTGGGGGCTTCGGGGAGCACCCTCAACAGGGCTAGGTGGGCGTTGGATTAGGACTCCAACGTCCTCAGGCAGAACAGCAGCCCTGCAGGATTTCCCAGTGCGTTAAGCGCTAATTAGCCCATTGCACTTAAGCTCTAAGAGTAATTACCCCATATCAGGACGTCCTCCCAATTCCACGTTTCCCAGAGAAGTAATGCACCCTGAAAGAGTTATCTCAGGGTCTGCTGTCGGGGAATGTAACCTCAAACACAAAGAGCAGAGAATGCCCATCCAAACGAACCAATGTGGAGGATATCATAGCCAAGAGAACGGGCCTGGATGACAGTGCCCGTGCCCTTGATCCAACTGTGCTTGAAGTCCTCACTCAGGATGTTTCAGTAACTGGAACTCATCTTTCCCTTATTGCCTAGGTCAGTTTGAACTTGGGTTTCTTTCATTTTCAACCTATAGAGGACAACTAATATTCACATAGACTTTTTTTTTTTAAGAGAGAGAGAAATTTTTAATATTTATTTTTTAGTTTTCAGTGGAGGCAACATCTTTATTTGTATGTGGTGCTGAGGATTGAACCTGGGCCACAGGCATGCCAGGTGAGCCGCTCCTGCTTGAGCCACATCCCCAGCCCCTCACATAGACTCTTCTATTTTATTTAGTTGTAGATGGACACAACACCTTTATTTTATTTATTTTTTTAATGTGTCAAACCGAGTGCTTCAGACAAGCCAAAGCAAACGCTCTACCACTGAGTTACAACCCCAGCCCTCCTATGTGCAGAGAACACTGAAATGGGGTGGAGAACCAAGCAGATTCCTGCTTCCCAAGGGAGGGTAGCCAAGTTCCCTGTGCTGCACACCCTGGCTCACAATGGGAAGGGGTGGGGGAAGGGTCCAGGGAAACTTCAAGAAGGGAGGGAGGGGTGTCACTGATGGGGCCCTATGACACTGATTACTACAACAACATAACCATTAACTGGATGGTTTATAAACATCAGAAACTTCTCACGTGCCAGAGGCTGGGAAGTTCAAGTTCAAGGCATTAGCAGCCTTCATGTCTGGCAGAGGCTTGCTGGTTCCTGGACAGCTGTCATCTTACCGTGTCCTGACATGGCAGAGGGATGAGGGTTTCTTCAGGACTAAGGGCACTGAGCCTTCATGAGGGCCTAATCAACTCCCAGAGGTGATACTTCCTAACACCTTGGGAGTTGGGATTTCACCTGTGAACTTGGTGTGGGGAGGGGGCACCGATGAAGAGCTCTTTAGCTTTGGCCTGCTCACTGTGGGAGCACTTAACTTCTTCCCAGTCCTGGGTGGGGAAAAACAGTTCCAGAAACTGCTGTGTCACACACTGTCCCCAAGTCTCAGCCCCTGGGAGGGCCCCAAAGCTGGGCTCAGCTTGTTAAAGCTGTCCTGAGTCTGTAGGCAGGGTGGTCCCCTCCCTTGACTGTAGCACTCAGTAGTATCTACCAGAGGCTCCCATGCCCCCGGCTGAGGCTGCTGGTGAACCCCGGTTCCAGATGGAGCTCCATGCTGGTATCTTGCAGTGTCCCCAGGTGGTTGGGGGAGCTGTTGTGGATGGAGGTGCCTCCTGAGCCCCTCCATGAGTGTGACAGCTTGCCGTTACTGTAACAAGTAACCGAGATAATAACCAGCTTAGAAAGAGAAAAGGTTTCTCTTGGCTCACACTTGGGGATGTTTCCTTCTGTGACCGGTTGGCCCCATACTTGGGGCCTATGGTGCAGCCACACGTCACAGTGACAGCTTGTGGCAAAACCATTCACATCACGGCTGGGACATGGAAGAAAGGATGAGGAAGGGGCTGGGGTACCAAATTCCTCTTTAAGGGTCTGTGGCGCCCAGTGACCTGAAACCTCCCCCTAGTCCCCACCTCTTACAGGTCCCA
This sequence comes from Urocitellus parryii, assembly GCF_045843805.1. Classification (NCBI taxonomy): domain Eukaryota; kingdom Metazoa; phylum Chordata; class Mammalia; order Rodentia; family Sciuridae; genus Urocitellus; species Urocitellus parryii. The sequence continues at coordinate 32,711,411 of NC_135539.1, forward strand.
CCCGGCCCTAATAGCATCCAGAACTAGGACCAAGACTTAACACCTGGGTCCCCGAGGATGTTTATCCAAGCATAGAGTGAAGTCCCCTGCTGAGTCACAGCTGGCCAGCAACAGTGGCCCGAGTGTCTGCAAAAGGCCATCCCAGGGCTTTCTTGGTCAGCCGTTGGCGCTTCATGCACAACTCTGGGTTCCTGGTCCTTCCTGCGACTGGAGCAGCTGAGATGTACCCAGTCTAGTTCTAGGGGAGCTCCTGGCCCCCTAGGGGTGGGTACTGAGACATCTGGGCAAGTGAGGAAAGGTCCTGGTGACACCCGCCCGATGTTGCGGAGGCCACTCTTGGCCGGGTCAGGGAGGGCTTACCCAGTGAACTGGCTCAGCATGAGGCTGGGTCACAGAGAAAGGGTGCAGTGGGGTGGACAGGGCAGCCAGGGAGAGCAGAGGATTCTGGGAGGAACAGAGAGTCTGATGTTGGCCTGAGGAGCCTGGATCGGCCAGTCTGGCCAGGCTCGGGCAGTGTGGGGGCGGGCAGTCTCTGTGCAGCCTCAGGCAAGAGTTCGGGGATAGGTCCCTGTGTGCCTTCCCTTGACCTTCCCAGTGTGGCAGTGCACTGGGGGGACAGAGCCCAGAGTAGCCACCGGTCCATTTGGTTGGTGAAGACAGACCTCATCTGAGAATGGCAAAAGGGACCTGGAATCGAGAACCGAGGGTGGATGAGTTACTGATGATTTATTTTAGTACCCGGTACAGCTAGGCTTGGAGTCAGTCCTACTTCTAAATCCTCAGTCGGGTAAACCAAGGGATTCCCCCACCTGCCTGGAGCCCTCGATTCAGATTTGCTCTAGAGGTTCTGTATCTGCTGTCAGAAGGATGCTAATGTGTCTACCTGTTCCATGCGTCACTTTGCTCCTCTCTAAAGTGGGGGCAACACCTCTCCTTGAGGATTCCAATAAGCTCGTATATAAAAGTGTTGGCAAGGCTGAGAGCAGTAGTGCTCACCTGTAATCTCAGAGGCTAGGGAGGCTGAGGCAGGAGGATCGCCAGCCTCAGCAACTTAGCGAGGCCCTAAGCAACTAACGAGACCCTCTCTCAAAATAAAATATAAAGTGCTGGGGGTGTTGCTCAGTGGTTAAGCACCCCTGGGTTCAATCCCCAGTACAAAAAAAAAAAAATTATAACAAACAACAACAACAATAATAATAAAGTGTTTGTAAACTGTGAAGTGCTGAACAGTTACCCTAAGGATGGTGACTGTGCAGGTCTCTGTAGTGGGGGAAACTGCTTAGGACTGGCATTAAGCCAGGAGTGACCCTGCTGGGGGGTGGAATTTCAGGAAATGGATCCAGACCAAAGCCAGGTGAGCCAGTACTTGTATTGCTATGGGGACCTCGGGGACCCCTGCATGCAACACTGCCTGCGCACAGTAGGTGTAAAGCATGCAAGTAGAGCGGTCCCCCCAGACACACGAGGTGTGCTTGCTGCAGGAGGCAGTCTCAGAGCACAGTCCCTCTCTACCATACGCCTTGGGTTTTGTGAAAATCCCTGCCCAGATTACAGCTCCTTCTGCCACGAGGCCGTGACCGGATTTCCTGGTTGAATGATAAATAGTGGGTTCTGGGCTAATTAGAGAGCCCCCAAGCTGTGTGGGAGTCAGGGATACCCCAGGGCCATGGGAATCCAGAGCAGACCCAGGAGGGGCCACGGGAATCCAGAGCAGACCCAGGAGGCGCTTCCTGCGGACGCCTGATCAGGTCTTCAAGTTGGCAAGTAATTAACGTGGCTAATTAAGGCATGCAGGTGCAGGCTCCTATGGGGGACATGCCGGGGAGCTGTGTGACACCCGCCACTGAGAGGGTCTCATGCACGGTTGGTACAGCTCACTAGGGATGGCTGGGAGAAAATTAATTAAGACTCAGGTTGGGGAAGCCCAGAGCCCCCAGGAGTAGAGGCCTCACCAGGCCACCAGCTTGGCAGAGGGGCTGGGGCCCCAGGGTACAGCAGGGGGTGAGGGGAGCTTCTGGGGTGCCCCACCTATGTTTGTTTGGAAATGGGGAGTAAAAGAGCTGGCGGTGCCTGCCAGACACCCAGGATTTTACATTTTGTTCATAGAAGCCCCAAGGTGGGACCTGCCCCGTGCCTGCTGTCCTAGGTGCTGTAGATGGCAGCGAGGAAAGCATGGGATCCCTGCTCCCTCTGGAGGGACTCCAGCCTCACCTGTCAGGTGGCACTAAGTGGTAATGCCCAGGTAGGGGTTCAGGGAAGACCCTTTAGAGAAGGAGACGGTTATGGGCTGAATTATGTCCCCCAAGTTCCTATGTTCAAGCCCTAGCCCCAGAACCTCCAAAGGTGGCTGCATTTGGAGACTGGGGTTTTTAAAGAAGCAATTAAGTTAAAATAGGATCCTGACGGTGAACCCTGATCCAATATGACAGGTGTCCTTTCAATCAGAGGAGATCAGGACACAGGCACACACAGAGGGACCACCGTGTGAGGACACGGGGAGAATTCAGCTTCTACCAGCCGAGGAGAGAGGCCTCCGGAGGAACCAGCCCTGTCCACACCTGGACGTTGAATTCCTGGTCTCCAGGACTGCGAGGCAAAATTTTTCTGAGTCCCCCAGTTCATGGCGCCAAGGAATCCGGGGACCTTGGAGTCAAGACCTAGGAAAAGGGGAAGAGTTAGGCTGCCTGAGCAGCGTTTCCAACCAAGGCCCTGGGATGGGAGCTTGCTGGGCACGTCCAGGGTCCAGCAAGGAGGTCACTGAGACAGAGGCCCTAGGGGGTGGGAGGAAGGGGACCCAGTAGAGGTCTTCTGGTGTGCTGGGAAGGGGGGAGGAGGGCCAGGTCCTGCCTGGATGTGTTCCTAGCTCCTGCTGGACGTTGGCAGCCAGGGTCCAAGCGGGGGGGGCGGGGGGACAGGCTCCATTGAGAGGGGACAGTATTCCCAGGAGACCTCCAGACAGGTTTCAGAGGGGCAGCTGGCCTTGGAGCAGCCATGGCCACCCTGTGAAGCTGAGTTCTTCCTGGAGTGTGTCAATCTGCACACACGTGTCCTGCCACCTCATGGAGTCCACCTGCTCGAGGTCCCAGTGTGTCCTGAAGAGCAGAGGCCCTGGTGGAGGCCCTGTTCCCACAAAGGCTCAACGCGGGTGCAGCTCAGAGCCTTGGGGACTCTGAGCACGGGACAGAGGGAGCCGAGCCAGCCAGATGGGCAGTGCCTTAACCAGACCAGATCTGCCTCCACTCCCACCTGGTGAAGGGCAGCCACTGGCCCCAGCCTGAGGTTCAACACCTGGCCACGCTGGAGTGACATGGGCCACCTGGGTCCACGAGGCTTCTGTCTGCGCCCAGGGCTCCTTCAGATGCCCGTAGACAAGCTCAACAGAACTTGCCCTGAGAGTGTACTCCCAGGATGCTCTCTGCCACGCTGGCCTTGGGGACCAGGTCCCCACAGTGTGCTGAAACTGCCTAGGCCTGGGAATGGTTCAGACCCCTCCTCACCCCCCACCTCAACTCTCGAAGCTTCTCCCTAACCTCCCACGGAGAATTGGCTTCTCCCAGGAGAATCGACAGGTGACTCCTGCCTCTCTGTACCCAGATGCACCTTGTCCAGGGCCTGGCTCTCCCCTTCCTGCTTCTCCCTGGAGCCCACCCTGGGCTGCTGCCTTGTTGTCCTGAGTGTCCCAAGAGGTTGGCCAAGGACAAAGTCCCCTCCATCCTTCTCAGGGTCACCTCCCCCTGCTCAGGCCTAGCCACTTGAGATCTCTCTGCTTCACCTGGTGGAGAGCTTTCTGAGTAGAAGCCTCATTTCCTGTAGCTCTGGGGGCATGGCCACAGCCCCTGGGCTGAGGATTTGTGTCAGGCTGGCTAGAGCTGGTGTGTTCCTCAGCATCCAGGGAGTGTCTTGCTCCAGCCAAGATCTCTTCCCCTTGAGAGGGGCCCTCATGGTGGAGAAGGCCCTGGGCTCACCTCACAATGAGGCCAGAGGCACGAGGGGTTCCAGGAGGGAAAGTCTGGGCGAGTTTGGGGGCTTCCTCAAGACTGCGGCCCTTAGAAGGTTCTCCCCCTGACCCTAGTCCACGCTCGGCTTCCCACAAAGATGAACACTCCCGCGGCCACATTCCTACCAGTTGACGGCTACAGGGGAGTTGACTTTCCATGTTCCTCTGTCTTTCCAGACTTTGGGGGGTGTTGGTCTGCTCTGCAATCTCGGTTCCCTGAGGGGGTCCAAGAAAAGCCACTAATTTTCATTTCATGTAGGTTTTTCTTCTGGCAGGGATGGGAGGATCCCTTCCTAGCCCTCCACATGTCAGAGCTGAAGCCAGAAGTCTGTAGAAGACTTGCTGATTTTCTGCTAGACTTATTCCATGCATTTGATATATTTTGGGTTTGATGCAATTATAAATGGCATATTTTTTTTTAACAATTCAATTTCATTCTCGTTTTTCCTCTCAGCACTTGTTACCCTCCACCACCAACACTCTCTTCTTTGTTTCCTGTCAGTCTTGGCCCCTAAAATAAATTGAATGGAGAGACGATGCTCCCTGCACAGACATGCTCCCTGCACAAAGAGCCAGAAGGTCAGAGAGGAGATGGTAACTCGCTCACAGCTGCACAGGGTTAGAAAAGGCAGACCTGGGATCAGGTGTGTCTGACGTCAAGGGCCATCCTCCCCCTCCCCCCACCAAACATTTCCAACACCACTGTCATGGGTATGGATCCCACATGGCACCACAGGGATTTGAACCGTCAGCCTTAGGGGTCCTGGAGGAGGAAGTCAGGATCTGCAGCCTGTTCAGGGCCCACCTGATTCAGCTCTTCCCATAGTCTGGGTGGGAAGCTGTGATGCAGGACACAGGCAGGCTAGGAGTTGGGCAGGATGGAGTTGAATGGTAGCTTGACCTTTGACCTTGAACTTAGGCAAGTCACCTAACTTCCCTGAGTCTCTGTTCCCTCCATTCCCACCTTACACCTGATGTAAAGTGGTGGTGATAACAAATACTTCCAGGGGATTTTGTGCAAAGTCAAGGGCAATGTTGGGGACAGAGGCCTCAGCCTGATGCAAACCTGGGACGGACTGCAACTGCGATAATGATTACAGTAATTTTCAGGTCTCTCTGTGTCACACTCCTGCTGTTGACCCTTGATAGCCGTCCCTCCCGCTACATGCAGAAGAGCTTCAAGACTGGGTGCCCTCAGGCTCACATTTGCCCTTGACCTCATACTGGCAATTGCCGGGTTTTGTGTTTTTTATTTTTATTTTTTTCCCTTTTTCTCCAACTGACAGCTTTTCAGCTTCATCGGCTTTATCCCTTGTCGGCCTTGTGACTTCGTCCCTGGACACAGCAAGTCCTCAGGACCCACAGCCTTGGAGGAGCCCTTTGGGTGCACCCAAGCAGCTTGGCTTCCCATGCACAAGGCACACTCATTTTGTCTTTGATTGGAAAATGAGCAGTCTGCTGTACCTTAACTTAATTTAGACACGAGTCCACGATTTGTCAGAGATAAGTGATCGCGGGTGTCCGGGGAGCACAGTGGAATGCTCTTCAGGTTTGTGTTGTGAACAGATGAGCCGTTCCTGGCCCTGGGAGCGGGCGTGGGTTGCAGGTTACCCACTTTGCATAATGAGAAGGAACCAGGCGGGCGGGATACACCAGGGCATGTCCTCTGGAACCTTCGAAACCACCTTCAGAAAACGCCCTGCCTCAGGAGAGTGACAACTTAAGGTGTCACAGGCTGCTGTGTGTCTCTAGGCACGTCAGAGTCCAGATGTGGGGTTGGTCACCTGATGCCTCTTCCTGCTCTGTCCATGTGCCCCTAAACCACCCCCGGTCCCAGTGGCTCAGATGATTACAGATGCTTCCCCTTCCCCCCCAGCTGGCAGCTGACCGGGCCCCTGATTACAGGAGCCTCAGGGCTGGGGTGAGGTGGGGGAGTAGGGGCATCTGAGAAGGTATTAAAACCCAGCTTTTCAACACACCATCTGTACCGGCGTCCTGGATAAAGCCCTTGCCTCTCTAGCACCAAGTCAGATGCTTTGAAGGGACAAAGCAGTCTTGTAGCAGAGACAGTCCCACAGTAGCAGGGCCCCGGGCTTCACTGGGGGAGCTGACAACATGGGCCTGGAGACGGCTGGGTACCTGGGTGCCCCTAAATCCACACATCAAAGTCCTCCACTGTGGTACCTCAGCACATCATGAACTGGTTTATAGACAGGGGTCTTTGCAGAGTTAATATGAGGTCAGGAGGGCAGGCCCCAGTCCAATATGACTGGTGTCCTCATAAAAAGGGGACATGTGAGCACAGAGATACAGACACCTGGGGACAATGCCAGGTGACTGCTAGGAACTGCCGAGATCCAGGATGGAGGCCTGGAGCAGGTCCTTCCCTCCCAGCCCTCAGAAGGACCCAGCCCTGCGGACACTTTGCTCTTGAGCTTCAGGACTCCAGAATCGTGACAGGATACATTTCTGTTCTTTCGGACCTGCTTGGGGTACTTTGTTCTGGCAGCCCCAGCACATAAATGCATGCTGGATGGAGGGAGAGGACATCGGTGACATGCTAGGAGAGGGGTAGCTCATGGGGATTGGAAGATTAGCTGCAGGATAAGGCACCTTTGATGGGGGTCTTCTCTTCCTGTCTTAAGAGGCTGAGTGAGGCACAGTCCCTCCTGTAGGAAGGATTCCTGCCCTGTCCTGTTCCTAGGCTGCTCCAGGCAGAGTGGGGGGCGGGGGCATTGCCTTGTTTGTATAAGGTAAAAGCTACAGAAAGCCAAAGGAAAGATGAAAACAATTAAGAAGCACTTTCCTGGCTGGGTGCAGTGGTGCTCGCCTGTAATCCCAGGGACTCGGGAGGCTGAGGCTGGAGGATGGTGAATTCAAAACCAGCCTCAGCAAAGGTGATGCAGTAAGCAACTCAGTGAGATCCTGTCTCTAAATAAAACACAAAATAGGGCCGGGGATGTGGCTCAGAGGTTGAGTGCCGCTGAGTTTAATCCCCAGTACCAAAAAAAAAAAAAAAAAAAAAAAGAAGAAGAAGAAGCATTTTCCTAAAATGTCAGTAGCTGATCTCGAAGTGAAAGTGTTACTGGAGTCCCCAAATCAGGTCTGATCACTAGCTCCACCCGCCCCCCAAACACACACAGAGAAGATAATAGTGAAAAGCAGCAAAGGGACTTTAAGCAGGAAGATGAGGGGACCCTCGTCCTTAGCTCTGTCTTCCAGGGGCTGACAGTGACTTTGAGGTTTTATTAAAATGGGGAATGAGGGCAAGTTTCAGGGTTTGCACAGCTGGAGGCTTTTCACAGCTGCCAAAGCAGGTGATCTTGGGCAGGTGTGGTCTGTCCATCACAATCTCAGGCTTGGTCAGGTGGAGCCTTGTCCAGGACAAGAAAGTGGCTGCTTCTGCCGAGTAGCTTCACTCAGCACAAGACGTTTCTCCATCAGACCTGTCGTTCCTGGAATCCAAGGTGGTTCAGAGACCAAAGGAGACTATGCACAATGAAGGCAGAGATGCCACACCTTTAGTCACCCTTAGCCACCTAGGGGACACTCACAGGCAAAAGTGAAGCATCTGAGTCCTTGTTACAGAAGTATGGCCTTTTCTCTGAGGTCCTAAGTCAGCCAGCCTGTACTGGTTGTCACTTCCTTGGGGATGTGTCCCCCAGTGGAGAAGCCTCCAGCAGAGGGGCAGCCTACCTGTCCCTGCTGTGCGTGATCTCCCTGCCACCCCAGGGGTTCCTGGTCTGAACAGTTACCCCCCACCCTGGAAGCCTGACTCCAGTGCAGAGGATGAGGTCTGCCAACCACAAAATGTGATGGGGAACCCCGCACTACACCGATGCCAGCTGCCCTGGAGTGTCTTCCTGGGCTTGCAAAGTTAGGGAACCTGGGAGTGGTTTGGGGAAGCCCTGGAGCCTTCACGATTTAACTGTAGTTGGCTAATTGTGATTACAGCCCTGCACCACCAGGGGGCAGTGGGGAGAGAGCGGGGCTGGCTTGGGGGAGGGGGGCCGGGGAGCCCCCTCCTGTGCAGCCAATCAGTGTTCTTGTCCCAGAAGACAGAGGGACACTCCAGACTCCTCATCATTAGCTGTTCCTTTCCTCTGTGGTTTTGGAATAAGACAAACAGCCCCACCCCACCCCATTCTGCCCTAGCAGAAGGTGGATAGAGACACCCCCCCACCCCCACCCCCGGGGGTGGGAACCAAGCTTCTCCATCCCGGCAGGTTCTCCTGCACCTCCTTAATGATTCTTCTGCAATATTTTCGGAAGGAGTGTTTTTAGACCCAGAGTGAAAGTCTTTAGACTTGAAGATGCCCTCATAATCGAATAAGTCACCCCATAGCCAAGAGTCATTAGAGTTAATGAAGCCCACACAATGATCCATCCCTGCTGCAAATCCGCCGACGAATGTCATGTTCAGGAATTGGTTTGGGGGGAAGGACATCCTGTTTTTTCCTGCATGGCCTGGACATCTCCCACGATTCCCTTTTATTGTACCTGTGCCACCCCTGGGCTCTTATGATTCTGTGGTCATTCAAATGACAGGCAAGACGAATCACACTTCAAAACCACCACCTTAGAAAATTAATTTCTCCCATTTTTTTGGAGAGCCACTTGCCGAGTGTTTTCTCTGTCAGCGGGGAGCAGGCTCAGGGCCTCGGTTGGTTTCATCTGGATCCATCTGATGGATTCTTCTGAGGATTCCACTTTGAAAACGTAATTGACCATACACAAAACAAAGGCGGCTGATGGGCTTGGCACGAGAGAGAGTGTGTGTGTGTATATATACAGTATTTGATGGGCTCATTTTGCCACGTTTTAATTACAACACTGAATGGCATTATAAATTTGTGTCCAATTAGGCCCAAGCCATCAACCGCTGAATACATTATAAATTTTGTTAAATCAGCCCAAGCGATGTTATAAGCTCGGCCGTAACACCAAACAAAGATGCTGCTGTCGGGTAAACTTAATCCTTCAGCCCTTATTCCAGCACAGACATGTAGCTATAAAATTGGCAAAGAAATAGCCACCTGGTCATCAACATGGGCATGGATTCAAAAGCAAAGCATAGATATTGGTCAAATTATATAGTTACATTGTGTGCATACAGGACGGCAAATTCCACCATGATGTTCAACTCAGGCACCAATAAAAATATGGAAGAAACGTGAAGCATAAACATGTTGCAGAATCCCATAGGAGGTCTGTGATGTTCTCTGCCTGCAAGTCTGTGAGCTGCAGAAACAAACAGGGTCATTCAGGCAAAATTGAGTGCCCCGTTGAAGAAAAGAGGAGGGATCAGAAAGGTTTAAACGGATTCTCGACATCTCCCACCCACCCAGTGGCAGCAGGTACTTGGAAGGAGAGGCACTGGCTAATTATATCTCTTGTCTTTTTGTTTACTTGTTAGGAAAAAAAAGGGGGAGGATGAAGACCTGGGCCCAACATCATTGGAGTTCACGGGTGTCTTGCTCTCCTCTCCTTCCCAGCTCCTGGGAGTAGCACTCCTGTCCTTAGGCCAGTCTGTGCAACCAGATCTTGGCAATGATATATAAGTGGTGGCATGTGACACTTCTCCAGTCTCTCTTCTTCCTCGTCTCAGTGACTGAGAAGACCTCCCTCTGCCTGAATCCCTGAGTGAATGAGCGGAGGAAAGCCCAGCCTGCCCCCGCTCCACACCCCCTCTGTATGTGCCAGACGGATTCTGTGCATTGGAAAGAAGTCCTGGCTGAGTGAAGTCACCCGGATGTTGGGGTTACTGATGTGCAGTCTCTCCCGTCATTACTAATACAAGATTTTGAAAAGAATGAAATACGGTAGAACTCAGAAAAAAAATGCTATTTTGGATCAGCCGCTTATTGGTCTCTGATTCGAGAGTTTTGACGAAGGTTGAGAGGGTCTCTTGGAGGTTTGGGGTCATTATTTTGGCTCCCAATGGTTAATGTACAAATCTGAACCTCAGATCTATTCCTTGGCACCTGTGTTACCCTAGGGCATAATTTTGACCCCAAATGTCTTAAGTCCAATGCTTATAAAAGGACCCCAGGACTTCCTTCATCTATACATTCTCAACATCAGGATGTGTTGGGGACCGTGCTGGGAGGTTCAGGGGGACACTCATAATGGCAACAAGACTTAGCCGTTTTGGAGAGCTTGCTGAATGTTCTGTGTGCAGGGAGACGCTTCAGTCCCTCCACCCTACGTGAGGCAGGAACCAGCCTACCCCAGTTATATCGTTGACTGGAGCCTGAGCCCCAAGGAGCTTGTCAAAGTCATTACCTCTGGGAAACAGCAGAGCTGGGATCTGAGCTTGGCCTCTGCACTTGAGACCCTGCACAGTAGCCACCGTCCAGTGTCGGGGGAGGGAGACCCCCCCACCAGCCACTCCTCTGAGTGCCTATTCATTCCCTCAGCTCTTCACTTAAGCCCTTCAAAGAACTCCTTCCTGCTCTTAGGATAAAGTTGTGTAGCATCAGCCTGGCTTCAAGACCCACGATCAGCTCTGTGTCCACCTCTGCTGTCCCATCCTGGCAATACTGAGTTCCCTCCGTATCCCTGGAGGATACCTTCTAAGAACTGCCGGTGGCCGCCTAGACCAATGATGGTACCAAGCCCTGTGTATATTGTGCTTTTTTCTATAGACACATATCTATGCTAAGCTTAATTTGGAAATTAGGCACAGTAAGAGATTAATAAGAATAACTAGTAACAAAGTAGAACAATTATAACAAAATACTATAATAAAAGTTATGTGAATATGGTCTCTCTCTCTCTCTCTCTCTCTCTCTCTCTCTCTCTCTCTCTCTCTCTCTCCTCTTGTCTCAAACCATTTTATTGAACTTCATTTTGGACCTCCATTTTTGGCCTCCATTGACCACAGGGAACTTAACCTACAGGAAGTTAAGGGGGGACTCCTGTGGATGAAGGGGTGACAATTCTAGCAGATCCAAAATGGTTGTCCGCTCCCTGCTGGGGCAGTCACAGTCTCAGCAGTGACAGCCTGGGTTCTGAGAAGTGACAAACCCACACATTACTAATTATGGGGCTGGCGGCTCCCTGGAGGCCCGTTCCCCGTTAGCAGAGAGTCATGGCTGCCTGCAACCCACCCGACGCCTTTTAATCCTGAAGAGCCATCGTTAGCACTCTGCGTGTCCTTTGTCGTTAAGAGGACGAAGCTGAAGGCAGCACCACTTCTTTCCACCTGAGCTTGGCCCGTTCCTGGCCCCCTGCAGCTTGGACGTGTGCAGGTATCCAATCCGTCAACACTGAACTACCATTTTCCAGGTGCACCTGAGCTGCTGGATCAGAACCTGGAGGGGACTCTGTCATTTCAAAGGCTCCCCAGGTGGCTGGGGAGGTGCCCAGATTGCTGACTCCCAACCCAACTCTGTGCTGTCTCTCTCCTTTCCATCGCTACCTGTCCCCAACACCAAGAGGGAGGGGCGTGTCCAGGTTGATGCAGCTGCAGCCTGGAGGTGACCTTCTCTCTCTGGGACAGCTCTTCTTCATCCTGGCTGCGCATTTGAATCCCAGACCCTGTGGGGTGGGCCTGGGCATCAGGACTTTTTGGAGATCCTCTGGGAAGTCCAGTACGCAGCCCACTTTATGAACAGCTGCCTGAGGGACATTGGGGGAGCCTAGTCTCAACTCCCCTCTCCCCATTCTGGCTTCATAGTGATGTAGAGAAAAGGGCCCCAGACTTGGAATAAGGTCATCTGGATTTTAGCTGGATGGTGCCTGCCCAGTGGCTCAGGAGGCGGAGGTAGGAGGATCCCAAGTTCAATGCCAGCCTCAGCAATTTAGTGAGGCCCTAAACAACTCAGGGAGACCCTGTCTCTAAATAAAATATAAAAAATGGCTGGGGATGTGGCTCCGTGGTTAAGCACCCCTGGGTTCCATCCCTGGTACTATCAACCACAACAACACACAACTGGTTTTGATCCTGATTACCAGATTTGTGATAACGGGAAACTTACAGAACCTCTCTGGTCCTCAACAACCCCGTCTGTAAAACTGGGATCATAATATCTCCTTCACTGGGCTCAGGCAGGACTCAGGTGTGATCAGGTCTCTGAACATGCTCAGAAACGACAAGGGACGGATTCATATTTGTATCAGTCAGCTTTCCATGACTGTAATAGACACCTGAGATAATCAGCTTTAAAAGAGGAAAGGTTTCTTTGGGCTCACAATTTGGGAAGTTCCAATTCATGGTGAGTTAGCCCTGCTGCATTTGGGACTCCCACGAGGGTGGTGGGAGTGCATGGTGCAGGAAGCCGCCCGTCTGATGGTGGCCACCAAACAAAGAAGACAGACAGGAAGAGACCAGCACCCTGCATCCGCTTCAGGGGCAGTACCTAAGACTGCCCACCATGCCCTGCTTCTCAAAGGTTCCACCACCTGTCAATAGCACCAAGTTGGGGACCAAGCTGTCAACACATGAGTCTTTGGGGGAACATTCCAGATGTAAACAGTTGTGGTCACTTATTGCTTGTTCATCTGGCAAACATGAGCTGAGCACCACTGTTGACCAGGCACAGAGCCCATGACTGTGGGGAATTCAGAGTCACCAGCTCCTGTCTGACAATCTGCCATGTGTGCTCTCTGTGAGCTCGTGGGGTCTTCTCTTCCAGGTCACATTGTCTGTGGACCCGCTGGAGGACGCACCCAGAGACATCCCAGAAAGGTGCGAATTCAACCTGGAGGAACACCTAGCATTTAAGAGGGGCTGAGGGAAGGATGCTTCTCTGGACTTTAAAATTAAATCATTGAACTTTCACCTGTTTATTTTGGGGACCTGCCAGGCAAGCGCTCCCCGACTGAGCTCTATCCCCAGCCCCTGAAGACTTTGAGCTATCACCCCTCCCTTCTCTCTTTCTCCTCCTCCTTTCGGCCTCTTTGAAGTGTTTCTTTTTCTCTCTGTAAATACAGACACCATTTTCCTGTATCAGCATCATTTCTTATTCACGACTTTTTTTTCCCCCCTCCAACAATAAAACCCTCCTCGGAGTCTCCCTGTATGAGGATATCTGGAGTTATTTGCATTCTGACAGTTTAAATCAAATATTTTAAAACCAGTCATGGGGAAGGCAGTAAATCCACGCCTGGGCTTCCAACCAAACAAATAATAAAGAAGATCTCACATCCAAGTAATAAACAGCGGCGACGCCGGCGCCTCATTAGGGTTCAGGATTCCTGATCATGATGGACAAGTATTTTAATGAAAAGGGAGAGGGTGGGGGGAAAGCAAAATGTTTGTTTTTCTTCCTCTTTATTCAGCCTTTTCCTCTTTATTTGGGCCTCCTTATGGTGACTTCTCGATGATTAGCTCTTGGGGTGAGGGAGTTCCGAGGCGTTCTGGTCTTGATGAATAAATATGGTCAGAGAAGGTACTTGTAGGGGCAGCAGGAGAAGGGAAATAGATGTCTTCGTGAGCAAGCACTGAGTCTGAGTCACAGCAAGGAAAAAAAAAAAAAAAACTCCCACTCCTTTTCCTCACTGGCCACCCACCTTGCTTGGGGCCAAATCATGCCCCACGTAAGGAGAACTTCCATCGTCCAGGATGGATCCAAGGGTTGCCACGGCGCTTCCTTCCGTGGGCTCCTTAGCAGGTGTGGCTCCGGGCACTGCATCCGTGACCAGAGGCTGTCACAAATGATAGCAGCCACCCCCTTGTTCGTAGTTTTGATTTCTGCAGTCAACCCACATCCAAACGTATTAATGGAAGATTCTAGAAAGAAATGATTTGTAACTTTGTAGCTGGGATACAGGCAGTTCTTCTGCACAGTGTGCCCATCTTGATATGCTGCGTGTCCCCCTGCCACTCCATACCCATCCTGATGATCTGATCTGCTGTCTCAATGTTATAACTGCCTGTGTTCAGGAAACCCTGACTTTAGTTAATAAGGGTCCCAAGGTCCAGAGTAGCGATGATGGTAATTCAGACATGCAGAGAATATGTGAAGTGCTTTCTTTCAATGAAAAGACAAAGGGTTTGGTACGATGCATGGTTTCAAGCATCTGCTGGGGGTCTTGGGATATGTCACCAATGAATAAGAGAAGAACCATCGTATCTTGATGTTTGGCTGCTTAAAACAGTGAGCACTTGTCATCTTGCACAGTTTTTGTAGATCAGGAATTGGAGTCTGGCTTACCTAGGTGACTCTGGCTTGGAGTCAAGTTCAATCAAGACACTGCTGGGACAGCTTGCCATCTGAAGGATTGGCCAGAGATGGAGAATTTGGCGATTAAACACTGCAGTCAACCCGGGTCCAAATGTATTAATGGAAGATTCTGGAAAGTCACTTGTAACTCTGTGAGAGGAGGACTCCATTCCTCATGATGGAGAACTCCCCTCAGGGTTGCTTGGGAATCCTCATAGCACAACAGCTGGATTTCCTGAGTGAGGAATTCACGAGAGGGCAAGGCAGAAGCCGTGCTACCTTTTATGACCTAGTCTCTGGAGTCACATGGTCATTTCTGCAATATCCTATTGGTTACACAGTTCTACGAAGCGTGGAGGGGATTACACCAGGATGTAACCGGAGGCAAGGATCACTGGGGCCATCTTGGAAACTGTCTACTCCAGATACAGAAGGTCTTCCCCAAGAGCCCGCTGAACAGGAAAGGAAATGCTTTGAAGAGCATCATGGCGAACCACAGCCGAGCCTGTTTTCATGTTTTCAAGGAGGTCTTTATTGTTGTTTTTAACAAAATAGGAAAGGGGAAGGCAGGACAGTACATTCTATCTCTCGGGCTTTTACTTATCAGTTGGTAGTAGCTATCTAGAAAGATGGGGAAAGAACTCTGAGTCCCAATCCAGGCTCAGTGAAGAGTGTGGCACTTGATTGGTGACATCTGCCATATGTATGCGTAGGGGAACTGGTGACACATGCCAGATGCGCCTTTGTTAGTCTGACTTACCATGCAGGGCTCTGCAGGGGTCCCAAGAGCAATGAGACATGGAAACGAGCAACAGGCACTGGGTTAATTGTGATACCAGGGGAGTCACCATACCTGGGACCAGACAGGTGTGGTGGTTACCATCACCTGCAGCACAGGTGGAGGGTAAAACTGCCCCACCCAACATCTGTTCTAGGTCCTGAAGTGTTTAATGTCAGAGTTCTGTGGGCCTGAGACCCCGGATGGTCATTGCTCAAGTGCAGGTGTTACCTGGGAAGGTAAAGGTGTGGCCGAGAGCTGGGCCTGGCTGACAGCTACCTCCAGTAGGGGCACCTGCCAGATGCACGGGCTGAGAAGGGGACTGAAGCCCCAAGGGCCGGTAGCAAAGTGGGCACCCTGGGTGCATGCATGGGCACCCACATCCACGTAGAGCGCGTCCCAACTTGAAGGACAGCGTGACATCGGGGATTTTTGGAGCCTGATGAGAAAGTGTTCCAAGTGTGCCATTACCTTTTCTCTTCTTTGCGGAGTTAAAAGTACCAGGCCCGGCTTCTGGCACAGCTTCCGCCACGGGCTAATTTAGCTGTGATTTGTGGTGAACATTTATGGTTTAATAAAGTGACTTTCCAGTTGCTGTGTTTATCACAACTCAAGCGCGGCATCTCGCTGGGGAAGCATCTGGGGCCGATTATGATTAAAATAAAAAACGCTTTTCATGAGCTGTTTTGTCAAATGCCTTCAAAGTGACTCAACCTCCCCAAGCCCGAGTGGCAGAAGTCATTAGAGAAAGTTCAGGAGAAGAAGGCTGATATACCCAGGGAGGGGCTCTGTCCTGAAGGGGTGGGGTGGGGCAGGGCAGCAGGGAGGAACCTGCCTCTGCAAACAGTGTTCATCCCCTTTGGTGGGACACAATAATGTGTTACTTTCTAGTGAGTTTTCAGAGAGCCAGGAAGCTCTGTCACTGTCATTCTAAGGCAGGGGGGGGGGGGGCTCCATTCAGCAAACAGAGACCTGTGTAGGACTCTTTGGAAATCAGAACTTTCCATCTATAAATTGACGGAAGACTGAACTGGGTCCCCCTAAAATCCATGTGCCCAAGACCTCAATCTCAGTATTTGGGGACAAAGCCTTCAGCTGTGACACAGGGTGAATGCTTAGGTCACGTTATGTCATTCTGATGGAAAGTTAGAATGAGGTCGGTAAGTGGGCTGTAATCCAATCAGGCTGGTGTCCTCATAAGGAGACTAGGACACAGACCCAGGCAGAGGGGTGACCACGTGAGGATTCAGGAGGAAGATGGCGTTGACACACCCAGGACAGAGGCCTCGGGAGAAATCCATCCAACTGACACCTTGATCTTGGACTTCAGCCTCCAGGACGGTGAGAAAATACACTGTGGTTGTTGAAGTCACCCAGCCCACGGTACTTTGTTAGGTCCGCCCTAGCAAACGAATTAACAAACAATGGAGATCTTGTAATATGATGTATTAAGAACTATGTAATGTTTTGAACGACCAATAATAAAAAAAAAAGAAAAGATGAGAATTACACCTTCAGATCTGTCCATCACTGGCCAACAAAAATAAATGAACTTACAATGAAAAAAATAAATAAATAAATAAAGCAGACAGTTGAGAGAGTTCCATCAGCCCACAAAGATGCCCAGGGTGCTCTGCCCAGGAGAATAGCCCCCTCCGTCTAAATTAGCAAAGGCTTTAGAAATAATACTGAATGTTGAAGGTACCAAGTTGTCCAGTCCCCTAAGGTCAGCAAAAGGCCACTGCTAAGACAAAAGTCTCTTTCTGAGAGCTGTTAGCTTCCTCACACAGGACAGGAAGAGACTGGGGGAGAGATGTTCATACAGCCTCAAATTCATTTCCCTCCCTCCCTCCCTCCCTCTCTTCCTCCCTCCTTCCCTCCCTCCCTTCCTTCCTGGGATTGAACCCAGGGGTACTTAACCACTGACCCCAGCCCTTTTTGTGTTTTATTTAGAGACAGGGTCTCACTGAGCTGCTTAGTGCCTTAATTTTACTGAGGCTGGCTTTGAACTTGCAATCCTCCTGTCTCAGCCTCCCGAACACTAGGATTACAGGCGTGTGTCACCGTGCCCAGCTCTTTCTTTCTTTCTTTCTTTCTTTCCTTCTTCCCTTCCTTCCTTCCTTCCTCCCTCCCTTCCTTCCTTCCTTCCTTCCCTCCTTTCTTCAAACACTGATTTAGCTCCAGTGTGACAGCTCTGCTCCAGTTGACCATATCCAGCAATGCAATTCCCTCTTCTCAAAGTGTGGCCCTGAAGTCCCAGTGAAAAATTCAGACTCTCAGACCCAGGCCCCAGGCCTGCTGAGTCAGTCTTTCTGAGAATCTGCATTTTGAACATATTTTCTGTGCGATTCTGGTACCTAAAGCCTGGGCCGTGTGGTGTCCCTTACAACTGGTTGTTTGGCCCCTGCTTGGACATGGGGGGAGGGAGGGTGGCCCAACACAGAGGTGAGCTGTCATCTTCCTGGTCTTGAAACTGCAAATTGAATTCTTCAGCTTCTGTCTCTGGTCCTGGCTTTGCCTTGAGGAGAATTAAAATCGTGGAGGCTTATCTCTAAGAGAGGTCCAGCCTCAACTTCTCAGAGTGGCTCTTCAGAGGGACACAGCAAAGATTCCTGTGAGAGCCAAAATCGTTGATTTGTGAGACCCAGGTCTGGTCAGCCAAGGAAGGCTCTGGAAGAGTCTTCCCAGTGGAAATCAATGTGTATGTCATATTAAAGCCCATGACAAATATGTGAGGGATGTCTCTAATAACTGTCTAAAAGATCATTTCAATATGAAGTCATTGTTAAAAAAAAAAATCACGATTGAGATACTTAAGACTATTTCCCTTGTAGTAAGTCTTCAAATCCTGGAATGTGCTTTATTTACATTTATAGACATTTTTCTGCTGCTTGAAGCCTCACGTGGCCAGTGGCTAGTGAGTTTGAGGACAGAGCTCTTGATACCTTGACAGGAAGGCCAGAGAAGCAGGACAAGGAGTATTGGCTGTAGTATGTGATCAGGGTGAGCAGAAAGGAGATCCCCCACCTTCCCACCTCTGTGGGCCAGGGCAGAGGAGGTGACTCGGGCTTGGGGAAGGGGTTAGCTCTGACCACAGAGGAAGAACTGGGACAAGGGGGAGGGGGAGGAGGCATCTGCCTTGGGAGCCCAACTTAAGGGGGTGCCAAAAACTCACTGATATTTTAAAATGATTTAATAAATCAAAAATAATTCTGCAATTGAGAAAGTATGAAAATTGTCAATGAAGATAGGATGGGTTCCCACATCGACACCTGCTAATTCCTTGTCCCCCCAGAGAGCTCAATCAGGTCCATCTGTGTGACAGTCCTATTCCTTCCTTTTCTTCCAATCCTGTCATCTGCATAGGATGGACCCCAATCCTGGCTTGAGGCTGAGTTGGGGACCTTAAGGACTTTCCAGTTAAAGTTATGGTTTGTATCAGTTATCGGTTGCTGCTGGTAACAAGTTGCTTAGTGGCGTAAAAGGATACACATACACACACACACACACACACACACACACACACACACACAAAATCCATTATCTCCTGGTTTATGCGGGCCCAGCATTCTGGAGTTGTTTAGCTGGTTGGTTCTCTTGGAGTCTCTCAGGAGGGTGCAGCCAAGTGGTCCACAGGCCCACCTACGCCTGAGGGTTTAGCTGGGGCTGGAGGAGCCACTTCCAAGATGGCGGCTCCCTCAAGTGGCTGGTGTTGGTGCTGGCTCCTAATGGGAAGCCTCGGTTCTTCTCACATGGCCTGGCCATAGGACCACTCAAGGTGGATTTTTTTTTTTTTTTTTTTTTTTTTTTTTGCCCAGGGTGGGAGATGCCAGGGCAAACAAAGTGGAACAACAATGTCCTTTCTGATTGACCCTCAGAGGTACACTTCATCATTCACAAAACATCCTCTTGGCCACACAGGTCAGTCCTTTTCAGGGAGAGAGGAAACTCCATGGAGTGAACACCAAGAGATGAGGAAGATCAGGAACCATCTTAAAAGTTGGCTACTGCATCATTTTAATTACAGGGATTTGTGCGTGGCCCAGGATGGTTCCAGAACTTTCTGTGAGATCCTAGGAAAGAGGGAGTCTCCTTTGCAGCAATGATGGGTACCATCATGACCTTGACTCAAGGGGGCTTTCTCCGGCCTTCCATATCTTATGTATTAACGTATGCACCAGACACTTTTCTAACTATGAAAATAATGTCGGTTCTTGACAAGGGTCCTCCTGGTGGTGTAACCCTTGCTGAGGTCTTGAAGCATTTCCTCTCTTCTTCTTGGTCTCCTAGTGTCTGTGCCAGCATTTCTCTCTCTCCCCCCACCCCCACCTGTCACCCTTTATATAGCAAGGCATTTAAGCTGGTCTCCTACTGCACATCTACAGTAGCATTAAACTAAAAATAAAAGCTAATGAGTCACAATATCTCCAGGCTCTGGCTCCCTAAGGAGTCTGGAGAGTTGGGGGGCTTGAAGCAGCCTCAGTGACACCTTCTGAAGGTACCAGGTTCACCTGCTCCTCCAGTAGATTGGCCAGACACAGCTGGGGCTGTCAGCCCCTGTGGGGAGTCGGTGGGGTTAGCTGGAGGCCCCACTGAGCACTGCAGTTTTGGAGAGTGAGCTGCTTGCCTCTAAGTCTTGACCTTCTGGTTGCAAGAAGCCTGGGCTAGGGGGCAACTGTGGACACTGTGAGCCTCTGAGCCTAGCCGGGAGGAGGGTAGAGGTTCATGTTTTCCCTTCTCTGGAGTCGCTACCGTGGGGGACCCCTGGTCCGTACTCTGTGGCCCTCATCCCCAGCACACACCCCTTCATTTTCTAGCGGATTAGGAACAGCAGCAGAAGGAGCCTGCCGGCTGGGGCGGGGCCTGCCGGCTGGGGCGGGGCCTGCCGGCTGGGGCGGGGCCTGCCGGCTGGGGCGGGGCCTGCCGGCTGGGGCGGGGCCTGCCGGCTGGGGCGGGGCCTGCCGGCTGGGGCGGGGCCTGCCGGCTGGGGCGGGGCCTGCCGGCTGGGGCGGGGCCTGCCGGCTGGGGCGGGGCCTGCCGGCTGGGGCGGGGCCTGCCGGCTGGGGCGGGGCCTGCCGGCTGGGGCGGGGCCTGCCGGCTGGGGCGGGGCCTGCCGGCTGGGGCGGGGCCTGCCGGCTGGGGCGGGGCCTGCCGGCTGGGGCGGGGCCTGGGCACCGTGCTGGCCTGTTGCTCCCTGACCAAGCTTTCGTCCAGCCAGCTCCTCTCCCCTCCGCTCCCACTTTTGGTTCCCAGGCCCACACTGCCTCAGGACCCCCGCTCATGTCCTCATGCCACCATCCTCCCTCCCCGCAGTCACCCAGGCCTGCACCTCCAACCTGTCTGGGAGCCCTGGTCCCTAACTTCCGTGATCATTGCTCTTGCCACCAGCTCCCACGGAGAGCCTGGGGGCCTTGGCATCTAGATGTTAGAAACATGGATCTGGGCCTGGGGTCACACGCCTGTGATCCCAGCAGCTCAGGAGGCTGAGGCAGGAGGATCACAAGTTCAAAGTCAGCCTCAGCAACTGAGTGAGGCCCCAAGCAACTCAGAGAGACCCTGTCTCTAAATAAGATATGCAATAGAGCTGGGATGTGACTCAGTGGTCGAGTGCTCCTGGGTTCAATCCTGGGTACCAAAAAAAAAAAAAAAAAAAAAAAAAAAGAACTTTTAATGCTTTTACTAACTCCACGGATGATGGATGAGTGAGGAGTCCCATTTCACAGAGAGGAAGCTGATGTTAAGCAACTGAGCATCTGAGCCCCCCCCCCCCAGATCAACCTGACCCCCACGTGGATGCTCTTTGTTATACATCACAGGACACCACCTGCTGCAGGGTCCTAGTGCCCACCTCTTCCAGGAAGCCAGTGCGGATCCCTGGGTCCTCTCCTGTGCTGTCCTGGCTCAGGCATTCGCATCCCTTGCTGGCCTCTGTCTTCCTCCCTCTGTCCCTCCTTCTCCGTTCCTTCCTTGCCCCCGTTTGGTGTCGGGGTCTGATTGTACCCCCCCAAATTCCCGTGTCGAAATTCTAATTCTCAGTACCTTGGCATGTGACCCTATTTGGGAATAGGACCTTTAAGAGGTGTGGAAGTGAAAATGAGGGGGTTAGGATGGGAAGAGGGGACCAGAACAGACAGGCCCAGAGGGGCAGACTTGACCCAGGACTTCCAGCTTCCTGAATGGGGGTGGAGGGGGATAGACCTGGGTGTGGAATCACCCGGCTGTGGTACCCGGTTATGGAAGCCTGTGATACAATAAATGACATATCTGGCCTTGTGGCTGGTGCCTGGCAAGATCTCCTAAAAGCCTTGAAGTTCCTAAGTGACAGGAGTGGCTTTGGTTACCACAAGGAGTCCCTTTCCCACCACGCCTGAGATGCTGCCAATCAGGTGACTGGGGGGTGGGCCTGGGTGGCTTCAAGTGCCAGCTGGTCACCCCAAAAAGACCATGTCTGGGATTAGAGGGTAGAAACCTTCAGCACAACCCCCTCCTCCAGGGGAGGGGACAGTGGCCTTGGAGACTGAGTAACTTGGAAAATGAGATCGGGTGAGTTTAGAGTTGGTGAACACATCACATTGCTGGGAGGGTGGCGTGGCTGGAGATGGGACAGAGTCCTGGGCACCCTCCCCATTCCCGTCCTGCACATCCCCTCTCTTTGGCTATTCCTGTGTCCTTTAACAGACTAGTGAACGGGACTCATGTATTTTCTTGAGTCCTAGTGAATTATGGAGACAGGAAGGGGCTGGGCTGTCCGTTGGAAATATAAGCAATCACTGGGACTGGCACCTGGCTTTTGAAGTGGGGGTTTGTCTTGTGGGATTGTGTCCTTAAATAGTAGGGCCCATTCCAACTCTGGAAGTTAGTGTCAAAATAGCATTGCACTGTGGGACTGCCGGTCTGTGCAGGAGAATTGGTGCATTGGCAGGTGTTGGAAGAGACGCCACCTACCTGGGGTCAGGAAGGAAAACTGCCCCGGATGGACAGCACCAGCAAACCCACATATTTGGGAAGCGATGTACGAGCAGTAGGGAGATTTGGGGGACTTCCACTTCCACTCCCTGCTGCTCTGGGGGTCTGTACTTTGCAATCTCCTGGTGCATCTCAGGAGGGAGCAGGGCCACTTGAACTGCAGAGGTGGCTACGTGCTCTGTGAGGGACAGTGCTGGGGACTCTGGGTCTTTGCAAATGTGTTGAAGTTGGGTCAACTCAACCTGCAGCCCAGCCCTGAAGCAGCCCGAAGCCGCCAGCTCTCTCGTGCTCTTGATGAGATTCCGATGCTATCGCTACAAAATGTGTCTCGCGCTGCACATATTTGGAAACTGGCTTTTTATGTTGCTCATTTAGAGAAGAATGAAGCCTTCCTTGGAACACAGGTTGCAATTATTAAGTCACAGCCAAGGAAACGTGGCCAATATCTCAAGTTTGCAAGGAAGCAGGCGCTGAGCTATTAATTTGGAGTCTGGGCTATGGAGGCTCTTGCTAACCTCACCCTATGTTCTCGCCGTCAGATCGCAGGCCTGCTCAAGTGGGGGACCATTTTTCATCCAAATAATTCTTGGCTCTGTCAAAATAATAATATACCCCTGCCCCCCCCCCCATCTCCAGATCTCCGCATGAGTTCTGGCCAGAAAAAGCAAAGAAATTTCTGTTCTCCTAGTCTCCCCCTAGGCGAAGCAGGCTAGCATTCATCAAGGAGTATATATGGAATTTGTTTCCTTAAAAAAAAAAAAAATTGGTTTGCCTTCTTGCTTGTTCATTTCAAGGAAGAACTTGCCGCCAAAGGAGAAAGGAAAGGACAGAGGAAGGGAGGAAAAGAGGGAGGGAGGGAGGTGAGAGGAGGGAGGAGGGGAGGGAGGAGGGAGGAGGGGATGGAGGAGGGGAGGGAGGAGGGGAGGGAGGAGGGAGGAGGGGAGGGAGGAGGGGAGGGAGGAGGGGAGGGAGGAGGGAGGAGGGGAGGGAGGAGGGGAGGGAGGAGGGGAGGGAGGAGGGAGGAGGGGAGGGAGGGAGGAGGGAGAAGGACGGCACTGGTCTGGGCAATGCATGATTCTAGGGACCCAGAACAATTCTGTGGTTGCCAGGGCATTGGAGGGAGATCAACTATACAGAGACAAGGGGGCATTTTTTTAGGATGGAAATGTTCTATATCCTGGCCGTGGTGGCACCTGTATGTATTTGTCAGAACCCACAGAAATATCCAGAGGAGTTTATTGTATATACATTATGCCTTAGTAAATCTGATTCCCCCTACCCCTGCAAAATAAAAGGACGAAGGAAGAGGGGGAAGAGAGGGGAGAGACAAAGACAGAGGAAAAGGATGGAGAGAGAGAGAGAGAGAGAGAGAGAGAGAGAGAGAGAGAGAGAGAGAGAGAGAGAGAGAGAGAATATGAATGAGAATCACACTACCAAGGCAACAGTTGTTTAAAAGTTAAAATCAGGGCTGGGGTTGTAGCTCAGTGGCAGAGAGCTTGCCTAGCATGTGTGACACTGGGTTTGATTCTCAGCACCACATAAAAATAAAGGGCCACCAACAACTAGTAAAATATTTAAAAAAAAAAATTTTTTTTTAAAAGTTAAAATCATCAGGGTCTTAAAAGCAGAGGGACAGCTGGCCAGGGACATGGTGTGGCTAGGCTCATCATTAGGGAGAGGAGCGGGGACAGCCACCTGGGAGATGCAGGCGTCCAGACCATTGAGGGGTGAGCACCTGTAATGGTTAATTTGAATCGTCAACTTGATGGGAGTAAGAGGCTTCTGGGTGTGTCCTTGAGGGTGGGTCTAGGAATGATTGGCACGTGGGATAGCCAACTGAAGTGGAGCGCCTCCCTGAGCGTGGGAGGCACGGTGCCCTAGGCTGGAGGCTCCGGTGGAAGAAAAGTTGGAAGAAGAAGGGAGCAGCAGCAGAGGCCAGCTCCATCCTTCCTGGACCGGTTCTTGGTTGCTGCTGCGATAGTCTGAGGATTTCAGACTCTTGCTTCTTCACCCTTCCAAAGCGACTCTGCCGGTGATTCTGCAGAAGTTCCCAGAAGCTTTGGTCTTGGACCAGGGTGACATCCTTGATCCCTCCTGTTCTGAGGCTTCAGCCCCTTGGACTGCGCAGGGGGCCAGTTCCTCCGCCTGCAGATAAACCCCCTTTTATGATCTTACTTCCTGTTGACTCTCTTCCTCTAGAGAACCCCGCACCCTTCTTCCCTACCCGGAAAACTCTCCTGACACTGTGTCATGGTGGCAGAGTCCTGGAAGGAGAATGTCAGAGGGAGTTGGAGATCGTGGCAGCCCCCTCCTCTGCCACCCATATTCCAAGGGGGAAATGGTGGGGAGAGGTTGGGAGGTTGTCCAGAGTGCACGGTATCCAGGGTAGACCCCAGAGGCCTCCAGACCCCGGGTCTCTTTCCTTGCTGTGTCCAGCGCTTGGATTCCCATTTCAAAGGATGGAGGTTGTCTCCCTCCTTCCCTTCCCCGTGGGGAGGCCTAAGGACAGGAGGCCCTACCTCCTCACCTCTGTGCCTTGGTTCAGACCCTGGTGTTCAGGCAGTGGAAACCCAAAGAATGGTTTTCCCACCACCCAGTGAGTGAGGAAATGAACGCCCACCAAGTTAATCAGGAAATGAAATGGGTTTCTGTGTGACTGAGACTCTCCTGGCAC
The DNA here is from genome assembly GCF_045843805.1 of Urocitellus parryii. Lineage (NCBI taxonomy): Eukaryota > Metazoa > Chordata > Mammalia > Rodentia > Sciuridae > Urocitellus > Urocitellus parryii. Next base: position 32,735,995 of record NC_135539.1, read on the forward strand.
ACCTGGAATCGCAGTGACTCAGGAGGCCGAGGCAGGAGGATATCCAGTGTGAGGCCAGCCTCAGCAACTTAAGGAAACCCTGTCTCAAAATAAAAAGCAAAAAGTGTGTGGGGCAGGGGGGCTGGGGTTGTGGCTCAGTGGTAGAGTGCTCACCTAACATGGGAGGTCCTGGGTTCGATCCTCAGCACCATATAAAAATAAATTAATAAAAAATAGATATTGTGTCCATCTACAACAAAAAAAGAAAAAAGAAAAGAAAAGAAAAAAGAAAGAAAGAAAGAAAAAGAAAAAGAAAAATGGGGGTGGGGGGGAAGCTCAGGGGGAGTACCCCTGGATTCCATCTCTAGTACTGCAAAAACAAACAAAAAGACCAAAAAACCAAAAAAAAAAAAAAAAACCAAACCAAAACAACAACAAAAAAATCAAAACCAACCAAACAAAAAAAACACGAAACAAAACCAACTTGAAGACCTGAGCAGAGAGACCACAGTCCCACAGAAATCAAGTCCATGTGGCCTCTCTGCTGTGGACCAGCCCTTGGTCAGCACCTCCAGGGCCTGAGCCACTGCCACCAGCTGTCCACCTCTGTAGTCCTGTGGATGTCCTTGGGGCAGGCCTTGGGGACAGAGGAGGGAGAAGACCAGGCCAGGCCTTCCCCAGGGGGTGACGTCCTTTTCCTGATCCGTGGGGTGGGCAGCCACCGTGGAGACGTTCCCCAGCAGCTGGTCTTCTAGGGATGTCTCCTCTCCCAAGTCACAGAAAATAAGGATGATAACATAAAGTCTTCCTGTCCGTCACTGGAAACCAACCGGATGCACAGGGGCGGCAGGTATCATTCTGGGCCTTTCCAGTACTTTCTGTACAATTGAGAGAAGACCTTTGGGAGCATTTTGCATGATGTATCCATATGTGGATTTGGGCACAGACCCACAAAGGAGGTCAGATAATTGCAGGGTGCTGCTCTAACAAAGCCCTTTCCACTCCCATTGACGTGTTTTACGCACCAGTATTTTTGTATCCTTATATTTTAAAATAAAGAAAAAGAGAAGGGAAACTGATACTGAATTCTGGCTCCTCGTGGCAAGAATAATTTGCCGCCGTAGATTCATGAACTCACGGCAGGAGAAAAAGACAGCTCCATCCATCTCATGGAGAGAGGCGATTCTAACAAAATTTTATTTTCATGCTTAATAATTATTTACAAAAATGAGTCGGCTTTGATAAATTGGACACTCATAATTGTACTGTTAGTTCAAGCCAGGAAAATGTAATTCTAGAGTTTTATAGTCACAGGTAATTAAAAAATGTAATTTTAACTTATATACTTTTTGTTGAGAGAATTATGATAGGGTGATTAATAAAATACTTTCAAGCATAAAAATATATTGCATTAGAAGACCATTCTGCTGGGGAAATGGAATGGAAATATGAGTTCAAGAGAGAAAAGAAAATTAAATTTTGTTTAACTATTCAGAAGAGCTTGTCTATACCTTCTAAGGGATGATAGATCTCAAATTACTATCGCCTGTAGATTTCATTGGATGCATTTAGAAGAATTATATGACAGCTTTATTTTTTTAAATGCTAATATTTACAGTAGATCAGCCATATTATCCTTTGCAACCATTTAAACTTAGGAAAAAAAATTTAGATGCCAATTAAACATAGATACGAAGTATTCAATGCCAATTAAAAAGACACAAAGTATTCCAGTTCTTTGTGGTGGTGGAGGAGGGTGTGAAAATCGGTCACAGTGACCATAAGGACCGTTGTCCTCAGAGAATCCCTCAGAACCTTACCTTGCAGTGAAAATTTTCAGGACCATAATATAGAACTCTAATAAAGAAACTTGATTTATTACATTACATTTTGACTGTCTGGAAAGTGGATCATTTTGCTAAAATGCCATACGTTGGTGAAAGTATCTAAATTCCATCAGGTGAGGTGACGCATGCCTGTAATCCCAGTTTGCTTGGGAGGCTGAGGCAGGAGGATGGCAAGTTCGAGGCCAGCCTCAGCAACTTTGGTGAGGCCCAAAGCAACTGAGCAAGACCCTGTCTCTAAATACAATATACAATTTTTAAAAAGGGCTGGGGATGTGGCTCTGTAGTTCAAATCCCCAGTACCAAAAAAAAAAAAAAAAAAAGGAAAGAATCTAAATGTCTCCATAATTTGAAATGATGTATGATGGGCTGATTCTGTTACTTTCGTCGTTTGAATCCAACCAGAACATAAAAGTCATTTCTTGAATTTTGAAATGCTGAAAACTTAAAACAGCCGTTCGTATCTTTAATGAATTCTCTTTGCTGCGTGACAAGATTAGGCTTCAGTAATTGTAACATCCCTCCATTTATTTAACTTAAAACACTTAACTACGTTTTTCCTTTTTGAAATGGCTAGGACCCCATGAAGGATCTCTTTGTACCAGATATGACTAATCTCCTGCCTTGCTATGAAACACGAATCCCAGCTCCGAACGATCTGAAGGCACCAGAAACAAATCACTAACCACCACGTGAAATTGCCATGAGAGGATAGGATAGTCCCTTGTGGACAGCTGGATTCTCCAAAAACACAAGTCAGCAAAAGTGTTCTTTTTCACGGCAGAAAACAGCATCGGGCATTAAACACTATTTCCCACGCTCACAATGATTTCTGTAATTTTGAAGTGGCATCTGGAGAATTCCATTAGCAGGAAATTAGCCCTTTCCCATAATTCGCCATGTTTAATGTAAAGTGATAAACTTCTATTCCAGTTTATTATAGAGTGGCTAATGGGTGCTCGGAGCCACCAAGATGGATAATCACCCAACCAAGTGAAAATTAGTCTTTTCCTACTTAAAATATGGTTTTCGGCTTGTCATTTTTAAGTACATTTGAAAAGGAAGCTCGGATCTACGAATAACATTTCAGCTAAACAAAGATTCAGACTTGCTTACATCGGAGGGAAGGTAGGCTGGCCGACTTTCTGTGGGCTAAGATGGTTCCAGAAAAAATGTGCGAGGTTCTAATGGCAGGGTGTTGCTAAAAATTCCCACACCGTGTTGCATTCTCAAACATGTGATCAGTGGCAAATTGCATACATCATTTCTAGTTTGAAATGCAGCCAACTTTTGTTGATCAGGAGCTCTGGGATGCGGCTCCCTCTGCTAAGATGTAGCCGGGGTGTGCAAGGTGGGCCGTCCTTGAGCAACCGATTTGGTACAGCAGGAGACAGAAGAAATGGTCACCAGCAGGAATTGGGACCTGAGGCTTGGCAGCAATTGCGTACTGCTTTCCGCGCTGTGTTCCTGGGTAACCTGGTCCACAAGCAGGCCACAAGGTGTGCTTGGCGAAGGTGGACATTGTCCTCCAGTGTCTCCCAAAAGATGGAAAATTAAGTCATGTGAGGACCCAGCTAGAAGGTAGCCATCAGCAAGCCACCAAGAGATCCCTCACCAGAAATTAAACCCCAATGGTACCTGGCTCTTGGATTTCCAGCCGTTTGAACCATGAGAAAAAAAAATTTCTGCTCTTTCAGCCACACGTTCTGTGGTATTTTGTTATAGCAACCTGAGCCAGCTAATCCAGAGCCCACCGGGGAAGCAATCCAAATTCCCACCAAGAGCCGAATAAATGGGTAAATCAACTGCGTTATGTTCAAAAGTCATGAAAAAAAATAGAAGCAAAAACATCAGGGTATTGTAAATTTCCACTTCTGTGAAGTTTAAAAACAGGGAGGACTCATCATAGGCTGCAGAGGTCAGAACAGGGGTTACCTTTGGGGGTACTGAATTGGGGAGCCCCATGGTGAGGGTCTTTCTGGAGGGACAGAATTTTCCCCATCCTAATGTGGTGACAGTTACATGAGACATGGACACAGAAGGTCATTGAGCTGTGTGGTTTGTTATAAGTTGTATCTCAATTAAAAGTGCATAGAAAGGAGAGAGAGAGAAAGTGAGTGAGAGAGAGAGGGACTGTATACACAGGAGGAGGGAGAGCTTGGGTTTTGTGCAGAGCAAGCCTGTGTGTCTCATTCCTGCATGTCGGAGGCTCAGCTTACCCATCTCGCGGGGACGGTACAATTCCCTCTTAGAACATGACGCGTGCCCACCTTTGTCCCCTGCCTTGTAGGCGACAGAACCCCCGAAAGCACTTTGGGCTTGTAACACTTGAAAGAAAATAAATTAAAATATCAAGGCAGCCGAAATGAGTAGTTAAAGCACGAAGTGAACTCAAACATCAGTTTGAGGCTGAAAATCAAGTCTGACTTTCTTGAAAACTGATGTTAAGAGCTCGGGTAGTTCCCTTTCATGAAAGGGCCATTTAAATATTGCATGCCGGGCCCCTCTCCCCGGGAATCGCAGCCGTCCTGCGTTTCATCTTCTGCCTCCATCAAAGGCGGACGGGCTGCATCACAGAGGCAGGGCGTGCGGGCTGCCGGCCTCCTGGGGACCCGCTCCAGGATTAGCATGTGCTCCACGGGCAATGCCACGGAGGAGGAGGAACCGTGGGATAAAATCAGGCAGGCAGGATGAAGAGAGGAGGAAGGGCCCCAGCCAAAGCCACAGGTGACCCTGGTGGTGGGTGCAACCAGGGTGGGCTTCCTGGAGGAGGCAGGAGATGAGCCGGACCCACTTAATACTTCTGCTGCTGCTAGTTTGGATTCTCATTAGCAGCAGCCCTTCTGCGGGTCTTCAAGTGCATGAAGTCTGTTTGGGGGAATCGCAAGGAACATCATTAAAAGTGTGGGAAGGGATGATATCCAATTAAGGGCCTGGCGACAAGCCAGCATCTGCCATGAGCCGCAGGCGCTTCCTCCTGCTGGGAAACTCAGGAAGCTCTTGGACCCTGCCCCTGGGAGTGACCCCACCCAGGTGGGAACAGCTGGGCGTCTACCCTGTTGGCCAGGGGCTGTTGGGCAGGGGACCTTATTCCCAGCACTTCCCTCCTGCCAAGACCACCAGCTGCCCGCACAGGTGCCCGTGCCAGGCAGGGAGGTGCAGATGGCGCCAGGTGGAGGCAGGATGGTCTCACTCCCACGACTGCCAGACACCAGGTGCCCGATCACGGTCCAGGTGCTGGGCTCTCCACCTGGTGGTATGATGGGAGGAGACGGAGATCCACCAGGGGAGGGACCCGTCCAGGTAGAGCATGGGGACGAGCCCTGCATCTGTGCCAGACCCACGCCCCAGCACTGGACCAGCCCTCTCCACCCTCCATCTGCACCACCCCCCTGCTGTTCCTCCTCGTCCCACCCCTACCCTGGGCCGTTTGGAACATCCCTGGACCCATTCCAAGTCCCCGATCTCCAGGTGTTATGCTAATCTTGAATTTCCTTAAGGAGAGCCCTTCACAGCTCCACTTGAGAGGCGGAGACATCTGAATCAACCCACTGCCGCCCTGTAATGCATTCAAGGCAGGATAACAAGTCCACTCTCCATCACTCGGAAACTTCCAGCAATCCCTGAAGGAGGTGTCTTTGAGAAGCCTGCAGCTGTGCTGCTGCTCCGTGAGCTTTTATTGGCTGGTTCTTATTTTGTCGGGGGGGGGGTGGGGGGCAAGGTGAGTGAAGGGGAAAGAAGTTGGGAAATGGGAAAATATATTTGCATGCTATCAGATTCTTCAAAAATAAATACGGATCATTCTGTTTTGATTTCCCAGATGCAAATGGTGATGGAGATCCAGGCCTTGGAAGATGCCCTCCCCCACTTTTTTTTTTTTAAAGCAATTACTGTATAAGATTTCACTTTCCACTGTGTCTTTTCCTGTGTAGTCCTTTGGCAGAGACATTGAAAGCAAGCCAAGCTTTCCGTGGCCGCGGCGACAGGCAGCCTGTTCATTCATCAGTGCTCGTACCCGAGAGGTCAACTCGCCAACCAGGAAAAGCTTGACCTTGGGCATCCCCCCCCCCCCAACACCAGCAGCTCATCAAGGTCATGTCTCCCCACGGACCGATCCGCAAACCCACCTAGTACATGTGCAGGGCCGTGTCCTGATTTTGAGGGCAGAAGGGGACTCAATGATGTCACTAGTGTAACCAGGAGAGGAGATTACTAGGTGAGGCTCCTGCGGGTGAGGGCATCCAACAATCCAGCGGAATGGGCTTCACTTCAACACTTGATGTAGGTCGCTTGGCCAGTGGATGTTGGTGGCTGGTCCCGTGGCGGCCACTGTGCCAGCTGATACCAATATGGCCTCTTCTGGCCCTACTTATTTGAATCACAGCTTCCAATTTAAGCATCTGATTGGCTGAGCCTAGATCACATGACTGTAAGATGGTTGCAAGGGAAGCTGGAAAAGTGACTATGGGGCACTTAAAAAAACCCCAAAAAACATGGAAGGCAGACTCCTAAGCATAAAGGGTAGGCAAAAGATCTGAACAGATGCTTCACAAAACAGGTGCAAGGAACCCAGTAAGTACAGGAAAAGATGATGGACATCGTTAGTCATCAAGGAACCGCAAATTAAAACCACAGCACTAGTGTTCGCCTGCTTGAACTGCTAACATTGGAAAGCCTGACCACACCAAGTGTTGGCAAGGACGGGGAGCAACCGGAACTCTCAGATGTTGGCTGGAGAGTAAAGTGGCTCAACCACACTGGAAAAGCATTTGTGAGTCTCTAAGGTTAAACCGACAGGGATTCCATAAGAGAAATGAGAATTTACATCCACACAAAAACTCGTTACCCAAATGTTCCTAGAAAACATTCCTATTCAGAATAGCCCACACCAACACATGGCGCTATATCCATAAAATGGAATATTACTCTGCTTTCTAAAAGCAGATGAAAACGTGGATAAATCTCGAAAACATCACTGTAGATGAAAGAAACCAGCCCCCCACAGGATGATTCTAGGTTCTTAGGAAACTCTAAGAGAAATTTTCCATAGGGTGAGAAAGAGCAGATGGATGAGGGTGTGTTTGGACAGGGAAGGGAGCCCTCTGAGGAATGGAAATGTTTTGAATCCCGATTGTCTGATGGCTGGCTATGTACACATGGTCAAAAATGGGTGCATTTGATTGAAGCAAATTGTACCTCAATAAAATGGATTTTAAAGAAGCATTAGGACATGGGGCCCCCTTTCAGATAACCAACTTTTATGACTATGTACAAGGCCACCTGCCAGCAGTCTGAGGTCCCACCAAGTTGGAGGGGGGCAGGAGACAGTAATGAGCAGCCATGCGGTGGGAGGAGCCTGTGTGGGTACAGGAGTCGAGCTGGACGGACTTGGGGGGAGTTCCTGAAGGCTCAAAGGTGAAGTGAGAACCCTTTATGGATTTGAAAGGATAACCCAAGTGTGGGGGGCTCCCAGCTCTTCAGAACCACCTGGGGACTGATCACGTCCATCGTGATCAAAAATAGCGAGAGCATCTATTGAGCCCTTACTGCATGCCAGGCATGTGATAGGTTATTATGGGGCTTGATCCCTCGGTGACTCTCGGGCTGTTTTCTTCTCCCCTTCTTACGGATGAGGACGCTGAGGTCCAGGTGCATTTCACAAGACGGAAAAGTGGCAGAGCCATGAATGGAAGCCTGCTTTGTCTGCTTCTTGGTGTTTCCCAGTGACCACCAGGGCACATTTCTCCTGTGGGTCCTCCAGGGCTGCTGAAGCTGACCCTCGGTGGTGCTGCTGCTGCCTCATCCTGGAGGTCTCGGGAGACACAGCCGGGAGCCGTGATGCTGCCCCATACCCAAGAAACCATGGTTTTCGTTACCGTTGACAAGTCTCTATTAAACTCTCCTCAAATTGTCTGAACCTTTTCTGTTCCTAAACTTTGTCCGTTTCAACACATTCCTCACACCCTAAGCTTTTCTTTTCTCCTGGTGTAGTACCTTATTTCATACAGAGGTGGATCATCTGCCTAGACCAATCAGTTGTTGGCCAGGTCAGTCCAACTGGAGCAGAGCTAAGGACTCTGATGGTTCCATGAGAAGGAAGAATCCTGTAGCTGCAGGTCTCCTGGCAGCCATCTTGTAACCATGAGGAAAGCCAGCACCAGGACCAAGCCAATAAGCAGAGGAAGGAAGGTGAGAAAACAGCAGAGAAACCGAGTCAGAGTCTGCTCAGATGGCTGTGCCACAGGACTTCAGTTCCTCAAGATAATAAATTGTTTTTTTATGCTCCGTGTGTATTGACTTTTTCCACCATTTGCAAAATATAGCTTCAAGAGATTGACTGAAGACAGTGACCCCCCAACCCCTTTCCCTTCCCTCTCTCTTTTTTTTTCCCCCTAACGAATTCTGCTTTATTCTTTGCCCATTTGCATTTCTCTCTGCGATACACAACTGATCAGATCACCTCTCGAATGAGAATCGGGCGCTTATCTTATTAAAGCAACCGCTCTCATTTCAGGCCTTTACAACCACGTCTCTTCCTCCCCTGGAGCCTGGCTCCATTTTCTATTAACGTGTCAGCATCGGGTTCCCCTGAAATAAAGTACCGGAGCACAATTGTTGAGTCGGGCTAATTAAAGATGTGTATCATTGGTGGAATTGTCTCTTTGGAACCGAAAAATTAATTATGTTTCTTTGGCCTGGTGACCAGATGAGAAAAACAAACCAACAGATACCCGTAATGGTTTGCTATCTCCCGTTCTCCCCGCGAACCGTCTCCAGTGCCGTTAGGTTCTTCCAGATTCTATGGGTGCCATGTCCCATGGGATGGAAAGAAACCGACCTCGGGCAGTCGACGGGACCTTGGGAATACTCGCTTGCCTCCTCGGACATGAGCCTGGGGAGGAGATGCAGGGGACATACCGTCAGCTTTGTGTCATGTGACAAAATCAACTTAAAGGAGAGAAGATTTACTTTGGTTCATGGTTTCAGTACATGGTCAGTTGTCTCCAGGTGGAAGGGTTACAGCAGAGGGAAGATGACCAGAAAGGAAAGTGGGGGTGGGGGTGGCTAGGGACAAGATATAGTCCCCAAGGATCCATTCCCTTCCACTAATTCTCACCTCCTGCATTTCTACCACCTGCCAATAACCCTTTCTGCCGTGAATTCACAAACGAGGTCACCACCCTTAGGACGCAATCTCTTCCCCGAAGCCTGGACATTTCTGCACGGGGACCCCCCCCCCCCAGCCTTCAACACATGCATACGCCCTTGGGGAACATTCCAGATCCAGACTTTTAACAGAACTAGAACCAAACAGTGAAGGTTCAGAGGGCCCCATTCAAACATGGGCTCAGAACTCTGGGGATCACCAATGGGTCTGGAGTTGGCATCCGGAGGGGACCTGGGAGTTTTCTCTGAGTGAACTCCCCCCCAGGGGTGGGGGCAGTCCCCGGGTTTCTGGAGAAGAGAGGCCTTGGGTAAGGTCCTCAGGGAGGTGGGACACCATGATGGGATATTGGCATCCACAGAAGCCACCTGAGCCTGGGGGCTTGGTCTTATAGACGCGGCTGGCGGCCTCCGTGGCTGGTGGCCTCCGTGGCTGGTGGCCTCCGTGGCTGGTGGCCTCCGTGGCTGATCTCAGTCTCCAGCCCCTCCCTCGAACCCAGAGGTCCTCCCCTGAGTCCCCTTGTTCCATGATCAGGCTGGCCGGAGACACTGACCCCATGGGACATTTGAGGGCCAGTGGCCAACCCCTCTCTCTCTAAATATCTTACGTTTTAATTTGCTTTTTGTTTTGATGTTGGGGATTGGACCCAGGGCCTCATGGACACTAGACACGGTCCACCCCTGGACTACACCCCGGCTCCGGATCTCTCCTGGGACAAGGAAAATTCTTACCACACACCGTTCAATTTTCTTTTCTTTTTCTTCCATTTGCATCAAGGTTTAACTCACATACAGTGAAGCACACAAACCCGAGAGAACAGTGAGATGAATTTTTGCATGTATACAACCCAGGTGGCTTCACCCACGTCCAGACAGAGCCTTTTCAGCCCCCGGAAGCCCCTGGTGCCCACCCGAGTCAGTACTGCTTTCCAGAGGTGACTGCTGTCCTGACTTCCTGTCGCGGACTAGTTTTGGGGTTTTTGGGGGGGATTGATCCCAGGGGTGCTTAGCCACTGAGCCTCATCCCCAGCCCTTTATAATATTTTATTTAGAGACAGGGTCTCGCTGGGTTGCTTTGTGCCTCGCTAAATTGTTGAGGCTGGCTCTAAACTCACGATCCTCCTGCCTCAGCCTCCCAAGCCTCTGGGATTACAGGCGTGCGCCTCTACACCAGGCCACAGATGAGTTTTTCCTGCAATTGAACTTCAAATAAATGACAGCAAGTGGCGATATGGATGCCATGTCCTGCTCCTTGCCTATGAGTTTCCCCTGGGCTGCTGTGTCCAGCGGTGTCTCATTCCTTTTTATTGCTGAATAGTTTTCCAAAGGCAGGCACCGCTACCTCATGCCACCCCTGTGCTGTTGATGGACGGGTCCAGGGTGGGGCAGTTATGAAAGAGCTGCGGGGTCCACACTCAGGCTGTGGGGTCCACACTCTGCCTCTGTGTGCCACATGGAGTCCCTGGGCCACGGGGCCGGGTAGATTCTGGCAGGTTGGGACAGTTCTCCTGAGTGGGCATCCCCATTCATTCTTTAGAGCTGCTTGGAGCAGTGTGTCGTCCGTAGAGACAAACAGGTCTTGAGTTCTGCAGAAGTGGATTCGTGTGTTGGGACAGGTGTGGCTCTGCAGTGCGGCGGTGGTGGTGGGGTGGGGGAAGGCCAGGACACCAGCTTATTCCATGGCTCATGTCTGTTGGCCTCTGGGAGGGAAAAGACAGGGTCTCCTCCAGGATGGCCAAACCTAACATCTTGGGTCGACCCCTGTGGACCGTCCTCTCCTTCCTTCAGTTAGTTTAAGGGAGGTCCAAACCCAGAGATGTGCCTCAAGAATGGTCACTTAAGAGGACTCTCTGCTCCAGTGGGACCCGTGGACAAGGGGTTCTAGGCCCACTTCACTCACCAGCTTCTGTTCAGGCTGCTCTCCTTCCCCAGCACATCTTGTCTCTTTCTATCCATCCCACTGTTCTGGTTCATTTTCTGTTGCTATAACAAAATGCCCGAGGCCAGGTGCTTTAGAAAAGAAGCTTAAACTTAGCTCGCAGTTCTGGAGGTTCAAGAGCAGGAGGTCAGCATCTGCTCAGCTCTGGTAAGGGTCTCATGGTGGATGGCATCACAAAAAAATGGTAGAAGAGGGATTCAGGGGAGGTGCCAGGCTCACTCATAGCAAACCAGTCTAGTGGGCACTAATTCAGTTCCAGGAGATCTGACCGAGTCCAGAGACACAGCATGAATCCATTCATGAGGGTGGAGCCCCCATGACATAATTACCTTCCATGGGGACCCACCTTCTAGAGTCCCCCTGGGGAGCCAGCTTCCTGCACAAGGACTTTTGGGGGACACACACACCATATCCAAACTCTAGCACCAACCACATCCTACCAGCTGGTAAGGGGCCCCACCTCCTGGAACCCCTCAGAGGCCCACTCAGCTTGGCTCTCCTAACCCCAGGGGACAGCTGACCCAGTCTAATTTTGACATGGTGTCCCTCAGCCACCCAAACACCGCCTGCCACTCTGGTGCTCCTGGAAGTGCCGTGGAGCAAGTCTGCGTTGGGGGTGAGCTGAGGCGTGCGGGTGGGCTTCTGAGCCAAGGCCTTTGTCGCCTCTGGGTCTCCCTCCCAGAGTCAGGGGAGCACACAGTGGCCAACATACCCTGGGTGTCTCTCAGCCCTTGTCACTAGATTCTGGATCCGTTCAGGCCCAGGGGCCCCGAGTCACCAAGGAAGTCAGATCTGGGGGAGTAAGTGAGGGGTTTTGAATTGGAGAAGAGACCAAACTCCTGGCTTATACATACAGAAATAAGTGTGTGTCGGGGTGGGGAGGGGACAGGCTCCCCTCCAGCTCCTCCCGGCCCACGAGCATCCCTCTGCAGGTAGAACGGGTGGCTAGAGGTTTCACAATTAGTGTAATGAATGTCACTCCGCGGGCACCCTGCAAAATTGCCAGCTTAGAAGGGCTAAAGTGAGATCTTGTCTGATCGCGTTTTAAGCTCCGTGATTAACCGGCGACATGACTCGAAGGCACAAGAAGGCCAAAGAAGGCTGTCAGCCCCCTCTGAGCGGTCACTGACATCTGCGGCTGAGATGTGGGGACAGTGCCAAACTCTGGGCACCGCCCAGCTTGGAGGGGAGCAGGACAGGATTGGAGAATGACCCAGAGGAGGACCCCAGATCGCTGAGTCTATGGAAACAGACTGGTCTTTGGCACGGCTGGGAACCCCTCACCCCCTTTTTTTAAAAAAATGGCTCCGTTCATCTTTTGCATTTGCAGCTGAAAGCCTGCATTCGGCTTTGCGTCCAATTTATGGATGTGCACGTAAAATTGCGCTGGTATTATATGCCCGCACAGAAACCTGGCAACCTCAGAATCTCATTAGTTTTCGCTTTGGTAAATCCCCATCCAGGATCAACTCCACAAAGAGAAGTGGAGTGTCCCCGAGAAGCCACCGACCTGCCCGTCAGAGCATCATCTAATTATGAAACACACTTAAGGACTCGTTAGGAGCTTACACCCCGTTCTCTTCATCTCCAAAAAAAAAGCCAGCACCTTGGTTGGACGCAGAGGCTTGGATGAATCATTCATTCATTCCATGGTCCGTCATTCATCCGATATCAAATTGGAGAGGACCAGCCAGGGACCCGTCCCCCGCCACCTCCACCTGCTCATCGGTATAAGCTAATGAGGTATAATACAGTAGCATTTCAATTAAGGGACATCTCAGCCTGTCTTTCCATTCAACCTGTCCTTAGCTTTGAGACAAATGAGTTCTGTGGGTTCCATGTCACACGACGGAGAGCTGTTGCTGTAAACATCTGTCAGGGTAAATTGGACGCCTGGAGAATGTAGCCTCAGACATCTTGAGAGCTCCCCCAGGGACACGGAGGCAATTGTGTGGAATCGAGGAGTGCGTCCGTGTCACCAGGATGCCCAGAATCCCCCATGGGAACGGCTGGCCCCAGTGTACTACCTCTCTGACTGTCCCTGCTCCTCTCAGATTCCTTGCCTCTTGCTAAGTCTCCTTTCGAGGTCACTCCAAACGCATGGTCCCTTTGCTGTCACATGGAATCTTCAAGAATCAAGTTCGGATCACGGACCACCCTGGTGAAAAGCCTTCAGCAGCCCCCGCGGCTCCCAGGTAAAGTCCAGACTCTTGCCTGGATGTGCCGGGCCCCTAATGCCCTGGCGCTTGCTCCCCTCTCCAATGTCACCTGTGTCCCTCCCCCCGGGAGCATGAGGTCCTGTAGCCCTGCTCCCCCTTCAATAGCCAGCGGATCCTGATGTCCTTTACCAAGACAGAATGGAGAACGTGAGTCTCCCCCGTAGCACCCCACACAGCTGTGAATCTGCGTGGTCCCCATGGAATGCCCCTCTCCTCCCATAGGGCTACATCCTGAGGACAGGGACCCTGCTTCGTGGTGATGGTTATTTGGCATCTTTGTGAGTGTCGGACACATAGTAGGTGCTTATTAAATGGTGAAGGAAAGAAGGAGGGGGAGAGGGAGACAGAAACGGAAAGGGGGGTATTAGTCCATTTGGGCTCCTGTAACAGAATACCAGAGACCAGCGGCTTATAAACAGCAAAAATGTCTTGTTCAAAGTTCTGGAGGCCAGGAAGTCCAAGATCAAGGTGCCAGCGGATGGGGTGTCTGGTGAGGACCCACTTCCTAGTTCCTAGATGGCTTTCTCCTCCCTGGGTCCTCACATGGAGGGAGGGGAAGGAAGCACTCTGGAGTCCCTTTTATAAGGACATCAGTCACCTCTGTTCCCAGGACTACCCTGGTGCCAGTGTTTTTGAGGACTGGTCTCCAGGAGCTCCAAGGCTGCAGGGGAGCAGACGATCACCCAGAGGACCTTTGATTGGGAACTTACTGACAGAAGCGTGATCCTAAGTGGCAACAAGACCAGTTGGATCCGGGTAGTTTGGGTCCAAAGGTGGGGTGTGTATATTGATCAGGACAAAAAATGACATCCTCCTACTTGGGATGGACCTGCTTCTCCCCCAGCTAATCAAGGACATGGCACCCATCCCTGGCACCGACCGTGGTCGGAAAGCTCCACTTTTTATCCCCACAGTTTGGTTTATTTATAGTTTGCTGGGAAATGATGCAGGAAAAGACCCCCCCCCCAGGGTCCCCAGGGGCTTCGTGACGGTTACCGTCAAGATGGCCGCGGTCATGTCAAGCGGAATCCTGCGACCATCCCTCACTCCACCCCCAGGCGCCTTCATCCTGGGAGTCAGACTTCCACATGTGCATTTGGAGGGGAGGGGAGGACGTAAACAGGACTTGGGGAATCCTGGGGTCCCCTCTCCCCCTCTCCCACCCCCACCCCCCTGCTGCCAGCCTCTGCCGTCCCGTGAGCTCACTGAGGACCTGCTGCACTGACCCGCTCCTGAGCCTCTTTTTAGTGGGGTTTTAATCCTACTTCTGACCTGAACTCCCAGGCCAGGCCGCAGAAGACCGATCCCTGGTCAATGTGCACCTTCTAGAAGGGGCCTGACCTCGGGGTGGCACAGAGCGGGCTTTCCCGCCAAGGCCAGAGTCCCCACCGAAGACCACAGCTGGGCGCCAAGTCCTGCAAATGAGGCCTTGACTTTCACAGAATCATAAATATTCCATGGCTCATTCCTCTGCTCGGCGGCAGCAGCAGCAGGTGTCACCTGCCCCACGACACATCATTAGGCAGACCCGGCCGGAGACCAGCCTCTGCAAGAAAAGCGTGTCCCCCCCCCCACCACCACCACTCCGGACCCGGGGGGGGGGGGGCAGGAGGGCCAGCCCAAGGAGACTGGGCCTGGAGGAAGTTGTGCCCACCTCCTAGGAGCCCTGTGCTAACCTGAGGCCAATCATGGCCACATCAAACCCAAATTAAATACATATTTTAGGGATTTTAATCTAAGCCGTCGCAAATGCGCCACTTGGGGATGAATTATTTATTTGGCTGGAGCTGAGAGGAAATCCGCATGAGCAGGCAGAGGGGCTGGGAAAGCGGTAAATAAACCAAACAGGAGGCTGGGCCCCGGCTCCAGGAGCTGACGGGGACGTAGCCACCACCTGACCTGTCACCCTCCGGCATGCTGAGCTGGGAGGGGCTCTGAGTTTCCTTTTTGGTATTGGGGACCGACCCCAGGGGTACTTCACCACTGAACTAAATCCCAGACCTTGATTTTTAATTTCTTTTCTTTTCTTTATATATATATATATATATATATATATATATATTTTTAATTTTGAGCAGGGTCTCCTTTGTTTAGAGGCTCCCTAAATGGCCTCCAACTTGCCATCCTCCTGCCTCAGCCTCCGGAGCTGCTGGGATTACAGGTTCAGGTTTTCTTACCTGTGTTGTCCACAGAGTTGGGTTGGGGTTTTGCATAAGTATTGCCAGTTCCAAATGGGGCACGTTGGGGCCACATAGAAAGCGAGCACTGGCTACACACCCTTCAGGGATGACGGAATCTGCATTTGTGTCCAAATGAATATTAAAGACCCTGCCCAGAGGACACAGAGGCCTGGACTGGCAGCGTCCACGGAACCTTCAGGAAATGCTCTCCACACACCCAGCCCCAAACCATCACCACTGGCCACAAGTGGCCACTGAAGACTTGAAATTTCAAGTGGCCAGTGTGACTGATGGATTTTATCTGCTTTTCAACTTTAGAATGGACGCTTCACACAATCCTTGGAAAACGCCTCGGGGTGTTTGGAACAGGGCAGACACTTCAACACGTTCTGGTCTCTAAATAGAGATCAGACATCGCTGACCAACACTCAGGGGTCTGGATCAGGACAGGCAGCGCGTACAGACCACACACGCCGGGTTTCCCCACGACTTACTGCACCAAAGATGTAGACAGTTCCACCAATGATTCTCCCATCGACCCTCTGCTGGGATGACGGATGTCTGGGTGATGTTGGGCTCAATGAAATAGATTATTAAAATCTATTTCATCAGTTTCCTTTGTCTCCTTTGATATGATTGCTAGAAAATGGAGCCCTCAGGTGGAGCTCATGTCGTGGGGCTACGGACGGCCAGGCCCCAGCTAGGCACTGGACACAGTGGGGGACAAAGTCTCAATGTTTATGAGGCCCAGGGATAGATGAAAGAGAGCCCACAGGCAAGTAAACAGTGTAGAAATAGCCGGAAGGTAGCAGGAACATGGGGGTATTCTGAAGAAAATCCCATGTGCAATGACCCCTCTGAGAAATTCTGTCCACAACCTGCACAACTGTATCGGGCAGACCTGCTGCCCTGCCCCCTCCCATACTGAGACCAGAGCAAAAGGACGGTCAGCGGCATAAGTTGTCCAGGGATGCATGATGGGGTCAGGAAGGTGGGGGCTGATCCAAGAGGAAATCAGAGCCAAGGTGACCTGCCTCCAGGGAATGGCTCCCCCTCCCCTTGTTCACCAGCACCCCTGGACGGCTGGCTCTTCCCTGCCCTGGGTCACTCCACCTTTTATCCCTTCAATAAAACTTTTTTGCTGTGGCCCGGGCCTGATGAGCTGGGGCCAGATGGCCCCCGTGCAGAGGCCACAGCCAGGCCCCACCAGGCCTCAGGGACCCCCAGGGGTTTGTGCCCTTTAGGAGCATCTGCTGTCACAATGTGTCATCCTGACGCTGAGCGTGAACACGGGTCCCCGTGGCCTTGCTCTGCGCTGGGGGTGACATGGTGCAGTGTCCCCGGCTCGGGGTCCCCCGGGAGACTGCAGTGGTGGGTCAGCTGGAACGCCTGGCCGGGACAGGGGCTGTGCTTCCCAGGTGGCCTCGGGTGGCCTGTGAGCAGGCTCCTCACCATGTGGCCCCGTCATGCGTTGCTGGCCTGTTCCCCAGCGTGGCCCCAGGGGACTCCTGAGTGTCTCTGCCCACGAATCCAGGAAGGCTCCTCGGAAGAGGTGGCTGTGTGCAGAGGTTTCCACGGGAAGGAGAGGAGACAGAGGCCCACCAGGGGACACAGTCCACCACGGATGGACCTCAGGACCCTGCCGGGGGCGGCGACAGATCCCACTGAGCGTTTGCCCATGGTTTAAGATGGGCAAGGTCACGATCGCCGCTGGCTTACAGGAGAGGAAACCGAGGCACAGGAGCTGAGCGGCCGTGCACAGGGTCAAGTAGCTGCAGGTGGCCTGTCCTGTCCACCCTCCTCTGGGAGGTACAGGACTTGACAATCACAGTAGCCGTGGCCTCTTCTCTCGGGTCCCAGGGGAGGTGAGTTAGGGTGGAGAGGGACGGAGACCCGATGGAAGGAGCGCAGGAGACCAGGTTTGCATCATGAGGCTGACCTCATGCTACGGCCTGGGGACCTTCAGTCCCCCGGGGCACCTGTCCAAGGCCTGATACCCCATCGCAGAGGTGTTAAGTGGTGGGGGTCCTGGGGCTGGGGCTGGGGCTCCCTGGCAGAGCCTTCGCCTCGCACGTGGGAGGCTAAAAACAATTAGGTCAATAAATAAAATATAGTTTAAAAAAACTTAATAAAAATGTGAACTCCTTTTAGGCGAAACTCATGGAACTGAACTCATTAAAAAAAAAAAAAAAAAAAGAGGTGGTGGGACCTGGGATCTATAAGAGGTGAGGCTGGTGAAGGTGGTTAGATCACCGGGGGGACTGCCCTCCAAGGGATGAATGCTGGTTTTGAGGAGTGAGTTCTCCGGAGAGCAACTTGTTATAAAAAGAGCCAGACTGGAGGCTGACTGCAGGAGGATCACAAGTTCAAAGCCAGCCTCAGTGACTTTGCGAGGTTCTAAGCAACTTAGTGAGCCCTGTCTCCAAAATAAAACTCTAAAAAAGAGCAAGACGGGCCCTTCCCCGCACTCTCCCCGTGTGATCTCTCTCATCTCATCTCCTCTGGTGACCGGAGCCAAACAGAGGGGGTCCCCTGACCTTGAACTTCCAGCCTCCCAAACAGAAACCTCTTTTCTTTATATATCATCTGACCTCGGATATTGGTTACGGCAACAGCATATGGACCAACACACCCATTGTGTGGACTTGGGCACATCGGCCTCGGGTCTTCAGACATCTCATCTGTAAAATGGGTGACTTTCAATCACCCAATAATATCACCTAGGCACCTGCTATAGGCCACGTTATTCTCTAGGTCCTGGGGAACCTGCCCCTGATAGGAGGAGAAGCGTAACAGGAGACAATGTCAAGGTAAGTGTCACTAAAGACTAAGACACTGGAAAGTCCTCCCCCAAACCCACCTCATCCAGGGATGAGATTCCCCAGGAGGCCTGGCTGCCCACTTAGATTTGCCATCAGGACACTGAGACTCCTAACTTAATTTTTCCTTTGTGTCTCTCGGAGGCAGAGACAGAGTCTAAAACGACTCTAAGAAAAAACAAACTGGGGGGAGGAAATCAGATTTAAAATGAAAATCAAGAGCCACCTGCAGACGGTGCACACAGTTGGTGCCCCATGTATGCTCAGTAGGTGTGGGTGTCCTCACCAGGCAGAGCGTCTGCTGGGTCCCTCTGTGACGGGAACACTGGGTGCTGGGAAGGGGATAGCCAGTCCCCGGAGGCTCTCGGGCAGATACACCTGTGTCCTCTGAGATGGAAGCCCTCACTAGGCAGAGGGAGCTGCAGAGCTCAAGCCAACTCAACCGCATCCACAGGGGTGGTACCTGGCATCTCTGGTCCACTGTGGGGCACCTCTCTTGGCTCAGATGTTACACCAGCCAGTGACCCTCAGGACCTACAGAGGCTGGGGCTGCCAGCTCTACAGGATACGGGGATCTGCCCACGTGACTTCCCCACAACTCGGGGGCTACCGAGGCTGCTCAGAGCGTCCCCAACTGGAATGACCTTGGGTGGCCCAGTGGTCTGTCTGGCTTAGTTTCCCCCCGGGGAGGGGGGGTGACGAGGCTCTCTGAGGTGCCCGGGCTGGAGAAGCAAGGTCCAGATCCTTCTTCTGCAGGAATTCTGTCCACCTGGTCTTCCCAGAAGCCCCCCATCTCCTGTTTGTTCGACCCCCTGAAAATAATGCATTGAAGCTAATGGGCCTGGTGGGGAGAGGGTCTCAGCTCCTCCAGGGAAAGGAGCAGCCGCCGCGACCTAAGTGATGCCATGCACTGTCCCTGGCCTCTCCAGAGCCAGGGTCACCTGGGCCACCCGGGCTCTGGGCTGTGGCCCTGGGCCTCCTGGTCCACCTCCCTCCTCCTCCCTGGGCCTCCTGGTCCACCTCCCTCCTCCTCCCTGGGCCTCCTGGTCCACCTCCCTCCTCCTCCCTGGGCCTTCTGGTCTACCTCCCTCCTCCTCCCTGGGCCTCCTGGTCCACCTCCCTCCTCCTCCTCCCTGGGCCTCCTGGTTCACCTCCCTCCTCCTCCCTGGGCCTCCTGGTCCACCTCCCTCCTCCTCCTCCCTGGGCCTCCTGGTCTACCTCCCTCCTCCTCCCTGGGCCTCCTGGTCTACCTCCCTCCTCCTCCTCCCTGGGCCTCCTGGTCCACCTCCCTCCTCCTCCCTGGGCCTCCTGGTCCACCTCCCTCCTCCTCCCTGGGCCTCCTGGTCCACCTCCCTCCTCCTCCTCCCTGGGCCTCCTGGTCCACCTCCCTCCTCCTCCCTGGGCCTCCTGGTCCACCTCCCTCCTCCTCCTCCCTGGGCCTCCTGGTCCACCTCCCTCCTCCTTCCTCGGCCTCCTCTTCTCCCCTGATGTCTTGGAGGAGAACAGCCCGGGGTTCCTTCCCCCTCAGCCTCAGGTCTCTTCAAATAAAACTCCCTGCCACCTCTGCAGGGACTTTTTGGAATAGATTTCTATGTAATTTGGGATAGTTCAGTAATTTTCCAGGAATACAGTAACTGGGCCCGCTGCCTGCCTGTTTTTTATGTAAATATGGCTCCCATTATAATAATGATAATGATATTTACCGTTTATTAAATAGTCGCTGGATTCCAGGAGCTGCAAACCGGGGAGGGAGGGAGGGGGGAGGGTTATTGTTCTCATTTTTTCAAATGAATAAACTGAGATTCAAATAAATACCTTGTGCAAGGTCACATTCCCAGTGATGTTGACAGATCCGCCTGTCTCCGGGACACAGGAAGAAATCGGACGCCCCAGGCCACCCCCCAGTCCCCTTTCTCCCGCCTCTCTCTGCTAAGGAGGATGAAAAGCTAAATGTTGACTTGCCAATAGATCCATGTGGCCAGGTGACCTGTTGGGGCCCTCAGATGTAAATTCAAAGGATCAAGCCCCAGGTTCTTAGAACAGATTCAGCCATTCAAAATCTCTCCTTTTATTCTGCCGGGGATACAAACATGATACCTGGAGGCACAGCGGCCATCTTAGGACCGGGAGGTCAGATCCACGCTCCCAGGAAGACAGAGCCGGAGCAGAAGTCATCTGGATGTCACTCGTGACATCGGTGAGCTCCCTCCTGGGATCGTGATTTCATGAGATAAATAAATATATCATTTGTTGGGTTTTTTTTTATTTCTCGTGGGCAGAGGAACCATCATGGCTGACGGGGTATTTGGAACGAAGCCTGATTTACCGAAACCCCAGGATCCTGACCCACAAACACCGCTAGCAGATTCAGGGGGTGGGAACTCGCATTTCCTTGGTGAGCCAGTGGGTGTCACTCAGGGGTCCCCACGCAGAGAGCAGCTTCCCCCAGGGGTTGGAGGGCTCCTGTTGGGCCCAGAAACCTCGTCCTGGTTCCAGCCTCTGCCCTCCTAGCCTCCTTCCTCTCTGTCTCTCTGGGGGAAACTGAGAGAGCCGCCCAGGCGCCAACTTCTCAGTCAAGATAAGGCTGCCATCTAGTCCCCGGGCAGCTCCGTGAGAAGCCGAGAAGCTTGGCGAGTGCGCCCTCTGTCCTTGTCAGCGCTGTTTGTCTGCAGGGGGCACCAGCTGGATGGCTGTGCAGGCCTCAGGCAAATCATTTCTCTGAGCCTCAGTTGCTCCATCTGTAATATGGGCATGAAAACGACGTCCACCTCCTAAGACTGTAAGGAGGGCTGATCGAGTTCACACTGGTGCAGTGCCCAACGCAGCACCTGTACCATGGTCGCCCCTACGAAGGTACTGGCCATCATTGTGCCAATCTGCAGCAGCGGGAGGCATCCCCTCGGCTCCCCAACATCCAACTTTCTTTCCCATCTGGACCTAAGAGCATCTCAGCTCCCTCTTACCTGGAGGTCAGATACAGATGTGAGGAATGTCACAAAGCAGACACGTAGGTGACTTAGATAGTCATCAAGGCTACCAGCAGAATTTGTGTGAACAAGAAATAAACACCAACTAGGTCTAAGCTGTGAGATGGCAGAGTTGTTTGTTACAGCAGCAGAACCTAAGTCAACCTAACTAATACACTCTAGTATCTACTGGATTAAACCAGGAGGGGAGGGACCAGGTACCACAGCCAGACTGCTGCCAGCAAGGATCTAGCACACAGAGTCACCAGCAGTGACTGTAGACCTCATGGCGCCGGGCGTTACTCGTTCCTAACTCCATTCTACAAATGAGGACACTGAGCCCCAGAGAGGCCAAGTCTTTTGACCTGCGTCCCAAGGGCCATGTTAGCCACTGGAGCCTGCTAGACTCCAAGGCACACCTCCTTCTGTGAGGAGGCTGGCGGAGGTTTAGGCAGGAAGCAGGATGCACCAGGATGCACAGCTGGGAATCTCTACCAGGGGACCCAGGACCTTGGCAAGAGGTTCAGGAAAATGACTGTGGCCTCTCAAAGGCTCCGGAGGGAGATTGATGGATTGACTGACTGATTGACTGATGAATGAATTCGTGGCTGGAGATGGAACCCAGGGCCTCACACATGCGCAGCGCTCCCTCTACCACTGAGCTACATACAGCCCAGGCCTAGGCCGGCCGGCGGTGTAGACAGGAGCCTGACTCCACAGTACCTCCCCTGCCCCAGGGAATCTAAGCAAAATTTATCCCTGGTGAGCAGAGAAAAGCCAGGGACAGAGTCGAGCAGACACAACCAGGCTCCCCACCTCCTCCCCAGGGGACCCTCCACTCAGGTGCCCGGCTGGCTTGCGTGTCCAGGTCCTTCCATGCCTGGCCCGTGGGCAGACACCCGGCCCATCTCCCCAGGCGCCTTGGCATTCAAATAGTGTCTGCGTATGGGGGGGAATCAAAGCCCCTTTTCTTCTTTGGCCGTTTTAATGACTTAATATGCAACAAGAAAAGAACTCTCCTCCTGGGAGCTCCTGTCAGATGTTGCTGTTTGGGCCTGGGCTGGGGCTTCCCCTCCAGATGCCCCTCCCAAGGCACGTGGGTGCAGGAGCAGGGCACCCGGTGTCACCACACAGTGGGGGGGGGGGCTTGCTGGATTCCTCCCAGAGTGAAATAGCAACCTGTCAACAGGGAGGCAGCTCCCGGGGCCTCTCCAGGTCCCTTGGGGGGGGGGGAGGGAGCTGCAGACAGCCTCAGGCCCTGGCGGCCTCCCCTGTAGCCTCCGCCCACCCAGCACAGGAGGCAGGAGCGGGTCTCTGTTCACATGTTGGGATCTATAATAACCTCCCTCGAGTTCCCCTCATGCATTAGCAAATATTTTCTTGCAGAGAGAAAATCTGACCGTGCGGAGGCTGGGAAACACGCGTTTCCCAGCCTCCAGGTCCTGTTCTGAGGGAGCAAGGGTGAGCTTCCCACGCACCCCGCGTTTTGGGGCCTCAAGGTCCCTGGAGCATGACACCCTGGGCCACTATGTCCACAGCCTAGTCCCCTGGGCCAGGGACCAGACCAGAGGGACAGCCCCTCCCCCTCCTGGCCCCCCAAACCACTAAATGGTTCAGAGCAGCCCATCCCAAGCCAGCCTGCTTTATTCCCACAAGACATCCCTGCCCAGGTCCCCCTCTCGGGCGCTTCTCCACGTGGCCTCCCAAGGCAGGACCCTCCGTAGCCCCCGAGCTTGGGAACTGCCTTTGACCTTACCATATCTGAATAATAAGAAAACCTGCGTTTAAAAACCGCTCTTTAGCCACCTGGACCTCAGATTCTTCACCTTTAAAAATGGAAATAAAAATACTCTTTGCCTTCCGGGGTTTTCTTTAGGCGCCAACCAGTTAACACCTGCGATTGCTGAATGCAAGGCCCAGCCCATAGTAGATGCTCATTAAACGTCAGCAGTGAGGATGGTGGCGATGGTGAAGAGGATGACTGTTTGGACAGTGGCTCTGGGGTCACGGTGGGAAGAGCAGGAATCTGAGGCGGAGGCTTCGGATCTGACTCCAGGACGCCCCAGCGGGGCGACTGGATTGCTCAACCTTTTGGAATCTCAGTTTTCCTAATAGGAAAAATGGAGTCTAAAAACGCCAACGGCCTGGTGTTGCCAACAGGATTAAGTCACGTGGAGCCTTAATCTGGGCTGCTGGCACCCAGGGCCACTCATCCGTGAGTGCTATCCCGGGAACAGGATCTGGTGTTGGCAAAGACTGAAGAACAGGTTTTGAGGCCAAAGCCTCGATTCAGAACTTCTTTGGATCTTGGCGCCCGGGGAAAAGTCACGGGTCTTTTATCACGGGCCTCGGTCCTGCCTCTGGAGAGGTCAGAGAGCCAGGCTGAGGTGTGGGGTGGCTCACCCAGGACCCTGAGTTACACACAACGGGCTCCCCGCTCCAGAAGCCCGGGGTCTGGGTTCAGAGCTGCCCCTCACCGGGGAGAGCAGCTTCATCTCAATGTGCCCCGATGTGCTCACCTGTGAAATGGGCACCAGTGAGGCCGGCAGGACAGGGTCCACGCAGAGTGCTCCGTGGGGCGCTGGACGGCGGCAGACTCTGGCCAAGGTGTCGCTGGGTTCCTCCGGCCTTCTTGCGGTTCCTCGGAAATCCTGAGTCACACAATGAACTGCCCAGGGCCACCCAAGAGCCCAGCCGGCTGCCCGGAGGAGCAGCTGGAGGCACTTAGCCTAGTAGAGAAGAGGCTCCGGGGTAGACGTCCTGCCTCCTGTGATCTGGATATGGCTTGAGGGTGTCCCCAAAGGCTGTGTGCTGGAAGCTTGGTCCCCAGAGTGGGGGTAGGGGGGACAGTGGACCCTCCAAGGGGGAGGCCCAACAGGAGGGCATGACCCTCTGCAGAGGTTGGGGTAGTTCTCTTGGGTCCCTGGTGGGTGAGTGTGACAGGAAAAGCAAGCCTAGCCCGGAGTCTGTCTGGCTTCCTGTCTTGCCCTGAGCTCTCTCCCTCGCTCCAGCCATGATATCCGCCATGTTTGATGTAACCAGAGGGGCCTCACCAGAGCAGAGCAGAGGCCAGCACCATGCTCCTGAATCTCCAGAACCGACTGTGAGCTGAAGAAATGTTGTTTTTTTTTTTTTTTTTTTTTTTTTTTTGCAGGGCTGGGGTTGTGGCTCAGTGGTGGAGCACTTGCCTTGCACCCTTGAGGCACTGGGTTCGATCCTCAGCACCATATAAAATAAACAAATAAAGGAAACAAAGATATTGTGTCCATATTCAACTAGAAAGAAAGAAGGAAAGAAAGAAACACTTTTTTTCTTCATAAAGTGTCAACCTCAGTTATATTATTATAGCAACAAGAAACAGACTAATACATTGTTCTCTCACCTCAATTCACAAATAGTTATTGGGCACCTTCTCCTGTGTGTCTAATGCTGTTCTATGTGCTAGTGATACAGCAGGAAAGCAGAGAAGCCCAGCTTCTGCTCACATGGAGGAGAGACTTTCTAGTCCGGGGAGACAGTCATCAAGAAATATGAGAGAAAGTGAAGGGGTGTTTTTGGACAGTGAGATTAGGGCAGAGGGTAACCTGGGAACGGAGTTTGGGTCCCTGGTCCACATCAGGACCCTTCATTTTATTCTAATCTTGTTCCAGGAACACTGCAACTTCAGGCAGGCCGGGGCAGGGAGGTTGGAAGGCCCCCGGAGAGGGCAGAAGCCCCTTAGAGTTGTTTTAATTGAAAGATCGCCTCTTCTCTGTGCTCTCTGTAGGCAGTGGGAGCTTTGAATTAAACATGAGCAGTAATTTATTTATCAAGCCTTTGAAAATGTCTCTCTCTGACTCTGATTCGGTGCACTGCTCTGGTTAACCCTTCCCGGCCTCTGACCAGGGGAGGCTGAGAGGGGAGTCTGGCAGGGAGATCTCAGAAAATCGCTCCACTCTGGGGTTCTCAGGTCCTTCCTCTGTGGGCAAAGCTATACCGAAGGATTGCACTAGGCAAAGCTCTTTAAGGGGCAAAAAATGGAATCGCAACTTGTACTTCCTCAAACAAGGAGGGTCATTGTGTGTTCACAAATCCAAAAAGTCCTGAGAAAGTGGGCTTCAAAGTTGGGTTCAACTCAGCTGTCCGACAGTCCCCAGGACCCACCTCCTTCTGTCTCTCCACGCTTCCTTACCAGGGTTGACTTCAAGTGTGGTCGGCTTCCCTCGTGGTTGCAAAATGGCTGCCATTGCTACGGGGTCTTCACTTCCTTCAAGCCACACAGAATCTCCCTGGCCTGAGAGTGTCACCATCTCTGTGGGTGGACCAGGAAAATGTAATGGATGAATAGATGAGAGAGGGTTCTTGGAGCAGAAATATTTTTATCAGAAGAACAGGGATACAGGCTGGACAGCATTACCAAAGAGATTGTGGATGTCCCCAACAATTGGAGGCAAGTCCAAGGAACCTCAAAATGGCTGGGCCTGGCCTCACAGGAGTCCCTCTGTCCACATGCCTCCTGGCGCTGCCCGTCCCTTGACTGCAGCGGTGCCCGGTGGTCTGCCCGCCAGGGACACGGAGGTGGCTGGAGACCCGGGGTTGCTTGGATGGGGGCCGCCCTGCCAGTCCTGGCTTTGTTAATGGAACAGCAGCCGGTGAGAGGCGGGGACCTCTGTCGGCCTGGAATGGTGGCAGAGCAGCCCTGGCTCCGCCATCGGGGGTCCCTGGGTCCCCTCTCTGTCCCTGAGCGGGTCCAGGAACAAGGCCCCAGAGAGCTGGGGTGTGGTCCCCATAGAAGCCACCCCTGTCCAGGCGTGAAGGACACTTTCCAGAGCTCCTGGGGACCCTGCTAGGTCCTTGGGGCACTTGGCATGTCAGGGCTGTGACCTCAGGGGACCCCCCACTCTGAGCCCCCCCCACCTGGAACCCCACTGAGCGACGGCCGGTCCAGCCTCCCAGGACAGCAGGCTGCGGCTGGGCGATCTGATTAACTTGCCTAATGAACTCTGAATCCACTCCATTTTTTTTCCATGACAACTGTATTTTCTCCCTAAAATTGTTATTGATTCCTCATGTGGGGACACGTGGGGGGCAGGAAAGAGCGTCTGCACACCGAGGACCAGGAACCACGTGTGGGGGTGGTTTGCCTCCAGCCAGGCGGGTCCTGCGTGGTCCCCGGCCACAGGAGCAGCAGCAGCAGATGGAGGGGCGGCTGTGGGGGGGGGGTGACCGTGGTCCTCAGCCCTCCCGCAGCATAAGTATATCCCGCACCTCTGGGGGATAGGCTCACGCCAGGGGATGATTTGCTCTTTGAAATCCAGATTTTTTTTTTCTTCCCTGGATGTCCTCTGCTTCATCTGTCAACTTGAAGAGCATGAAAGGTATCGTGTCCCCAGGCGCCAGAAGCTGGCCCCCCCACACTGGCCCCAGCAGGATGGTCACAGGCAGGAAGCCCCCGCCATGTCCCCCTGAACTGCAGCTCCTCCTCCACCCAGGCTGTCCTTCCCCGTGACGGTGGGGCTCCTGCTGGCTCCCCGGGTTCCCCCGGGCTCCCCAGGAGTGGAGGGCGGCTCGCTGGGGAGCGTGGCTGTCCCAGGCCACCTGGTGGGCGAGGCCCGTGACACAGGTGCTGCCTCTTGTCAGGTCGGGAGACGGCTCTGAGCAGGGAGGGGTTCCCCCCAAATCACGCAGGACCCTCCCCACGCACTCCATTGAGGTCCCCTCTAGAGATCCCCCCCAGGGTCACTAGTGTCCCACTCTGATGGTCAGGGACAGAGTGACCCCGGGGCCTGGCCCCCGGGCTCAGGACGTTCCAGAGGGTGGGCTGGGGAGCGGGGGGCTCCAGGACCCCACCCGTGCTCACTCCCGAGCCACAAAATCAGGTGGCTTCCAATGACAGAGGTGTCCCCTTCACGGTTCTGGAGACCAGAATGGTGAATGTGCCACCCTGGGGGGCTGTGGGTCCTCCGGTGGCTCCGGGAGGTCCTTCCCCAGGTGTCCAGTCTCTGCTTCCTCCTCACGTGGCCTTCTCCTCTGGGTCCCTCTGTGTCTTATCCTGGTCACCAGGGGGCCTCGCCCTAAGCCCCCAGGACATCATCTGAGCTCATCTCACCTGCAAGTGCCCACCCCCAAGCCAGCGGTCACGGGAGGCTCCCAGGAACGGGGCGGGGACGCCATTCCTCCTGGGTCCCATCCAGCAGGCCTTTCCCGAAGCGCTCCTGGGGCTTTCCAGGTCTCTGTTCTCCTCGTGGCCCTCCTGTCACCAGCCATGCCGCTGGGTTCCTGGGGACCCACCTCCAGCCCAGGGGTGTCCAGGCCCACGGCCTGCCCTCTGCTCCCTGGGCTGCTCTACGGCTTAAATTCAGCCTCTGTCTGGGCCTGTCACATCCTTGTATCCAGCCCTGACCACTGTCCCTAGCTCCATGCCCAGCAGCACCTGTGCATACCCCACCTGTGCACACCTGTGCACCCTTTCACCTGGGCACCCCTCCACCTGTGCACACCTGTGCACCCCTTTACCTGGGCACCCCTCCACCTGTGCACACCTCCACCTGTGAACACCTGTGCACCCCTTTACCTGGGCATCCCTCCATCTGTGCACACTCCACCTGTGCACACCTGTACACCCCTTTACCTGGGCACCCCTCCACCTGTGCACACTCCATCTGCGCACACCCCACCTGGCACCCATAATAACTCTGTCCCCAGGGCCCAACCCCCACGAGGATGCGCCCCCCCAAGGCTCCATCTCAGCCAACAGCTCCCCGGGCTCCGGCCCAAGCCCTGAGTCATGCCGGCCCCTCCTCCTGCCGCTCCCACGGCCCATCTGCTGGGAACCCCGTCAGCTCTGCTGTCAGAACAGACCGCAGCCCAACCCACCTGCCGCCACTCTGCTCGGCCCCCGCCTGTGCCCCCTGCATCACCAGAATAGGCTCCCCACCCCCCGGCTCCCCGGGCCCCACAGTCTGCTCCTGCAGGAGCCAGGGCGCTGCTGTGAGGACCCAGCTGGGTGACGTCACCATCTGCAGCAGCCTGGCCCGGGACCCCTGCCACCTCGTGCCTCTCCACTGTACCTCGGAGACCCTCCACAGGGCCCCCGCTACACCAAGTTACCCTGAGAATGTCCACCCCGGGGGCTGGCGTTTGAGATGCCCTCTGCCTGGATACACCTTATAGGTTCGGTTTCTCTGGATAATAGTGACACAATCACCACTGACATTTTATATATGTTACTATTCATATATGAATATGTATAGTTTTATGCATGTGTCCACATATGGTATTAACATGATAGATAAAAACTGTCTATGTATTACTAGGTTACTTAATCAAACCCATCCTGATATCCACTCACTTCTGATATTTCCTGATTTGCAAGTCAAACAATCTCCTTCACTGTTTGTACCAGCTGTATTATTTGTTGTTGTTGTTGTTGTTGTGTGTGTGTGTGTCTGGTATGTATAGCAGATTGGTTGGGCTTAATGGCAGCCAGTAGAGCTAGTTGGGTCGTTTGCCTCTGGCTATTCCTCTCATGGAGGCAAAATGGTTGCAGCAGCTCCAGTTCTCATACTTGTATTCCCAAGGTTCAAAAAGAAGAGTAAACGTGGCTCATGTTCCAACATACGGTGCTTTGCCCAAGGTCATGCATGCACTTCATACCTGCATTTGGTGACTGGACAGAGGTCTAGAGGATCTGACCATTTCAGCCTGAGTTGGGATGTTCTGACTGACCACCCTCTGTCCCAAGCCCTGTGGGTCAACTCAGGTTTTGCTGGACTGCAGCTGAGATTCCTCTTGTCCTGCCCCCACTCCTGTTCCCGCCTCCTTCCTTCCACAGGTGTGGCTCCCTAAGCAATTGTGGGTTCATGGAACGCGGCCTGCTTGCAGAGAACCCACGCTGCCCCCACACAGCCTTCTTTTTCCCCCAGTTTGATTGAGGTACAATCTTGACAGTGAAAACTGTGAGTGTTTCAGGGGCACAACTTGATGTTTTGATAGGTGTGCACACTGTGAAGTGATCACCCCCACCGAGTTAATGACCATCCATCCCCTAATGCGGTTCCTGGGTTCTGCTTTCCATTACAATTACAAAATACCTGAGAAAATCAACTTATAAAGAGGAAAGGTTGACTCTGGCTCATGGTCCCCTAGCTGCTTGGCCCGCTGGCTTTGGGCCTGTGGCAGCTCAATACTTCACGGCAGGAGCACGGGGTAGAGCAGGCTGCTCACCTCATGGCAGCCAGGAAGCAAAGAGAGAGACAGGAAGGGGCGGAGCCCCAACATCCCATGACTTCACTTCCTTCCACGAGGCCCCTAAAGATCCCCCCCCCTCAAAGAGCCCCAGGGGCTGGGGCTTCAACACACAGGCCTTGGGGACGTCCCAGATCTGAATGACAACATTACTGTTTTCCTTTCTGGGATGAGACCACTGAAGAGCGACCTCTTAGCAAATTCCGAGTTCCTGCTTCTGGGTGGTTCGTCACAGTCACCACCAGGCTGCATTTAGATGGCCAGAACGAGTCCATCCTGCAAGATGGAGACTCTGTGCCTCAGGTCTGAGGGAGCTCGGTGCAGAGAGGTGGGGAGAGAAGAGGTGAGGAGGGAGGGGGAGGGCAGTGTGGGGGAGGGGGAGGGATGCTGCGGGGGAGGGGAGGGAGACGGCATCTCAGGACCCTTCGAAGCAGCAGCACCCACCGAGCCCTTCTTGGTGCTGTGAGGGCTCCTGGGTCCCTCACTGGCCCATCCCAGGGGCCTGGTGATGGGGTTAGACCTTTGAACTTGGACTTGGCATCTGCTGCCTCCTCTGCTCCTCACTGGGGACGGAGTGGACTCGGTTTCCCCGAAGCAGGAGAATGTTCAGAAGGCGGGCGTTGCCCAGGATTGGCCCACGTCATGGTCATCTGTGTGCGAATCAAGGTCGGAGTAGAGAAAGGGGGAGACGCTGGGGGTGGGGGCGTGTTATAGTTTGGATCTCGAATGTTCCCAAAGGCACGTGTGTTGAAGGATTTGTACCCAGCCCCTGGTGCGACTGGAGCCTTCGGGAGGTGGAGTCTAGTGGGAGGAAGTTAGGTCCCTGGGGTTATGCCCTTGAAGGGGGGTATTGGGACCCTGGTCTCTTCCTCTGTCTCAATTTCTCTTTGCTTCTCAGCTGTGAACAGATCCCCTCCACCACATGCTCTTACCACCATGTTGTGCCACCTCACCCACCCCAGGCCTCAAAGTGATCAGGCCAGCCTTGGATTGAAACCTTTGAAACCATGAGCCTAAATAAACCTTTCCTCTTTATAAGTTGATTATCTCCAGTATTTTGTTACAGCACCAGAAAGCTAACACCCAGGTTAGCATCTGCTAGGTCCCCTTTCCCACTCATGCCTAGCATGCATTGAGTCACCGAAAGGAACCTGAAGAACTGGTTCAGTGATTGTGCATAAGGGCGGGGGGGGGGCTCCCAGGGCGGGTCATCGAGGTCACATAGGCAAGATCAGCCATCCTAGTAGGAGACTCCCTGAGTAGAGAAGCTTTGTGCAAGAAGAACCCAACTCTTTACAGTGAACATGGGAGAGATGATTCCCTGGGCCTCAGAGTTCTTTAGGACAATCTCTGCAAGACGACGGAACTTCTCTCCAGGCTCGGCCTTCGACGTCCACACCAGGATCTCCCACCGCAGGGATTCATCGTCCAGCAGCCGAGACGCCTGTTCCAAAGTCCATCACCGAGCCCACACCCAGCCTGAGCTGTGACTGAGCGCTCTGGGGACGGACACTGAACTCCTCCCAGGAACAGCTTTGCCTCCTGCGTGCCCCCTGCCTGGGCGAGACCCTCTTGACCTAATATCTTCTCCTGCTTCTGTGGATTTCCCGGGGCTGATCCAAGGCAGGAGGCTCCAAGTCTAAGGTTGAGCCGTGGACGGACGGCTGGGGTCCCTCTGGAGGCTCTGAGGGGGAAATCTGCTCGGGCCTCTCTCCAGTTTCCGCGGCTGCCAGCCACGCTGGGTGTCACCTTGCGGTGTGACTCCGACTTCTCCCTCCATCTTCACACCGCCTTCCCCACCCCAAGCCCAGATGGTCTCATCTTGAGATCCCTGGAGAAGCCTCAGCAGAGCACTCATTTCCAAATAAGGTCACGTTCACAGAACCCGGGATCTGGACTCAGGCACATCCCCTTCCTCCTCATTTTGTCCTGGGGGACTTTTTCTGCCATGAGTCTCGGGTGCGTGGAAATGTCGACGTCTGTTTTTCAGAGAACCCGACACAGACTCTTGGACGTGGATGTGGTTTTTACCTAAGCACAGCTGCCTATGTGGTTCTGCAGTCTGTCTGTGTCTTATCTCGGACACCTGAGCCTGTGAAAGGCTTCGTCTCCAGCTGGGGAGGTGGTGGTGGGAATTTTTAAGAAAATGAAAATTCCTGGTAGGAAGCTTTGGATCCTTGGGGTGTGCCCTTGATGAGAATCATGGCTCCCCAATCTTTGCCCTTCTCTCTTTCATGTCTGGCATTGAGGTGAATGGTTTGGCTACTCCATGGGCTCTCACCACAATGTGCTGCCTTCTCCCCCTTTCTCTTCTAGAGAAAGCAATGGGTTCAACAGACCATGGCTTGAAATCTCCAAAACCAGGAGCCAAAATAAACCTTTCGTCTTTATAAGTTGATGGGTCTCAGGTATTTGTTACAGTAACAGAAAGCTGACTAACATAATCTTTGCCTAGTTTTTGTAATGGTTGTTCAAAGGATGACAATGCACCTATGTAGTTTGTTCCAATTCTCTGCTTTTAACATAGGACCACTTCATAGGAAGTGGGAAGACCTCATTTCCATTTAGGTCCCTTTCCCCTTCCCACTTTCAAATGTCAGTCTTGAGTATTGGACGGCATTATGATTTGTGTTTCAATCATCAAACATGATTTATGAAACTCAGTAGGATAGTCTATTGTTTGCTGCCCACATTCCAGCTCCTTCTCTTGTTCCACCTTCCTTCCTGATGTTCTAAGCCTCTTCATGGTTTCCTTCCTGGTTCAAGGACTTCCTTTAGCTAATCGCCAGGCACCAGTGAGTTTGCAATGCATTCTTCTGATTTTTATTTCATGTGAGAATGCCGTTATTTCTTCTTCTTTCTGGAGGGATGGTTTCACTGAATATAGAATGAATGGTCCCTCTCAGACGCTGTAATTATTATCCGTAGAAACCAGATTCGGTCTTTTAAAAAAATATTGTTCATATCTGTACTTAACACGTTCTATCTTTGCTTTCGCTTCATAAACATATGTGGTATTTCTTTTTCCAGCCATTTGATTAGTTCTCAATATCAATTGATCTTCCTTTTTATCATTGGTCATATTTTCCTGCCCTTTTGAATGTTTGGTTATTTTTTTATATTTATTTATTTAGTTATTTTGGTACTGCAGGTTGAATTCAGGGGCACCTCACCACTGAGCCAACTTGCCCAGTCCTTTTTATTTTATTTATTTATTTTTGTTTTGAGACAGGGTCCCACTAAATTGCTTAAGGCCTCACTAAGTTGCTGAGGCTGCCTTTGGACTTGAGATCCTCCTGCCTCAGCCTCCCGAGCTG
Source organism: Urocitellus parryii (assembly GCF_045843805.1). NCBI lineage: Eukaryota > Metazoa > Chordata > Mammalia > Rodentia > Sciuridae > Urocitellus > Urocitellus parryii. The sequence continues at coordinate 32,768,648 of NC_135539.1, forward strand.
CTGGGATGATAGGCGTGCACCACCGTGCCTAGCTGGTCATTTTTTAAATTGGATGCCGGACGTTGTGGATTTTACTTTAGTGGAGTCCGGATGCTTTTGTATTATTATAAATAGTCTTGTGTTTTATTTTGGGATATAGTTAAGGAACTTAAGAGCATGTGGATACATTGGGGTCTTGTTTGTTAAGATTTGTGGGGTAGGACCAGAGAGGTGTTTCATCGAGGGCCAGTTTCCCCCTCACTATGGGGACAAGATCCGATGGACACCTAACACGGTGTGAATTAGGAGGATTTTCACTCCCTGCTGGGTTCGTCCAGGAGACAAAGGATGGCCCTGGGTGGCGTTTGGAACCAAGAAATTGGTTTTTAACTGGAACAAAAAGTGAAACCAGGGCAGACAGAGAACCATCATCTGTCTCAGGGCCCGGAGCTTATTTTAGGGAGAGAAAAGCCAGCTCTGGGGCCTTGGATTGGCCTGGCTGCTGGGTCAGGAACTGAGGTAAGTGGATGAGGCTGGGGACACGGATCACACAGTGTTGCCCGGGGAGATGGGGCTGCAGAGGACAGAGCTGGGGCCTGAGCCAAGTGGCCATCCCAGAGCACCTGCCCTCAGCTGCATGTCACCCTTCAACCTCAGAGTTCCTCCAAGCAGCATCTGGTGGCTTCAGCATCAGCATCACCTGCGAGTTGGTGAACAAGGCAGAGTCCTGGGCCCCCCGCAGGTCCCCTGTGTCACAGAACCTGGGGCCAGGCCTAGGAATCTCCGCATGGGTCTGTTGTGTGCCGTGTTTTGATAACAGCTGGAGCTTAGCCAGGGCACTTGGTGCTGTGAGAGAGCTAAGTCCCAGGCCTGAGGTCTCCCGGGGGACTAGCTGTATTCATTTCTCAGGGCCACCAGAGTGAAGAACCGTGGACCAGGCGATTTCAACGACAGAAACTTACAGTCTTACAACTCTGGAGGCCACGAGTCAGAGACCAAGGCCTGGTCAGTCTCTCCCGGGCCTCTGTATCAGTCAGCTTTCCGTCACTGTGACAGATAACCTGAGAAAAACAACTGAAAGGAGGAAAGAGTGGCTGGGGCTCAGGATTTCAGAGGTTTCCATCATTGGTGGGCCTCTCTTTCCCTGGGCCTGAGGGAAGGCAGAGAATCATGGTGTAAGAGGCGGGTGGCCATGAGGCCGCTCCGTTGGTGGCAGCCGAGAAGCAGTGTGTTAAGAAGGGCTGGGGAGAGGACAGACCCCTCCGGGTGGAGGCCCCACTTCTGAACACAGGAGACTTCAAGGAATGTTCTAGATCCACCCCTAGCAGCTTCTCTGCTTGGCTCGTAGCTGGCCCTCTTCTCCCTGTGTGTGTGACTGTGTCCTCTTCTCTTCTTTGAGGACACCAGTCTTATTGGCCAGGGGTCCACCTTCATGACCTCACTTAGCTGCAGTCACCTCTGTAAAGGGCCCGTCTCCTGACCCCGTTCCACCCTGAGGCCCGGAGGTGAGCCCTTCAACATGCGAATTTGGGCATCCGCCAGGGCCCTGGCCTGGACGTGAGTGTGCATGTGCCCTGTCCCCCTGTGGAGGAGGGACGGCCAGCCATGGGTGACCACAGGATCCAGCACATACTCTGTGGACCGTTATGCAAAGGCAGGTAGGAACTCAGCTGTGTGGGTCAGGGACCCCTCTGGAAGGAGGGAGAGAGAGAGGAGCCGGGTCCGAGGACCAAGAAGGACAGACGTTCCCATCTGGCCACAGCCGGAGGAGGGGGCTGACATCTTGACGCACTTCCCGGGACCTCTTCCAGGGCCTCGCAGACAACAGGTGCCTAATAATGGCACAGCTGTCAGTGATGCCCACGTTGGCGGGGGGGGGGCCCTTCCCCCTCCTCGCCGAGTCAAGCTGCTTCCCCACGTTTACAATGGATCGCCCACAGCCACCCCACGGAACAGCCTGGAAACTCAACAGAAAGGATGGGAACATTTCCACGTGAAGGCGGAGACGTGGTCTGATTCCAGCTGGGCTGGTGCTGGCTCTTTCAGTGTTTTCCTGGGCTCCCAGCTAATTGGGATTTCATATCTGGTCGCCGCCCCCCACTTCCTGCCCCCACCCCGGGAGTGATTCTGCCTCTGGCCTGACCCAGATCGGCGGAGATGAAGATGGGGTGTGCTCTTGGGTGATTAAAGGGAATCGCAGTCTGGCTCTGCTCCCTGACCCGAAGGGTCAGCCAGATTGTCCCTGGGGGGGTCACTTCCCATCTTCACTCACTCGGAACAAAGGGAGGCAACAAAAATCCAAGCTCGTGTCACCTTCCTTGGGGACAGGACAGGCCCAGGGTCCAGTTGGCTTCCTGACCACGGACTGACTCTGACCTGGCACCCGGCTCCTGCTGTCTGGTCCCCTTATGGTAGTGGCCCTTCTGCCCCTGGCTCTGAAGGGCTGGTGGCCAGGCCTCGGCTGGTCCTGGGAATGTGGCTCCACGGACCCTTGCGTCCCCCCGTTCTGGGTCTGGCCTCCTTGATGTGTCCCCTCCTCCAGCCTGAGTCCTTCCTGGCCCTGGGTCTGAGTCTGACATAACGGTGTCACCTCTAAGAACTGGTGGTGGGAGGGGCACCCGAAGGGCCCTTTCATCACCAGGGTGGCCAGTCTCCAAGATGGCCCCACAGTGGCTTCTTCTCCCTGATAGTCTCAGCCTTGGGAAGACCCCTCCCACCCACTGTAACGGGACGGGTCTGGGAACAGGGAAAGATAGAGGACATGATGGCTTGTCACCTCCAAGGTTAGGTACAGAAGATACCACGAGCCCTCAGGCCACCTGCTCTGGAGACCCAGATGCCAGGCCATGAGCAGCCCTCTGAAGAGCCTCCACAGTGAGGACCTGAGGCCTCCTGCTGACAGCTATTTGGCAAGTGGCTCACTCTGCCCCATCAAGACTTCAGACACTGCGGGCCTGGTCAACAACTTGACGGTGACTTCACAAAAGATCCGAACCAGAACTATCTGGATTCCCAGTGAGGCCGTAAATGTTGGCTGTCTTCCTCTGCTAGGTATTGGGGGTGATTTGTTACGCAGCGAGCGATAGCTACTACACTCCTTTTAGTTCTTTCAGTTCTCAGAATGACTCTCTGCTCTACTTGTTTCTCTTGGGCAGGGAGGAAACGCTGGTATAGAGAGACCTGGAATCCCTGACTCCAGATCGCCCAGAAGAGCTCTGCCAAGGAATTCATGCTTGGGCATTTGCATCTGCTTAACCAGGGGCCTCACCAGATCTCTGGGCTTCGTATCCATTTACTACCACTCTGTCTTCAGCATGTTCCTCAGCTGAGGCCTTTGCTCTTCAGAATAAGCCCACCGGACTGGCCGAGGTGGTGCACGCCTATAATCCCAGCAGCTCGGGAGGCGGAGGCAGGAGGATCTCAAGTTCGAGACCAGCCTCAGAAACTTAGGGAGCTAAATTTTTAAAAATTGTAGAAAGGGCCTGGGGATGTGGCTCAGTGGTACAGTGCCCCTGTGTTGGACCCACAGTATGACAAAACAAACAAACAACAACAACTAAGCAAAATTAGCCAACAAGGGCTCATCCCCCCATTTTACAGATGGCCAAGCACAGGCTTAGACAAACTGTAGCTTGCTCAGGGTCTCACAGCAGCTATGAAGGGACGTCCCCGCCCAACTCAGTGGTATACTGCATAGGGTCATTGGAGGCTGGGACCCCACTGCCCTGGAAAGGTGTCCCTTCTGGGCCGGGGCGAAGGCTGGGGTGTTGCCCAAGGGAGTCCTGGTGGTCTCGGCTCTTTTCCCATCACCTCCAGGGCTGTGGGGTCCAGGGAAACCCTGAAACCTCCACCCCCTTCCCCTTTTCCAACTTCTTGGCCCACAAACAGCTTGCAGCCTAGGCAAGGGGACACTGTCACCTGCAGGACGGGGGTTTGAAGAAGCAGCTGTTTACTCTGGTCTTGAATTTTAAATAGGTTTAAAGTCCAACTTGGACTCTCAGCTCCTGGGATGCTTGTAACCATGGCAGCAGCTCACGGAGCCATAGCAAATATTTGCAGGAGAGAGAGTGAGTGGGGAGGAGGAGAGGGAACCGGAGCCAGGGACAGAGGAGCGGGACTTTGCCCTGGGCACCTGCAGATTGCCAGGGGCTATCCCTGGGCTCCCAGGGGACACTCAGATGCTTCCAGTAACAAGTCCTCCTCTACTGGCGGCCGGGGCGGGGCAGGTAAGGGTGAGGAACAGGCCCCACTTCAGCCCTGTTCTCCCAGGTCTCTGTGCGGACCCGGCCCTGGGCCCAGCACGTCCAGGGCCAGGCCCCAGGGCCGGCCTCCTGTTCCCCCACCGTCCATGCAAACGTAGACAGGCCCCCTCTTCCTCCTTGAAATGAAAAGGACGGTCCAAAGCTGCAGGCCACACCTCCGATGACCGCCCAAGGCCACACCACGAGCAGGACTGGGCCCAGACCCCCGCTGCCGAGCTCTGCTGTCCTCTTAGGCCATCTGTCGCCAGCTGTGCAGTGGTGAAGATGATCACCAGGAGCTTCCCTGGGGACACGCGGGGGCTTAACTGCAATCTGGGTCAGGGCCCGCGGTGTGCCAGACACAGGGACAGTACTGGCCGAGTCTCCACAGAGAGAGGACGGGGAAGCAGAGCCCTGGGTTCCCAGCTGCTTGGAAGAGGCTCAGAAAGAAGCCCAAGGAAGGACCCTGGCTCTCCAGAGGGGTTAACCGGCCCCTGCACACACCTTGATTTGTAAATAGGCCAAATTCTGCATTTATTTTAAAATCCCATCTGGGGGGGTTTGCGAAAGGTGGCATCTTATCAGTAAGAGAATGAGGCGGGCGGAAGGAGTGGGCAGAACACTCTGCTTGAGACATGAGTGGAGTCCCTGCTGGGCCAGAAGTCCAGGGCCTCCGTCTCCACCCCGAGGACAGGTGGTCTCCAGGCCCTGGCCTGCGCCCAGCTGGGAGTGAGGCAGAAACTCTCCTGGGAGGCATCTCCACCCTGCCTTCGCTCCAGGGGAAGCTCACCTCGATTGACTTGTTCCACGAGGACAGGTCCCAAGGGATGAGCCAAGCCTGGGAGTCGGGAGGCAGCAGAGCACAGGATGATGGCACTTTGGCCTCACCCCTCGGCACCCAGGCCCCATGGAGACCTGATCTCCATCCAGGACCAAGTGACCCAGGAGCCCATGATGAGTGGGATGTCCTGCTGTCCTGTGCCATGGCTGGATTCCTCAGCTGGCCCCCAGCTAGTGATCAGAAGCCACAGTAAATGAAAAAAGTCTAGTTCCTCCAAGTTCAAAGCCAGGGTTGTTTTGTATGAGCGTCCTCCAAGGATCCATGATGATTGAAGGCTTGGTCCACTGAACGGTGCTTTGGGGAGGTGCTGTGGACCTTTAAGAGGTGGAGTCTTATGGGAGGTCCTTAGGTCATTGGAGGAGAATCCTTGAAAGAGACTGTGGGGCCCCACCCATCTTTTATCTCTCTCTTTCTGTTTTGGTTCAAGATGGTGACCATTTGCTCCTACACAAGCTCCTGCCATGATATGCTGTCCTCACCAGTGGCAAAATGGTGCCACCCAATCTCAAACTTGAACCTTGAACATTGAGCTACCCAAACCTTTTGTCTTCATAAGCTTAGTTGCCTCGGGTTTTTTCCTTGTAGTCATGCATAGCTAACCCATATTCATACCGTCGGGAATAGAAAGATAGCATACCATACTAACCACAATAAAGCTGGAGTGGTTATATTAACATAGAATTCGATTTCAGGGCAAAAAGAATTACTAGAGATAACGAGGGCATTTCATAATGATAAAAAAAACCCTATCAGTTCATCAAGGGAATGTAGCAATCCTAATTATTGATGCACCTAGTAAGAGGGCTTCTGAAGCAAACACTGGAGGAGAGAAGCTGTGGACTAGAAAAAAGTGTCAAAAGGCATATAATTACCAAATAATAAGTTTCCAGAGTCCAAAGAACTCCTACTAATCAATAAGAAAAAGATAACCCAAAGGCAAAATATAAAGAGTTATTTATAGAAGAGGAAACATGAATGTCCACAAACAGGAAAAGATGCTCAGCAGCATTAGTAAACAGGGAACTGCCAACTAAAATCAAATTAAATGCCATTTTATTCCTACCACGTTGATGAAAAAAATAATTACAAGTTTGCATAGACCCCGCATTGGTGGGGATAAGGGCTTGTAAAAATGAAAACAAGCTACAACCTCTTTGGAACTCTATTTGCTGTGACCTCATGTGTTAAGTTGCTAGGGATGCTGTAAAAAACCCCACAGACTAGGTGACTTCAACAAAGAAATTTATTGTCTCACAGTTCCAGAAGCCAGAAGTCCAAAATCAAGGTGTTGGTAGGGGTGGTTCCTTCTGAGGGCTGGGAAAGAGAATCTGTTCCAGGCATCTCTCCTGACTTCTGGTAGCCTCAGGCAGGGTTTGTAGATGGTGTTTCTCTTTGCATCTTCTACCCTCTTCCCCTCTCTATATGTCTGTCTCTGTGCCCAAATTTCCCTTTTTAATTAGTTCCCGAATCAGATTAGATGGGGGCTCACCCTAATGACCTCATTTTAATTTGACCATCTGCAAAGATCCTGTCTTAGTCTGTTTTCTGTTACTATAACAGAATACTTGAGACTGGATAATGTATAAAGAAAAAAGTTTTTGTCTCACAGTTCTGGAGGCTGAGAAGTCCAAGAACAAGGGGCTTGTACTGCATCATCCCGTGACAGAAAAGTAGAAGCGCAGGCAAGTGTGTACACCAGAGCTCACTTTTATAACAAAGCCATCTTGGAAAAACTATAAAGCACTTCCTGAGAGCATCCTTAATCCCTTCATGAGGCTCTACCTTCATGACCGAAACACCTGATATTAGAGTTCACCTCCCTTCACTATTGTACTTTATTGGATGTTAAAGTTCTAAGGCTGGAATTTTGGAGGACAGATTCCAACCTCTGCAGTGTAGCAGATTCTATTTCCAAATAAGGTCATATTCCCAGGTCCAGAGGTTCAGGGCTTCCAGATCTGTTTGTGGGACACGATTCAACCCAGAACACCTGGTAAATGTGTGTGGATATGCTTATAATTTTCAGTCCAGTTGTTGCATTATTAGGCTCTGGTCCTGGAGAAAATATGGCCCTTATAGATACATGCTATTCACCATTTCATTAGAACAGATTGACAAATGTGGTAAATGCATCAGCCGGGAGAAATCTCAAAAGACATCATAAGGAGTTTCATAAGGCAAGGGGGCTGGGGATATAGCTCAGTTGGTAGAGCGCTTGCCTCGCATGCACAAGGCCCTGGGTTCAATCCCCAGCACCACCACTCCCACCTTTGTTCAGATATCACCTTCTGCACAAGAGCTTCTCCCTCTCCCCACCTTAAATTGTGGGAACCCCCCCTACAACCAAGTACTTCCAACAGCACAAAGTAGGCACTAAACAAATACTGCGGAAGTGGAGTGGTTGGTAGGCCGTTGTCCATTTACGATGATTCTTTCAATGGTGTCTGTGCTTGACACCTGGTCTGTTGTAGGTAGGAGGTCTCTGACAAAATATTCTTGAAAGAAAATAGGTGTGATACTCCCTGCAAGGCCTGGGGCCCCAGCTGAGATGCAGACCCTCACAATTCTGCAGCCCCCTAAGCATGGAGAGCCAGGGTTTGACTGCCTTGTTCCCCCAGGACGCGGTCACTTGTGTCTGATGCTGGGTGACAAGGAAATGTGGATCTCCCCCCAAGCTTCAGTCTTGTGAGCTCTATTTCTGCTTGAACAGGGGTTTTAAAGGTGCTTAGGAATATTTGCGCTGACAACGACGGAGAGCCGCACTGCTTTGTAGAGGGAGATAAAACCATCGGGTAAATTTGCCTGGTGCTTCTTTGAGACAACAATGGGAAACCATCAGCCGGTCAAGGCCAAAGCCGCAAAACCGAAGGCACGTGGGAGCCTGCGCAGTCCTGGCTTGGATGTGTGGAGATTTCCAGAACAGTCGAATCGCTCAAAGTCCAGGCCTTGCAGGGTCCTCTGGCTCATCTGTGAGCCACCAGGGCTGGGCTCAAAGGCTCACCTTCTCGGGTCTTCGTGGAGCAGGGGGTCATTAGAGAAGTCACTGCCCCAGGACCAGCCAGGTAAAAGCTTTCTGAGGTCACCATGAGCCGGATGGGGGGCTTGACCGCCCGGCTCTGGGCCTGGTCTCTGTGAGATGGGGAGAACCTGTCATCCTCGCCAACACGGCACAAGTAGGATCCACAAATACACACGGAGTTGCGTGGCTGGTGCAGGAGCTGGTTTCCACCAGGAGGAGCATTCGCCTGCGTGAGGAGGAGCACAGTGGTTTGCTCTCAAATGGTAGGAGGCTGGGAGTGCCTGGGGGGGCAGGAAGGATTATTTGAACCCCAATTTTTTCTACTGCCCTGACCTCTCCCTAAATTCAATTGCCTGGTTGATAGATCCACTAAAATGTGTTCTCAAACTGATGTCCAAAGCAGAACCCTCATGTCCCCCACTGCACCCGAAACTCGCCCCTCCGTCTCTATCTATCTGACCACCTGCTTTGAAACCACATTTTTTTCTTTTAAAAATTGATATGATTTGCATGCCATAAAATTCACCCTTAAAGCATATAATTCAGTGTTTTTTAGAATATGCACAATCAATTTGAGAACATTTTTATTACCCCGGAAGGAAACTCCAAACCCATTGGTAGTTCCTCCTCATTTTGCTCTAATACCACACCCATCCTCAGGCCCTGGCAACCACTCATCTATCTCCTGTCTCTATAGATTTGCTACTCAGGAAGTTTTGCATAAGAGTAACCATACTATATGTGGCCCTTGGTGATGGGCTTTTGTCGCCTGGCATAGGGTCTTCATGGTTCATCCATATAGTAGTAGGTCTCTGATTTCATTTTCACTGCAGAATAATATTCCATTGTATGGATATACCACTAAATTTAGTTACTCATTCATCAGTTGATCAACTAGTCTACTTTCTCTGCTCTCTCAAGACATTTTGGGACTAGCAAGAAAGTCACTGATATTGGTTTCACCAACCTAGACCAGAAGTTTAGAGAGTGGGGATGAGACCCCCTTCTTAAAGTAACCCTGGGTCTTCTGTCTCATCCTGGGCCCATCTGTAGCTCTCAGATCAAGTCCTGTGTCTTGATCCCATTTTAGCATACGCTATGGGTGATGGTAGGTTCAAGGGGTGACTCTTACCCCATGCCCTCTGGTGATGCCCTAGTCAGGGTGGACGCCTTCTCCAGGAGGCTCAGGGGAAAGATCTGGCCCTGTGTAAAGACATGGGCTGACAGGGCGGTCGTCCAGGAAACAGCAGCTCTGGTGGAGGATGTTGAGTTTCGCCCTCCTGAAAGCAGAGCGCTCCCTCCCTCTAAGCTTACCACAACCTGCCCTTATTGCTCCTGCTCCTGAGGCCACCTCTGCCTCTTTCACCAAGAGCAGCAAAAGATCTTGATCCTAGGGTCATGGGGGAGACATCTGGAGGTGCCTCTGTGGCACTGCCCGGGAGGCCAAATCAACCTCGGAGACGGGGGAGTCCTCTAACTGCGATGGCACTGATTGGAGCAGCCCCCAGAGAAGAAAAAGAGCCAGCCTGGATACGGGGGAGAAACATTGAACCAGAGGGCGACCAGTGGACCCAATCAGAAATCCAAAATTCACTCAAAGAGTTTATCTGAAGCCAGCCAGGCACAGAGGTGCCCGCCTGTGATCCCAGCGTCTCGGGAGGCTGAGGCAGGAGGATCTCAAGTTCAAAGCCAGCCTCAGCAATGGCAAGGTGCTAAGCCACTCAGGGAGACCCTGTCTCTAAATAAAATACAAAACAGGGCTGGGGAGGTGGCTCCCTGGTGAAGAGCCCTGGAGTTCAATCCCCAGGACCGAAAATAAAATAAATAAAAAGAGTTTACGCAAAGTCAGACGAAAGAGCTGACGTTGGCACCCATACGGTACACCTGAACTAAATTAAGTATCCGTGGTCATTTGTCAATAGGCAAACCCTTACGGCTTTCATTGATAGGGAGGCTCAAATCACATTTACAAAGGGGGATCTTGATAAATTTAAGATGCTCTCTGTGATCTTAGGGAAGTTATTGAACGTAAGAGAGGAGGACGCCACGGTCACTCGAGACCTGCCTGGACCCCCTCCTGTCATGGTGCCTGTTGTCCTAAGATGTTCCACAGTGGGCCTGGCAGCTCTGACCCCGTGATTAACACATTAACATTAAATTAAATCCTTGGCACTTATAAATTGGCTTGGAAAAAAAAAATGGGACTCCACGGGCCTTCCCCCAGTTCCAACAGTTAATACGGCCCAATCTAAATGAAAGCCGGGACCGTAAGGATTGCCATTCATTATCCAAGACCCCATTTAGTGAAGGGGTATTATCTCCACTGTTTCTCGATTAACAGTCCAATTGGGTCTGTTCTTAAAGTTGGAAAGAATGAACGGGCACCTCACCGTAATCACTGCAAGCCTCAAGCTGAGTCAAGGCTCCGTTGTCCAGTATGATTGAAACTGGAAATGACTCCATTCAATCAGCAACTGGCGAAGGTTTTGCCGTTGTAAATCTGACTAAATATGTTCTGTCTGGTGCATGTTTTGACATCCTAAAATCTGGAGCCTGCCTTTACCTGGATGGGACACAATGCACCTTTACCTGGATACCCACAGGGTACTTGAAGAACTCCGCCATCACATGTAGGTTCCCAGGAGCCAAGGACATCCTGCTCCAAGGAGATGCATCCAACACACATGCACAGGGGAGTTTGCAGGAAAGGAATGGAGTGTCACTTCATTGTCAGTGTAAGGTCTTGCAGCTTTCATAAGTTCCCAAAAATTATGTGGCCACTCTGTCCCCGACGCGGTCAACAAAGAGCTGCTGTCCTTCTCAGCATCTGCAATGTCAGGATGATTTTTGTCTTCAAGTCCATTTTGCCTGTCATTAGCATAAGTCACTCAGCTCTCTTCTAGTTACAGTTTGAGTGACACGTGGACTCCTTTCCCTGTATGTTCAACCTGTTTGTATCATTGAAGCTGAATCGTGTCATGTGTGGATGGTATACAGTTGGATCGATTTTTAAGCCTCTTCTTTCCAACTCTGCCTTTTAATTGGAGTGTCTAAGAGACATTTAATTACTGATAATGTAGGTGTCACGGTTTAGATAAGTGGTGTCGCCCCAAAGCTCGTGTGTGAGACAATGCAAGAAGGTTCACAGGTGAAATGACTAGATCATAAGAGTTGGAACCTCATGGGTGGATTAATCCACTGATATGGTTTAACCGGGTGGTAACTGTAGGCAGGTAGGAGGTGGCTAAATGAAGTAGGTCACTGGGGTGTGCCTTTGGAGTTTATTCGTCCCTGGTGTGTGGGCTTGCTTTCTCATTCCCATGTCCTGAACTGTCCTCCTCTGCCATACCCTTCCGCCATATTGTTCTGCCCCACCTGGGGCCCAGAGCTATGGATTCAGCCATTGATGGACTGAGACCTTTGAAACCATGAGCCAAAATTAAAATTTTCCTCCTCTAGGTTCTTGTGAGGTCTTTTGGTTCCAGCAATGAAAAAAGCTGACTAAAACAGTAGGGATTATGTTGGCCATTTGGTGTGTTTATTAATTCCTTTATTCCTCCACTACTACCTCTGTTTATATTTAATGGATATTTGGAGGTGTGGTATTTTAATTTCCCTCTTGTTTCTTCTTACATTCTTTTGAGTTATTTTCCGAGTGGTTGCCTATGCGCTACAATTAGCAACTTAATTTATAACAATGCAGCTCAGATTAATACCAATTTAATAATAATAATTCCAAAAAATGTGCTTTTACACAGCTCTGTTCTCTCCCCACTCTCTTGTTCTATTATTACCAAATTATATGTTTATGTGTCGATGTCCATCAGTGCAACTTTACGATTGCCTTACGCAGTTGACTTTTAAATCAAAAAGGAAAAAGAGCTACACACCCAGTTACATTCATGCTGTCTTTTGTAATTCCCTGTCTCGTTACGTTTACCAGGGCTCTTTATTTCTTCATGTAGGATTGAGTTATTGTCTGTGTCCTTTCATCCCCTCCTGAAGGACTGCCCCTAGGATTTCTTGCTGGGCAGGTCTGCTAGTGTTAAATGGTCAGTTATTTTTTTTTAAATTTTTTTATTTAGAAATGTCTTAATTTTGCCTTTATTTTTTGAAAGGTAAGTTTTGCTAGATAAAGGATTCTCGGGCAATATTTTTTTTTTTCCTTCAGCACTTTGAATATGTCATTGCTCTGCCTGGTGGTTTGCACAGATGTGGATGGGAGCTCAGCTGTAAATCTTATTAAGGATCTCCTGGACGTGATGAGTCTCCTCTCTCTTGCTGCTTTCAAGATTTCCTGTCTTTGATTTTTGACAGTTTGATTATGATGTTCCTAGGTGTGGATCTCTGAGTTTATCCTACTTGTTAAGCTTTGTAAAATCTCACATTTGATTTCCCTCTTCCAAATCTCAGAAAATCAGCGATTCTTGGCAACTCTACATCCCGAATCCTTTCACTTTTTTCCATCTCCTCGTCCTGCCCTGACCCACACCTTCCTTACCTTCCTCCTGGCCTGGGACAGCAGCCTCCCTACATCATCTCCCTACAACCCTCTCCATTCATTCTCCACCCACCAGGAAAAGAAGTGTTCTGCAAACATTGATCAGATCGCCACGATCCTCTGCTTACAACCTCAGAGCTCTCCATTTCATTTTGCATTAAGCTCTGAACTCAGTCCCTCACCGTCTGGCCCTGCTGGCTTTCCATTCCCTTCCATCCCTCCTCCCCGCCCCAGTTCATGCCACCACCTTGGCTATTTCTAGAACATCCAAGCTCAGCCCAATCTCGGGTCTTCACAGTGCTGTTTCCTCCGTCCTGGGGGAAAGGGGGTTCACCCAAGGTTGGCTCCCTCTCTTCAATCAAATTCTTTCCTAAATGTGACCCAGGAAGTAGTTCCCCACTTACTCCCTAACTCATCACCTGCATTTTTCTTATTTATATATTTGCCTCTTATCTACAGATAGATTCCCACTGGAACTGACCTCCATTTAAACTAATTTGATTACTTACTACTAAAAGAGTAGAGGCTAGAAGAGTGACCAAAGTACACAGTAGCACCTAAAATACTTGTTGAGCCAGGTGTACTAGTGCATGCCTGTAATCCCAGTGATTCGGAAGGCTGAGACAGGAGGATCGAAAGTTTGAGGCCAGCCTCAGCAATTTAGCGAGGACCTAAGCAACTTAGTGGGATCCTGTCTCAAAATTTAAAAAAAAAAATATCAAAAGGGCTGAGAGTGTAGCTCAGGGGTAAATTGCCCCTGAGTTAAATCCCCAGTACTCCAAAAATAAAATAGATAAAATAAAATACTTGTTGACAGAATAATGGTAATACCTATGCCCAACAGGGAGATGTCATTTATTTCCAAGGTCTTCCATATAGTGAGAGCTGCACGGAGCCCCGGGAGGCAATGAAAGTTCCAAACCTGCTTCCCCCAGCAGCAGAGACCTGGTCCCCGACTGCCTTTGTTTCAGCTGCATTTTTATCACTTTTCAATTCATTAATCATTGATCATTCAGCTACGGTTTCCATGGCAATCCTTACCCAACCAGAATATTCTATCATCCAGGACACTATCTACTCCACCCTTATTGGAGAACCCAGGAAACTAACAAGGTGTTTTCTGGCCTCAAGCTAAGGGTAAGGTCCTCAGTGGGGAAACTAAGGCCAGGGGTGTCCTTCAGATGAGGGGTTCAAGTCATAAGGAGCCCCCTGGTTTGAATGAATGGCTCGTTTCGGTCAGGCAGGTCAACATCGCAGAGGAGCAGTGTGCAGCTGAGCCGTGGCTCCTCTGTCTTCAGATCAGGTTAGCAAGGAGCATTTTGGTCCCATGCTTTGGGCTCGAAGCTCTCCCAGCTGCAGGGAGGAAGTTATCTGAATCACCAGCGGTTCCCAGGGTCTGCTCTAGCAAGAGGCAGTGTCGAGGATGGGGTGGGTCAGCTCCGCACCTGGCATGTGCACAAAACGAGGAAACCCTTCGTCCCCTTCCCAGGGCCACCTGGGATTTTCATCAAGAGAATTTGTAATAAACTGCTCTCCACGTGGCCTCGAATGGTGGGCTCCAAAGACCCCTGAGCCAAAGGCATGTGTCCTAATTTCACCTTTTCCCAACACTAAGAGGGTTTAGTTCCTGCGAGAATCTTCACAATGCCGAAGATGGACTCCAGGGACCTTGGTGAACCCCTGGTCTTGGCTTAGAGGTTACTTTCCTATTGAGCCTTGGTATCAAGCACATCCTGTCAGGTGGCCCCCAGATTAGACTCTTGGGTAGAGACAAACCAAGATAGATTCTGTAGCTGCTTAATATAAAAATGGAGGGCTGGGGATGTGGCTCAGTGGTACCGCACTTGCCTGGCATGGGAGAGGCACTGGGTTCCATCGCCAGTACTGCCAAAAAAAGACAGAAGTGGCCAGTGGTGACAGAAATGGGGAAACTATCAAGGCCCCCGATCAGGGCCAGGTGGGAACAGAGGGGGCACAGGGTGGAAGCAGGGGTGCTGGGTTCCTCAGAACCAAGGAGCAGAAGGCAGAGGTGAGTGGGAGTGGGTGGTGGAAGGAAGGGCCTTCAGAGTTGCTGGCCGGCTGTGCCCCTGGGTCTGCCCTTCACTGGCTGCAGACTCCAATTGCAGCTTTAATTGTTCTGTGAGTTCACCTGCAAGGGGTAGCCTTTCAGGGGTTTGTTAAATGAATTCAAGGAGATGCTAAGTGGATTAAATGGGATGCTAAATAGATCTGTGGGGCACCTGCACAGATTAGGCACTGAGCAGAATGTCACCTGGAGGCAACTCAGGGTCCTCTTGCTGAGCTCGATGGTGGATCCTTGGGTTGAGAAGAGAGTGACAGCCTGGGGACACAAAGCCTGCTGGGCATCCACAGCCTGGCACTGGGCAGAGGGGCAGACCTGGGCTAAACCCTCCCGCAGGCCCACAGTGTGCCCTCAGGGTGCCCCCCCTTCCCCCACAAGCCTCAGCAGCTGTGCTTCTGCCCACCCCTCCTACCCTTGGCCTGACAGGGAACACAAAGCCCAAAGCATCTTCCAGTGCATTTTAATCAAAATTCCATCATGAAGAGAGTTCTCGTGGCATACAATGTCAGGATGAGCACGTCAACTTGGTCCTACAAATGGAATCTCCACAGATTTGCACTTCAAACAGGTATGAAAAATAAAATATATAATATTTAGCTTTGTAAATTTCCCCACTTAATTACTTTCCCTTTAAAATAAGTTACAATGTGTTAAGCAGCCTGGAGTCACTAGCAGATATCAAATGACACCCATTTCCCTCACAGTTCTGGGGAAACAGTAGATGGGACGGTGAACCGCTCACAGGACCCACGAGGATGAGGACAAGCACGCACCTCGCAGGGCAGGACACCAGGAGTGGGAGCCTCCTAATGGCTGTTCTCTTCTACTGGGAAAAAATTAATCCCCCAAGCCACGGGGATGGTTGTAAAAGCTGCAGATGAACTTTGGCACCACATGAGAAGAGAGGCCTTTCAAAGCCACTGAGCGATGATTCAGTCAGGGATGATTCAGTCAAAGCGGGGGTTTGAGGAAGAGGTGGCAGAGGGGGAGGGGTCAGCTGTCACCACCCTCCTCCATTCTGGAGCCAGGACGCCCCCTCTGCTTGGGAGAAGGCAGGCTTCATGGTGGCAGCTGCCCCTGGAGGCTTGAGACTCCTGGGACAGGGACTCACAATGCTGTCACCAGCAGGGGTGCACTCCACACAAGGGATGGGGGGTGGCTGCACAGCTATTAAAGGGGACAGACAACAAGGACACCAGGGACCCAAGGGGCAGGCAAGGCTGGGCAGCGCCAGCACTTATGGGGACTCTGGAGAGGGGCTTGTGGACCTCGCCCCTGGCGGGGAGTCAGCTCTTTGCCCACATGCGGCTCAGGCTTCTTCCCTGGGGACTCCAGTATGATCCCCAAAACAACAAAGTCTTAGGGAGGAACAAACATGCTAGTGACAAATGCTGCCACCCAGCCTCCGTCTCGAAATCCTCCAGGAATGGGCTTTGGGGTCCTGCCCACGAGGGCAGGAGGTTTGACACAGTTTGGCTGGGGAGTAACTGGCCCTGAACTCCCCACAGGGACAGCCTGGTCCCCTCCTGATCGGGGAGAAGGTGGCTACAAGTCCAGGAGGCGTTCCTCACAGGTCTCCACGGGCCACTTGGAAGCTCCTCCAAACACATCGACGTTGTTGTCCACCCAGGGGATGATGTTGCCTGGCATGTTCGTGGAGCAGTTGGCGATGTTGACGATTTCTTGTGCGCGAAGGACGCGGTCCCATATGTTGAACTGGCTGAGCTCCCCCACGAACGCCTGCGTGGCATCAAACCTGCCCCCCACAGTGTCCTGGGAAACGGAACAGGACATCCACATCAAGGGGCATGCACATGCAAACTCGGCTGCTCACTCTCCAGGGATACTGGTGGGAGGAGCACCCCCCACACCCCCCCACCTGCCAATCACACCCAGACCCAGACTGTATCGGTCCTCGGGTTCCAGGGCACATCAGGCCTGGAGACAGCTTTCCTCAAAGCACCCATTTTATATGGGGGAAACTGAGGCCAGAAAGGAGACACCTGCCTGAAGCTGGGAGAGTGGCTGGGCCTCCAGACTCCCAGCCCTCAGGGGACAGGCCGTGGAGGAACTGAGGGGGGAAGGGGGCCAAGGAGGGCCCAGCCTCCAAGCCCCACCCAGCGCCTTCCACTGTCCTCACACCTTAACACAGGCTGGCAGGGTGAGTCTCCTCTGCCCCCAGCCAACCACTGCTCCCCTCACCTAGATGGCAAGTTCCTCGGAGGGAGCCTCGAGGTCTCCCTGTCCCCTCCCCATCCCCCTGCAGGCTTCGATCCCCCAGCATTTCCCAAGTGCCCCTGCTGGGGCCAGGGCCAGACCCTGGGCAAGGAGCTCCTGGATTCCAGCTGCAACATCCTGTGCCAGCCAAGGCCAAGTGCTCACGGAATGCCTCTCCACCCCAGAAGGAAGCTGGACCCGAATCCCAAGATGCACTGTGACCACAGGGACACTCTTGCCCCTGGGTCAGATCCCACCACACCAATCTGGTCCCTGTCCCTCAGGCCATAGTGGCCAGCTCTGTGGGGCAGACAGCTCGGGTGGGCAGCTTGAGGGGAGCCTGTGCTGCTGGCCTGGCATCCCCACCTTGCAGCATCCAGGGAAGGCACCCACCTGCTCCTGCCCAAGGATCAGCACACCCCCTGGCTTGATGGGGTGCCAGGGGGCCAGGTTCTCCCCAGTGCCAAGCTTCTCTCCATCCTGGAAAGCTTCCCACATGCCATCCCGTGTTGTCCAGGTGATACATATGTGGTGCCACTTGCCGTCGCTGACAAATAAGGGAAGTTGTGCAACCTGTGGGTAGCAACGCACAGTGAGGACTGCTGGGGCTCCGATCTGCAGGGACGCCCCTGGGCAGGTAAGGCAGGTACCTGGGTGTCCCAGGGCCACCGCTTCTCCCTTTCCCCTGGTCCTGCTGGACTTCCCTACAGGTGGTGACACTCCTGACACTCACACACAGATGGAGGCAGAGGGCAGCCTTGGCACAAGCCCCTGCTGTGACAAGGACACTCTTGGCTTGACTGAGTGCCTACCTTCCCATGCAAGCTCTGAGCTCTACGTGCAGAGCCCAAGGGAGTCAGCCCCTCCCCCCTCCCCCTCCCCCCATCCCCCAGCCAACTTGGGAAAATAGTGAGAACTGGGATCTTCTCTCAGGCAGAGTCCCGGACCCCCCAGGTGGCACTCAGGGATCTGAGCGTGCTGGGGCGGGGGTGGGTGCCAGGTCCTGGGTCCTGCCTGTGCAGCGGGCTGGAAGCCTCTGAGTGTGTGCAGGGAGGGGCAGGAGCACGTGTGGGGGGCGTGAACAGGCTCCAGCCACCTGTGAAAGCCACCCAAGGCAGGCTGTGCACCGCCCTGTTGTTACTGCTGGTCTCCTAGCAACCTCAAGCCTCCCTCCCGGGAATTAGATGTTTATAAGAGGTCTAAATACAGAGGAAAACAAGGCCCTCAGGCCTACAGTGTCCTGGGGTGTTATTTAGAGCAATTAATCCTTGGCTCAGGGAAGAGTACTACCAACTTAAACAAAGTCTACCTGGGGCACTTCAGGGAAGACCACAGAGCCAGGGGTTCGGCTCCCTCCCTCTCCAGTCCTGGAGTGGCTTCAGCAGCCAGGGAATGAATATAGCCATCAAATGCTCAGAGGCACCCAGGAGGAGGAGGAGGCGCATTTGTTGAGTATGACCTTAGAAGGAAAGTTTGGCGTTGGGGCTGCAGGCAGGTCCCAGTGGGCCCCACCCCTCTTTCAAGGAAACCTCATTTCTAAATGCCTATTAAAGAGGAGCAATTGCTTTGAAAGAAGACTATGGGTCCAGAGAACAGATGGGCAGTTGGCATGGGCTGGGGCAAGAGCTGACTATGAAGGAAATGAGGAAATCGGGGTGATGATGCGTTACATTAAACATACTTGCTGTTTTATATGTGTACAAACACGGAACTGCTCATGTGTCTATATCAGATGTATATTATTTTTGTGGTTGTGGTTACACAACTGAATGCATTTATCAAAACTGGCCAAAACATACATTAAAAAGTGTAAATTTCATCATATGCAAATTATTTCAATAAGCCTGATCTCTCAAAAAGGCATGCCCAGAGCAGCGGTCACCCTCAGACGTGCACACGTGCCCTTTGCCAGAACACTTGGGTGAGTCGGCCAGGCTGTCCCTGCATGCAGATCTGCTCTCTGCTCCTCCTACTCCCTTGGTGACTGGACTCTCTGCTGCCTCTTGGCCAGACTCACAGCTTGGATCACCACCAGCAGCAGCTGCCCCTACGGCTTGCCTGGCTGCCACCCCTTAGAAGGGACTGACTCAGTGCAGAGCTGTCCCTATGAGGAGGACCGCTCTGCCGATGCAGGCCTGTGGCCCCTGCTCTGTGGATGAAGGCAAGTGTGGTAGGCTGGGATCTGGACAGCGTGGTAAAGGCTGGTCGGTGCTGACACCCTCCAGATGTCCACCTCCCTCAACACCTGGATCCGCTGCCTGAGGGGTGGGGAGCACGAGCAGGCCTACCTTGTCATTGATGAGCAGCTCGATGGGGTTGTTACCCCACTCGATCAGCACGATCTCATTGGCCTGCCCGGGCACAGCGTAGGAGAACGGGGTGCCGATGCCCGGCGAGGCACTGGACCGCAGCCACAGGCAGATGGTGAAGGCATACAGCTCGGGCAGTGTCTTCTTGATCTTGCCATACAGGTAGTTTGTCCGGAGAGGAAGGGAGACTTTGAATGCATCTGGTGACTTAAATGCACTGTTGCCTGGGTGGAGAGAGGAGAAGCCACAGCAAGTTAGACCACCCTCCTCCAGCCTGGGCAGGGGAGTCTCTTGGGGACCCCATGCAGGCAGCCCCTAGAATGACTGGCTACCTGTCACATGCTGGCCTTGTTCCAAGTGCTAAAGTCCAGCAGCCAGAGAGACAGTGCTTGCCCTCAGGGAGGGATGGGGAATACAGACAAGGACCCAGCAGCAAGCGAAGAGGGAAATCGGGCAGCTATTCCAGCTATGAGTGGCTGATATGGCCAGCAAAGGATGGTGACCTCAGGGCAAGGAAAGGTCTGCCACCAACAAGGACTACCCCATAAGTACCAGCCAGTACAAGGCCCAGGAAGGCCCAGGAAAGGGGAGAAAGAATCTCCTGTGAGCAACGCACTGGACCCGGTAGAGAATTCTGCTTGTCTTTTAGAATAGAAGAGGCCTATTTAAATCCAAAGGGGAAGCTCGGATCCCTTCATTAACATTTCCTATTTTCTTAACTATCTATTTATTTACGGTACTGGCTATTGAATCCAGGGTGCTTTACCACTGAGCTGCATCCCAGCCCTTTTCATTTTTATTCTCTCTCCAGCAGGGTCTTGCTACACTGCCCGGGTTGGCCTTGAGCTTGCAATCTTCCCACCTCAGCCTCCCATGTTGCTGGAAATACAGGTGTGGACCTGTATTCATTTTAATAAATTTTATTAAGCCCAGCTTAATAAAACGATGAAAAGCTTCAGGAAGGAGGTAGAGACAAGTTGGGTTTAATGTCCTCATTCATATGGGCATAAGGGAAGGTTCCAGAAAACCCTTCCTCAATGATATCCTCGGATCTTTCCTTGGCTTCTCTAGCAAGGGCAGGGTCCAGAACCCAAGGGGCCTTGTGCTGACAGGTGGAAAGTCTCACAAGGAACTGGACACTGCAGGAGTAAGCCTGTGTCACTTGTCACACTGAATAATTACCACCACAAGGGCCAGGAGTCGGGCTCTGGGTCTTGACATTACAACTCCACTTACAAGTGGCTGTGGTCTGAATCTCTGCTGTGGACACCTTTGCTCCTACTGGCCCTTTCCTCCCAGGAGAGGCTGTATTTCCTGAGCATTCCCTGTAGTATGGAACCAGTGGGGGGCAGAAGTGGTGCCCTCACTCAGAAAACACACCTGGCCAGAGCCTTGCTGCTTCTAGACCTTTCTAGGACTGGTAAAAACTTCCCAGGTCCCCTGGCCACCCACATGGACACAGCACTTCTAAAATCCTTGAACACCAACTCTCAAGTGGATTTAGTGACTTTCAATGCAGTCTTGGTTTAATCTCAAAATGAATTTAACAACAATAGTCCCTGCTGCCACACGTTCCAGTTTGCAGAAAACACTTGATTCTGTGAGCTGTCATGGTGACATGCTTTCCTCTATTTGGGGACCAGATCCTGCCTGTGAAGGAGCCCAAATACCCTTCACTCATTCAACACACATTCAGTAAATACCCACAAGGTGCCCGATGGTCAGATAACCTTTCTCCACTATAACCTTCCCCCACTGGACTTGCTTTCAGAAGCCCTTTGGTGCCAGAGTTCACGGGGATCTGAGGAGGGCCTTCTGCATGGGACAGCAGCAGGGCTCAGTGTCCCTCCCAGGCTCTGGAGCAGGCAAAGCATCAATACGAGGATCTGGTCTTCCTGGCTGGAGTCTCCCTGACTCACCCTGGCCTGGAAGCTGGGGAGCTGGGCCACAGTGAAGGCAGTGGCTGGGCCCTCATTAGGCCAAACAAAATCAGAGACAGAACCAGAAAGTCCCCACTCCCCCATTTTGTAGACTGCACAGTTGAGGCGCTGAGGCTCAGAGAAATGAAGTGACTTATGCAAGGTCACACAGCTAGTGAATAACAGAGCAGGACTGGAAGTCCCTCTTTCCACTACATGTAGCCACCAGCACTTAATCTTCAAGTGGCAAATGGCCATGTTCTTAATGAAGGCATCATTATCTAATAAAGAGAAATGGCTTCTATGCTTGCAGGTGGGCCGGCTTGCCAATTTAATAAGAGTCAGTGTCGGTAATATCGTTAGCTTGGTGACAACAGATAGGTTTAATTAGAGTTAGGAGAGCTGAGGGCAGGGGAGGGGGCTCATACCCTGAAAGCTGGTGCCTTTTATTTGAATAAAAGAGCTTAGAGGTTCAGAGGAAACTTGGTTAAAACCAATTAAGGAATTAAAAGGCCTGACCAATAAATCAGAGACTGCAGGTGGCAGACAAGTCCAAGGAGGGGGGCGGGCAGCCTGGGGCCAGAAGCAGGAGGCTCTGGTCTTCTTGGTGCCAACACGGATTTCAACACAGAGCCGAGCTGCGCCTGGCCAGCTGGCCAGACTCTGGAAACCCTTGCAAATGATCGGACCTTACAACAAGGAAAATCGGGCATCCTGGGGACCAGGTAGCATAAGCATTCACACCCAGGGGGTGGGGGCTGCCTGCTAAGCTCCAGGGAGCCTCTTGCCCAGTAGGGCCAGAACCTTCAGTCCTCCTCTGGGTCATCAACCTGAATCCCAGCTCTACAGTGGACACAGGCGTCACTGGCTCTTCCACTTCAGTCTCTCATCTGCAACAAATACCTGCCATAGGGTGGCTGCAGGGCCTAGAGGAGACAGAGTATGAAACCCACAGCCAAGAATCTGGCCCAGAACAGGCCCAGGATCGTGGGCCATTGGCCAGAGATCCCCAAAGTCTCCCACTTGCTACATTGTTGAAATCTACCTCCTCTGAGCTCAAGTGGTGCTGCTCAGGACCTTGATGTACTTTCCACCCATAGCACAATGTGGGGCTGCGTGGTTACACACCCCTTTACAATGGTCACAAATAGGACAGAGAACAAACTGGTAAGCAAATGGTCACTTTCCTTAAAGACTCCTCCCCAAACTGAGTTGATAGAGCACAAGGAAGATTTCAGAGTTTCCATAGTGGGGTCAAAGGGCACCAGACCATAAAAGCTGAGCTGCTTCTCTTGAGCCAGTCTTCGGCAGGCATGGCCACCAGGGGCGTGGCCCCATTATCATCAAGCGTCCCTTCTGGGTCAGATAGCTTTGAGGACTTTTAGTGAGAACTATGGATGGTTGAACCAGGATGCCTGGGCCTGAGTCCTGAGTCCTGACTCCTTCCTTCTGGCTGCGAACAGACAGGCTACGGATGGGAGGGGGTCTCCAAGGGGCAGCTCCTGGTAGCCAGAGCCACAATGAAGGGGACTGGAGTAAAGCACGTGAAACACAGCGGTCTCGAGTCGGGGGACAGACAAGAGGAAGGTGCAGGTTCACATCACTGTTGTCGCTCAACAGTGAGTGGCCCAGGCCTCTTTGGTCCCCTTTACCCAAAGGACATTTGTCTGGCTGAGAAATGAGATGCTTCTCATCTGTGAAATAAATACAACAGCAACCTAATCCCCAGAGGTGAGGCACTCAGTACCTGCCTGCCTGCCTCCACGCTGACTTTGTGCACTCCTACAGCACGTCTCCTCGGGGCAACTTGGCCACTATGCAAGAGAGCTACCAGCCCTCCGGATTTCTGCTCTGGTTCTACAGCCTCCCCTCAAGACACTAAACTGCAGTGTGCCCACGTCATGGCCCTGAATGTCCCTAGGATCCACTGTGGTTGAGAGCAGGTCAAGGAGTCCACTCTGGCCGTGGCCAGATGCCACCCTCCACTCCTGCTTGATGGAAAGGCCTCCGCTGCAGCTATTCTGCCCTCAGGGAAGGCTCTGAGACCTAACGGGTCTCCTGGTGTCACCCAGAAGCAGAGGGGAGGCAGAGAGGAAACTGTCTTCCACACTCAAGAATCCAAGTTAAACAGGTTAGCCACGCTTCACCCTGTCAGGGAAGAAAGGATAGACTTCTCTGGAGAAAGAGAGAAAAGGAAAGGGGTAGAAGAGACATGTGACTCATGGGATGAACAGACCATGAGTGAATCCCCTTCTCCTTCTGGCCCTCCTCAGCCAATGTCATTACAAGAATCACAGGGATTCTGCTATTGGACATTCTCCTATCAATTCATAAAACCAAGTAATCAAAAATTGCCTTTGCCGTGTAAGTGCATCTGAGAACATTATTATCCTATACTCATTTCAGCAACCAAACTTCACACCTATGCCACCCAGCAATTTGGGAGTTGATAAATACAACCTGAATTATGTAGGGCCTTTGATTCCTCCCTTTGTCTCCTGTGGGAGAAATTTACCCACCACAGTGTGAACAGGGAAGAGAAAGATACCAGAATTTGCTGCAAGGATTAGTTGAGGCTGAAATGCCCATGTGGCAGAAGGCCAGAGATCGGGTTGTTTACCCAACCTGGTCTCCAATTCATTTGCCTTCCCATGGGTAATGCCAGTAGGACTGGGGACTAATTCCTGAGATGACCATTGTCGGTCACCTTTATTATTTGTACAAATGCCCAAGAACACCTCCCCGTTATGCCACAATCACTGCTGTCCATAAACTAAAATCTTGGGTCTGACCACAAGTGATGAAAATCAGGCCACTCAGACAAAACAAACACAGCACGTACCTCGCTCCAGCTCGGCCACCCTCTGCAACAGTGCGTTCAGGGTGCTCTCTGTCTTCTGCCGGTGAGCGGAGGTCTCATTGTGGAGCAGGGACTTCTCGTCCTCCAGCTCTGCCACCTTGCGCAGCAGCTGCCTCTCCAGCTCCCCCAGCCGTCGCTGTAGCACCTCTCGAAAGTCGCTAGGCAGCCCAGCATTTGACACGTTCGTGCGGAGCTGGAGCTTTTAGTTGCCGAGAGAGAGGGGGACAAGAGGGAGAGACATTCAGGCCAGCTGAATAGAAATTGTGACATGTGGCTCCAATGGCCCGACCACACAGGGAGAAGCTTCCAAAACTCAGCATTAAATCATGCCAATGGCTCAAAGGGGAGCATTTCACTGATGCTTTTTTTTTTTTTAAAGGAAAGGATTTCAAAGTCAGAATTACTTTGCTGCAGTATTTAAAACTTGCAAATCCCATTTTCCCCTCTCAAAGCTGCTTTTCTCCTCTTAATAAAAAGTAAAAATTTTAACCACCTGCAATTCAGAAAAAGACCAAATCAGAGAGGATTTTGTTTTACAGCGTTAATCAATGGTACTCAAAGCTAGTGAGCTTGCATCTAGAAATGAAAGCATCCTCCAAGTTTTAGATCAGTACAAAGTAAACACCTAGGCTTGCAGAGATATTCTGGAAAATGACAGACATAAAATGTTACTATTCTAAATTCCAGAAATATTTTTTTAATGCTGTTTCTAAATCTTCACTTCCTATTTCTCTTATCCCTCCGCCACCATGCTGGCTCTGGAAGCAGCCTGCTGCTGCCTTAGCCAAGAGCCCTTGGCAAGTTCTTTACCCCTTCCTACGTCCAAGTGTTCTAAACTGTAAACTGCAAAAAATAGAACTGCCTCATGCCATTCATTGCAAGGGTTAAAATTAAGTAATATGCCTGACTTATATTTAGTCCTCAAGAAATGTTAGCTGTTAGTAATCACAATGACTAATAAGAGGTACAGATGCTGGAAATACTGTATTTAGCTGTCATGCCAAAAGAAACCCTCCAATAATTTAGCAATAATTACCACCTGTAATTTAAAACCTACTTTTGCTAATAGGTATGTTGATGAATGCTATTAACAGCTACGTCCACACTTCTTAAGTAGAGTGTAAAGAAAAATTAATTGATGATTTCTCTCTCAAAGTTCCAAACTGCACACATCTTTCAAGAAGAGCCAAGGGAATAAGGTCCCCTTCCCCCAAAGCTATCCTGAAGGGCACCTTAAAATGGTCCAACTTAGTAGTCTGAGGCATCTTTGAAGTTAAGATGTTTGCTCTGATGCTAATTCTTAAGTCGCTGGTGGCCTCCCTGCATTCTCTTCTCAATGAGTCCCTGCCCCTTCTCTGGTTCAGTCCGACCCTATTTATAAAAGCAAACAGCACATGCCCAGGGTAGTTGACCTCCTGATGCAGCCTCACAGCACTGAACACAACCATCAGGAGCACACCCGGCTCAGAGATTTGGATTTAGCAGGGAGAGTTAAGAGGATATCCGGTCCCAGATATTTCGCTCCAGTCTTGGTGGTCGGGGTTAGCTAGCTAGGATCTTGGGAAGTTCACAGTGGGCTCAGCGGGCAGTCCAGGCGCGCAAAGTTGGGGGATTTCATCCCTTTCCAACAAGGAGATGGGGGTGGGCGGGAGGAAGGGGTGCGACGCTAAGTAAGGTCCAAGGCAGGTCCAAGACCCTCTCCCTGCACCCCCAAACTCAGCTCACCCCAAGGATAAGTGCACATCAGACAGGACCATGTACGGATCTCTAGCATAATCTCCATCCCAAGACCCGAGGGCGTCACCCCCTAGATACCCCGCGCACGCCACTACCTCGAGGCTCTCCAGGCGGTCCTTGAGGGTCTGCAGCGAGCGGCTGAGCTGCTCCACGACGTGGCCCGGGTCCCTCGGCAGGTCGCCCATGGTGTCCTTGCCGGTGGCCGTGCCCCGCGCCTTGCCGCCCGCCAGCCCCTCGCAGCGCGCCAGCTTGCCCGTGAGCTCACGAATGGCCTCGCGCTGCGCACCCAAGGTCTCCTTCTGCTGCACGACGGTCTCACGCAGCTGCAGCACAGCGGCCCGCAGCTCCTCTTCGGGGCTCAGCGCGCCGCCCTGCATGGGCATCGCGGGCAGCTGGCAGCCGGCGCGCGCCGCCTCCGGTGGTAGCGCCGTGCACACGAAGCGACTGCCGGGCGCCGGGCTGTCCTGGGCCCCGGCGACCAAAGCGAGCGCCACGCCGGCGACCAGAAGCGCCCACATCGTTCCGCCGCCGCGTTCACCTCAGCATCTGCTGGTGGACGGGAGCCGTCGGGGCGCGAGGCAGAAGGCGCTTTCGCCGCTGGTGCGTCCGAGCTCTTCGCTCGAGGGGCCGCGTGGGCCGCGGGACCCGCGCCACCTGCCGTCGCACTACAGCGCTCTCCTCCCGGCACGGCGCTCTGGCCCGGCCCGGCCTGCGCGCCCTTTCTTAAGTTGGGAGGGGGGGTTACTGGCGCGTGGGGCGCGCGCCGAGGGCTCTGATTGGCTCGGCTGGTTGCACGTCACGCGGGGGGCGGGGCGGGGGCGCTTCTCACCGCGCGGGGCGCCGGGGAGGGCGCGTGGGCCGGAGCCCGAGGCGCTAGCGCGGCGTCCGGGGGCCCCCAGGAAGGGAGCAGTGAGGGCCAAAATGGCCATGGTGTCCTGGGGAGCGGCGGCCCGGTAGTGCCCAGGCGCCCCTGGGGCCCGCCCGAGGACGCGGGCCTCACGGGCTGAGGAGAAGCCGGGAGCCCCCGGCGCCCACGGTGGCTGCGGGCTTCCGGCGCGGCGCGGGAAGCCCGGGGGGGGGGGGCGGTGTCCCGCTTCCCGAGGAGGAGCCCCGGCGCGCTGGAGCCTGGCCGCCCACGCGGACGCACGTCCTCCCCCAACCCCGCAGACTCGAGGGAATTCTCAGATCCGCAGGTGCCAGGTGTCGGCTGGACGGAGGGGACTCCGCGCAAACGAGGGGCCAGAGTCACGAGGCCACCCAAGAGCTCTCCTGTGCGTGTCCAGCGACAGCCTAGTTGTAGGCAGTGACCTTATTCAGCAAGACCCGAGCTTGAGGACCATCAGGATGGAGTTCATCGCGAAGGCGCCACGTCGTAAAACAGCGCCACGTCCTTGTAAATGAGGAGGGGTGGGCACAGTGTCCACTTTCCCAATTTGAGACCGCTGTCCTGTTTCTTGGAGAGAACAGATAATGTACAAAAAACCCCCAAAGGGAGGAGCAAATTTGTTTCAGAATTTATCGATGGTTCATAAAAACAAGTTCAGAGCGATTTTGATGCACAGCTACAGACTGAGCTGAATTACTGTGCATTAAAAATGGAAATCTTTATTTTTTTTCCTCTCTATTTTTTAAGAAATCTTGTTGCAAGGTCATTAATCACATTATCCATTCTACCAGAAACAAATGGATTTGTCACTTGTGCACAGAAGCAGAGGTTGATTCTGAAAACAAATTGTATCAAAATAAATGAAATTATTATGATAATATAAAATAGACTGCAGTGATTAATCTCTAGAAACCAAATTCTGACCTGCTTTGCACTTCAAACAATAGCTTCTGTTATGTAAATAGTTGTGGGGTTTTCAAGGACAATGTTGCTAAATTGTAAGAAAAGTTCTATTCATGAGAAGCTCTTCAAGGATAAACATTAAGAGACAGGAAACTTGGTCTAGCCACTATCCAAAGCAGAGGACAATGGAAGTAAATGATTCAGGTAAGAATAACCATCAGTGGGAAAGGTATGGGGTGGAAAATGGGGGGTGATGAGTAATGGGCTAATATCTTTGTTGGTTGGCATCATCAGGAAGTGTCAGTTTGACCTTGAATATATAACCTTGAGTAGACTCATTCTTCCTGCATCCTTACTTCAGCTCATTGAAAACTCAGAAAGTTCAAATAAGCCCACTTATGCACAAATGGCAATAATGAAGGCAGTGAGGTTTCAAATCACTTTTCGAAATGTTATATTTTAGATGACCCCACAAGGCACCAAATCCAGACATGTTCAGAATTCTCTAGATAATGATTTGACTTTTAAATTTTTCACTCATAGATTTGATATTCTTTTACTCGTAGACCTAGGTAGATCTTAATTGGATGTGACAATAGATTATTATTTTTCCTGTATTGCTCCGTATATCCCTTCTTGACACAGACAGATAATTCATATTTGCAACTTCTTGCATAGAGGTTTGTTCTTTTAATAATTAAATAAAACCAAGTGTATTTCTAGAATTCTAATTTCCTCCTGAACAAAGAAGGCGGTGTACAAGAAGACATAAAAATAGCATATATCCCAAAATAATTACTCCTAAATTTCTTAAAAGAGATTCCAGTAGAAGTGATCAGTGAAATTGCCAAATCCCAGATGGAAAGACCCAGGCATTGGAGATGTTATTCTCTCTGGAGGCAGTATAATTAGAGGGTTTAGTTAGCAGGGTATATGCTATTTAGGGTTTTATTTTGTCTTCCTGATGCAGTGGGAAATCTGCTAGTTTAGGAATGAGGAGTTCGAGTCCTAATAGCAACTGTCACTAGCCACTAAGTGGTGTTGGGCAAGCCATTTCTCCTCTCTGGTCTTTAGTTTCCTTGCATATAAGAGAAAGGGAATTAGGCTAGACTCTCTAGTGGTCCTTCTGGCTCTATTCAAGGGCTTGGTATTTTGAGAAAGAAGGAATTGTTGTTCCGTGTGGCAACCATTTCAGAACATTGTTTTCTGTTTGTGTTATGAACTACCTGTAGCCAATGGTGGGTCTGGAAAGACAGGCGGGTTGTGTACTACAGCAAGAAAACCTTCACACAAGCAGATGATGTAGCTGTGGTTGAAACCTGCTCTCAGCAACATGGACGCTTATCCTTGATTCACTTACAGCACAGCCATCTTATCTACCTGTATGATCCTGCATGTATGACTCAGGCTACCCAGGAGAATGGCTGTGTGAGTGGCAGAGACCAGGGCCCACAGATTTGCCTCCACTTGAAAAGTCGTGCAGATCTGCAGCAGTGAATCAGCACCACCTAATCTCTTAGTGTAACTGATGCTGCAGCCTAGTAACCACCCACTCATTCACTATGTCTGCTGGTCCCAGGTCAGCTGAGAGCCCAGGATGGACTTACACCATGTGCTGGGAATCCTGATGAGCTCATTCCGCCTCCATTTTATTGCCCCATCTGTTTGGCTCCCTCATTCTTCTCACATGCATTTTTATCTTGGTCTTCTGGGAAATGTGCTAATTTCCACCATGGTGTCAGAGGATCCCATCATATACTCTTTTACATTTCCTCCTCTATTTCTCGGTGCCACTTGGGAAGTCAAGGATGGGGGTGTGAGCTCAATAACAGAATCCAAGGACAGCTTCCTGCAAACATGACTCAGGAACTGTCCTCGGTGCTGAATTTCAGTCAGAAGGGGAAAATAAGAATGGGGAGTGTGTGTGTATAGGATTCAGGGCAGATACCACAGAATTTGGAGGCCCCAGAAGATCCTGACTAACCCTTTTTTATGTATAAAATGCTCAGAACCTTTCAAGAGTGTATTTTTCACTAAACTGAATTGCCTGGGAGAGTGAAAAGAGCTTTAACTTTGGAGTCAGACAGGCTCTTGTTCAGTCCTGGTTTTATAACTTGCCATTTGACCTTGACAGAACCTCTCTGAGCCTCAGTTTTCTCATCTCTAAAATTGAAGCTAAATTTACTGTCAGTTATTGTTTCCAGGCTTGATTGAGGTAACACATGTGAACATTTAGCTTAATAGCAGGTGCACGGTAGACACTAATGACCTCCCTTCCCCCCTTTTCTCCACCGAGGTCAGGCTTGAATTATATAATTTCTATTAGGAACAACTTTAAAGTTTTCATTTATTTTCTATAGTATACTTTATGACCAAATAAGGCAAGAATTCTGAGAATAGGCCAGCCTCCTTGGAGGAATGACAGGTCATGAGAACTTCAGGAAAATTTACTAGTGTCTCAACAAGAGAAAGGGATCCTACTCTGTAGGATTTTTAAAAAGATAAAGCATGGTATTATTGAACTCTAATCAGAGAATTCACTCAAAGTGAACAATTTCACATTTACGCTAACAGAGTAGAATACTAAACTGTATCCCAGGACCCATTGAAAATATTTGCAATATTTAACATTTTTAGTAATTCTGATTTTGTGTTTCTGTGAGATCTAATAGACATATGCCCCCCAGATAAAATAAGTTTTCTTTCTTCAGCATATCGGGTTCTTTTTGAACTTGGGGACTTGTGAGATGAGACTTTGAGTTTTGGGGAGTTTTATGCACAGGGTATGATCACATGTGGTTGGCAAGGTATGATTTTGGGGATTTGGTTATTAATATTACTCAACTGACCTCAACAAATTCAAAAAGTCTTGATGGCGTCCTCTGGTTTCAAGCAATGTAATCCATCACTAGATAAAACAGGGATAATATCTTAGCTCAGCTTTTTAATGTAAAGGATAGAAGACCAGGGATGGAAGGAAGCCAAAGCAAGGAACTTTATGAACTTGGTTTGCTTTGAGGACTTGTAAGAATGTTGTCTTAATTTCCCCATATTAGGAAACCCTAAGACACCATCTCACTTCTACAATGAATTGCAAAATTGGCCTAATTCTTATAAAGATCTGTAAGTATCTCCACATGATTTAGGCCCACAAGTAGCTTGCATGAATCTTTGAGAGTTGGAAAAGATTTTATGGAAATTTGAAGATTTGGAAACAGTTTAAGAAAGATGAAAATGCTATATAGTGATTAACAGCAGGTCCAAGGCCCTCTGATCCCCAGAAAAGGGGTCTTTTCTCTATACCATTCTGTAACTTGTACATCAAACCATTGAAACAGGTCTTCCTTAAAAATTAACAATTTGTCATTGAGTCCAGTGGCCCTTTCTTATCGTTCTTCTGGAACTTATCGAAGTCATCAATATTGTTGGTTAATTCCTTTTCTTTAAGTAAAGATTCCGATTGTTGATTTCTGTGATGTTGAAGTCTTCTGATTTTCTTCCTATGTTCTGGGCTGACTTGCCTTCCTGTCCTCCTTTTTTCCTTCCCTCCCTCCCTTCTTCCTTCATTCTATCCTTCCCTACTTCCTTCTCTACATCCTCATTCACTACCTATGTCCAAAGCTGAGTGGTCCATCTCTCTCTCCTTTTGCTATACTCTCTACCTTAATAGTTCTTTTAAGTGTTGTTAGTGATATTCCTGATCTATATTCAGCTCCAGAAGATAAAAAAGAAAATCATCTGCATGTTGGACATCTCACGGATTCACTGCCAGCACTTCTAACTCCCTGTGTCCTTCACTAAAGTCGTCATTCTCTTCCTCATGCCTCTTCTATTTCTCCTATGTCATTATTTCTGCATCATCCAGATTCAAAACTTTGGATTCATTTCTATCTCTTTCTCTACCCTCAGGTCTATTCAAATTCTAGCCAGTTCCTGAGTTCTACGTCTACTTTTACAATATGTCAGCTCTCTTCTCACTGCTACAGCCTCGTGAGTTTTGTTGCCTCCTGACTGAGCTTTCCAGCCCTACCACCTCCGTGTCAGCTTACGTTCTGTTGCCAGATCAAGGTTCCTGAAGGACCCCACTAAAGCACTAAACTCCCCTACTCAGAAACCTCCAGTATCTCCCTCTACAAATTTGTAAAATCTTTAGTCTTCATCATTTGCCCCTCCTACCTTCCTATTCAAATCTATTTTCTACTGTAAAACTTGACTTCAAAGTAAACTGTTTGGTGCTTTTGTCACCTGCTTTTCAGTCTCTAGATTTGGGGCTCAGCTTATTTATTCCTAAATCTGGAATGAACTTCCTGCCATTTCTAGAATCACAAAACCCATTCATGCTTTAAGACTCTGCCTACCTATTACCTTCTCTAGAAATTATACCCGGATTTGACTCCGTCTGAAATGACTCTGTAGAGGATGGTAGGTTATTGAATACCCTTTCTCTTCCTACATTCAGCCCTATACTGTAATCATTTTTTATTGGACCACGAGCTCCTTAATGGCCATATCTAGGTCTGTTGTACTTCCTTCTTTCCTTAAATATCTGTTGGATGTCTTTGTGTACAATCATAGTTGTAGGAAAGAGAAAAAGGGTTTTGCTCACCATATAATCCATTCTGTGACTCTGTAGGAAGAAAGTCTTTGTGTTAGAATGAAAGGAGATATTTTCATGAGAGGTTGGGAATAAGATTAGCCCTTGAAAAGGATAACGTGAAGGAGAGGGAGTATCAGAAGAGAGGGTGAAAGACAGGAAGATTGAAGTCATGGAGAAAAATAAAATAAGTAGTTAATAATCTCTGACTTGTGGTCCGCTGTTCCAGATCTGTTTGCTGTTTCCAAGGATACCTTAAGATAAATTTATCTCATTTGTAATAGTTATCACTCATCTGTCATCTACAGTGAAGGACAAGGGCATTATTTTGGCCAGATAACCAGAATAGCTACTTGTAAGAATGAACAAAGTGAGTAGTAACAATATTCAGTTTTTAATTGAGCAAAGGAAAGTGGGAATTGTTGTCTGAAGTGTCTACACGTTCCAGATTCTGAAATCTGCCTATCTGGAGTGCCCAGATGGAAGTGTCACAGACATGATGGTGGTGGGGGTTAGTTTTGTTTTTTTTTTTTTCTGCAGGCTTTGCAACACCACTTGGTGGGGGTTAAGTTGAAATTATAAAAGAACAGACCTCTCTCCCAGCACTATCAAAGGTTCTGAGTCCACAGAGCAATTGCAATTAGAGGGTCAGAGTCAAAACTAGTTCTCCAGTGATGTTGATTCTCAACAGATTAGGTTCAGTGCAGCCTTGGGCTTTGAACTAAAATTTTTATTGGCCCTTTCATCTCACCTGAATCATTTATTCTGCCTAGAATCCTGATATTCATCCCTGAGACAGCTTTTTCCTAGCTGGATAAAGGTGCAAAGAGGCTGCATATTTTAGATTGCTAATCAGAGAGGAATTGTACCATTACCAGCCTCCATCAGAAAAATAGGTTCATCTGTGTTCCAGATGTCCCGTTGCCATCTCAGCTGAGCCCCGGACCACATGAAGTGAATTAAACCCTTCATGTACGTGGCTGCTTTTGTGGCAGAGATAGCAGCATTTTCTATCTAGATTCTTTCTTCTTTTTCTCTGTGATTCAGTCCAGCTAATGAACAGCCCATCTGAGCTGAAAGGGGGTGGAGGGCATTTCCCTTAAATTTGGGCTGCCCTAAATAAATCAATTCTCCAAATAAGATGTTTTTTCCTCTTTTACAAGAATGAACTAAACAATCTTCATTTAACTTCAGAACCCAAAGAATCCTATCTTTTGTGGAAACAGATACTGTATTATGATTGTTTTAAAGTCTAGCTTCCTACAAACTACATAAGGTAGTAAAAGGATTGAGAACAAAGGCTTAATGCTGTATTGCAGCCTTGAGTCTTTGGGTTTGACAGATAAGGTCAATTTAATGCCAAAAAAAAAAAAAAATCCTCATGGCATATGAAAGCAAAAAGAATCTGAGTCAATGTGTGATATTTTAGGTCAAAGCTTAGACTTCATTCTTTTTATTGTATTTCAAATTTTTCTTTTCCATCCTGGCTCTAAAAAGAATCCTCTGAATTTCTAAATCCTCATAACAAAATAAATATGCACTAAGTATATGACTTGAAACTGCAGCTGATGTTTTGGTGTTTAATCTTTATCTTTAAACCAATAAATGGTACCATGAGTACTGGTTTGAAAACCACCAAAGCCAGGGGGTATAAAGATTGGTGTGTGTGTGTGTGTGTGTGTGTGTGCGCGCGTTTTGCTGGGGGCGGTGATGGGTGAGTAGTAAGGTGGAGATATTGTCATCTCCTTTACCATTGAAGTCAACCTTAATCTTCAAAGTATTATTTAAGTGCAATTCACAGTACTTCAGATCTTGAGGGAGGTTCCAGTAATCGAGTCAACTGGCCGAGAAATACTCAACTGGTAATGATAAAGGACAGTTTGTTTCTGTGTGCTTCAGTGTCTCCTGCACTGGATTAGTGCCTGGCATATTGTTAAGTACTCAAATATTTGTTGTAAAAGGTGTGTTGTTGTGCACGGGGGCCATATGCTTCACAAAATATTACTCCCATGAGGAGAACTAACTTCTTGATCCAGAAGGTTGCTTGATAGCCTAATTGTGTCTGAAAATTACAGGCAAGAATACTATATTGCAATTTTAATTATGCACTGGGAATGCCTATGTCTAGGAAAAAGCAACAGAAACAAAAGCCCTCCAGCATCAACTGTCTTTTGAGGAATTAGAGGATGGGGGAATGGCCTCTCCCCGAGAATTGAAACCTTAGAAGGGCGACCTTTGACGGAATAACCCCCAAGAGACTTCTCCACTGGAGTCCACCTCAGCTGTCCTCTGTACATCATAGCAGACCATATGTGTGTCATTCTCATGGAACCTCAGTCACCCCCCAAGCCATGGAGTCACAAACGCTTCATATGGAAAATACAAAGCAAGAGTTAGGACGTCCACGCGCCTGCGGTGTTGCTCATGTCCTGGTTGCCATAATTCGAGAGCTGTGATAGTTTCCTTGGGGAATCTTGGGGCTGTCCTGGGTTGACCAGGAGTTATTTCTATGATCCTCCCAAACTTGTGGGCCAATATTGGTAACTGTAAGATACAAAGAGCTTGTTTATCCTCTTTGGCCAGATTAGAAGTGACCCCATTGAAGTTTCGTTGAATCATGGCTCATCAGTGTAAGCACATGCCTTTAGAGGACGATTTTGACAAATCTAAAACAGAAATGGCTTTGACAAAAGCTAGCACATTGACCTGCTCTGTGATTAGTATCTGAGCTGACAGATTGTAAAAGAATGATATTGTAACTCAATTTCACAAAATTTCTTA
The DNA here is from genome assembly GCF_045843805.1 of Urocitellus parryii. Lineage (NCBI taxonomy): Eukaryota > Metazoa > Chordata > Mammalia > Rodentia > Sciuridae > Urocitellus > Urocitellus parryii. The sequence goes on from NC_135539.1 coordinate 32,803,518, forward strand.
TTGTTGGAAGAAATGAAAAGAAACCAGGAACATAGGTGGTGGGACAAGGGGAAAGCTGGGCCCAGTGAGATGTCACTTTTTTTTTTATATACCTGCAGAAAGACTAGGGAATATGGTTTAAGAATTTCTGGTTGTAAAATAAGATCTTGGAGGTCATGTCAAATGGTTTAATGATTTAAAAGCTCAGCTTGAACCTTATTATATGATGACAGCTTTAATTCAGACAGAGCATTCTAATCCTTGGACACAACCAATACTGAACATGAAATTCATTGTGGAAATTAATCTAGTTCTCTATGTCATTATCCCATCCACTGGATGAAGAGAAATTATGAAACTCCTCATCTTTAGGGACTTAAGCCAATAAAAAATCAACTCCCTTGGATGAGTCAATGTGGCTTTCACATTCTATCTGGTTAGTAGTTTCTTACTATCTTTCCAGGCTCTTTAAATGCATTAAAGGATTTTTTAAAAATCCAGCTTTTGTTTTCAGTGAGAGGATTGGTCCTGACAACCTAGTTTCCTGACTCTCATTGTAACTAGTTATATTAAAAAAGAGAAGATGAATAGATTTCAGGAGGCTGTGAGGATATTACATTGCAGCTATTTCTTTCCCTTTTACCACCACCAAAATGTACCCAGAACCAAAAAAAAAAAAAAATTTAACAAAGTAAGTTGGAGGGAACCTTGGGTATCATTTGGAACAACTCCCAGACTTTACAATGAAGAATACTGAGATCCAGAAAGATAAAAGTCTGGACCTGAGATCAAATAGTTGATTTGGGTACAATTTGAACACAGAACTTCTGACTGTTCATCCACCCTGTTCTCAGTCTCTCACCTTGACCATTTCTTCCTCCTTGCTCTTCTGCAAGGCTGCCCCGAAGACCAGGTGAATTATCTTCTCTCTGTCTCACCTGTGGGCTACAGTTGTTTTGTTTTGGGTAATCTCAAATAAGCTATTGTAAGATAATTGGAGTCCTTGAATTGGAGGGGAGAGATGGAACAGGAAAAAAAAAAAGTTTGAAGAGAAAAATGAAAAAAAGTTTGAAGAGAAAAATGGCCTCAAATTTCCAAAATTGAACAAAACTATAAATTCATAGAGCCAAGAAGCTCAGTGTACTCCAAACAATAAACATGAAGAGAACTACACCGATTTCACATCATACTCAAATTTCTTAAAACCTAGAGATAAAGAGGAAAATCTTAAAAGCATCCCGGGCAGGTGGGGAGAAGAGAGAAAGAGACACTATGTGCAGAGGAACACAGGTCAGAATGAGCAGAGTTTCAGTTGGAAACAGTGTAAGTCAGGAGAAAAGGACTAAATATGTCAATGTAAAATCCTATGACCCTGGGGAAATACCTTCCAAAACTGAAAGTAAAATAAAGACATTCAAAATGCCATATATATATATATATATATATATATATATATATATATATATATATATATATATCTCCCTGGCAGGTCCACAGCACATATTAAAGGAAATTATCTTCAGACATTAGAAAAATTATACCAGATGGAAATATGGAGCTATACAGTATATGGTATGAGTGTATCATGGATGTAGAACAACCTGAATACAGTATGACCACTGTGGAAAATAGTTCGGCTGTTTCTGAAGATGTTAAACATAGGCCTAACTTATAATCCAGCCACTCAGTTCCAAGGCATTGACCCAGGAGAAATGAAAGCTATGTTCATACAAAGACTTGTACACAAATGTTTATAGCAGCCTTGTTTGTAATAGCCAGAAAATGTAAACAACCCAGTACTCACCAGTAAGTGAATGGATAAATAAATTGAGGTAAATACTTAGCAATAAGATGAATGATTGAATGATCAATCATTAAATTCATGGATGAATTTCAAAATCAGTATGGCTGAAAGGATCTAGGAAAAAGAAGAGTAATACTCATGATTCCATTTACATAAAATTCTCAAAGTGTGAAATTAATCTAGAGTGACAGGAAGCAGATCATGAGGGAATGGAGGATGGAAGGGGGCTGGGGGGATTACCGATGGCTGTAAGGAAACTTCTGAGAATGATGGATATATTCGTTATCATGATTGTGGTGAGGGTTTCATGGGTTACACACATGTAAAAACCAAGTTGAACACTTGAAATATGTGAAGTTTAGGCCCATTACACACAATAAAGCTTCATGGAAATTAGAAAAATAGAGCTGTATGCAGTGGTGCACACCTGTAATCCCAGCTACAAGGGGAGGCTGAGGCAAGAGGATTGAACATTTGAGGCCAGCCTGGACAATGTAGACCATTTCTCAAACTAAAAATTTTGTAAAAGGCTGGGAATATAGCTCAGTGGTAAAGTGCTTGCCTAGCATGTGCGAAGCCCTGGATTCAACGCCCAGGGCTAGGGGGATTTAAAAAAAAAAAAGGAGAGGGAAGAAGAGAAAGAAAGAAAAGCTAGTAATTGCTAACTATGTACAAATGGTGCAGGAAAATGGATGGAACTAGAGACTATTATGTTAAGTGAAATAAGCCAAACTCAGAAGGACAAGGGCGGTATGTTTTCTCTCCTATGTGGGAGCTAGAGAGAGAAAAAAAAAAGAAAGGTGTGGGGTGACAGGGATCTCATGAAAATCAAAGGGAGATCAGCAGAGGAAGGGACCCGAGATAGAGGGCTGGAGAGAGCCAGAGAGTGTTGGGGAGTGATACTGTCCAAATTATAGTTATGTATATCGTGTGTACAAATACGTAACATCCAATGACATCATTATGTACAATTATAGTGCACCAATAAAAATGTGGAAAAAATACACCAGAAAGAAAAAAGACATACAAATGGCTAGTAAGTATGTGAAACAATACTCAACAATGCACGCCAGAACCACCGCACACCCACTGGAATGGCTCAAATAAAAAAATACTTAAGGGGCTGGGGATATAACTCAGTTGGTAGAGTGCTCGCCTCCTATGTACGAGGCCCTGGGTTCAATCCCCAGCACCACCACCACAACAAAAAAACAACTTAAAATGCTGAGAGCAACTGGAGCCCTCCTACATTGCTGGCAGGAATGCAAAATTATACAGCCACTGTTTGGTGGCTACTTACAGAATTTAGCATACACCTGTCTTATGACCCAGCAATCCTACTCTTAGGTGCCAACACAAATGAAAACAGTGTTCACATAAAACCTACATGCATTATTTATAATAGCCAAAAAGTGATAACAGACCAAATGTCCATCAACTGGTGAATAGATAAACAAAATGTAAACTGTCCATACAAGGGAGTAGTACTCAGCAACGAAGAGGAATGAACTGCCAGCATATGCTACAACCTGGATGAACCTAAAAAACCTATATGCTACAACCTGCATGAAACCAAAAACCCTGTGTTAAGTTAAAGAAATCTGTCAAACAGATGATTTCATTTATATGAAATGTCCATAAAAGGCATAATAATCTACAGAAAGTAGATTATTACTTTACCTGGAGTTGAGCTGGGAATAGGGATTAACTACAAATTAACATATGGGGCTCTTTGGGGGGTGATGGGAATATTCTAAAACTGGATTGTGTTGATGATTGCACAACTCTGTAAATTTACTAACAATGATGGAATTGTACTCTTAAAACAGGTGGGATTTATTGTATGTAAATTCTGTATTAAAATAAATTATATACTAACCAAACTGGCATTTTTCAAAGCCATCACTGGTAGCTAGAATATAAGGCATCAAGAACTTCTGGTGAGCCAACAGAGTTATATATAAATATCTCTCCATGTGATGTGACAGGAAGAAATGATGGTCCCTGAGACAATGTACTCTTCTGTGTGTATGGGAATATGTCAATCCAACATATGTAAATGGTTTAACCAAACAAACAGGCTAACAGATACACCTGGGAAGTCATATCGGCATGTTAGATAAGGTACACAAGAGAGGACTTTTGTAATGGGCCAGTGTGGAAATGTGATTTTAATACAGGAAAACCCAACAACACATTTTCATCCAATAAGCGTTCATTTTCTTCCTGCCCCCTGAACTTGGAATCCTGGTGAATGACATGAACCAACTATTTTCTGCTCTGAAACACTCAACCACTCACTTCAACCGCAGTCAGAAGAGCACAATGGCCCAGCCTTCCCTGGCTCTCCAGCCTGTAAGCCAGTCGTCCAAGGCTGTGCTCACGCAGCTTCGTTTGTTCTGGAACATTTCAGGTTAAGCCAAGAGGATTTCTTTCTGAAGCAAAACACTTTCAATAAAACTGCAAAGATGAAAACAGTCCATCCTAGAGAAGCACATTGGATAAAGATATGGAATTTTTTTAAAAATTATTCTTTGCTTTTTGCAAGAGGCCAAGGACAGGACCTGCGTTAGTATAAATCCAAAAGAAAGAACAGATGAGCCATTCTCAAGAATTTATTTGGACCTTGACGGGTTTTTTTCAAGGATAAGTACAAGTGATCCTTAGGGAACCTTCTTGACATAACAAAATAAACCAGTTACTTAAACCTATAAAATAATAGAGATCTTTTAGAGCACTTTCTCTCCCCGCCCCCTCTTTCCTCTCCCTTCTTTTCTTCCCTCCCTTCCTCCTCTCCCCACCCACACACGTTCCCTCCCTTTCTCTCTCTTCCCTCCCCACCTACCCTCAATGAGGTAAATCTGTGAATGAATCCTTCTGGGTAACATTTCCTTGTCTGTAAAATGAAAACTTGCCTGATCTTTAAGGCCCATGAGGGAGCATCTAGCTGGAGAATGCCATGAGATCTATGTGGAGCTCATTGTTGGGGTTCTAGCAAAGCTAATTTTTTTTTAAGACCGAGACCAAAATCTTGTAGTATTGTGCTATGTGATGTAAGAAAGTTGAAGAATTTTTAAATTCCAGTAAAGCAACCTGTTTGTAAGATCTGAGCCCCACCAGAGAGATGGTTTAACCGACTTTTAAAACTTGATTAAAATCTACATCCACCTAAATGAACGCCAACCCTGCCTGTCCATTAGAGCCACCTAGGGGTTTAACTGGTCTGAAGGGGGGACGGTGAGGCATTTCATTAAGTATTTCAGATAGGTCAAAAATGAGGCCAAGCATGAGAGCCCTCACTTAGAATGTACAGATATAAAGATAAAAACACTCGAGTCTTCAGATTGTGCTGGCTTCGTATGGGCCCAGCCCACATCCAAGACACCATCTGGATGTTAGGGATATTCCTTCCCTGAAGCCCAGACCTGCCAGCTTCTGAGTGGGTCACACAGGTTGCTGTGTGAATTTGGAAAATGTCGGTTTTATATAAGAAGGGACATCAGTGGAGGAGAAGAGTGGGACCCAGGGGGAAGGAAGGGGGGGGGAGGGGAAGAACTAGGGAATGCAATCAGCCAAATGAATCAACTAGGTTCATGTCTGACTATACCACAGTGCACTCCAATTTTGTATATCAATTAAAATTAATACATAGGGGCTGGGGTTGTGGCTCAGTGGTAGGGCGCTTGCCTAACACATGTGAGGCACTGGGTTCATTCTCCAGCACCACATAAAACTAATTAAACAAAGGTTTTGTGTCCATCTATAGCTAAAAATATTTTTTAAATTAATATATAAATAGAAGGAAGACCAACAGAGTAGAGGAAAGGGTATAGGGGAGGGAGGAGAAGAGAGGGCTGGGGTGGTTCTGGGTATTGAAATGGAGAAAAGTATGTCATCTGCATTTATGAATATGTGGAAATGAATCCCACTGTTATGTATTATAATACACTAAAAAATAAATATCAGTTTTTGCAAAGCATGTATATTTTTGATATTTTGAATTATACAAGTAATACTTGCTCTTTGTAAATAATTCAGAGGCAAATACATTTTAAAAATGATAACCCTCCCCCTCCCCTCCCCACCCTGTCTCCTGCACATCTCCTCAGAGACCTAAGGTAAGTCACATGAACAGTCGGATGTAAATCCACCCGTCTGTGTTAATCTACATGTACAAGCATGTATAAACACACAAACTCATATCGTGTTTTTGTTCTTTCTTTGTTATACACAGAAATAGATGTTTTTTTCTGCAGCATTCTTTACTCACTTAATCTATATCATGAGACTCTAGTAAAACCTGGTGGATTAATATCCTCCTACAACCTCACTTTAAATGGCAGCAAAGGGACTAAAAGAGACACGAACTGCAAGAATAAAGAGAACCGCAAAGGAGAAGAGAACAATAAAATCTTGGAACTGGAAAGAAGGAGAAAAAGCTGAAACTGTCTGAGACCAGAGAAATAAAAAATGGACACTGGAGAGAGGCACTGAGCCATTGCTGTCCAGTACAAAATCTGATGAGGATTGGGGTCCCCTGGGACTTCTGAAGGTGGACAGTGTGCGGGTGAGGCGGGAACTGGAAGGATTTACACCTGACTTACCTTAGGTCTCTGAGGAGATGTGCTGGAAGAAGAGACTCTTAGGTCCTCAGACCTCCTCCCCACCGTTCTCCCCACTTCCCAACCAAAGGCTGGAGAAGGCGTCCCCAAATGTGAGCAAGCATCCAAATCCCTGGGAGGGCTTGTTCACACACCACTGATGGCTATGTTCAGCCTCAGAGCTTCAGGTCCCAGGTGGAGCCTGAGAAGTTGCATTTCTAACAGATTTCCAGGTGCTGCTGCTGCTGCTGCTAATCCTGGGGCAAGATAAGGTAAGGTGCACCTTTAATACAGAGAGCAGGAACTCCTACATGAGTACCTGCATGTCTGGGGACTGACCAGAGAGACCCTCGGCTCCCCTCCCAGTAGGGAGGGTCCTGGAACCTTGGCAGCCAGGTACTTGCCCCTGAGCTAGAAGACTGAAAGATTCTCTTCTGAGAAACCTGATGAGCTCCAGGAAAAAAAAAAAAAAAAAGTGTATTCTGTTTGGTAGTTAAGGATGCTTCAGAGAAGGGGACAGCCCCCCCCCCACCAGCTAAGTTCTCTACTCTGCACAATAGAAACATCTTTTGAAGATATGAATGACAAGGTTCCAACCAATTAGTTTGAATGCTCCAGGGTCCCCCACCTGTTGGTTTTAAAGCTCCCTGGTGTTGACACCAAGCCACTAAGGCCGAGAATGACTTTCTGTTCAAGTCACCAGCTGCTCTCTCTCTCTTTCTCTCTCTCTCTCTCTCTCTCTCTCACACACACACACACACACACACACACACATTTGAGTGCTTCACTCCTGAGTGTAAGTTGACAATCAAACATCATCAAATATTAAGAAGCTCTACTATGAAAATCAGACACCAAAACAAACAGAAGGAAGGAAGAACTCAAAGGAAAGCAGTGACCCAAGGAGCAGAAGAAAATGTCAAGAAAGCTCTATCTTCAGAGATAAAGGAAGGGATCACATCCATGAAAAAAGAACAGGAGGTTACAAAAAGAGCAGAGTACAAAAGAGAAAGAACTCCTGAAAATTAAAAACTACTGTGAGAGAAATGACATTTTCAGTAAAAGATTTGGAATTTAAATTGATAAAATTGGCTTTAAAGCAGAACAAAGGGAGAGAGATGGAAATAGGAGAGAAAAGATAAGAAAACTAAAACATCCATCAGGGGCATCCAATATCCGAACAATAGCTATTCCAGAAAGAGAGAACAAAGAAAATAGAGGGTTGTTGAAGAAATAATTCTACCCAGCTACACAGGAGGAAGATGGCAAGTTTGAGTCCTGCCAAGAAAGAAAGGAAAAAAGGGAATCTAAAGAAAAATAGATTGGTGGTTGCTTCCGGCTGGTGGGGAACACAGGGAATGGTTGCAGATAGGTATGGGGATTGTTTTGGGGGTGCTGGAGATGTTCCACAATTCCATCATGATAATGGTCCCACACCTGTAAATACAGTCGCACTTGATGTGATGACATTTCAGTCCATGGCAGACTGTATATGCAAGTGGTCCCCTAAGATTATAGCCTAGTGACCTGGTAGACGTCTTGGTTTGTTTAAGGGCAGTCTATGGAGTTCACACAATGGTGAGGTCACCTAAGGACAAAATTCTCAGTCCATTAAGCAACTCCTGACTGTATACCAAAAACCACTGAAATGTGTCCTTTGTTGGGTAGACTTTATGGTAAATAGATTATATCCTTCAGTATTTGGGGGACTATCCCCAGAGACAAAGGACATGAGTTCTTAGGTGGAGGGGATCCACCAGGACTCCAGGCCAGAATAGACCTTCATTAAGACCCATAATTTATATAATTTCAGAGTACCGTAGACACAGAAGTTCCTAAAAGCAAAGCCTCCAAGAAAATAAAAAGTCCACCCACGAAGGCTCGGCGACTCGGTGGCACCATACTTCCTAGCAGTAGCACTTAGCCATCCAGGGGAGAAATGCCTTCAGACTTCCAAGGAACATATTCTTAGCCCCGTAGAGAGTCTGGTATTGGGATAGACTAGAGAACGGTTGAGATCTGTTGTCTGATGCTCCAGTGAATGAGGAATATGCAGAGTTTATTCTAAAAGTCCTTGATGCTATACTTTTTTGTTCCAGCAAGAGCATTATGATGCTGATGTGGATGCTGACGTGCAGCCGATGGAAGCCTGCAGGCCACAGAGCCCAGGCAGGGGACCCCCTCCACTTCTCAGGGGTGTTTTGTTGTTGTTTTCTAAGGTCTTCACGAACCCACTTGCTATAGTTTGAATCTGGAATGTCTCCCAAATGCCTGTGTGTGAAAGGCTTAGTCCTCACCTTGGCACTGTTGGAAGGTGGTGGAGATTTTTAAGAGATAGGGCCTAGTGGAAACTAATGGTCATTGTGGGTGTGCCCTCAAATGGGACCAGTAGGACCCCGGCTGCTTCCCCGGGCTCTCTCTGCTTCCCACCATGAGGTGAATGGCTGGCTCCACCACATGCCCCCACCACGGTGTGCTGCCTCACCACAGGCCCAAAGGCAATGGGGCCAACCAACACAGACTGAACTTTTCTGAAACTTCCAAAACTGTGAGCCAAAACAAACCTTTTCTCTTTACAAGTCAATTATCTCAGGTCTTCGTTACAGTAACGGAAGCTGACTTACATACCAGTGTTCTTTCTCAAGTGTGTTAAATTTGGGCATGAGCCTAAAAAAGAAAACTCACAGCCAGCAGCAATATCATATAGAGTTTAAGAGTTCAGACTTCATATTAAACTAACCTATGTTCAAATCCTGACTGCATGGCTCCTAGCCTTGAACTTGGATCTGGTTACCTAACCAACTGAGATTTAACTTCCTCTTCTGCAAATTGGAGCAAATACTATCTTTTCATTGGTTGTTGTGAGGCTAAGATGAAATGCTAGCTGTTTAAGTGGTGGACATGGTTCCTGGTACCAGATAGCACTAATAATAATTATTAAAATTATATTAATAATTATTATTATTAGCTATAAAAATGAAGAGGTCCAACAAAGTGATGTAAGTGATAAATCTGGTGGCTTATAAGTGTCAAAGACTTGGATATTTTCAGAGTTCAATTTTCCTTTAATTATATCAAATACCCTGGTTAAAAAAAATAATAAACCTTCTTTCTTATTTTTCTTTCATCCATACTGAGACACACTTTTCATTCTACTCATGTTCTTTTGGGAAAACGCCTAATAGCTTATATCTCTATCTGTAACTATTTCTGAAATGCAGCTTCAAGGTTTGAAAGCCTTCTCTTATCTGTTTCTCATTGTTAACATCATACTTATGGTATCTGGAAAAGATTTGAGTTTACCGTTCATAGGTGTGATTTGTCTGTACCGGGCATATATATTAAGAGAGGGCAGAGAGAGAAAATAAGTTTGGAGGAGGATTCTATACAATAATAGCAATTCATGCCTTTGGAGTTTGTCCTTGACTACATTGCAATACTGGAAATGTCTCCAGTAAAATATCTGGTTAGCGTTGTGGAGATAATTCAGGTACAAATATCTGTTGTCAAGAGCTATCTCAATTTGTTTTATATTGCTCTAACAAAATACTTGAGGTTGGGATATTTATTTTTTTAAAAAGAGAGAGGCTCATTTAGCTCATAGTTCTGGAGGCCCAAGAGCATGACTCTGGCGTCTGCTCAGCTTCTGGTGCAGGCCTCATGTCAGATGGTGTCACATGAGCAGGTACATGCCCATGAGCAAAACACCAGGGGTCACTATAGCAGGAGCTAATCTAGTCCCTCGAGAATGGAGCCCCTGTGACCTAATTATCTCTCTTTTTTTGCTGGGGGCAGGGCATAGGTATCAAACTGAACTCAGAGACACTCCCACTGAGCCACATCCCCAGCCCTATTTTGTATTTTACTTAGAGACAGGGTCTCACTGAGTTGCTTAGCGCCTCATCTTTGCTGAGGCTGGCTTTGAACTCTCCATCCTCCTGCCTCAGCCTCCTGAGCTGCTGGGATCACAGGCGTGTGCCACCTGGCCACCCAGCCTAATTGTCTCATAAAGGTCCTACCACCTCTCAACATCACTACTTGGGGAATGAAATTTCAACATGAGTTTTGGTGGGAACGGACTGTATCCAAACCATATCAGCAGGGAAAACACCCCAACTAAGAGGGGGCCCATGGAAGCCTGTGGCTTTCTGTTAGCTCGGCCCCTGGTACTCCACATAAAAATAAAGCAGATAAAGATTCTGCTTCAGTCAGACTAGAGGCACATCCTGAGATGGTGTCAGGGCATAGCCGTTGTCCTCAGATGTTTGGAGTCAATCAGGCCATAGAGGCTGCAAACAGAGACAGACAAAAGTGGTGAGGTCCTGCTCTCCTAATAGATTCCATGCCATTTCCCTCAGAGCAGGCAGAGAGGCTGCCTCTTGGCTTGCTCGCATGGGCTTGAGACTTAAGTCTGGTTTCTGTGCCGCCCTTTCATTTCCCTCTCAGAAAACAACCCCCAGGTATCACTCCCAGTATCAAGTGATGGTTCTTTTTTAAAAAAAAAAATATTTATTTTTTAGTTTTAGGTAGACACAATATCTCTATTTTATTTTTTATGTGGTGCCGAGAGTCGAACCCAGTGCCTCATGCATGCCAGGCGAGCGCGTTAGAGCCACAATCCCAGCCCTCAAGTGATGATTCTTAAAGGGCAAAGGCACACGCCATAAATAGCTCAAAGGAAAACACACACATGCACAAGTGAATAAGGAATTTCCAGGCTAGGACAACGCTGTGCTCTGTAGTGCCAGGAGCTGCCGTGGATGCAGACACCTTCCTGTCCTGATTTCCCTGGGCTCTGACCAATGACTACATTTTGTAGCAAGGCGTGTCTCCAGATATAGGTGTCACCCGCGGGGGTTGAGTTACACTCACCTGTTCCTTTGTAATCCTACCCCTTTGCCCTTTGGGGGATGAAATGTTCCATGGAACCTCCCCTTGTGTGTCCCCTATATAAGAATAAAAAACTCCAGTGGCTCTCTCTCTTTCCACGGACCCTTCAGGGGGCAGAGCTGTCTCTGGATTATTGAAGAGGTATTTCTGGGTGGTTGTGTGCTTTATTTGTCATCTTCTTGAGTTAATGGAATGGTCAGATTTTGTGAACCCAGGGTTAGGTCGCCAGCTAGGATAGAAGACGACAGTACTGTTGTCTTTCTTCCAGATGAAGCCAAAATGGTCGAACAGCTGGTCAAGGTCACATAATCAGTATGCTTTGGAGCCAGCATTTGAAGTCACATTTCTCGATTAGAAATGACATAACTCTTCCAAGATGCCATGTTGTATCTCCTAAAACAGCAATGATAATAGCAGATATTTATTAAGCGCTTAACTCTGTGCTAGGTCTGGTTGCCGAATCCTTCAACTATTCAATTTTACGGAGGAAGAAACTGGGGCACAGACGAGTAATGTTTTACTCCTCAAAACAATGGATGGCTGAGGGAAAAGAGGTCATGCTATATCCCAAAGGGGTATGGTGTCCTCCGGGACTCCATCCGAGTTTTTCTTTTCCTACTCAACTCCAAGATGTTTTGCCAAATCTCTTATTTCCTTTCGGCATCTGAAGGACCCTTTCCACAAACACCAGTTAGATACCCACTCTGGATGCCACTCAGGCTGGGCGGGGCTCTTACAGGGGTCACTGCAGCAAGAGTAGGGCAGGCCGCTCCATTTGGTGGCCCCACTCTGTTGGAGAGCCATCTGTGCCTTCCCTCAGGTGGGGCCTGTGCTCTGCTTCCTGCTGTGTTAAGGTCCCCTTCTGTCCACGCCATCCACAGCCTCAGTGTTTGCCCACATCCTGAATCATCTTGCAGACTTCCATCCTGTGTCCTTTGTTCCAATACCTTCAAAGTGGGGGTCCTAACTTGTTCGATCTCTCTGCAGAAATCACAACTTCTGTTTTCATTGATTTTTTTTTTCCTTAGATTCCCTCTAAATCCATGGCCTTCCCCGCTCCCCTGAATTCCAGCGTTCAGAACTGCACCGAGCGGTTTTAGAAGGGTGAGTATTGAACCCCATTTGACTGGGTGAGTTCACCTTCCTCATGGGCTTGATAGGTATCACCATCTTTCAACCTCAGAGAGAATCTCTGCTGAAAACTGGTCACTCCAGTCTCTCTCCAAGCCTGTCTGGGCAATGTATAATTACCTTTAGCAATTTATAGTCATCTTTTTCTTTTCTTTTTTCTTTTTTTCCTGCTGAATGCTCCACTGCCTTCTGTATTCACTTGTTCATTTAGGAGACTGGTAGCTGGGCCTCACGCTGGGAGTTAGAGGTAACAATGAATAAGACAGCCATGGTCACTGTCCTCCCAGGACTTACAGTTTAGTCAGGGAGGCTGAGCCACACAGAATTAAAGCTCAGGATGAACAGTCTGGTTGTCTAAGAGAGGCAGGAAGGATAAGAAGCATGCACCCTTTACTCCAGGGGGTCGGGGAAGACTTCTAGGAGGAAGCTAGAAATGTAGGGGAAGAAGAAGAGTCGGAGGGTCAGAGGTGCTAGAGGAAGTGGCTCTGGGTAGGGAAGAGGTGAGGGCAGAAAAAGCATTTCACACCCCCACACCCCTACACAGGCCTGGTACAGCCATAAATATTCTGCTTTTTGAAGCAGAACCTTCAAGAGAAGTGTCAAAAAAAGAGGCCGCAAAGGTCAGCCAAGGTCCAATCAGGCAAAGCCTCCAGCGCCCAAGGAAGGCACCTGGACTTGATTCCTAGCACTCAGGCGGGAGGGTGGTCATGTGATCGATTTGCATTTTGGAAAGGTCACTGGCTGCTGAGTGAAGGGCCCGAGATGGAGGTAAGGAGGAGACTGTGCTGCTCTGTTCCTCTCGTCCAAAGTCACTCTGTCCTCAGTCCCTCTCATTCAAAGTCCTCATCCAAAGTCACTCTGCCTCCACAGAGCAGTGCTTCTGGTCCTTGGGCAGTGTCAAGGCTCAGGTCCTACTGTTCCAGGGCAGGGCAACTGGGGCGGGCCCAGCGCCAGAGACCCTGGGCAGTGTGCGCCGCTCCAGCTGTGACAGCTTTACAGTTGGCTTGTCCTTCACCCCTCCTCTGGCGGGGACTCTAGGGCTCCCCAGGAAACTGCTTGCACTCAACTCTCAGACTCAGAGCCTGTTTCTGGAAAAATGGACCTACGACAGGATCAAGAATGGTCGAAAGGAGCCGACTCCAAGGTGGAGTCCACCCGGGGCCTAGTGGGAGGAAGTCAGTCACTGAGGGCGTGTCCTTGAAGGGTATATTTTGCAGTGGCAGGTGCGTCTCCGGCACCACCTGGCATGCCGTGGCAAGGCAAGGGTGCAGGCTACACAGGGGCCTCCCGCCTGGATAAGGGCAGGGAGTGTCCTGGCAGGAACAGGCTCTCTGGCTTTCTTTTTTCCAATCAGAAAAACTCGTGTAGGTTTTACTTTTTCTTAATGTGACACATAATTGTATGTATTTACAGGGTACAGTATAGTAATTGAGATACATGTAAACAGTGTGTAATGATCCAATCAGAGTAATTAGCACCTCTTTGTACTGGGAATCTTCAAACTCCTTTCTTCTAGTTATTTTGAGATATATAATAAATTGTTTTAAATTATAGTTGCATTGCTAGAATTTATTCCTGTTACCTGACTGATGGTGGTATCTATTATGCAGCCTCTCTGTATCTTTTCTAGCAACCTCTCTTGATTACTCTCTGGGACTTGGGAAGTTAAAGGCCCAAAGCAATATTATAATGAAGTGAATGATCCCAGTGAAATTGGATGCTTTATAATGAGCAGGCCACTAACGCCTTGGGGGAAGACCATAAAAGTCACAGGTGACACTCAGAGAGCCTCCTTGTTATAGTTTGGACCTGGAATGTCCCCCAAAGACTCATGTGTTGAAGGCTTGTTCCCCAGTGGGGGCTGTTAGTAGGAGGTGGTGGAAACTTCAGGAGGTGGGGGCCTAGTCAGAGCAAGTCAGTCACTGGTGGGAGGGCAGGTCCTTGAAGGATGTATTTTGTCCATGGCTCCTCCCTCTCTCCCCCACGAGCGCCTGCCCCCCCTCCCCTCCCTCCCTCTCTCTCTGCTTTCTGATCATGAGCTGAGCAGCTCTCCTTTGCCATGCCCTTCCGCCTTGATGTCCAGCCTCACCACAGGCCCCAAAACAATAGAGCCAAGTGACCTTGGACCCAAACCTCTGAGACTGTGAGCCAAAACAAATCTTTCCTTCTTTAAGTCCTGTATCTCAGGTACTTTGTCACAGCCATGGAGAGCTGACCAACACACACTCCTCCACAGGAAATAAAAGAGACCTTTGTCTCCTGTAGACAGGAGGTAGGCAGAGTCGGGCCCAGGCCTTCATTGTGAGAGCAGCCCCAGTGCTCCCAAGTGGATTGCATGCTCAGCCCCGGCCAATCCACCGTGCTCAGGGCATGAGCGGGCAAGGGGCCAGAAGCTAAGGACTGAGATGGGGTGAACGCCCCTTAGAACCTTAAAGGCCCAGGCCCCTCCCACCCCTGGCCCTGCTGCAGGGGCTCACTTCCCCTTGTGAGAGGCTGTTTGAAGATCGTGCAAAAGCATCAACCTTTCAAGGTGGTATGCACTACCGTCAGGATTCGCCTCCACCTCCTCCCCTGGCACCAGCCCAGTATCAAGGGTCAAGTTATAACACCCCGGCTGGGAACCAGACACCTGCGAAGGAAGAAGAGCGGCTGCGGCCAGAAGACGGTGTGTGGGTGTTAATTGGGACCTGAAATGTCCCCAAAGACTCATGTGTTGAAGGTTTGGTCCCCAGTTTGGCGCTACTGAGAAAAGGTGGAGACATGAGGTGGGGCCTGATTGGAAGAAGTGGGTCTTGGGGGGCACCATCTGAAGGGTATATCTTGTCCTCAGCCCTTTCTTCCTCTCTCTCTCTCTGCTTCCCAGCCGCCACCACGAGGTAAGCAGTTTTGCACCCAAAACTCGTCATGCCATGATGTTCTGCCTCACCACGAGTGACGGGCCAGGCAACTGTGGACCAAACTTATGGAGCCAAAATAAATCTTTCCTCTCTTACCTTGATCTCAGGTATTCTTGTCAGAGTGATGGAAAGCTGACAAGTGACCAAGGAGGGGGACACAGGGCTGGACTGAAGAGAGTGTGTTGATGTGGAAACTCTGTGTGTGTGTACTGCATTGGACACCATGGCAAAGACCCCGGAGGAGGTGCGAACACGGGACTTGGATGGCCCTTGGAAGCTTGGAGAATGCAAGGACCCACGTGAAGTGAACATAGACGTCAGAACTACAGTGGCACATGTGAAAGGATCCACGGCTCAAAAGTGGGTACTCCCCAGCAGACTCCCTGCCAGCAGAGACCCCCAACCAAAACCAGCGATGTTTAAGTATGTAGGAAGATAGATGCATTTTAATAGCACAGAATTAATTTGCTTCTCTTTTTATTTTTTTGGAAAGTGGTTAATTTACAGAAATTATCCATCTTAGTTCACTTGAGGAAAAATGCCCCCATCCATTTTTTTTCCTGACTCACAACAATTTTGAATGTGAAGTATTTCTGAAAGGAAGTTTTCTTTCCTAAGAGGTTTTAGTAAGCAGATTGTTCAATTTTTCTTTTTCTGAGAAAGCTCTCTGCCACATCTTTCTTGAGAATAAATTTGCTTAATTCTTACCATCCTGGCTGGTGAAAAGATTTACCTTGGATAGCATTGCTGCTTGGTTTTCATGATTCAGTTTTTCTGGCTGGGTCTTGTCATTCCTTTCCTTGTAATTTTCCTTGGTATGCAGTGTGAATCACATGCAAAGCTCTTTTTTTTTTTTTAAATCATTTTCTATTAGTTGGGCTTCTGAGTAATGTTTTTATTTTGGCAGGTGATGTTTAAGACCACATCAAATAATAGTGCCAACACAACACATTGATAATCCATCGGGCACCATTTTAAGGGCTTCCTATCACCAGCTTATTACATCTCTGCTTCAGTCTCATCTGTGGAGTTCCCATCCTACAATTGAAGAAGCTGAAAGATGAAGGAAGATGTCTTAGGCATAAGGTAGATATCATGGTTTAGGTGTAAGGTATTTCCCAAAAGCTCATGTAGGAGACAATGCAAGAATTTTTCAGAGGTAAAATGATTATATCACGAGACTATAACTTAGTCAGTCTATTAATCCACAAATATGGATTAACTGGGCAGTAACTGGAGGCAGGATGTGGCTGGAGGAAGTGGGTCACTAGAGGCATGCCTTTGGGTTTTATGTTTTGTCCCTGGTGAGCATAACGCGCTCTCTCTGCTTCCAGATGGCCGTGCCCTGAGCTGCTTTCCTCCACCGTGAAGTTGGCCCACCAAGAACTGCACTTCTGAAACCATGAGCCAAAATAAACTTTTCCTCTTCTAGGTTATTTATGTCAGGTCTTTTGGTCCCAGTGACACAAAGCTGACTAAAACAAAAGATAAACTGGGGGCTTCATTTCCAGAGCCACCGAAGCCACCTACCCTGCGCTTGAGATGACGGGCAGCTTATTCTTTCTCCAGGCAGCTCTAGTCAGAAGGGCATGGTGCCAACAGGTCTGAAGGTTTGGGACTTAGAAGTGTCCCAACTTCATTTCCTGCCCCCAACAAATAACCAAGTAGGAAAAGAAATTTAGGTAAACTGAATCTAGTCCCGCTCCGGAAGAAAGTTGGTTTTCATCCTGGGACTCGGGTCCCATCTATAAAACGAGAGTGCAGACCAGGTCGGGGATGGTGTATCGGTGATGTGAGTCAGTTAATGCCCAAAGATGTGGTTTGTTTTTAGGCAACTGTGTGCTGGGGTGTTTTAAATTTGAGTTCCTTTCAGAGGGCCAGACTTTGACTCTTCAGCAGGTCTTAAGCAAGTCTGATTCGTACATTGATATGCTCGTCTGGCCCATGTAGGCTTCGAGGTTGCAAATCTGGGGTTAATTTTTCTCTGAGTCCAATATCAATTGTGTTTATTCCCCCCTGCCAGAACTGTGCACCAAGGGAATGCAGGATCTAGGAGGGCAGGATGGCAGAGAGAACAGGAGTGATTCTGGTGGCCCTGCGGGTCCTGGATGAGTGGACACTTGGCTGGCCTTGCTCTGGACTGTCCACTCCAAGGTGCAAAGGAAGACTTCCCTTCCTATTGTCCCCTTGCATCGACTTGTTCCATGCCCAGCTCTGTGACAGACATAATCAGGACTGGTATTATCTCTCAAGCAATATGACATTTCAAAACACCCAGGCATCAGGTGGACTGAGATAATGTCAGGGAAACTCAATAGGGTTCCTCTCAGGCCCTAATGAGAAATACAAAGGAACAAATAAGAGGGACTTTCTATAAAGCCTTTCCCTGAGTGCAGGAGGGGCGGGTGGGGGAAGAAGAAACCCATCAGTATTAAGGGCCTTTTTGAGAGGAGCTAGTGTTATCTGTCTGCTGTGGGAGCCAGGACTCCTTTCTTGGTGGATTTCTTGATGTGAGCTTAGGAAAAACATTTCCAGCCAAGATGGAATTAGATCTGCAAATGGCAGTGTGCATGTGTCCCCCTGGCAGAAGAGCCCGTAAATGAATTCCGTTCCTTTTGTTTTGGCTCTCAGCTAGAACACCCTGTCTAAATTAATGTTTTTAACAGCATTACTTAAGCCCTACCAACATTTTACAAAGATCTCCTTAAGGTCGGAACATTTTTAATTGTTCATTTCCACAAAACTTCTCTGGCTCCCAGCAGGATGAAAACATGTGAAGGGAAGCAGAGTCTTTTAAGATACAACACATGAGCTGATGTCTTTAAAAAGTTATTACATATTTTTACATTATTGTGACATAAAGTACTTAAGAAACCAAGGCTCCTTGATAAGCTGCTTTATTCTTTTTTTATAAACCATGTAGCTGTGAGCCTTATGGCTTGTACGTACATAGAAGGCACTCAGCGAATGTAAGCTAAATTGGGTTTATCAAATATTTATTAAGTCTTCTACATTTAATTATGTAGTTTTTGCTAGAAGAGGAATCCTACTCTAATAGCTGCATGCCAATGCAGGGTTTGCAGGGTAGACTACTTCCCTTGCTTAATTTATCCCAAATAGCTTGAAAAAAATATGAAATATGCTGTCATTAACATACGTCATCATGAACTAGACCTGGGCCGATCATTTTTCTTACTTAGTGCAACTTGCGCGTGGTTTACAGTCCAGCTGGCAGAATGCTGGGAGAGATTTTTAAAATAGATTTCTCCTTAATTATCAAACAACGTTAGCCTGATCCTTCACATCCCGGCCGTCTCAGACGGAGCTCAAAATAAGTTTGTGAAGAGTGCAAAGCAAGAGAAAAAAAAAAAAAAAGAGGAAGGAAGAAAAGAAACTCACTGTGTAGCCAACTGCGTAAAGAGGAAATCCATTCCCACTTGTCTGCGTTTGATTGAACCTGCATGAACTGCCAATGCCACACACCCGGAGGAGCAGGATTAAAGACCTACAGGAGACGTTTTATAGATCTTCTTAGACAGGTGCTTTTCACACCTCTGTAGTTTATCCAAGGCTCACTTCACAGAGACTTGAAGGAAGCTCTGCCCTTCCTAAGGTACAGGAAGTGAAAAAAACCCAGAGTTGAAAAATGAGAGGCTCAGGTTCTGACTCAGGATTGTGCAAATGACAGACAGAAGGGAGACGGCAAGTCTCTGCTTATCAAGCCCTCTACCCCAGGCACTTACCACGCGCAGGGAAAATCACCTTGGCTCACCCACTCACTCACTGGTTTACTTGTTGACTCTGGCTGGTTTGGATGGGGTGCCTACCATGTATGAGACTCTCTGTGTGAGAAATCTCTGGCAGGACTGTTTACCTGACTCCCTACCTTAGAGGGTGATGCACAAGTGTGACCCGAGTGATTACTCTTATTGATCCACCTTATTGATCTTGTGTATTTGGAAGTATAAGGATCCTTAACCAGTGTGCCCTGTCGGCCGACAGACTTTAGCTGAGTGTGAGTCGGTAAACCAATAGGTAGAAATCTCACTTGGACCAAAAATAACTGTGATTACAACTCTTTTTTTAAATCCTTAAATTCAAGCAGGAAACTGCTTTGAACTCAATTGTAGTTCACCCTCATAATCATCTATTGAAGCCCTAACCACCTTTGTGACTGTATTTGGAGGCTGGGCTGTTGGGGAGGTTGGGGAGGTTAAGTGAGGTGATAAAGGTGGGACCCTTAATTCAACAAGACTGTGTTATTTATTTATTTATTGTTTATTTATTGGATTCCGGGGATTGAACTCAGGGATACTCGACCACTGAGCCATACCCCCAGCCCTATTTTGTATTTTATTTAGAGACAGGGTCTCCCTGTGGTGCTTAGGGCCTCCCTTTTACTGAGGCTGGCTTTGAACTTGCAATCCTCTGGCCTCAGCCTCCTGAGCCGCTGGTATTACAGGCTTGTGCCACTGCCCCCAGAAGGACTGTGTCTTTAAAAAGAGGAAGAGACAGAGCTCTCCCTCTGCCTCCACCTATGCTTGGAGAAGAGGCCATGTGAGGACACAGACAGACAGTGGCCATCTGCAAGCCAGGAACAGAGCCTTCCCCAAGCATGAGCCTAATCAGCCTCTTGAACTGGGACTTCTAGCCTCCACAACTGTGAGAAATGAATGTCTGGGGTTTAAGCTATTCATTCTATGGTATGTGAGTCTCATGTTCTGCAGTTTCAGTAACCAAAATTTTAAATGGAAGATTCCAGAAATAAACAACTTACAAGTTTTAAATGACACACCGTTCTCAATGGTATGAAATCTCACCATCCTATTCCATCTTCCCAGGGACCTGCACCATCCCTCTTCCTGCATATCCTGCTTCTGCTGCCCAGGAATGTCTCGTTGTCCAATTAACTGTAACAATGCTTATCTAGAGTTCAGTACTCTCTGTGCTTTCAGGTACCCACTGGAAGTCTCGAAACCTAGTTCCCCATAAATAAGGGGGAACTGCTGTATCTTGTTGTGGCAGCCGGAAGTGACAAACACAAAAACATAGCAAAAGTCCCATAAACTATCTCAACAGGATTATGGCACTTGCCACAATGCCTGGCCCAGAGTGGACATCAGGCATTAGCCCGTGAGTGGTGAAGAGAGAAGCCAGGGACCTCTGCTCTAAAGGTCAAGCTGTGGTCTGGTGAACAGGACCTGTTTCTAAGGGATTCAACTCTAGGCTTCTTCCCCCTCTCTGAAAATGCAGTGTTCCTATAATTCAGACCCTTCCGACTTTATGAGAAAACTCTGTAAAGGTGGACAAATGCCCTGAAATAGCTTAAGCTTGAAAAGAAAAAGTAAAAACACTTGATCTTTTCCTTTGCTGCAGTGAGGAGAGAGTGACATGTCAAAAGCACCCAAAATTATTCACCTATTGTGTTCATGGCACCTGCTCTTCAATGAAGAAGAGGCCTGGTCAGTTCTTTGGTGCTCCAGGGGATATAAGAAATGACCTTTCTGCAGGAAGATCAAGACTTCAAAGGCAGCCTCAGCAAAAGTGCTAAGCAGCTCAGTGAGACCCTGTCTCTAAATATAATACAAAATAGGGCTGGGGATGGGGCTCCATGGTTGAGTGCCCCTGAGTTCAATCTCTGGTATATACTCCCCTTCAAGGAAGGAAGGAAGGAACGAATGAAGGAAGGAAGGAAGGAAGGAAGGAAGGAAGGAAGGAAGGAGTGGCCTCTCTGGGTATCAGGGGAAGACCTGTGTGTGAGAGCAAAACTATAAAGAAGAATTCACTTGTTTTCTATGTATCTCTTTCCTACTCCCAAAGATGCCTGTGGCTCCAAATTATGTGGATACTCCTGGGAAAGCTCCTCTGATAGAATAATTGTCAGCAACATCATAGAAATTAAGACCTAGTGACTAATACTAGTCATGCTATGAGTTGGATCTGGCAAAGTTTATGCACCAAAGCTAATTTTTTTTTCTCATTAGGGTTCATGTCTGGGTAACTTCTAGCAGCAGATCAGTGAGGGTGCCTGAGCCAGGGTAAGGTCCAAATGGTCTGACCCTCTACAGTAGGGCCAAGTCACAGGTTAGCAGGCCAAAAAACAAAGCTTGTGTGCTTTCCCGCCCAACTGTGTTATTTCTATTTACAAAACAGAAGTATTAAAATGTTCTGTTTACTAGCTAATAGTAAGTAATATTACTAATATTAACATAATTTATCTTTGTAAGGATGATATGTAATTCAGAATCTAACTTAGGAAAATGCAAATCCTTTATTCAAAGTTACTGAACTGTTTACTATCTCCACTATCTGGTTTTATTGCAAATTCAAGAAGAATAGCACAATCTAACTCAACCAGTTGGAAGACTGTAGGAGGAATCCTGGAATTTTCCACACTTCTGTAGGTTTTTAGGATCCCCAAAGCCGTCTCTTACTACAAATATAGCTGCCTTACCCGACTCTGACTCTCACTCACTGTCCCTGTTACTGGCAGCAGGCACCATTTCCTATACCCCAGCCAACTGGCCTCGATTTTTTTCATTTAAAAAGCTCATAGTAGGGCTGGTGATGTGGCTCAAGTGGTAGCATGCTAACCTGGCATGTGTGCGGCCTGGGTTCGATCCTCAGCACCACATACAAACAAAGATGTTGTGTCCGCTGAAAACTAAAAGAATAAATAAATATTAAAATTATAAGAAAGCTCATAGTATACTTTTAATTCTTTTTCATGGAGCTAATACATCATATTTTAAAATATACTTAACAGACTTCCAGCTAAAGATGGTAAAGACATTTTTTACTCTATCCCTGCTGTTTAAAGTCCACAAACGAGGAGGAGGAGGGGGAGGCAGGAAGGAATTGGGGGTAGAATAATCTTCAGTGAGACAAGGAAACAATGTACAAATGATGGACACCATCTGCAACATCACCCAATACTGCAGTGTTGGACTCAGATACGGATCTGCTTGATTACTCAGCAGGTTTCCTCCAGGTACAGGTAATACCACTGGTCAGTCATTTGGACAAAGACAAAATTAGATCCAACATATTTTGCATAATATACACAGAAACAAATTCCAAACAGATCAGCTATCTCAATGTAGGGAAAGGCTTTTAGCTGTGACTCAAAACCCAGATGCAACAAAGGAAAGACATGGTAACCAAATCACAATGTTTATAAATTGCTTGGGAGAAGAAAAAACTTCTCCCAAGTTAAAAGACAACCAACAAACTTAGAAAATTGGTTTCTACACATATCACAAATAATGAATTAATAGACTTAATATATAAACAATTCTTCAAAATTGTGGGGGAAAGGATTTAAAAGACACAAAAGAAAAATGGGCAAAATATCTGAACAGACGATTTATAGGAAAAATGGTTCTTCAATGTATAAAAATATGTTCCACTTCACTCATGATAAGATAAATGGAAATTAAAACCACATTGAGATACGGTTCTCATCTATCAGACAGGCACTGGGTTGTCGAGACCATACGGGAATCAGCACTCTTAGCGATTATTGATGACAGTCCAGAGTATAACAGTCCTTCTGGAGGAAATTTGTCTCACTCACAAAACTACATATACTTTTACCTTTTAACCCAGCAGTCCTGCTTCTGGGATTTCCCCCTAAAGATACACCTAACACTAGAAAATATCGGAAACATTCTAAATGTACATACAGCAGAGTGAAGGAGTAAAATTGTAAGACATCAACTCGAGGGAGCACCAAGTCCGAAAATGAAGATGTCTAAGAATTGATTGGGACTGATTTCTAGAACACAGCAGAGAAGAAAGTCAAGAGCAAAAGAACATCTGTGGCCTTTTGTGGAAAGGGTAGATTAGAAAATAGACATCTATGTGCTCACTTGACCAGAGAGAAATATTGCAAGGATAAATGAGACTGGCCACCTGCAGGGTATGACTGGGAATGGAGCAAAAAGGGCCGAAGAAATAAGAGAAGAAATGACACTTGCCTAAATTTATTTTTGAAGTTTAAAAAATTATTAATTTTTTTGGTGTGTGTGTGTGTGTGTGTGTGTGTGTGTGTGCAGTCCTGAGCTTGGGACCATGTTAATATATCACACAGAGAGAATGAAGGAGGGAAGGAAGCCAGGAAGAAAAGAAGGAAGGAGGGAGGGAAGGAAGGAGGAAAGAAGTCAATACGCAGGGAGGAGGGGGCTCTAAAATTGAATGCAAATAAAACGTAACCGAATCACAATTCAAATGAATAACATAATCATGATGAAATGGGGGAAAAGAACAAATTTAATTAACTTTTGAAAACAGTACTTGGACTATATAACCTCAGGCTAAAATCACAAAGAATTCTAAATAAATATTGGATTCTAATTAGGAGGCCTCTTTTTTCCCAGAGACATGGATGAGCTAGCAGTTCTGAAACTTACTTTCTGAGTGGCCTAGAACTGAGCAAGTCAGTATGGATGGTGGATAATGGGAGTCAAGTTTCTTATTATTGGAGAAGGAGTTACAAAAATGGAAAGGGGTCAGGGAAGAACAGACCCTCTGGTATCAAGTTAAAATTGGAGGTGTCAGTGTGAACTCATGGGTTTTAGCATAACTAGATATAGAAATGGGTATTGATTGTGAGAATGTGTGTGTGTGTGTGTTTGCACATGTGTGTGTATGTGTGCATGAGTGAACATGTGCATATCTACTGCATTTCCTAGTTCTGTGTCCTGAGAGACTGCAGACACCCCCCTTGCAATAAACACACCTGGTGCCCAGAACTTGGTTTCTAAATACTGTTCTCCACTGAAGGAACCAGGGTTCTTGGAAGAAAGGCTGATTCCAGGTTGAGACTAGGAAAATACAAGATAAACCTGGACTATCTTGTACTGAAAAGTAAAGAAAAACAATAGTAAAGGAAGTTCAAACAATCACGGGCATATGCCAAAAGGACACAGTAACTGTCCTGAAGATGTCCCTACTGGCAAAATACGCGACAGTTGATAGTAAAGTATTCTAGCCCATTAAATTGATGCTTACATTGAGACAATTAAATAAGTAAATGGGAGGGGGGAGTTCTCCCTCTTTGTATATTGATTTCTTGATGTTTATATATTTATTTTTAAGCAACTTCATTGACATATATTTCACATAACCTATAACTCAACCATTTAAAGTACACAATTCAATAGTTTTAGAATATTTACAGACTTGTGTATCCCTCACATCTAATTTTAATATTTTTGTATCATCCCCAACCATTAGCAATCCTTCTCCAATTCCCTCTAGCTGCTTTCTCTCTCCCTGGATTCATCTACTCCAAACGTATGTCAGTGGATTCATACAACATGTGGTCATTTGGCATTGGTGTCTCTCCCTTAGGGATTCCACAGTTCATCCCTGTTATCACGTGTACCGCTGTGACATTTCTTTGCGTTATAAGATCATTTTCTAGCGTATGGATTTACCACACTTTTCATTTGTCTGTTTCACAGTTGGTAGACACATGGATCGTTTCCACTATATAGCTATTATGAATAATGCTGCCCTGAATATACATCTACACATTTTTATATGAATATGTTTTAGTTTATTTGGATGAATTTCACTAGAAGTGGATTTTCTGGGTCATATAACAACTCTAGGTTTTTTGAGGAATTACCAAACTGTTGGCCACAGAGGTTTCACCAGTTTTATATTTTACATTTTGTGTTCCTATCAGCGATACATGATAGGAACATAAAATGCAAAAAAAAAAAAAATCTCCTCATCTTGTTATTATCTGTCCTGTGAGGTGTGAAATGGCATCTCTTTGTAACTTTGATTTGCATTTCACTAATGAATAACAAAGTTGAGCATCTTTTCATGAGCTTGCTGGACATTTGGATGTATTCTTTGCACGAATGTCTACCAATATTCTTTCCCCATTTTCATTGAGGTATCTGTTTACTGTTGAATTGTAGATGTTCTTTATGTATTCTTGATACAGGTCCCTTATCAGATACATAATTGGCAAATAATTTATCCTATCCTGCAGGTTATCTTTCCCCCTCTTGATGGCATATTTGAAGCAAAAATATTTTAATGTTGATAAAGTCCAGTTATATATAATTTCTTTTGTCACTTGTGCTTTTGGTGTCATATCTAATAAACCACTGCCTGACCTAAGGTTATAAAGATTTACTTCTAAGTTTCCTTTTAATGTCTTTATAGTTTTAGCTTATCTAGCATTAACTTATATAGTTTTAGCTTTAATCCATTTTGATTGTTTTGTATCTGGTGTGGCAGGATCTAGCTTCATTCTTTTGCATGTGGATATCCAGTTGCTCCAGCATCATTTGTTGAAAAATTATTCTTTCCTCCATTTAATTGTCATCATAACTCCATCAAAAATTGTGTCCATAAATTTAAAAATTTAATTGTAGGCTCTTAATTCTGTCTGTTCTTATGCTAATACCATACTCTCCTGATTTATATAGCTTTAAAGTAAATTTTAAGTCTTTTTTGTGATTTTTTTTTCTTTTCTGGGTCTCCTGCATTTCCCTATCAATTCTAGAATCATCTTGTTAATTTCTGCAAAAATTCAGCTGGGAATCAGATAACAATTGCACTGAAACTGTAGATCAATTTGAAGAGTCTTAGCATCTTAATAACATTAAATCTCCTGATGCATAAGTGTGAATGTCTTTTCATTTATTTAGATTTTCTTTAATTTCATAAAGATCTTTCTTACTAAAGAAATTCAACCAATAGTTGTGGGAGAAGGGATGATATTAGAAGATTACCATTTGGTACCTGTCCCTGGAATGACTGATTTGAGTAAGAACCATTGATAGATGTTAAACCCAGTGGGTAAAATTTTAAATAATACGATATTTTACATATCTCATAATATCTCCTTAAAACACGCTTATCAATTACAAAGGGTGAGATAGTGTCTTTACAGTAGAGAAACATCATAGACACCATTTTAAGCTTTCTCATTCAATCCTCACACCAAAATCCTATAATAAAAAACTATTGTTAACCCCATTTTACAGATTAGGCAACTATGGCTTATAGAAATAAAATAACTTGCACAAGATTACACAAGATGGGAAAACGTGGTTTTTATGACTGCAAAGCCTGTGTTCTTGAGCACAGTCACACTGAACATTTTATTCCTAACAAGTCTATTGAGACAATAATTTATTTAAGGGGAAAAATGTCACTATTGCTCAGAATAGAAGTCTCTCTTGTGTCAAGAGAAATCACATATAATGGCTCTTTATGTAGATGTCCTCCTCGGATCCTTTGCCAAGAAAGAACATCTCTCTTGAGAAATTTGTCTGCATTGTTTTATTAGACAAAGTGAATTAGACAACTGATGGCCCTTCATTTCTTTTCTTGCAGGGAACTTAAGCGAAAATAAATGCTCAAAGAGAGTGACTCACTGAGGTGCCTGGCAAAGTCCATTTCTGTTTGGGGGAGCTGGATTGTTTTCATTAGTCGTTCTGTTTATATTGTGCCTAATTTTATAAGCAACCTCAACTGCTACTTGGAAGTCAGAACAAATATGTTCAACCTCACTGAACAGAACATCACCACTTTCAGTGGGTGAACTGTGTGGTCTGTAAATCTTAACAAAGTTCTTTTTGAGAAAAGTAAATGAGTCCATGAAGTTTAAAGCAACAGAGGAAGGGAAGTGAGTGGGTTGTGGAGCTGTGAGAGAAGTTCTTCTGCACGGTTGGAGCAGGCAGCAGCCCCTGAAAATCAGGGCAGGTTGAGTGATTGGAGGTGACAGGCAGGTTGTTGCAAGCAGGGGGACCTGTCACTGACTTAGGTATGAAGACTGAGCACTGGGCACCATGGCCTAGAGCAAAAGTTGTCTGGTCTGTGGGTTCAGGTCAGGAAGGCTTGATAAAAGGGCTCAAGTACTTCACACATCAGCTGAGAGGAAGGAGCTGACCCTCCAAACCACGGGTCGCCAACTGTCGACTGTCAGCACCTCCTGTCCAGAGGTTTATTTCCTTGGGCCCACACAGTCCTTTGATAATTTATAAATTATTTTAATTAAATTATTTTCATTATTTAAAATTTTTCCCATTAGACCTTGGGAAACTCACACAAAAGTTCATTTTTAACCGTTCGTCTGGGGAAAAGCAATTGGAAAGCCCTCCTCACAGCCCATCTTCTCACCTGACAAGGGTCACCTGGAGTTGAGAAGCAATTGCCCATGGTGGTCGGGTGTACGGAAGCTCTTGAATCAGTCTCTATCCATCTCACACCCACCTGTTCATGGAGCACTTGCTTCCCGCCTGGTCCCCACAGGCTGCGAGTTTGTGACTGCCGTCTAGGGAGGGGAGAGCTGTTGACATTTTGTGAGGCATGGAGGGATACACGGGTGCTTCGTGTCCTATGATGCTGATGCTTCGGGGGACTGAAGGAGAGAGATGGAATTGGAAGCAGGGAGACAAGTAGGAGTCCAGACTGGGGCAGTAAGAATGAGGGTGGAAAGAAAAGTATTTTGGGGAATGGTAGGCAGGAGTCCAGAAGTGATTGAAACCAGGAGATGGAAATTTCCCCATGAGGGAAGCAATCTCAGAGCTGCCGGGGAGAAGACATTTTTGGTTCATTTGCTGGACACCTGGGGGAGGAGGTGCCATATGCCAGCCTCCTTCCATTGTGCAAAGATAGGTACTTGCCCACCACCTCCTTTCTTATCCCTCAGACTCCCCAGGGGACCAGGATCCTGACGTCCCTCACCTCCAGTGAGCTCCACTTATGTGGCCTAGATACCCTCAGTCCCAGTGAGTTCTTCTGCTTTTGTCTCAATGAATTGCTGCGTCTATTAACGGCCAGTTGACTCCTCCCTTTCTGCTTCTTGAGCTATAGCAAATGCTTGCTCTCTTTGTCCAGGAACACCATATCCTGGGTCTGCTGAAGATTAGGGCCCTTGGCATATCCTGCTTCTCCATATCTGAAAAAATCTCCTGGTCTGATTCTGCAGTACTTTCTCCTCTAGTTCCCTTGTTTCTTCCTTTTCAAATTGGACAGGTAGGAGTCCTGTGTCTACCTGGAATGTAGAAAGCCAGAAGAAACATTGCTCCTGCCCTAACAATAAAATCATAACTTTTCTTGATCCCATCAAAGAACTGAAGTTACATGCAGACTCAGAGGAGAGGAGGGACAGCCACTATAGGGTAGGTTGACAGATACCCTTGTCTTCATTGGAACAAAGACTGTAAGATGCTGGTGAAGGACAGACAACTCAGTACCCCCAGGACACTGGCAAAAATCTACTGCAGGTGGGAGAAGAGTAACAGTCTATAAATTTGCCCTAAAGGGAAGATCATAAAATAATCCTGAGCCCAGAATCTTATACTAATCCCATCTGATGATTAAAGAATAGGAAAGTATCTGTTTCACCAGACCCACCAAAGATATAAGGTGGACTTTGGCTAACATAGGACAGAGGGCAGATTCACTGGGAAAGTCTCATTGCCAAGACCCGGGGACACAAGACCTACCTAAGATTGAGGCTGGACTAGGAAGAGAGAAAACATCTTTGTCCACCACTGTCTTAGTCTGTTTCCCATTGCTATAACAGAAATACCCAATTCTTGTAATATATAAAGAAAAGAGGTTTATTTTGCTCACAGTTTTGGAGGTCCAAGAGCATGATGCCAACATGTGCTTGGCTCTGGGGAGGCCTCCCTTGGCTACATCACATCATGGCAGGAGCACATGTAAAAGGGAGAGATCACACAGCAAGTGGGAAGCCAGGGAACAAAGAGGAACCAGTCTTGCTCTTTTTACAACAATCCCTCTTGCAGGTCCTACAAGATCTGTGTGAATCCCTTCAGAGTGCATAACCCCAAGGATTGAATGACCTCCCACTGGGCTCCACCGCTTAAAGGTTCTATCACCTCTTAACATCACCACACTGGAGACCAAGATTCCAACTCTTGAGCCCTTAGGAGATACATTGAAACCATATCTAAACCACAGCAATCACTAGCAGGCTTGCAAGCCCTAGGTAACAGCCATTTCGGTATATTGCAGCAGGAGTGCCACACACCTAGTCTCTAACACCCAGGCTGCCACCCTACACACAAGATTCTTGTAGAAAAAAAAAATCAAGGCTGGGGATGTGGTTCAAGCGGTAGCGCGCTCGCCTGGCGTGCGTGTGGCCCAGGTTCGATCCTCAGCACCACATACAAACAAAGATGTTGTGTCCGCCGAAAACTAAAAAATAAATATTAAAATTCTCTCTCTCTCTCTCTCTCTCTCTCTTTAAAAAAAAAGAAAAAAAAATCAAAGCTGGTAGTGCATTGATGGTAAATATAACAGCAAGGAAACAGCAATTCATTGAGATAAACCCATGTTCCTTTCTAAGTAGACTGACTCAAAGCCCACACCAGCAGCTCAGAAAAGGCTTGCCACTTGAAGACATAAGTTTTTATTTTGGTCTTTACCGCTCTTTATATAATGTCTGGCGTGCAAAAAAAAAATTACATGACAAAAAGCAAATAAAGACACTCCACCATCAAGAGATAAAATCATCAAAAGAACTAGACTCAGAAATGACTCAGATGTTAGTACTGTAAAACAGAGATTTCAAAATAACTATGATTAATATGTTAAAGACCCTGGTGTAAATGTTGAACAACATTCATGAACCGATGAGAAACTTTTGCAAAGGGGTGAAACTCTAAGAAAAAGTCAACTGTAGCTGTTAGACATTTTTAAAAAATTATAAAAGAGATGAAGGTGACTTTGAAGGAATTATCAGAATGCTGGACACTTCTGAGACAAGAACCAGTGAACTTTAAGAGAGGCCTATGGAAATCATCCAAATTAAATACAAAAAGAAAAGAGTGTATAAAAAATTAGCATAGAGCTTCCAATAGCTGTGGAACAACAGCCAGTGGCCTAACATACGTGCAACTGGATACCCAGAAGGCAAAGAGAGACATGATGAGGCAGAACCGATGGTCGTGTGGATAAGGAGCACCAAATTTCCAAAACAATGAAGCATTAAATTACAGATCCAAAGAAAGTGGAGAATCACACTTGAATAAATAGCCTTCCATCAACAGAATAGCAAACAGAAAACTCAGACACAACCTATTCAAATTGCTAAAGACCAGCTATAAACAGACATCCCAAAAGCAGCTAGAAGAGAGAAAACACTGCCCACAGAGGCAGGATCAAGAAGACAGCCAAAGGCTCGTCATCAGAAAACATGCAAGCCACAAGACCAAGAAGTGGCCTTTTTAAATTATTCGAAGAAAAAGCTGTCACCCCGGAATTCCATCTCCCCAAAATAACCATGAAATAAAGACCTTTGCAGACAAACAAAAGCAGAGAGAATTCACGATCTGCCGATCTGTACCAGAGAATCTATGTTAAAGAAAACCCTTCAGTAGGGAAAATGTGAGACTAGACAGAAATTTGGAGCTACACATTTAAGATCTCCAAAAGTGGGCTGGGGATGTGGCTCAAGTGGTAGTGCACTCACCTGGCATGTGTGAGGGACTGGATTGGATCCTCAGCACCACATAAAAATAAATAAGTGAAATAAAGGTATTGTGTTCAACTACAACTAAAAATTTAAAAATATATATATATTTTTTAAAATCTCCAAAAGTAGTTAAAAAGAAGGTACATATGTTTTAAATGACTTTTCTGAACTTTGAATTGGTCTGAGAGATCAGTGATTGTACAAAGCAAAAATAGTTGTAACAGGTTGTGATTAAGGACTTGTATGTAGAAGATATAAAAAAACTCTAAAACATCCAAGAAAACAACATGATTTTTTAAAGTGGGACCAAGTTGTGAACTTCACAGCATAAAAGATTTGGAAATGTACACATGGCAAGTCAGTACCTTAAAAGATTCTCAACATCATTCGTCATTGGGGAAATGTGACAAGGGACCATGAAGATGGGAACAACCTACCTTCTCTTGCGTTGTTGATGGGAATGTCACAGGATACCGCCACTTTGGGGGACAGTTCGACAATTTCTTATAAAGTTAAACATACACGTTCCATCTGGCCAGCAAATTCCACTCCTAAGTATTTACTGAGAGAAATGAAAACATTTGTTTTCACAAAACTTGAATATGAATATTTGTGACTGCTTTATTCCTAATCAACAATAACTATATATATATTGTGCAAATGTCCTTTGCTAAGGAAGGGATAAACCAACAGTGGTACATAAATAACATGGAACACCACTGGGCAATAAAAAGAAGTGAACTTTTGAAATGCACAAGAACAGTTACAACTGAAATGCATTACTAATTGAAGGAAGCCAGACTCAGAAGGCCACACACTGTAGGATTCTATTTGTATGATATTCTGGGAAGGGCCAAACTGTCAGAAGAGAAAACAGGTCAGGAATGCCAGAGGCAAGACATGGGTAGTAGGAGCGACTATTTGGGTCACATGAGCAAACTTGTGGGGTGAGGATATGGTTATGCAACTTCCCGTTCCTAAACTCAGAGGACCGTTCACTACAAAGACGGCTTTGATTCCATGTCAGTCAGACATCAATTAGATAAACCGTCTTGGGCTTCACGCTGTTGAGAGACTGTGATGCTGGGTGCGTCACCACCAAGTCCTCCTGTAGAGACTCTGTGGCATTTTGCACAGGAAGACGTTAAAATCAGCACAGTGCAGTCCAAGTGCATGGAACGCCTGCCATTGATACAGCCAGCTGAAGACGCTCCGTGGGCAAATGGACTTAGGCTGGGCGAACACCTTCCCATTCCTAAACAAGCAGGGGCGATGAGTTCAATGCAGTCTGTCAATCATGCAAAACTTTGCAAAGAGCCGATCCTACTAAGCCATCTGCCCAGGGTCCCCAAAGGGAGGCACAGTCCCTTACAGCCCTGCCTGGCTAGCACAATCAGGGACTTACCCTGGATGGACTTGGGTGACACTGGGGGAGGCAATAAGTGTTCTTTCCTCCTGCCCTTGTCATGCAAAGGGTGACCTGTTGATAAAAGAATCCTAGCGCGTGGTTTAGCAGAAACTAGTTTCTCCTTAGCCAGAGATGAGGACAGGCCAAGTGGCTTCCTCGCCCACTCCTCAGTCTGCCCCGCAAAGGACCCTGGCTAAAAGGGGCCCCAGAATTCTTCCCTGGTCACTGTGCATATCTGCCTGGCAGGCCAGAATCGCCTCAGGGAAGCACTGGCTACAGGGCCCAGGGCCTAGTCTGTCTTTTTTTTGGGGGGGAGGGTGAGTATTGGGATGTGAACTCAGGGTCACTAGACCACTGAGCCACACCCCAGCCCTATTTTGTATTTTACTTAAAAACAGGGTCTCACTGAGTTGCTCAGCACCTCGCCATTGCTGAGGCTGGCTTTGAACTCGCCATCCTTCTCCCTCAGCCTCCTGAGTGGCTGGGATGACAGGCATGTGCCACCACGCCCAGCCCTAGTCTCTCTTGTTCACGGCTTCCCCCAGGGCCAGCCCAGCCCCAGAAGGCGATTGGCATATGCTCTGGGAATATGAATGAACAGATTTGTTTCTCAAGAGGAGCTCATCTCTGGATGGAGTTTGACATCCAGAGGCCAAGTGGAACCAGGCAGGGGCCTCGGCCTCAGACTCTTCTCCGCCAACCATCACGGGGCCAACGTGGCTCGGATATTGAAAGATGCCTGTTGAAGTAAGCTCAGGTCACATCCATGAATATCCCATTGGCTATCGCAAGCCCAGGAAGGAAGAATGGTGTGCTCATAACACAACTTGCCCTCCACAGTCAGCCCGGGAAGGGCCTCCCTGCCACGCGGATGTCCCTGACACTGGGACAGAACCAGAATGCTGAATCTCCCAGGCAGGGCCAGGGCGGGTGGGGGAGGGGGCCCTACCCAGGACCTTCTTTCCACTCGATACAATCTTTCTTTATATAGGGTGCACATTAAATCCAATTATAGTCCTGCTGACCAGAGGCCTCTTCTCTGGAAGGTGACTTTGTCTCTTCTGCTTCAGTGCAGAAGCTCTGGAGTCTATGATGCAACTCTCCAAGACAAGCCTCCTCCCTTCCTTCCCTGTCCTTTCCTGGATGCCTCCCGGCGGGGGTAGTTCCGCAGGGCCACGTGTTATTCGTCTTGGAATTTTTCCAGCCACCTCGACACATCTCTGCGGCATCAGGTTTTGCTTTCCAGATGTTTTAAGTAAACTGACGTGACAGCACAGATTTCCATTGTGTGCGTCCCCACGAAGCGTGAGCTCCCTGAGGAGGAGGATGTCTTGCTCCTGCAGTGCCTGGAATGGTGCTTGTCACAGAGAGATACTGCCTAAATAATGGATGGATGGATGGATGGATAGATGGATGGATGGACAAATTCTTGTTCCATTCTTCCAAGAATTAGCTGCCAGTAATTCTTTCTTGCCACTCAGCCAGACAGCCTGAGGATTTTCAAGGACATTCCCTACACATCGTCCCCACCACGACTTCTGCCAAACAGGCACTTCTCATCTGAGGACAGAACAGAACGTTCCCGTCAACACACCTTTTTCCATTGGCTTTCCCATTCGCCTCCCACAGCCCCAACAATAGCTAATTCAAGGCCGTGAGTCACTCTGGCTCTGGGGGAGAA
Source organism: Urocitellus parryii (assembly GCF_045843805.1). Classification (NCBI taxonomy): domain Eukaryota; kingdom Metazoa; phylum Chordata; class Mammalia; order Rodentia; family Sciuridae; genus Urocitellus; species Urocitellus parryii. The sequence goes on from NC_135539.1 coordinate 32,837,387, forward strand.
TTAATGGGGGCCGTTGGGCAGATGACACAAGAATCACTTCCACTGACAAAGTGCTGCTCACTTAGGGGCCAGAATCTGGGCCCGGCCCTTGCCTGGCGGGGTAATTGCTCAGGCGAGCCTGACCTGCCTCCCCACGGGCCCCACCACTCCTGCTCTCAGCTTGGTGTGCAGCTGGGATCAGGCGTGCCACTCAAAGAGCCCATGGGTTGGTTCCCTTTGTCTTTCCGAGAGCTGTGTCTACAAGCAGCCCCTGCGCCTGTGGCCCAAACACCATTCAGAAGCACGCCCTTGAATCTCCACCCACGGTTCCATTCAGCTACTATTTGTTTTTTGCTACACAGTCACCAAGCAAAAAAACCCAGCCCCTTCCTGTCTCCAAACCACTGCTGACAAGGGAAGGGGCCTTTTCCTTTCCTCATTCCTGAGGCTCTCTGGTGCCCACCAGGGTCTGCTGGTGCATGTTAAGAGCACTTTGCCAGCCGTGAGCATTTATCAATGATGAGAAATCAGGTAGACAGCTGGGCGGCGCCGTGGTGCACACCTGTCATCCCAGCAGCGGGGAGGCTGAGGCAGGAGGATCATGAGTTCAAAGGCAGCCTCAGCAAAAGCGAGGCGCTAAGCAATTCAGTGAGACTCTGTCTCTAAATAAAATACAAAATAGGGCTGGAGATGTGGCTCAGAGGTTGAGGGCTCCAAGTTCAACCCCTGGTACCAAATAAATAAATAAATAGAAATCATGTAGACATGAGACAAATCTTTATCTTCAGGTCATTGGTGGCCCCGGGAACTTCCCCAGCAAGATGGCCAAGGCAACCACATTGTGACCACTCATCGGCTGAGTGGTTGAGATCAGTGGGTCCTGGTTCCTGCCACCAAACTGCTCTTGGTCCTTGACTGTGAGCAGAGCAAGAACATTGACACCCTGGGACCCCTCGTGATTGGGACAGAAGAGAACATGCTGTTGGCTGTATCGGAAGAAAATCACGTTCCCCTTGGACTCTCCTTGTTCTGGTTAGGTTTTTGTTGCTATGACCAAATACCTGACCAGAACAACTTAGGGAATGAAAAGTCTGACTCATGGCTCCGGAGATTCAGTCCATGGTTGGTGACTCTATTGCTGTGAGCCCGAGGAGAGGCAGAAGGCCATCGGAGAAAAAGCTACTCAGCTCATGGCCTTTGGGAAGAAGAGAGAGGCCAGGAAGAGCCAGGGACGAAGTGTATCATTCCTAAGGCACATACCCAGGGGCCCACTTCCTCCGGTCACACCCCACCTGCCTACAGTTATCTCCCAGTGCTCCATTCAAATTACTAATCCATCAGATGGACGAATCCACTGATTCGGTTATGGCTCCCATCATCTAGTTGTTTCACCTCCTACGTTAACGCAGGAGCTTTTGGGGGACATCTCATATCCAAACCACAACACTCCCATACCTCTCCCTTTTCCAAAGTTGCCTTTGACGTGGCAGAAGCACAATTTTACAAGTATGAAGAGCCCTTCACAGATTTCGGGTTCATTTCCATTATCTTACTTAACACCCGCTGACTCTTTACCTCAGTGTCGTTCCTGTGCCCATTTTGTGGATGAGAAAACCAAGCTTCCTTGAGGTTAAAGGATCTGCTGACCAGCTGAGGGACGGAGAAGCTGAGACCCAGTTTTTCCCTGAGTCAGCTCATCCAATAAGGATCATTTCTACCATGAGACTGGGCCCCACCCACCGTCACAGGGACATCCAACACCAATCCTGCCACCATCTGGAAGGAACAAGCCATGCACATGACCCAGGCCACTGAGGATCCAGGAAGCGGCTTCTCAGGAAAGGGAGGGATTCCAAGGCCTTCTGTGGAGTTGTGTTCTGCCTTCTGCCAAGAGCACAGGCTGATGGCTCCACCCTGGCAGCTAATTAAGCCCCATTAGCTTTGCGGCCTGGGAGCTGTGCCCCTCACCTCTTGCCAGGGGTAGTCCCTCCACCTCACTTGAAGTCCTTCCTTATTTCCAGATGAATCCACACCTTGCCCACCGCTGCACTAATTGGGGGCAAACATTTCAAAACCTTTTCTTGCATGAAGATGGAAGGTCTTAAAAAAAATTATTTCTCCCATCAACGTGGAATCAGAAAAATGAGCTGCTCCTCTGACTACAACTTCCAGACTCTCGGCTTCCTTTGTTTCCATCGAGATCTTTGTCTCTAACACTTCATGGGTGTTTGTGGGGTGGAGGGGAAGAAGTTGGAATGAAATAAAGACTTCTAGGCCCCTTTTGTTCTGCTCAGACAGACGCCTGAGAATGTTCCAGGGCCCATAAAAGGAGAGTCCGTCTGGTCACAAGATTCGTCCACTCATTTAGCAAAGCAGACAAAGCAAGTTCGGTAGGCAATTGTTTGTTATGATAATTGCTGCAGCGTCTGGCCTGGACAGAAAAGGAAGGACCACATCTCAGCCTCCAATGTCCTAGTGACACTGGGGTAGAAGCCTTTATGGAGCGAAAGACAAATGTCAATTAGCACAGAATTTTGAAGGCGAGCCAGAATGTCTCAAAGTGAAGGCCAGTTGCTATGGATCAAAGGTTCCCCATAAAGCACACAATATTTTTCCTTGGTTTTGCCATCTCTCAAATTCACCAACCTAAAATATATATATAAACTTATGCAGGAGCTGAGATACCTCCTCCCCCATCCATCACTGGCTCCTATGGGACACAGGACCCAAGAATTGTGACATTTTTTATGTTGCATGACCTCCAAATATCACAAAGTTAGTCAATGGTATCTAGATGGGGTTGACCGGAGCCTTAGTTTCTGGTCCTTGGACTGACTACCTCCACCCCCCTGCCCTGAACCGCCCAGTGTCTAAGAATTGTATGGGAGCAGGTAAGCCCCAGTGGGTCCCTCTGCAAATTTTCTGACCTCAGTTTCCCAATATTTAGGATCATGATGGGAGGAGTAGGATTTGGACCCCACCCTCTCAAAGTACCTCTGTAATCCCTGCCAGGACACAGAAGTAACAGCCCTCAGAATTTCCTCTCCCAGGCCATGTGTAGGACTGCTTCTTTGCCTGGGGCCAATGGGGTTGCCTGGCTGGTTGTCATGGGAACCAAGGTTAATTAGCCTACCTGAACTTCAACTTTGATGTTGGTGGCATATCTCAGCAGGTACCCTTGGAAATAGCTGTCCCAGGATGCATGATTTCTACAAACTAAAAAGGCCCAGTCTGCTCCACACTGACTGGAACTTTCTTTCCCATGCATCATCTCGGGCCTTTCTCTCCTGAGGTACAAATTCTCCAGGAGTGGGGTGTAGCCCACTCTTCCACCTAAGGCTCAAACTAATAAACCCAGTGAAATGGAAGCTTCTGCTGTTATCTGAGGCAGAAAATCTATTTGGTGCAAAAAAAAATCTCGCTCCCTCCGCCTCCACTGCCCCAAACACATGGAGCTGTTATTTCTCCCAAGGAATCTGAATTACAATACAGAAAAGCAAAGCTGATCATAAGAGAATTTGAAAATCCTCAGGCCTCACCCTGCTTTCAGTGGAAAGATAGATGCTCACAATCTATAATTGATTCCACCACAGGACCTAGGATGAGGACCAGATGAGGTGACTAAACGACCATGCTCTCTCCATTACAACACACCAAGGAGGCATAGAGAATCACTGTAATGACTTGAGGGCACTACACAGTCCTGCTCTTCATTCATCCATTCACCTATCAATCTATCCACCCCCTCCATCCATCATCCACCATCCACACATCCACCCACCCATCCACCCTTCCACCCATCCATCATCTACCATCCACCCATCTATCCACCCTTTCACCCATCTGCCATCCATCTACCCACCTATCCATCTGCCCAGCTACCCATCTGTCCAAGGAGCTTTACTGGACACCTGTCATGTTTAGACCCTTTCTTAATCTACTATCACAGAATACCTGAGACTGAGTTATTTATGATGAATAGAACTTTATTGGCTCATGGTTTGGGAAGCTGAGAATCCAAGATCAAGGTGCCAGCTCCTGGTGATGACCTTCTTGCTGAGTTATTCCATGGTAGAAGGGCAAGGAGACAGAGAGGAAGAGAACAAAAGATTGAACTTACATCCCCAAGCCCACTGGTAATCAGCATTAGCCCATTCATAAGTGTAACACCCTCATGACCTAAACACCTCCCCTTAGGCTCCGCCTCCCTACACTGTTGCAATGGGCATTGAGTTGTCCACATAGCTTTTGGGGGGACACATTCAAATGGTATCAGCACCCATAGCAATTAACACACTGTCAAGTACATAACAGGGGAGGTTAATTGCACTGCTAAATGAAGAAGTTGCCAAATATTCTGTGGACTTAGTGCTTGCCAGTCTCATGGATCCACAAACACATTTCTCTTCTCTGGTTGGCATTATTAAATTTGCACAACCAATCCCCCTATTTAGTATTCTTCTGATAAGACATCAGAGAAACTAGATGAAATAGAACTGGTAGGAGCAAACCAGATGTAACTGAATCTTTCATTGGAATAATTTCTCTTGCTCAACCCACTGATCCCCAAATCATTCCTTGAATTTTCGATCATCTTCTGGGAGCAGCCTCCGAGGTCCGATGGAGGCTGAAGCTAGATAGCTCTTGACTCTTTGGACACATAGAGTCTGTGAGGTGAGAACCCCAAGACCTGAAGACCCTCAGCCTGAGTTCTGCCAGCCTTTGGGGCCTTTTTCTTATTCATTTCTGCTCATTATTTTCCACTGAAATCACAAGTCTTCAGAGTAGATTTGGATCAGCTGTTCTCCCGGGCCCCGCATATGCATCTCATTGTCTAAAGCCAGATCATGGCACAGGAAAAATAGGAACTGTCTGAATGTCTGAGCAGGGCTTGTCATTCGTGAGAATCAGGCAGCTGCTCCCTGCATTCGAAGCACTAAGGCGCTCAGGGTGTTGGTACCCTGGGTACTGCATCTGCCATGCTGTTGACACCTCCAAACTCTCTTTCAGGAACAGTCCTCCGCAAACCAGTGCTACTGTGTGAATTAATTACATTATGTAAAACCGCCTGACCTTGTGGTCCTGACCCCAGAGCAAAAATAGAGGAAAGAAAGGAGATGGTCACGTGAGACTGCATTGTGTCTCTGCTCTGGGTGCTTTGTGGTGACGCAGCCTGGCCTTCTCTATCCTAGAGATGATGGCATGAAAAAAATGAAGTCCCTCTTTCATGCTCAGAGGACAGCAGAAGCATTGCCTCCTTTGGTTTCCATGGAGGCAATATTCCAGGGCCATTCCTAACCCAGGGCTTTGTGTAGCCCACGCCACCGCCATCCTAAGCCTGTAGGCCTGGTAACAATGGTGACGACCACATCCAGCTTGGGTATCATGCTCACTGAGGCTGAGCTCACCCTCTCAGTTAATGTTGGAGACAGCTTTGCAGGGCAAGTGTCACCAACCAGGAAATGGAGGCTCAGTTGGGCGACTCTGTCCCATGCAATTGTGACAGTCTCTCATGGGACAAAGACTAGAAGGGAATGTAAAATAAAAAACGGTGGTGCTGACTTCTGCATCCCTATGTCTGTCCTACATTTGTGCTTCTGCCTGTTGTCCTGCAGTCCTATGGACACTCTTTGAATGTCCCAGGGCACATCAATACCGAACCTTCATCCCACCCACCCAAACCCATACCCTGCACCTGAATTATTTATTTATTTATCTATTTATTTTGCACCTGAATTTTCTAACTCAGGTCCAAATACCCTGAAGACAATCTTGATTCTTGCCACCACCCCATCCAATGGGAAGTCACACCACTGCTGAGCCTCTCCAGCCTTGATCCATTGCCTGCCATTCCTCACCTGTCACCCCTACCACCTGTAGCCTACCATATGCATTTGGCCTCAGAAACCCATCTGCCTATTAGTTGGACATGACTCTTCATTTCTGACTCTGGTAAAGAAGTCTCTGCTCCTCGGTCTCCGTTTACCCCTATGACCTCACCTGCCACCACCCCTCTACCCCAGCCTCTGCTCCTGCACCCCTATTTCCAAAGCACACCGAGCCCCTCACAGCCCAGCACCCACCTGCGAGATGGGTGCTTCTCAAGCTGGAGCGTCTCCTTGCAGCAGTGACTGGCCCTCCTTTCCCTGCTCAACCCTCCACTTTCCCGCACCCTGCACAGAGCCTGGAACCCAGGCCCAGCCCAGAGAATGGCTTCTCCGATAAATAAATGAACGCTGCAATCAAACGGAGCCTGTGGGTGCTGCCCGTGCCAGGACCTGGGTGAACTTGAACCAGATCCAGGCAGTAACCAAGAAAATGCAGAGAACAGCCTGGGGCTCAGAATTAACTAACAGGCTTCTCCTCGCTGATGAAAGGGGGATTGGTGTGCCCTCTGGGTGGAAGGAGGCCACTCGCCAAGTCCAGCACCTTGTCAAATGTCTGTCAGAATTCCTAGCCCTCGGATGTCCACCTGGGTGAGTGTCCTGCAGCGGAGCCTCCCGGGGCGGGATGTGGCAGGCAGTAAGAGCACACAGAGTGGCCCACCTTCCTGTCCTCCCACCTGCCAGAGCCCCCCCACCCCCGTGCCTGAATTAATTAGGCAATTACAGACCCTGAGGTGGGCTCCAATTTCCTGGCTTTACACCAGTCCTCCAGGATTGTAGAAAACATCCTCCAAGAACTGGGGAGGACACGAAGTCCCTTGAGAGCCTCTTCATCTGGTTCTTTCTCTTCCTGAGAAACTCATCCAGGCATCCAATCAGGTCCTCTGCTGCTTCAATGAGCACACAAACTGTTTGTTCCGTCCCGTGCACACGGAGAATAAGCCACTAGCATCCCTGGGGGAGCCCTATTGTCTGCCAGCCGGCACCCTTCACCCAGGCACACCACACACCCAGACGCCCACGAAGCTCCTGGCTTCAGAAGGCTGCCCGCCTGCCCATGCCGTGAGCATTGGCCACCTGGACAGTCAGAGTGTTCTCATCCTCCAGGCCAAGTGACCCGTGACTCAGCCCCTCAGCCCAGAGTATTATTAATATCGCCTCAGGAATAGATATGTGTTCAATGACACATAAGGAAAAATTTCTGGGAGTTTCCTGAGGGGGGGGAAAAAAACTTTCCTTGTTTGTCTGAAAAGACTCTCAAGAGGAAATAAGGTAGCTGTTGTGAGGGGTGGCACCCTGGAAGCCTCTTTGCTACCAGGGGGAAGCTGTTTATAGGACAGAGCTACCATCCTGGAAGGCAGAGACTGGAGGAAAACAGGGCATTTGATAACTTTGTTGGGCTGCAAACCAACCTTGTGGAGTCAAACCAACCCTGAAATCCATCTGATCTTTGAACTTTCCTGGTACATGAACCGGTGGATCTCCTTTAGTGGCAGAGCCGGTGTGAGACAGATTTTCTTTTGCTGACCAACCTGATTCACTCCACCTTAGAAAAGGGGGCTTCCTGCAGAGATGGGAGCTCTATGCAGAAAGCAAAAATCTGTGTCCCCCTTGAGCCTCAGTCTCCCTATCAATAAAAGGGGTAATTCATGGACCTTGCAGTCAGCTGAAAAGGTGGTGGTTATAAAATTTCTGATTAGACACCGTGAGGACACGGACTCCGTCTGTCCCCTTCTCTCTGTATCTAGCATTGCGGGCAGAGGCTGGCTCTTGGAAAACAGTTCTGAGAGAACCCCAAGACACCGTGGCACCTCTGAGCACATAGCAGTTGGCCAGCACAACTGGCCAGCAGATAGTCCTGGCTGCCCTGTCGAGGTCACTGTGGGGTTCTAGGTGCCAAATCCAGAGGGTGATTTTCCATTGTCATTCCCCATTGTCAAGTACCATTTCTTTTTAATATCTCCCTGCCACATCTTAGCTCCCACCAAGTTTCTCTCCTGGTTCTCCCCCTATCTGTCCACATCCCCAAACCATCCACGCTTCAGAGATGGGGAGCTTGAGCTCTGCTGGGGGCCCTCCCCGCTCTCATTCTTACTGACTCCACCCAGCAGCTTCTTTCTGTCCCACCACAGGTGGGTTTTTTCCTTTGAGAAAGAAAGGCATTCAGCCAGGGGTAGCCCTCCACTCACATTCTCACCCTTTATCTGCCCGAGAGGAAGGATTACTGTTCCTCTGGCTCCTGATTTTAGAATCCCAGGGAAGCCCTCTGATTGGCCTGGCTGGAGTTATATGCCCACCTCTTGGTCCAATCCCTGAGCTGAGTTGCTATGATTGGCAGCCCCTCCTAGAATGGCCTTGTGGAAGTGATTTAATTCCATGAGAAAGTGGGAGAAAGCTCTGGACAGATAAAGAGAAGCCACTGCCTGCTAGAAATGGATCAGCTTAGAACTCTCCACAATGGCTCCTCTCACCCATCAGGACACTGACCCCGGCTTTCTCTTGGTATGTTCCCACCATGTCCCTCACACCATGGATGGCACATAGCAGCCCTCAATGGACAAGATAAGTCAATGAGTGATGCCTTCTCTTCCAGGCACCTCTTCTTATGGGACCCAGGTCCTGACCCAGGGCTCACCTCCTACCTGAGGCTTGCACTCGGCTCAGCTCCTCTGAATTCTTTCAGCCCAGCTTTCTGAGTTTAGAAAGGATCCACAGCCCTTCCCTGCCTCCAAGGATCTGATCTCTTACCTCCAGAGATAGGAGCTGAACAGAGAGAGACAAGAACAGCAAACTGAAGTGGGGAAAGGTACACTGACACACAGAAAATTCTGGTGGTCCAGCAGGACCTCAGTAAATGACATTTTCTTCCTCTCTCTGGTCAGGGCTGGGGGAGCCGGCCACTGGAAACTGTTCCAGAGTTTCTCTCCAGAACATCTCTTCCAACGTCCACCATGATACCCCATTACTACTCTTCATTGGTAGTAAAATCCCTGTGTCAACGTATACAGATCATCCCAACTTATGATGGTCCAATGGATCATTTTTACACCTTCTAGTGGCATGAAAGCAAATTTTGAATCTTGGTCCTTCCCAGGCTGCTCTTTGCCACAGGATGTTCTGTTGTGATGCTGAGCTGCAGCCTCTAACCCCAGCTTCCAGTCAGCCACGTGATCAGGAGGGAAGCAACCGACTCTGCAGCTTGCCGTGTTGCTAAGCCAGGGTGTCTGGTAGGTTAAGCACATTGAATGCATCTTCAATTTAGGATCTCTGGCTTCAGTTTACCATTGGGTTTATTGAAATACAATCCCATCATAAATTGAGGAGCATCTGTATTATTTTCTAGGGCGCTCCACCGACAGTCAGTCTTTAACAACTTAATATGAAGTAATTCCCAGGTTAGCTGGTGGGCAGCACAGCCCCAGAGGGGCACAACTCAGGATGCTGCTGGGTGTACAGAAAAAGTCTCCTGGCAAAGGGGATGCGGGCTGCAGTGGGGATTCTGAGCAGCCTGGTTGCACCATGAGGACCCCAGGTGCCCCACAGAAGGGTACTAGAGAGAAGCCATGGACGTCTTCTCTCATCCACGAGAAAAAAAAAATTACAAAAAAAATGGAAAGTGCCAGACATGGTGGCCCCAGCTATTCAGGAGACTGAGGCAGGAGGATTTCAAGTTCAAAAACAGCCCAGACAACTTAGAGACCCTGTCTCAAGATTAAAAAAATAAATAAAAACCCAGTAGTAGAACATCACTGTGTTCAATCCTCAGTTCTGCAAATATATATATATATATTTTTTTTTTTTTTAAAGTGGAAAGCAACCTGTCGATATCTGTGAGTCTGGGTCAGAGACTAGCTTCATACCTTTCTAGAAAATTTTCCCAATGAAGGAACTAAAGCAACCCCATGTCATCTCTGCTTAACTCCACGGAAAACCTCCAGGCATCCAATGACAGGGCTCCGGCTGTGTGTTGGGGGCCCCTCCTGCTAGGAAAGGTTCGATGTGTCCCGACTGCTCCGAGACAGGAAGTGACTGAGAGGCAAGGCCTCCAAGTACCAAGGGAACACCACTCACAGTCACTTTGTGCTGAGATATGGGTGAGCGAATGCAAGTGAGACACAGAGCTCCGCAGAGCTGCTGAAGGGCAGTTTGCTGTCTGGAGCCCCAGGGTCGCGCCTGCACGTCGGCTCCTCTCTAAGTCTGACCGTGTTGTGTCTTTGGGTGTGTTGTGCTAATATTAGCAACGCTGATCATCATTAGCAGTCTCACTAATGTAATGAAAAGCCATATTTCTTGCAAAATGGGTGCAGATGGCTGGCATTGGAGGTTAATCAATGCTTTCCACCCGAAAGCCCCAGGGGAACCAACCCACCTGTGCTCAGCCTACAGATGACCAGGCACCTGGACACGCACACCCGGGAGGACAGAGACCGTTGTTATCCCTTAAATTTACAGATGGGCAAACAAGCTCCAAAAGATTAGGGCTCTGCTCATCTGACCACGAGCAGCCAGGCGTCGTAGCAGGGGTTTTTAGTAGCCTAAAGTGAACTTCCCCACCTTGCCCCTCCTTCCATACCAACAAATGGAACATGCGAGATGTATTCTGGGACATTTCCCTCTCATTCATCACCTGCCCTCCCTACCGCCACCGGGTAGCCACTGCCAGTTTTCCTGGCCATTTACGGTCATGGCCTAATAGCTAGTCTGAGCCAAGGCCACGCTTCCAGGAAGCCAGAGAGGGCTCTGGCCCTCCCCCTCCCCCACACCTTGCCTGAAATTCCATTTGGCGGCAGTGCCAAGTGCATCTAGCAGGGGAAGCTGGCGTGTCTGGCCCTTAAGCCATTTGTGGTAAGAGGATCCGGATGTACAAATGGCTGAGTTCCCCGATATGGAGTATTTTTTTTTTCCTCTCACTCAATGAAAAACAGATTTCTTTTTTCAACTGGCTGCAGCTCCATTCAAGTAAATAACAAAAAGAACTTATCGTGGTACATTATAGACATGGGGAGCCTTTAAAAGAGAACAGCTCGCTGGCTGCGTGTGAGACCCAGGTGGTGGGTATGGGAGGCAGGCATTAGCCCGTAGGTGCCGAGCCTTTGTGTGTGTGTGTGTGTGTGTGTGTGTGTGTGTGTGTGTGTGTGGAGGCCCAGCTGGGTAGGAAATGCAGGCTGCAGGCAAGGAGGAGGGCGTGGAGATTCTTGCCAAGGCAGGTATGGAAGGCCCGGCCATCTGGGGAAGAGAGGATCATCCAGCATGACCAGGTTAAGAGGCTCCTGTGGGGAGGTTAAAAATGGGGACGGGGCTGGGGATTTAGCTCAGTTGGTAGAGTGCTTGCATCATATGCACAAGACCACGGGTTCAATCCCCAGCACCACTGAGCCGTGTCTGGATGCTGTGTTTTTTTACCCCCCTAGCCCCATAAAAAGAGCAGGTCTTTGTTGGTGCTGTGGGTGATTAAGTCTCAAATCTCTGTGAGAGCTGAGATCTCAGCAGCTGCCAAAGAAAATCACGCAGTTAAAGAGCAAGTCTACAGTGGGGACGGGAGGTAAAGGTCCTTTGACCTCACTGGTTATCAGAATGATATTTTATGCGATGAACTAAGCAGGAAAGTGAGAAGAGAGAGGGCAGAGGCAAGAAGCCAGTTGGAAGATCTTGTGGTACATTCAGCAAACATTTAATAGGCTCCTAGGGTGTACTGGCAACTTGCCAGGTCTGAGATAAGACAGAGCAGATCCCTGCCTGCCCAGAGCTTCCATTCTTGGATGACACTCAGGCCAACAGCTTGAGTGAGATGCTTCACAAAGGAAAGAGAGGGGAGAGGAGGCAGGAACTGGGCGAGGAGCTGGGCAGGGAGCTGGGCAGGCAGGGCACAGGACGAGCGGGCTCCAGTCCAGCCATCGGCCAAATCAGAGCATGGTGAAGACATTCAAATGGATTTAGATCAATGGCTTAAGCCATGCAATTCCCTCTCAGAGTGTGAGCAAGACAGAACACTCCAGAAACCCTCCTCACCCTCTCCTCTCCCGCCATCCACCACTCCGCACCATGCTGATAAAAGGAATGGAGAAATTCGCTTTCTCTTCCAATGAGCGTCATGTGCCGCCAGAGCCAGTTTGAGCCTTTGTTGTTGCTCTTATTGTGGTTTTTTGGCTTTTCTTTTTAGACGATCACCTTCCTCCTGGGAAACCTGGCACACGTGGATGCCCCACGTGGGCAGAGGTATTTTAAATGCGGTGTAGACAGAGCACCACTGAGCCGTGTCTGGATGCTGTGTTTTTTTCCCCCCTAGCCCCATAAAAAGAGCAGGTCTTTGTTGGTGCTGTGGGTGATTAAGTCTCAAATCTCTGTGAGAGCTGAGATCTCAGCAGCTGCCAAAGCAAATCACGCAGTTAAATAGCAAGTCTACAAATGCATCCTGCCAGGGACTTACCCGACGGCGCCAGCAACTGTGCTAGGACTTGTGTGACAAGGGTGGAGCCTCTGGTCCCCAGCAGCCTGTGTGGGAGGGGTCTGAGTGTCACCCCAAGACCAGATGCATTGGAGAGCCCCAGGGGGCTCCCTGGGGGCCTTCTCTCCTTAAAGAAAGGTAATTGGGGCACACGTCTGGAAGCACAATCTTTGTGTTCACTGATGCCTCTGGTTTCTGGAAGGTTGGTGGCTTTGGACCTCCCACCTGAGGATACAGGATGATGATCGGCCTTTGTGGCTGTAAAGAAGGGTTCTCGGGGCTGGGGATGTGGCTCAAGCGGTAGCGCGCTCGCCTAGCATGCATGCGGCCCGGGTTCGATCTTCAGCAGCACCACATACCAACAAAGATGTTGTGTCCGCCGAGAACTAAGAAAAAATAAAATAAAATGTTAAAATTCTCTCTCTCTCTCTGTCTCTCTCTGTCTCTCTCTCTCTCTTAAAAAAAAAGAAGGGTTCTCACTAAAGGCCGCTTGTCCCCAACATGATGGCTGATTGAACAAAGGAAAACCCTCCAGCTATACAAGCCTCCAATGGCAGAGAAGGATACAGACGCACCTGATTTCTTCTAATGTGTGTGGGAAGAGTGTCCCTGCAGGACGGAAAGAAGGAACCGGCCTGGTATGTGGCGATTCAATGCTGGCACTACCCGCTCAAAGTTGGCACAGACCCTCCAAGCCAAGGCTCCCAAGGGCTCCCTGCTTCAGAAACCAACCACACTGTGGGTTTCCCCAGCTCACCCACACATCTGACAAGTGGCCCACAAATTCAGGGTCCCCACAACTTCCTCAGGTTTGATGATTCACTAGAACGACTCATAGAACTCAGGAAATGCCATCCTGGCAATGATAGTTTCATTATAAAGGATAAAGATCAGGGCAATTGTGAAGAAGAGAGACCCTCAGTACCAGGTCTGGGAGGAGCTTCCATGTCCTGTCCCCATGGACACAGAGAGTGTCCCATCCCTGGCACTTAGATGTCTTCACCAACCAGGAAGCTCACCTGAGCCCTCGTGTCCAGAGTTTTATTGGAGTTTCGTTATAAAGGCATGATTGATTGGATCATTGGCCACACGATTGAACGCAATCTCCAGTCCTTTCATCTCTCTGGAAGTCAAGCTGATGTCACATGGCTCAAAGCCCTGACCCTCTTCTCATTTGGCCTTTCTAGAGTGGCCAGATCCTGTCCTGAGCCATCTTTTTGCATAAACTCAGATGGGACCCATGGAGCTCCTGAGCAACAGATGGAAAATTCCTAGGGCTTTAGAAGCTCCTCACCAGGAACCAGGGACAGCCAGACAAAACAGTGTCTCATAACAACGTCCATGTGGCCCAGAGTCATAATGAGCAGTTTGCAAAGTTTTGGCAGAAGAGTTCCTGTTTTACAGTCCCTTGTAGCAAGGGAACAGGTCAGGGTACAGGCCAGGATTCCTATTATTCATTCATTTGCACAGTAATATAATTATTTCTGGAGTCCTCCTTTGTACAAGATGCCACCGAGTCTGTAACCATGACAGGTCAATGGGATCCGTATCACAAGCCAGAGGTAGAATTCCGTCCAGACACTCCTGAGCCCTGGGGGCCCACTGGGTGGTTGGGTTTAACCACGGGCTTCAGGGAGACTCTTCCCAAGAGGCAGGACTCACGGGGATGAGGCCCTCCTAGGGAACATTGAAGGAGGAACTCTGGGGCCATTTCCCTACTTGGGTCTGGCTTTGAGTTGGGAAACTGGCCCAAGAGGACAAATTAGAGGAAAGCTTTGGGGAACAAGAAAATAGCCCAGTATGTACAAAGGCTCTTCCTGTGACCCCTTTGAGGGTGACGATCTATGGCATTCATTCCCAAACATCGAACTGCACTACGAAAATAACGATGACCAAGACCCAACCCTTGCCCAGCAGTCGGGCTCCTGAGACACAGGGTGAGGCGTCGGTCTTCCCCAGCTCCTGTCTGGAACCAGAAAAGACTTTGGCAGGAATACTGCCATATTAAATCATAATAATGCTATATTATCAATAACATGGCAATAGGACCCCATCTGGCCATGTTCCAATACTGCCAGGAGGCTTCCCCAGATCCCTCCCTCCAAGGAAAGCCTTTCTCCTCCTTCCCAGACCCCTGGGAGGTGCCCAGGAAGGTTATCCCCTTAGGGCATCTGTGATATCCATTCCTTGTGTGGAGGACCCCTGACTAATCACCTGTTATTCTGAGATTCAGAGTATTACCATATGATCTCTCCACCAAAACCACACAAAAAAGAAATACTGGGATTATTCCCCTCTTAAAAGGAAAAATTATATAAACAAGATCACACATAGAAAGCATTCAGTGCAAGATCTAGTACATTGTATGCACTATCTATATGTATTTTTAGGAAATCAAAGCCCAGAGAGGCTAAAAAAAAAAAAAATTTCCCCAAGTTCACAGAGCGATGAGGAGACAGAACGAGGGTTTCAAATACGCAGGATTCCAAAGTCATTGGCACCTGCTATGAGATCCATCTAGGTACTTGCTTCAAAAATTTCAAATCTAGGCTGGGCAAGATGGTGCACGCCTGTAACCCCAGATCCTTGGGAGGCAGAGGCAGGGGGTCACAAGTTTTGAAGCCAGACTGAGCACCTTAGTGAGACCCTGTCTTGAAATGAAATTTAAAGGGTTGGGGATGTGGCTCAATGGCAGAGCGCTTACCTAGCCTGTGTGAGGCCATAGATTCAATCTCCAGTACTAAAGAAATAAATAAAGAAAGAAGGAAGGAAGGAAGGAAGTAGGTAGGTAAAGAAGGAGGGAGGGAGGAAAGAAGGAATTACTTTAAACCTAGTGCTAAGCACCAGGTACTGGGGACACACATAGGTGTGATGTGAAGCAAATGGCATTAGGATGTGTACAGGTGTACAAAGACAGAGAGGACCAACTGGGGGACTGTAGGACGGCATGTGAGGTGGGCCTTGAAGAATGGGTAGTGTTCTTGACAGAAATGGAGTTTTAAAAAGACATTGGAGCAGCTGGGACAGTGTGTGCAAAGGCACTGGGACAGGGTGCTACAGCCTATGGACCAGATAATGTGTCCTTTGTGATTGGTGTAAAGTCCAGGTAGGAGGTGCTGCAGGGACAAGGCCCCAGGACAGGTGCACCTGGGTCGTGGAGGATGTTGGCCACCCGTGGGTGAAGGCACCTGCGCTCCCTCTTGGGTGCTCCTGGGGAGCATGTATTCGATCAAGATATCAATGTGCTCAGAACTTTTTCATAAAGACAATCCAGACCCAAAGCCCAATTCCCAGCCCATAGCCATACCCCAACAGGGTGGCATCTGGCCCTGCTGTGGGGAGCCAAGGCCAACCAGCTCTGAGGTCAACAGGGCATTTCTGGATGTGCCCATCCCGGGAGAAATAAGTGTGGTTTGCTTATTTGTGGTGCCTCATGCTGGAGGACTGGAGCCAATGTGCCAAGCCACCCTGTCATTAAGGTATGGTGGCTTCCCCTTGCTCAGCGGGGACATCCCCTTCCTCCTTCTCCCCTCTCCCCAGCTTTGCCTCAGTTCTTGAGCAGATTCACTGAATAAAACCACAAGCAGAGACCAAATGAGCCCAAGTTCAACAGCCACATTCAACTCATCAGAAAGGAAGAGGAAATGATCTTTCTTAACCCTCGTGGAAGAGGCACAGTCAAGGGCAACCTGTGCTTGTCCCTCGGAGGTGGAAGCTTTCTACTCTGTGATCATCTGTACCGTTACCTGGGTCCTGCAGCTCTAGGGAGGCGGGCCGTACTCTTTAGCATTCCCCAAAAAAGGCTCCCTGTCTCCTAATGAGACCAGGACTCGCATGTGCCTTGAAATTTCAAAGCATCCGCCATCTGCCCAGAGACCCAAGGACTTGTCAAGAGTTGATGCAGAGATTTTCCCCACATTTTATACGATCAAGGAAAGAGTGGGTCCCCAGGCTTGCATTTAATTCTGCTACCCTGGGTCTTGCGCTATTAAAACTTTATAGAATTCTTTCACAGGCTTCCCCGGGGACCCTCCCGTGCTGGCGGGTGCCACACTTCGGAATTTATGCTCTTTCCTTTTTCCAAATTGAAGATTTCATGTCTTTCCTTACTGCGTCTCACTTGGGCCAGAGCAGAACAAATTACCTTGGCAGAATAAGTTTCTTACCGACTAGTAACACTGCAGGAAAGAAAGTAAATCCACGCTTGAAATAAATCCGAGCGACGTAGTTTGAAGATCAGCCAGAAATCATGGGCCACTGGCTCAACCCATTGTGTAGGTACCACAGCATCTTAGGAGCACCTGTCCTTTCCTCAGGGATCTGGGGGAAGGACCCAGCCACAGAGCCTCCGGGAGCCTAGTGTGGGAAACGTCCAAGACACCAGAGAGCTAGCATTCGGAGGAGAGCTCGTGTTCTGCAAGGGGCTGGGGGGTAGGTTTCCTCAATCCTGCTATAATTTAGCAAAACAAAGTTGAATCGATTCAAATCTGATGACTCCCAACATTGCTTCCAGGCTCCCCCAAAGAAGCCAAGCCTCAGGTAGGCAGGTGTCCCAGCCGCCCCTGACCTCCCGCTGGCAGTGCCTCCAGTGACCTTAATGTCTCCAAAACACCTTCTTACTGACGTACTCCCAAGGTCCAGACCAGAGAGGAGGCCAGATCACCATGGTGCATGTTGGACAGATGAGGAAACCAGGGTTAAGGCAATGTAAGAACCTTCTCGAAGCTCCAGAGCCTCTCCTTGCCTTGGAGTCTCTGTCCTAGAGGCTCAGAGCGGCTGGAGGCACCTGTCCCTACTTGGAGCCCCATGGCCCCTTGCCCAGGTAGAGTCTCTGACTGCATCCTCTGTCTCTTGCCTCCGGGGCAGAACTTGCAATGGTGTGGCTCTGAAGTCCTCAAATATTTGACAGGCACCTCTCTCCAATATTCCCTATAAGCCAATGGGTCCTGGCTGGACTTTTCCCAATCCACTCCTGGAAATGAAATGGCAGAATAACGAAAGGAACTCACTGGAACTTGGGGGATAATGAATCTGGTGCACAGGAGGGGGCTTGGAAGCTGAGCTCCTCCAGAGCCCCTCCTTCCCTTGGGTCTAGTGAGGACACCTGTCCATGACTTAGACCTTCAGAGCTCAGAGGAAGGGGACGTTTTCAGACTCTCACTACAACTTGCAATGCTCTCCCTCCATAAGCACACCTTCGACTTTTTTGAAAATCCTGAAATTAAAAAGAGCTATAATCCTTGCTTAGAACTGGAGGAGGGAACTTTTTTTTTTTGGGGGGGGGGTAAGTGTAACAGCTCTATCACGAATCATACTAATTCTGGTCTAAAATTACATTTGACCCCGCAAAGGAGCTGATCCAACTGCGTGCCCCGGGAGCATGATTCAGCCCTTCTCAATGCTAAAAGTGTCATTTTTTTTTTCTCTCCAACAGCCTAAAACAAACTGATGTATTTATATCCTTACCAATCTGTAAATTCTCAGGGTGTGAATGGGTTGTTTACTTCAAAGATCAGACAGAAAAAAAGAATCATAATGGTGGTTGTTCTGCTCCAAGGGTTGAACGCTAAGAGCAGACAGAGCCTTCGGTGTCCACATTTAATAAATCCCACACCTGGGGGATCCTCAAGGGAGAGGGAAGCTCTTTGCGGGGACTGACTCTGCACTGACCATTTAAAAAATAATTCACTGGTCCGTGCTTTCCTCCCGTGAGCATGGATAACAGTGGCGATGTTCATGGAGTGTTCATGCTGTGGCAGAAGCGTGTTCATGTGTTGGAACCTCAGTTCCCAAGATGGCAGTGTAGGGTGGGTGGGGCCTCATGGAAGCGGTTCATGAATGGATGGATGTTCTCTTAGGGGTGACGAGTTCTCAAGGAATGGAGCACATTCTCCTGAGAATGGGGCTTTATAAGAGCAAGTTAGGCCCCCTGGGCTGTCTCCGGCTTCCTCTCTTCCACCACGTCCACCCTTCCGCCATGTTTATGACAGGGATGGCGAGCAGAGGCGATCATGGACTGTCCAGCCTCCTGAGACTGTGAGCCACATCAGCTTCTCTTCTTTAAAAATGACTTCCTCTCGAGTACAGAGGCGCCTCATGCATAATGAGGCAATCTCTGTGAAGATCACAGAGAGAGCCCGTGCACAGACCTAGATGGTGGAGGTCAGCCGCTTGATGGCCTCTCCATGTAGCCAAGAGAGGCAGTAAGCATAAGTTATAGGCTGCTGGTGTCCACAGTCAGCTTTTTAACTAAGCACCAGGAACACACTGTAAAATAATGGCCAAGATTATAACACAGTAAGTGCAAAACCCAGTTCCATCGTCATTGATTGCCAAGCTTTATGTCCGGCACATAACTCTACATGCTCTACTTTTATACAACTGGCAGCGCAGTTGGTCTGTTGACACGACCTTCACCACAAACCTGTGCGTGATGCCTTGCACTATGGCGTCGCTAGTGACAGGGATTTTTCAGCTCCAGTATATTCCTATGGGACCACCTTGTACCTGTGCTCCATCACTGACCAAGGCACCCTTGGGTAGCACATGACTCTGTTGTTATAGCAACAGACAACGGGCTCATACGTGCTATGTCAGACCCACCTGATCCTCACTGCCAGCTCTGAGGCGGGTGCCCCCCTCATCCCATGTATGTAACAGGAGACCTGAAGCCCAGAGGCTGAGCTGGGAAGTACAGGACCCCCCGCTGTCAGTCATCAGTTTCTGGTCCCCACCGTGCCCTTGTGTCCAGGCTTCTGGGGTGCCAGGCCGCACCGGTCACTAACACCTTGGTAAGAAGCTCATATGGTAACTGGGTTCAGAAGATCTCTGTGCAGCAGGGCTGGGGCCCACCTGGTGCTGCAGGGCAGAGAGATGCCCACAGCGGTCAGCCTAAGTAGACCAGGCTCACGCACCTTCCTTCCCCAGCAGGAGGCGCTCTGTACCGCCTGGCGGGGAAGCTGCGCCTCACTTACTCCTCTATGGACTGAGTCACAGCCAGAGACTTAAATTAGCATCCACGGTTTGAATGACTGGTTTCCTTTCCGCTCGCGCATTTAGGGTTCTAGCTGACGGGCCAAGTGTGGCCTTTTTTCTTTCTCCAATGTTTGATGGTTTTTCCTCATTTCGTGAAAAATGGACTCATTACACAAGAAGTTGTGGGTTTCTTTTTTTTTTATTAACAAAAATGGATTTGTGTTAAGGGGCTGATTTGTGTTTGCAATTTATATTCACAATAGAGTAGTTTTTATGTAAAGACTAAGGAGCCTTTCCCCCCGGAGACCATGCGGCTGCCTATAAATGTCATGTTTTGCTTATGAAAAGCCACACTGGGCCCCCTCAGCCCCATGGGCTTGCTCATCTGAACACAGAGTAGCCCAAGGGTGACAGATGAAGGCACACTCGCAGGAAGGATCCTGTCTCTCTGTGGGGAGAAGCAGGTCTTGAACCACAGGACCCAGGGCCTTAGGGACATCACATGACACTGAGCCCCAGGTTCCCAGCAGGGCCGAGAGAAGGGGACTAAGGATTGGATAAGTGGTTGTAATCAGAGGGGCCCATCCAGGCTGGTCCTCTACACCCTCAGGATGGAGTTCTGAAAATGTGGGGGATGCCTGATTTCTGCTCAGAGGGCCTGCGCAGTGGGGGGAATAGTATACTGTCCTCCGAGAGCCTCGGAACATGATCTTATTTGGAAATAAGAGTCTTTGTAGATGTAATGGAGCTAAGATGAGTTGAGGCTCCGTAGAACGTGATGTGCCCAAAGTCCTGGGTCCAGCAGTGCTCCAGATGAGAGTCCCACTCGAGCCTGTGCCCCTTCTGTCTCCATCTGTTTTGTGTGACTATATCTGAATACCAGAGACAGGGTAATCATAATAAACAAAAAGTTACTGGCTCACCATTCTAGAGGCTGGAGAGTCCAGGATCAAGGTGCTGTGTCTGGTGAGGGCCTTCCTGCTGCGCCATCACAGAGCTGGAGGCAAGAGGGCCAGAGAGCCACCGGGAGCTGAACTTGCCCTTTTATCATGGCACCAGTGCCAACTAGGAGGGTGGAGCCTGCGAGGCCCAACCGCCTCGTCACACTGTTGCGATGGCCATCCAATTTCAATGTGAGTTTTGGAGGGACCTTGATACCCCAGCACCCTCTAATGACTTCTTGATTCCCAGTCTTTGGGCCACCAGAACTGTGAGAAGGGCATTTCTGATGACTTAAGGCACCCTCTGTGGGACACTTTGCAGTCATCCCTAGGACACTAGATTGATTTTCCTGTGAGCTCAGAACATCCTGGAGTCAATGACCGTCCCCTGGCCTGGGGTGGGGGGGAGAGAGGAACAAGAGGGTCCCACCCCCAGCTGCCCTGGAGGCAGAGCCATGGCTTCCCCAGAGTTCAGCCGGGGCACCTTGGCCCTGGCACCATCTCCTTAGGACCTGGGCCAGGCATCCCGTCCTTCCCTTGGGTGCCGCCAATGAAGCGGGATGTTAGCACCTGCTCGTGGGCAAGGCCTACTGCCCAATGGACCCTTGCTAAGTGGTGCCCAGCAGGCAGGACAGGGCAGGATGCCCAGCAGGGGGTGCATGGGGCGGGGGCTTATCCAAAAGCCTCCCTAGGACCACTCGGGGGATGGGCTCAGGTTTGGCTACCGTCCATCACCCACTGACTTAGACACTGTCCTACTGATCACAGCTCCGGTTGGTGGTACATGCCTGCAGGGACAGGAGCACTCACAGATGGCAGAGAAGGCAGAGGAACGGATCTGCCCAGAGGGTGCGGTGGGGCTAAGTGGGGAAGGTCTCTCCACAGGGAGCCGCAGGCCTGGTGGGTGGGGAGGGTGAGTGGATGGACTCCAGGAACCAGCAGCCAGCACCTGTCTCCAAACTGGGAGCAGGAGAGTGTGTCCAACCACGTCCTGTGACGTACACAGCCGTGGCCTGTGCATCTCTGAGGACACCTGGCGGACACCTTCCCTTCCCCCCTTCAGTCCTCTCCTGCAGGGGGCCTTGCTTTGGGGCCTCTAGGCCCTGAGAGATGCAGCTTCACCCAGAGGGCGGGGCCTGCTGCCCTCCTGCTGGTTCGGCCCTGTTTGGACATGGCTTCTTCTGCAGGGACAGAAGGTGGAGCGCCAAACCAGGGCAGGGAGGGGCAGCAGGGCAGGGTCTTGGCTCAGGGGTCAGGACAGTAGCCACAGCGTTTAGATGGACTCCAGCAAGCCCACGGCCCTCACCTCAGAGCACCTGGAGATAAGAGGTCACAGAGAGGGACAGCCAGGCTGAGGGGACCGGGCGGGGACTTGCCTAGAGAGGGACCTGTGGCCAGGGGCTCCAGGACAGGGAGATGGCAACAGCTGATAAGGGCTCTAACTGCCCCCCCCCCCAGCTGCTGCTGCCTTGTCAAGGGAGAAAGACTCTGCCCTGGGCCAAAGAATGTTAATTAAAATGTGATTTAGCAAAAACACAGATAAAATCTGTACAAATGGGATGAGCTTAGGTGCAAGAGGGCCAAGCTGCGGCTAGCAGCACTTATTTATTTACCAAACACCTGTTACCTGGCGGCACAGGCGCTGCTCAGGGCCAGGAACGCAGAGGAGCTTGGTGGGCTGCCTGCCTGGGGACGGGACGCGGGCGCCATGGGAGTGGGGACACTCACACCTGCGTGCCAGCTCTAGCATGGGCCCTGAACACAGTGGGTGCTCAATGGACCTTCAGTGGACGGATGAATGGACAACTCCACACGGTCAGGGCGGGCAGAGAAGTGGAGCTGCGGAGGGCAGAGCCATCAGTTCACCCTAGAGCAATCCAGAAAGGCTGACAGGCGCAGGGTCCACGCCTGAAAGATTGGCTAGAGGTCTGAGGAGGCCACAAATCAAATGTGCATGTATATTTATGCAGAAGCAGGGGCAGTATTTATTTAAAAAAAAAAAAAACACTTCGCAAAGCGGAATATAATGAGATTCTAGAACATGGGGGCATCTTTATAAGTAGCAGAAGGGTCACAACAAGATCTCCCGAGGAGAACTGAGTGTGGTGGCACATGCCTGTAATCCCAGCGGCTCAGGAGGCTGAGGCAGGAGGATGGAGAGTTCAAAGCCAGCCTCAGCCACCTAGTGAGGCCCTAAGTAACTTAGCAAGACCCTGTCTCAGAATTAAAAATAAAAAGAGCCAGGGATGTGGCTCAGTGGTGAAGCACCCCTGAATTCAAGCCCCAGTACAAAAAAACAACAACAACAAAAAAAAAAAAAAAACTTGTAGGCTTCTAGGTACCACTCCCAAGGTCTGAAACAGTAATCTGCAGATCTTGTCCCAGCCTTGAAGGGAGATGAAACAGGTTAGGTAAATGCAGCCTTGTATTGCTAGTTCTTAGGTGAACACTCCTCAAATGTTTAACATGCAGAGCGGAGCGGGGCACAGCGCTTAAACTCACAAAGGATGCAGAATGGAGGCAGAGATGCGAAGTTTTCGTCTGCTTGTAGTTGCCACTGGACAGCCTCAGACCTAAGAGTCGCTGCTTTTACAAATGCAGCTTCTCTAAGTCCCAGTCCCAGAGCCAGGGGTGGTCAGAATCCTGCTCTTGACCAGCAGGCCTTCCGAAGGCCTTCCCTACACCTGTAGAGGGCAACGCGGGTCCCGAGCCCTCTTGGGTGTGAACAGGACACAACTGGCAGGTGGAGGGGAGGTGCTCAGCGGCTTTCGCTCCTGCAGTCCTCATCCCAGGGCGGAACCCAGAGGGCTGGGGCTGGCCACAAAGGAGTTGGTGCGATGACTGGAGTCCTAGCTCAGGGGCCCAACTCTGGGGGGCCCAACAAATCAGATCCAACCACTCACCCCCAAAAAACACATGGAGCAAGTAACAGTGAGAAGCAGGAAAGGAACTTTCTTCCGTCTATAGTTATACCCGGAAGACAAGGGGACCCACCTTCCCAGCCCTGTCTCCAGGGGTGATCACATGGAGAGGGAGATCCAGAATCGTGCATCGTGGAGCAGTCTTGGTGAACCGGGTCTGGTTGATCATTATCCGAGGACTGGTCAGGCAGGGCCCTGGGGCAGGTGATGATAAAGGTCTGGTGCCTGGGGCTCGGGGGTAGTCACACTCATCACAGGGTGGTTATCAATGGGACCTGTTGTTCCTGGAATTCTACGTGACTCGGAGCAAAGGAACCAGTCACAAACTGGAAGCAGAGATGCCAGGTCTTTGTATTGTGGGCCTAAGTGCAAAGTCAGTCCTTTTAGCCAAATGAGCCTTGGTGTCCTTGGGTCCCACACTGGCCCGCTGGGATGGGCCCTGCCCCACCAGGGTTGCAGCCAAATGAAGAAATAAACCAACCTGGGCATTTCTGGGTTCCATGGGGGCAAAGGAAGAACACAGCAGTGAAGGTTTGGGTGTAAAAATAGCAATAAGACTACAAAGGCAGCCAGAGAGCCCCCGTGGACACCCCCCGACCCACACACGCCTGGGAAGCCTGGGCCACGGCCCGGCCAGGACTCAGCTCATGGGCACATCTACACCTCCTGGTGGCCTGGCTCCCTTCCCTAAAGCAACACTCCCCCGGCAAGGGTTTCCGAGAGGACCCTGCTTCTGCTCAGATTCCGTATCATAGGAAAATTGCATCCATCAGAAAAGAATATCCAAAGACGTGGACCATCAATCAGCACCTCGTTAGAGGATATTTTTTTTAAAATAACCATCCCTGTCCAAATATAAGAGGAACAGCATCAAAGGTCCTATTTAACTTCTTCATTCACAAGGGACCCAGTAAGATGTCACAAAGGGATAAAGGAAAATGAAAAGTAGCACAATAAAAATAATGCAGAAAGAGCAGGCGCAGTGGCGCACACCTGTCATTCCAATGGCTTGGGAGGCTGAGGCAGGAGGATCGAAAGTTCAAAGCCAGCCTCAGCAACTTAGTGAGGCCCTAAGCAACTCAGGGAGAGCCTATCTCTAAATAAAAATTTAAAAAGACAGGGGATGTGGCTCAGTGGTAAAGTACCCTTAGATTCAACCCCAGTACCCCCCCCAAAAAAAAAATGCAGGAAGAGGCTTGCAGTGGATGCAGAACTGGGCCCTCCACAGGGTTAATAAATCGCTATGCAGTACACACAGCTCATTTGCATTTCCGTGAACAGGAATCATTTGCGCCATTATCAGTTTCCTTTCACTACCAGGTTATAAAAAAGAGCTCAAAGACAATAAAAGGCAGAGATAACCGCAGCATGTCCTGGACAGGTGACCCGTGGCCTCTTCTGCCCGGCAGTCCTCACCCACCCACTCTGCCTTCCTGCCCTTCCTGTCCACCAGGATCCTCGGGGACACCCGAGCCCTCCCTTCCTGCCAGCTCTGCCCCTCCCCGCCCCCCAGCAGCCGGCCCTCCTCTCTCCTGCACCACCCTCACTTTTTGACGGCTTCTGGATCATTCCCAGAAACTTAAAAACAAACTGTTATTTCTTCCATCTAAAAAGAGAAAAAAATATTTTTTTTCCAAAGAAAAGAAAAGGAGAAATCCCTTGATCCCCTTCCTCCGGCAGCTCCTCCCCTCGCCTTTGCTCTTCTTTGTAGAGAAACGCTCTGAAGAGTGACCCCTCTTCTCCTGTCCCCGTTCCTGTCTTCCCACGCTCGCTCAAGCCCGTCGATTTGCCCACCGCCCTCAGTAGAGGCTGTCCCCATGCACTCTGTCTGTCTGAAAAAAACAGAAATTTACCATCTGTGACTCCCGGAAGCTAGAAACCTGAGATCCGAAGAGCAACCTGGGGTCAGCGGGGTTGGTTCCTCTGAGGCCTCTCCCTTGGCTCCCAGGTGGCCCTCCTGTCCCCTGGTGCTCACGTGGTCTTACTCTGTGCATATCTGCACCCCAACCTCCTTTTTCCCCATTCCTGTGGGGTTAGGGCCCACCCAACGACCTCATCCTACCTCAATCCCCTCTTGAAAGACCCTGTCTCAAAACACAGTCTCCCTCGGAGGTCCACGGGTTTACGATGTCCACCTGTGAATTCCGTCTCCACAATTATCTTCCTAACTCGGGAAACACCTTTTCTCTCCTACAGGGACACATTCTGGTCACGGAAGCCAGGGCCTGAACCAAAGCCTCGGCTTGTGACACAGGAGATGTCGGGCCACAGGTGTCACCTGGCTGGAAAAGGAAGGGGTGGGGGTGATGGTCAGGGGTCCCACCTCACCCTCACCTCAGACCCAGCTGACATTTCCTAATTAAGTGAAGGGAGGGGAAAGAGGGAAGCAAACACGTTCAAACTGGCTGCTCATTTTCAGACGCTCTTGTCCAGCTCAGGCGACAACCCCGGTCAGAGTGTGTCCCCTAAGGTATTTGGCCAGAGGTATGGGGAGCAGCTTGAGCCCTAAGTATGTGCTGAGCGTTTTGCCTCCTTGGATTCCACCTGCACCTGGGTCACAGGTTGTGGCCCTGTCTTCCAGGAGGGGACCTTGCACCTCAGGCAGCCAAGTGAGCACCCACAGCCACCTGGCCAGCAGGGCAGGAAACAAGAATAGCAACCCAGGACTTCCTCACCCAAGCCTGGGGGCTCTCCCCGGAGAGGGGACAGGCCCAGAGAGCAACGTATATCACTCCTTTGTCCTTGTCCCTGCGGACTCCACAGCAGAGCTCATGGGCTCTGAGGACAGAGACTCCGACAGAAGCTCATATTTTACAAGGAAAGACAGGGCCCTGTCTCCGTGGGAGAATTTAATCTCAAAGCAGCATGCCCTTGTCTCCGACGCCATCCGGGCCGCTTGCAACCCAATAAGGCTCTGATTGAATTAGCCTCACAGGGCGGCAGCGCTGCCCTGAGGTTTGGGGACGAGCTGGCTGCGGCAGCGTGATCCCAGCCAGGAAAATGGAAATGCAAGAAACGAGAAACAGCCTCATGCAGCCAGAGGCCATAGAGGAGCCTCGAAGGAGGAGGCTAACTGTCTCCAGGGGGCTGTGTCACTCGGTGGCAGAAGAAAGGACTTCCGGGGCTGTGCCAGGAGGTGTTGGTTAAAAAACTTCACCAAAAGGGTCCAGACGACCTGGGGGACAGGTAGTCGGCTATGTGACAGCCCCAAAGTGTGTGTGTCGCAAAACGGGCCTCAGATGTGGCTGGACAGTGGCCCTGCACAACCTTGATCTCCATTCAAGTCAACTACGGGCATTTTGCAGACCCGGCCAGACGCCTGCCCCAAGGAAAGGACCAAGGAGAAAGAATCTATTAAGCTCATTTTTAGCTATTATGGAGCTTGAAGGTCAGCTGTGGGAAGCTGGAGGGATGGGGAGCAAGGGAGGGGGTGGGGTGAGTCTGACCTTGACCTCTTCCAGCCCTACAAAGCCCTCTGCTCCCACTCACTCACAACTTTGGGGCCTGATGCTTCCCTTTGCTGGCCATGGCAGTAAATGCTCCCCTTGAGAATCCTGGCTCCCTTTGGCCCACCCAGGAAGGTCACAAGCCTTTACCAGGAAGGTCACAAGCCTTTACCAGGAAGGTCTCAAGACTTTACCAGGAAGGTCTCAAGACTTTACCAGGAAGGTCTCAAGACTTTACCGGGTAAGACAGAAAAAGCTGGGGAATAGCTCAGGAAACACAAAGAGCCTCATTTCAAAGCCAAGTGTAAGTTCCTGCAAAGACTGCAGCCAGCCCCACGTGGCCAACTCCATCTCCTGTTGTCTGCCTGACCCTGGCCAGGAGGCCCCCTCCGCCATCTTGCTCTTGGGCTCAGCGCTCTAGGTGGTCTTCCATGTGGCTGGAGGCCTGGAGCCCGCAGGGGTTAGGGCTTGTCCTGGAGGTGAATCGGGGGCACATGTGCATGTTCTGCATCTCAGGCAGGGGCTGCAGGTCTCAAAGGTGAGTCAGAGTAAGAGGGATGCTGGTGACCAAAGCCACACCTGTACTCCAGGGTGTGGTGGGGACTATGGGACAAATGGCCTTGTTTCTTTGATAAATTAAAGTAGGAGTTAAAAACTATATTGGAGATTCTATCAGTTAAGAGTTTTAAGAGACATATTTTCTCAGATCAGGTCCCAGGAAGCAAAGCTCGATTTGGGACTAGGGTGCCCATGATTTATTGGGGGACAAGGACAGGGTGGGGGAGGGAACCCAGCAGAGATGGAACCTGGGGTGCTCCCAGCCTCAGCCTGACAGGAGAGCGGTGTCTCTGCTGAGTAAATTTATATCTTTTCTACAAGAAATACAGAAAATATAGAAAAGATATATTTTTTATGAAATGATATATTTTATATGAAAGATATATCTTCTCTATAAGAAATAGAGACACAACATATCTTTGATATCTTGAGTGATGTGTGTGTGTGTGTGTGTGTGTGTGTGTGTGTGTGTAGTAGAAAAATCAACGATTACAGACTTGAGGAAACTTAGAGTCTCACCCCAGAGCAGAGGGGTGGAGACTCCAACATGGCTCAGGCACAGAGGAGGAAAAACGATGGGTCCCCTGAGGGCCAGTGCCAGCACTGGGTGTGGATGACATCTGCCTGTCACCTCCGACCCTTGAGAAGCCCCTGGTCTTAAGCCAGCATCCTACCTGGCCCTCCAGCCCCCTGCATCCTCCCCTCCATGTCCCTTCTGTCACAAGGCCACCATGAAAGCTGAGTGAAACCTTTGCGCCTGCAGCCACCGTCTGCTGGGACAGAAGGTTCGAGGCTGGGGGTTCCCAGGCAGCTCCAATCACGGTTGGGCCCCCTCCTCTCTAAGGAGTTTATGTCCTTCTCCTCAAAACCACCCTTGTTTTGAAGCCACATGGAGAAAGTTAAGAAGACATTCTGGGGCTTGTCCCCAGCCCCACACTCTGAGTGGCATCATGATGTCCAGTGATGTCCAGTACCTACTGGACACCCTGGCCCCATGTCGAGAGCCCTGAGTACCCTGAGTGTAACAGGGATAGAGCCCTGTCACAGGAGCAGCCTGAAAACCAGTCTGTGGGATTTGGGAGCAGAGTCTGCTCCATCATTTGGGGACCAAAAGACAAACTAAGAAGTGTAGGTCCTTGTTCAAAAGCCAGTTGTTGTGTGTTGGATCTGAAATATTCTCCCCAAAGTTCATGTATTGAAAGCATGATCCCCAATGCACCAAGGTTCAGAGATGGAGCTTTTAAGCAATGATGAGGGTTCTGACTTTTATCAGTGGATTAATCCAATAAATGGGTTAATTAGGAGTTAAAAACCTAAGTGGATTAATCCACTAACAGCTGAATGGACTATTGGGTGGTGACTAAGGGCAGGTGAGGGGGGGCATGACTAGAGGAGGTGGTTCCCCAGGGGCATGCTCTTGGGGACTCTTTCTTGTCCCTGACTTCTCTCTTTCTCCTTCCCAGTTGCCATGAACAGAGCAGATCTCCTCTGCCACGCCCAACCTTCCACCATCGTGTTCTGCTGCACCTCAGGCCCAGAGCTACGGAGTCAACCATGGATCGAGACTCATGAAACCAAGGAGACAAAATAAACTTGTCCTTCTCTAAGTTGTTCTTGTAAGATATTTTGGTCACAGTGACAAGAAAGTGACTAACACACAGGCGTTTGGGGAGAAAAAAAAAACTGGTGACAATGTAGGAAAGCCACCTGTCAAAGGTGGAAGGTGGCATGAGACCAAAGAAAGAGCAGACAGAGCCAAGATTGCCACAGAGTGAAACTGAGTGGGGACTTACAGACAAGCTTGTCCCGGGCAACAGCAAGACAGAAGGATCCCTGCGTTCTAAGGCAGGAGGGAGGGATTATATGGTAAGCAGGACACGGCCAAACAGAGGGTACTGTCCTCTCTCAACACCTGTCCACATGTCCAGCTTAGTTAGGAAACAGCCCAAGTGTCAGTGGGTGGCACAAGACGCTCAGCTAACCGTCTGAATGACTTCATCAGTCCTGCAGGGCTTGGAAGGCACCAACCAGTAGTTACAACAAAGATGGCGGTGGCCGTGTCAAGCTGGATGCCTACAACAGCAAAAAGCTTCTTCCTCTTCCCTTTCTTCCTTCCTTCCACAGTTGTTCTCATCACTTGTCAGTGTTGTTTTTAAGTTTAGTTTAGTTTTGTTTTTAACTTGATATTTAATGTCCCAAACTCTCAGGCATGTGGGGACTCGTGGGACAGGCAGGCTATTAGGGACCCTCACCTGGGCCCCAGCCTGCAACTCAGCTCAGGGGGCATGATACACCAGGCCCTGATACCTGTCCCCGGGCCCCCACCAGGAGCAGAGGGCAGCAGCAGGTGCTGGGCAGTGGCAGGGGAGCGGACACGTCACGTCTGTCCCGAGGACTTGGAGACAGAGGGAGGCAGGACTACAAGCCCCCAGCCCATGTGCCACTGTCCCATCAGACTTCAAGACGCAAATTCAAAGTGAAAACTGTCAAGAATTTCAACGCGGTGACTGCTGAGCTTTAAAAAAAACACATGAAGAAGGGCAGTTCCAAGCCCAGGGCCTGTGACATTGGGCTGGTCACACACCCAGCAAGCCAGGAAAAGAGAGATGACCACTGTCCAACAGATGTGGAGGGTGGTCAGGGTCTGGGGCACTCCGGTCACACCAGAGGAAAGAACCAGGAAACGGAAGGGCTGGGCCACCGAACCACGCAGCCGCTAGAGGAGGTGCCTTCACCCGCAGCTCTGTTTTGGAGACAGATGGCCATTATGAATTCAGACATCTTGCCCCACTGGGGAGGCCCCATTTCCTGAGCCCCTGCCCTTCCCCGCCCTAACAGGAGTCCCATCCCTGACTTTTCGTGAAGCTGGTACAGGTAGATGGCCCGCAAGAGCTCTTCCTGGATCCTGCACCCCCTAACCCCGACCCACAAATAGGCACACCCTGTCTCCCTCCTCTCCAAGGCACTTCCTCCCTCTCTCTTTCTGTGACACCCAGAACCTTCTCCTCTATGTCAACCGTCTCTTACAGTCTTGAGCACTGCATTTGGTAAAACCCTCCAAGCAAGAAAATGCCAAGAATCCGGTTTCCTGCTTGGTCTGCTGTAAGAAAGTGCTATTAACTGGGTGACTTAAATGACCAAAATTTACTGGCTTGGTTCTAGAGCCCCGTAAGTCTGAAATCAAGACGAAGGCCGGGTGAGATGCTTCTCAGAGCTGTGAGGCAAGGATCTGCTTCAGACCTCTCTCCTTGGCTTGTGGGTAGACGCCCATCTCCTTCCTGAGTCTCTTCCTGTTGTCTTCTTAGTGTGCGTGTCTGTAGCCAAATTTCCCCCTTTTATAAATACACTAGTTATATTAGATTAGGACCCACCCTAATGACCTCACTCTAACTTGATCACCTCGATAAAGACCCTCCCTTCAAATAAAGTCACATTCTGAGGTACTGTAGGTGAGGCCTTCAGCATATTAATTCTGGGGACAGGTGAACACAAGCCATGCACAGAACCTAAAAGAAAAGGGGAAAATGAACCTACAAATTAGAATCCCAATAAATGATCTATTTTAGTCAGCTTTTTTGTTACCATGACCAAAAACAAACAAAAAAAAAACCTGACAAGAGCAATTTCAGAGGAGGAAAATTTATGGGGTGCTCATGGTTTCAAAGGTCTCAGTCCATAGATGGCTGACTCCATGACTGTGGGCCCAAGCTGAGGCAAAACATCGTGGCGGAAGGACATGGAACAGGAAGGCAGCTCAGAACGTGGCCACCAGGAAGCAGAGAGACAGAGATAGCTCTGCTCACCAGGGACTACTGAATATCAACTTCAAAAGTAGGTCCCCTGGGACCTACTTCCACCAGCCACCTCCTACCTGCCTACAGTTACGAACCACCCCGTGGATCCATATCAGTGGATTAAGCCATTGATGAGGTTACACCTCTCATAATCGAATAATTTTGCTCCTGCATATTCTTGCATTATCTTACACTTGAGCTTTTGAGGGACACCTCGTATCCAAGTCATAGCATGATTCATTGTCTTTGAATCCCTACCCCCAGTTTAGACAAGGACAACACCTGCTGATCACCTATGCTCAAAGGGCAACCCCAATTGGAGTTGAGGCCCCCCCTCCCTGTGAATAGTATGGGAAATGGGGGGAACACAGGCTTGTCAATTGTACACCCGTTCCTTCTGCCACAAATGAAATCATTTTCATGGCTGATTTGCTCTTTGGACTCTAGGTTTAAATTTTTGACTTTAGTGACTTCAGACATCCCCAAGATGCCAAAACCTGACTTATGTAACTCTGCTGCCTCTCTGGAGAAGAAACAAAACACTATTGAGCTGGTTATGCAAGGAGATGATAAAATATCCCTTTTGGATTATTTCTTATATTATCTAGTAGCTGTTTTCCTGGAAAAGTTGGGTGTCCATTGATTTTGGCAACTGAAATCTTTAAAAGTGCACCAGAGGAAAATTGGGGTTACTAGCCTTTATTTGGCAATGGGGGTGTATCTGGATTTCCGGTCACTCCCTTCACTTGGTGACAATATCATACAGGGGTTGGCTATGTTCAGAATATGCAAGGAATGGAAAAGAAAACCCATCCCCAGCCCCAAAGGTGACCAGAACTGATACCTGGACCCTGAGCACAGTGCCTAACAGAGAGTAAGCACCCAGGGACAGTCAGTGGTCATCATTATCATTGATCTGCCCTTTCTAGTGACTCAATGGCTCCCCACAGCTCTGCTAAGGTCTGAATATTTGTGGTGCCCCCTGTCCAGTTCATATGGAGAAGCCCTCCCTCCAATGCGATGGTATTTGGAGGTGGGCTTTTAGGAGGTATTAGGTTTAAATGAGGTCATGAGGGTGGACCCCCATGATGGGATTAGTGCCCTTATGAGAAGAGACAGCAGGATCTCACTCTCTCTCCTCACCGCATGAGGACTCAATGAGAAAGTGGAATTTGCAGGAAGAGGACCGTTATGGTTTGGATGTGAAATGGCCCCCAGAAGCTCACGTGGGAGACAATGCAAGAAGGCTTACAGGAGAAACGATTGGGTTATGAGAGCCTTAACCTAACCTGTACATAAATCCCCTGATGGGATCAACTGAGTGGTAACTGAAGGTGGGTAGGGTGCGGCTGCAGGAGGTGGAGCGTGGCTTAGGGGTCTATATTTTGCATCTGGTGACTGGAGTCTCTCTCTGCTTCCAGATCCTCACGTGAGCTGCTCCCCTCCACCACACTCTTCCACCATGTTGTTCTGCCTCACCTCAAGCCCAGAGGAATGGAGCCTGCTGTCTATGGATTGAGACCTCTGAAACCTTGAGCCCCAAAATGAACTTTTCCTCCTCTACAGTTGTTCTGGTTGGGGTTTTTAGTCAAAGCAGCAAAACAGCTGAATGGAACAAGGGTCCTCGCCAGAGCCCCATCATACCACACTGTGATTCCAGACGTCCAGCTTCCACAGCTGTAAGAAGATAGATGCCCATTTTTCAAGTCCCCAGACTATGGTATTTGATTGTGGCAGCCAAGAAGACCAAGATCCCCCCTCGGGCATTCATGCCGACCCCTCAGAGCATCGTTCGGCTCCCTGTTGGCTCCTCACCCTTTCCTCTTTGGAAAAGCCCCTCCTTGCCTGTTGCATGAATGTGGCACCAGTGTCCCCTCTCTGCAGATGGAAGCACCCCTGCGTCCCCAGGTCCCTGCCTCTCAGGGTCTCCTGACCCCTACTCTTCTTTATTCCACCATGTGCACCCTGGGAAGAACATGAGCCTTAAAGTTCTTCCTGTGTCTTCGTGGGATTTTGTCCCCAGAATTCTCTAATGACACATCAGAGTCTTGCATTTCAGAGTCACAAGATGTTGGAGTGTGTAAGTCTCCTGGTCCAGGGATCTAGCAGAGGCCGGGAGCTGCTGTGGGCAGGGAGCAGGTACCAGTGGGGACAGCTGGGCTCTGACCCTGCCACAGAGCCTCTCCACCCTCAGCTGTCCAGGGCCCACGCATGCTCACACACGCGGACACACACAAGATCATGAATGCACATTCCCTCAGGTGCTCGGTCATCCAAACACACCTGCTTGTACACACTCACACACACATGCACACACCCTCACACATGTATGTGCTCACACTCAATTTGCACTTGATCACACTAACCCACACATGCTCACGTTTACACTTAACCTTCCCACCCTCTTGCACACTCACTCACTCATGCTTGCACAATCCAGGACATACCCCCTTGCACACATATTCAGGTTTACACACATCACACACCTGCACACTCAATCACGCACCCTCACACCATAAACACACAGTGTCTATACAGCTGCACGGGTGGCCTCTCCTTGACGGGTAAGGGGAGATGGAACCTCTGGTTGGAAAGAGGAAGAGGAAGGAGGGTGGATAGGAGGCACAGTGGCATGCATTTCCTTTCCAACTCTCCACAGGCTCCACACAGAGCTGGGATTCAGTTGTCCACACAATTCTGGAAATCTAGAGGCCTCCCATTTCCCCAGCAGGCAGAGACTGTGAAATGGACATCCCCCCAAAAAAAGTTCCAGTGAACTTGGAAAGTGGACTGGGATGGAGTGGAGGTCCTGAGAAATTGATGTGACTCCATTTTTGAGAAACCAGCCTCTACCTCAGAGCAAA
Organism: Urocitellus parryii; assembly: GCF_045843805.1. Taxonomy (NCBI): domain Eukaryota; kingdom Metazoa; phylum Chordata; class Mammalia; order Rodentia; family Sciuridae; genus Urocitellus; species Urocitellus parryii. Next base: position 32,871,195 of record NC_135539.1, read on the forward strand.
GCCTTGGAAAGACCCACAGAGCACTCCTAGGCACATACCCACCCTGCTGAGATGTTTATCTACAAATAACAGGAGAGATCTGCAGCACCAGGTGTCCCTGACCCAGTCAGGCTAGGTGAGGACCCATAGCAACCCCCTAGCAACCACCAATCAGCATGAGACAGGGAAAATACCTAGGATGCCAGATGACCCCGTCCCTGTAGTTTATGGTGGTTGATAACATGTTGGGAAACCATGTAGTTCAGCACTTACCCACCCCCACCTCATGTCTTAAACCAATCAGTTCAAAGGAATCCCCCTCTTTTTTTTTTAGCAGTTATTTTTTAAAGAGAGTGAGAGAGAGAGTGAATTTTTTTAATATTTATTTTTTAGTTCTTGGCGGACACAACATCTTTGTTTGTATGTGGTGCTGAGGATCGAACCCAGGCCGCATGCATGCCAGGCGAGCACGATACCGCTTGAGCCACATCCCCAGCCCAGGAACCCCCTCTTGTACTAGCCAATCACCCCTACCCAACTTGTTCCCGCCAGTGAATATGATAATCAATGTTAAGAGTTGTTATTTGATTTTTCCGAGGTATGGAATGATTTGCTGTGTGATGCTGTGATGCATAGAGTATCCCCAAAAACCTATAAAACCTCACTGAACAAAGGACTGGGACTTACTCCCTGGGACCGCTGCGTTGGAAATGGTTGGGAGTCCAGGCTGGAGCTTGCAATAAAGACTCTTGTGTGCTTGCATCAGATTTGGCTCCTGGAGGTCTATTGGGAGGTCCCACAAATCTGGCATTACAGTCCAAGGGCAGGGACCCCATAATAGCACCCACAGGAAGTTAGAAACACAACACCATTTTGGAGTTTTCCAAAATTGAAGGCCAAGACAGTGCTAGTTCTCAGGAACCGTCTTTCTTTTTTTTTTTTTTTCCCAAGGAAGTGGAAACCCCTCCTCTAGTCCAAACTCTCCCTTTTCAGGTGGGATAATGCTGTCCAGAAAGCTGGGGGTCACATTGCCAGGCAAGGGTACAGCAGAAGCCAGAACTTTCCCCTGATTTCTGTTGCATCAAACTCCCCAAGGGGAGGGCTGTCCAGGCCACCTTGGGCCTCCTGGACCTGCCCACCCACCCCCCTTCAGGGAAAAAAAGAAAGATCCAGAAGGAGGGGACAAGGGAACCCTGCCTGGAGCTGCGGTGAGCCACAGGGCTTCCCACGCCCTCTGACCTGCACAATGAAGTCTGTGACCTACAAGGAACTGGAGGTGAGGAACGTGTCCATCTTACGCTGCTGGCAAATGGAGCTTGGAAGGCCACAAGCTCCCGGGACCTCACCTTCTCCCACAGCCTCTCTGCCCTTTAGCCTGCGGGCCACTGACAGCCCAGAAATGTCCCCACCCCCTCCCCACCTGCCCCACCCACCCCCCAGGTGTGTCCAGAGCCCTGCCCATCCACAGCTGAGGCTGATCCTGGTTTGCTCTTGAACATTTCTGCTCTGTGCTCTGGATTTTTTCCCAACCTACGTTTTCAACCCAAATACAGTTTGGGTTTGTTGTTTCCAATCTTGTCCCTGACTATATACTTTGTCTTTTTTTTTTTTTTTTGGTTTCATAAACATCTTAGTTAAAACTCTTTGGAAAAAAGATAGAAATAGCCCTGTGCCAGTGAGGCTTCTGTCCACCATCTTCTTGGTGCATTCTCCAAGAATCCAGCATGGGAGAGAGGCACCAACTCCGGAGAACACCTGGCAGCAGCCTGCCAGGGCCAGCTCAGCTCCTGTGGGTTGTCCATCTCAAGGGCTGAGGCCCCACAGCATTCTGGATAATAGATTGAGTTCACTAAGATTGATGGGAGGAAATGAGTGACGGGACCAGGAGAGCCATGAATCGATGTGAGGCTCACCGAGGGCAGCTTGGAGGTTGTTCCCAACCAAGGAACCAGACCTGGCCAGAAGCCCAACCCCAACACCCTGGTTGGTCCACAGTTTGGAGGCAAGTCTGGGTCCCTTCTGCACTCACTGGTTGGTTTTGAAAAAATGGAATAACCCCAACCTTACGGGCTATCACACACTCATGCGCAGGAAGAGGTTTGGGGAATGGTTCAGACTTTCACTGGACTTCAGAAGATCTGGGTGTTATGCTTAAATTCAGGACCCCCAAAAGACCACCAGAGACCAAGATCCATGTAAGCAGCAAAGAGGTGTTTATTTCGAGCTAGCTCGGTCCTCTGCGCGCACACAGCAACTGGTGACGCGGACAGGCCCCGAGCCCAGGGTTTGCAGCAGTTTTATACACTCTTTGGGGAAGGCAGGGACCCCCACATACGTCATAGCATCTCTTAGCAAATCATCACACACCGCGGGAAAATCAAATAACAACTCTAAAACATGATTAGCACATTCACTGGCGGGAACAAGTTGGGTAGGGGTGATTGGTCAGTACAAGAGGGGGATTCGTTTGAACTGATTGGTTTAAGCCACGAGGAGAGTGCATGCTGAACTACATGGTTTCCCAACATGTTATCAATCACCAGAAACTACTGGGAGGGTCATCAGGCATCTCAGGTATTTTCCCTGTCTCATGCTGATTGGTGGTTGCTAGGGGGTTGCTAGGGGTCCCCACTTATCCTGGGGGACACCTGGCTCCACAGATCTCTCCTGTTATTTGTAGATAAACAACTCAGCGGGGTGGGTATGTGCCTAGGAGTGCTCTGTGGGTCTTTCCAAGGACAAGGGTCACACCCCCTTCCTTGGACAGGCTTTGCTCTGAGGTAGAGGCTGGTTTCTCACTGGGTACCTTAAGTGACCAGGAGGGCAGAAACCCCTCCATTCCTGGGCACAGTGACCCTCTTCAGGGAGGAAGGAGATGTGTAGGTGGGTTTGGTCCAACAGCCAGCTCTCTGCACTGTTGAGAAGATGACTCCGCACTTTCCTAATTGCCCAGGGTTCAGCCATTACTTTAAACCTGTGAGGAAGTTGAGGAGGGACGGAGTCGTCTGGAACATCTATAAAGGGAACCCGGGGAGGCCCAAGCAGCCCATCATCCCAGACTTGCGTCCAGGCTCTCTCTGCGGACTGTCTGGAAGGGGCAGCTCAGGCCAACGGAAGCAGGCCTCTCTGTTTGGCACCTGGAGACCTGCTAAAAAGGCCATCAAAAATGCAGATCACAGACAGGACAGACACAAAGAAGAAATACACCCCAGAGGAAAGTCAGCAGGTTTCTGGAAGACGAGAAGGTGGAAGGAGACAAGTAGAACAAGGAAGTCAGGATGGCTCCAACGCGGTGGCATGTGGGGTGTCTGCCCAGGGGCAGGGGGGACCTCCAGCCAGGCAAGAGGGGCCGGGGATTTGTGGGGTTCGGGCATGGATCCCAATGGAGATGCTTCCCGGTTCCCCATTTCAGAGCTCTGTTTTGGGATCTGCTCAAAGGACCTGAGTTTCCCCTGTACCCAAATCATCTAAGGCAAGCCTGTCCGTAGGCCAAGGGGACAGACTGAGGGGAGGCCGAAAGGAAAGGTTTTAGAGCTCAGAGTAGCCATTACATTTTTTTTCCTTTTTTTTTTTTTAATGGGTTGAGGGGAGGCTGGTACCCAGGATTAAACCCAGGGGCCCTCTACCACGGAGTCACATGGCCAGCCCTTTTTATTTTTAATGTTGAGACAGGTTCTCATGAAGTCACTGAGGCTGGCTTTGAACTTGCAATCCTCCTGAGCCGCTGGGATGACAGGTGTGTGCCACGGCACCTGGCTCTTTTTTTTTTTTCCCAATAAAAAGGCATTGCTGGTCTAGCACCCAAGATCTTATGTCCAAAGGGGACATCTCCATGAATGCAGAGATCAGAGATGTTTCTGAGACGGGTTCTAGAACTTTCTTTACACAAGGAGGAAGAACAGTGACCAATTCACAAGTCAAAATTCCATTCCCAAGGAAAATCCTCTGTTTTAATCTAAAGCAAGAAGAACTTCGGTCACTAATACATGGGAAGCAAACCCTCCGGAGTCTCACATCTGAGCCAGTCGCCAAGTCCATATGTCTGGCTGCTTGTGCCGTAGGCGGGGAGCGTCGTCTTTAATTGTCGAATGCTTAGGTACGTGAGATACGAGGTGTGAGCGGTGTTGGTGCTAATTGCCAGTCCTGCACAGGCCTGCTTCCTGTTGTTTGACATTCACACCCTTCACAAGATGACCCTGGCTTCAGGAATGTGAGGCCAGAAGGCATGACCGTCATTGCTATTCTTATCCTGTCTGGCCTGCATTTGTGAGCTAGGAGTTCCCTGGAGATGAAGCACAGCCTACCAGCCCCACCTAAACACTGTGTGTCCAGAGCACCAGGGCCGGAGTCTTCTCTGCCTGGAGACTTCTCATATGGGGGAGAAGGAGGAGACTTTACAGAAAACTGGGTTTCAGGATGCTGGGTGATCAGATCCTGCCCTGGGACATGTTTAAGATGAGGAGAGACTTTTGCAGTGTAGAAAAAAAAACACTGCACCACTCATTACTGTGGTTTGGAAGTGGTCCGAGTCTGGCCCCCAAAGGATCCTGTGAGGAAAGCTTATTCCCCAGTGTGGAGGTGTTAAGAGGTGGAGGAACCTTTAAGAGGCGGGGCCTGGGGGAAGGAGATCTGGTCAGAGCCGGGTCCTACTTGGAAGGGATTAGTGTAGTTCTCTTGGGACCTTGGTTAGTCCCCACAGCAGCAAGTTAAATCTGTCTGGATTCCTATCTTGCCGAGTGTTCTCTTCCACACATGACCCAGCCATCGTGATGCCATTCACATGAGACCCTCAACAGCCCTGAACAGATGGAGCCACCTAAACTCCAGAACTGATGAAATGAACCTCTTTTCTTTACAAAGTACCCAAGCTCTGGTATTTAGTTATAGTAACATAGAATGGACTAAGACACTCATCATCCAAAGCGGGGATAGTCTAAATGGGAGGCTGTCTATCCTGCATGCTGCATCCTTCGTGAGCTTCAATGCCTTTGTTGAAGAGCCATTTTGAGCATGGATGGTTTCTAGGTAACCAGGTGAGAGGCAGAGGTGACGTTAGAAGTTTCACGATCACAGACACACCATGAGAGGCACACAGATTCAGTGAGGACTTGTCGAGCCATACCTTCTGGCTGGAGCTGAGCTGAGCAATGCCATCTCCCCAGCACAGGGCACCTCAGATCTGAAGGAAATGAAAGGAAGTGACCTGGGACCTAGGGGACACAAACCATCCACAGACCTTTCTAGAGGTACAAATGAGGTCACAGTCATTTCCACATCACAGTGGCTCTGAACCCACATCTTTGATATCGGCACCCCCTTAGGTCACCTCCGTGTATTTCTGGGAGTCCCAGAAGGATCTTCACACCCTCATTCTGTGGTCCAGCCTTCTCCCCCAGCTGCCATCCTGAGAAGTCCTAAGATCTGTAGTCAGCCAGCTGGGAAGTCAGGACAGCTTGGAGTCCCAGTGCAAGTCCAGATCCTAAGGCAGGAGAGGACCAGTGCCCTGGCTTGAAGACAGGCAGGCAGCAGTTCTCTTTTATCCAGAACTTGTGTTCTTCAGTGGACAGGACAAGCCCTGCCCAGGCAGGGAGGGCCCCTGCTTTACTCCGTCTACCAGTGTGGGTACTCATCTCCTCCCAGACACCAACAGACACAGCCAAGACAACTCTGGGTTCCAAAGTCAGCGTGCCCTGTGGCCCAGGTACACCCTGTCACCAGACCACGCTCAGACAGGGAAACAGAGGTACCCTGAGGACAGGGGACAGAGGGATGACATGCATATTATAAATGAGGGGGAACCAAGCTAGAGAAACAGCCCCCAGGATCACCCTCACTTCTTGGTGTTTGGTTTGGCAGTATTGAGTGGTTAAAACCAGGGGTGCTACACCCCCAGCCCTTTAAGCTTTTATTTTGAGAGAGGGTCTTGCTAAGTTTCTGAGGCTGGTCTTGAACTTGCGATCCTCCTGCCTTAGCCTCCCAAAGTAGCTGGATTACTGGTATGTGCCACCATGCCCAGTTTGGGGTCTCTTTCATAAGGGGATCCATCAGTCTCAAACATGGGAGCTCTATTCTCATGACCTAATTACCTCGGTACCGTCATGTTGGGAGTCAGTGTCTTAAGATGGATTTGAGAGACACAAACATTCAGCCCATCACCCTGGGTCCCCAGCCCTAGCTGGACAGAGCTCAATCCTGCATACCTGACCACCTGTCCTATAAGCCAGGTCTGGCCTCCCAGGGTCAGCTCAAGGCAGGGAGGGCTGTTCTGTCCCCACAGCTGTCCTGATGCTGCAGGCAAGACTAAGGAGTCTGATGAGCAGACGTCTGTCCAAGGCCACCATTTGCTTCCAACATGGACACAAGTCCTCAGGATCAAGTGCAAGGCAGGGATCCGGGCTCATTGGCTCTGGACTGGAAGGATTTGGACACCACTTTGGACCCCTCCTTGGATTTCCCTTTGGGCCCCAGGGATGTGTAGGAGGGGCAGGGGCTGCCCCCCGGATGGGTTCTGTTTCCCCACCTTGACCTCAGTTTCTCTGACGCTCTCACCTGCAGACAGCTGAGGACAGTGCTCCCTCTCGCACACCACAGGCAACCTGAGCTCGCATCTCCTGATCTCCCTCCTCCCTTGCATGGCCCTGGGGAAAAGCTCTTCTGCTGAGAGATGGCACCTGGGCCCATGACACCAGGCCAAGGGAGGAGCAGGCACCTCCTGGACCAGGCTGTCCATGTACAGGGGGAGCTCTACCTGCTACAAAGGATGTGGAGGCTTCAAAGTGTCATCCACATCCCTGTTACTGCCACAGATAAGACATTCTTCCTCCAACCACTTTCTGCATCTCCCTTTAAAAACATCCAAGATTTTTTGATTTTCAAAGAAAATTCAAAATGGCCCCTAATATATCCACTTAGGTAAATCCTGGAATTTTTTTAATAATAAAACTAAAATACATTTGCACATGTGTATTCCTACACACAGATACATGTAAAACTAGAAAAGATTAAAGACTTCAGAAAGGTACTTGTGTTAGTCATCTACTATAATGATAATGCTGGGTAACAAATAACCCCCAAGTCTTAGTGGCCTGCAGTAACTAATATTTTTCTTTTAGGTCTAGAGGTTGGCTGGAACTTTTCAGCTTCTATCTATGGGTCTCCCCGCCTCCCCCAAACCAGGACCAGGAATAAGTGAGGTCAGGCTCTTCTCCAGCCAGTGGAAGGACAGACCAAAATACGACAGCACCTTTAAAGTCTCTGTTTGCACAAAGCTCACTTGCATCCTATTGCATAGAAAAAAAAATCACATGGTGAAATCTAAGCAGAGATGTCTACTCCCACCCACCCCACCAAGGGGAACAGGAAGGAAGGTGAACACTTATAATAGTTTATTATGGTTTATATATGAGGCGTCCTCCAAAATCTCACATGGGAGACAATGCAAGAAAGTTTAGAGGTGAGAGGGTTGGGTTGTGAGAGTTTTAACCTAATTGGTGCATTAATCCCCTGGTAGTGATTACCTGGGTGGTAACTGAAGGCAGATGGGGCGTGGCTGGAGGAGGTGGGTCCCAGGGGGTGTGCCTTTTGTCCTTGTTGGGCGGAGCCCTGTCTCTCTGCTTCCTGGTGCCCTGTCCTGAGATGCTTTCCTCCAACGCACCTTCTACCACGATGCTCTGCCTCATCTTGGTCCCAGAGCAATGGAGTCAACTGTCTATGGACTGAGACTTCTAAAACCATGAGCCCCCAAATAAACTTTTCCTCTTCTAAAATTGTTCTTGACGGGTCTTTTGGTCACAGCAGCAAAAACAAAAAAACTGACTAAAGCAGAGTTCTATCTACTCCATGTAAAAAGCTCCTAAGTAAAACCTGCCATCCCCACCCCCATACAGAAATATACACACCTGCCCATGTTTAATGAAAAGTGTAGACATATTTTCAAATACAAAAAAAAAAAAGATTCCTATTGATACATACTGTTTGTTCCTTTGGGAGAGCTTTGCCCATATAATTCCCCTATTGATTCATTTAATAAGCACTTACTATATACCAAGAGCTTTCTCAATATGATTCATTTATTGGTGGGAAAAAAAATATCCGGGGGCATGTATCTTGAGAAACTCTTGAGAGTGTATTTTTTGGAAAACAGCAATGTGTTTAATGAGAGTGTTTTTTAATTTTCATAATCATTTCTAATTGACTCCTGGGAAAAGTGCACCGATCAACATTCCCGGCGACAGTTTGGGACAGCGTCACCTCCCCCTCCTCACCAGCCCTGGGCAATTGCAATTCTCCATTTTTTTGCTCATCCGATGAGTGAACCACCAATTCCACTGTTGTTTGTTCCACATTTCTCTCATTAAGAGTGAGACTGGGCATCTTTCCCATGTTTATTGGCCAGTTGTATTTATTTTGCTCTCAATTTCCCATTCCCATCCTTTGCCCACTTCCTAGTGGGTTATTTTATTATTATTATCATCGGTTGACGTGAACTCTTTGTAAAACAGGGAAACTGGCTCTTCCCATTTGTCTGCCACAGATGTCACAAATATGCTTTCCCAGTTTTTCATCTGTCTCTTGGCTTTACGTTGTGGTTTGCTCCATCAAACAGAAGTTCTAGATTTTTATGTAGTCAAATGTATACATTTTTTTCCTCCTGAGTTCTGGGCATTGTATTTTATTTGACTCATGCTCTCTCTTGTAAGTTTTCTGCTTTGGGGTTATTGTTGTTGTTGTTTAGTTTCAACTTTTTACTGTGAAGAACAATCATAGATTGACAGCAAGTAGCACACGGGGACTCTTGTGGACCCCGCATTTGAGCTTCCCCCAATGACTGCAGCTCATATACAGTACAAAATGAAAACCAGGAAACGGACGTTGGTACAATGTGGGTAGGGTTTTTTTGTTCGTTTGTTTTGTTTTTGACATTTGGTCACTTGTGTAGACTTGGGTAATCACCACCACCACCAAGACACAGATCTATTCCATGATCACAAAAATCCCCCTTGTGGTACCCCAGATAGGCACACCAGCAGGGATGAGGACTGAACGTGTGTGTGTCCCCCCAATTCACATGTTGGAACCTAATCCTCCATGTGACAGTAGGAGGAGATGGGGTCTGTGGCCGGTGATGAGGGGCGGGGCCTTCATCAATGGGATTAGTGTTCCCAGAGAAGACTGAAGGGGCCAGACTTCTCCCCTTCCAACAGGTGAGGACCCAGCTAGAAGGTGTCGTCTGCGAGCCAGGAGGTGGGCTCTCACCAGACGCTGAACCTCCTGATACCCTGATCGCAGGCTTTCCGCCTCCCAACGCTGAGACATGCATTTGTGTGGCTCAAGAGTCCCCCAGTCTACGGTGACAGGTCCCAGCACCGGGCTCAGTGTCGGAAGTCTGTGAGCTTCTCCTCGTTCTCTCCTCTCGTTCTTTGCTGGAGAGATTTTCCACACTTTCTTCAGGAGCTTACCTTTTACCTGCTCCTGACTTGCCAGCTTCCCCGGCATCCAGTCCAGGAGTCACGAAGCCAGAAGGAAACCCGGGGGATTCATGGCCAGGTGCCTCCTTCAACTTGAGCTCCGCAGCTGGTCTGGCTTCTTCCCACCACCTCAGCCTCTTATGTTTGATTTACAGTGTTGCAAAAAAAAAATTTTTTTTTGAACACCTAAGTGTTCAGCCACACTTATCGGGAAGAACAGGGGGAAGGGTGCCCACTCCAACCTTCTGGAAGCAATGGCTCTATTTTGTAATTCTACATTCGAATCTCTGTTGCATCTAGAACTCATTTGCATCTAAGGGGTGAGGCAAGAACTCCAGTTTCGTTATTTTTTTTCCAGACTATTCTAAATTGTCCCATTACTTAGCACCTGTGGGATAACCCCACTTATCCCCCACGGATTCGAGATGACATCCACGTTTCCATGCACACGTGGGACTGCCTCTCAGTCCGTTCTGTTGACTTGTGGGCTTGCTGTCTTGGTGCCAACTGGTTTCTTAATTGCAGCGTCAACTGTCTGCACTGTTGGCTGGAGTGGGTACCCCCCCACACCTTGCTCTTCTGCCTGAGGGACCCTGTGAGCCCCGCCTCTTCACCATACCTTCTGAAGGGCTCCGTCTTCGTGTCCAGTGGTCACCATAACAAAGGACCTCTAACCGAGTGGCTTAGAGCAATAGAAATTTGTTTTCTCACATTTCAGGAGACCAGAAGTCCAAAATGAACATGTCACAAGGTTGGTGTCTTCCTGGGGCTCTGGGCATGGGCTTCTCCTAGATTTGGTGGCTGCCAGCAATCCTAAACATCTTGGGCATAGGACGCATGGCCCCGTCTCTGTCTCCACCATCTGTGGGGGTCTCTTTCTGCGCATCTCTGAGTGTCTTCTCCTATCATGAGAACAGCAAGATTACTGGGTTAGGGCCCCCCTAGTGTACCGTGACCTAATTTTGTCTTAACTCATTATATCCACCATGACCCTATTTCCAAACAACTTCCCACTGTGAGGTTCCAAAAAGACAAAATTGTGACGAGATGCTACCCCACCCGAGCACTTGTCCAGAATCCCCTCCATCACCACTGTGTCCGCTCACCTTCCAGCTCCTCATGTGGAATCTCTGGCAGAGGCTGGATCAGGGCTTCTCTTCCCTTCTGGGTAGTGATTATTTTGTCCCAAAGAGGCCCACCAACCCATCTCCCCAAGCCTGCTCACAATGCGCCACCTCTTGCCCAGGGTCTTCCTAGAGAGGCAAGAGGGGCAGCCTGGGAGGCTCACTCATGGTGGGATGTCCTTGATCTGTGCACAGGTCACACTCCCAAGGGGAACAGAATCCTGAGCAAAGAGATACCTGAGGGGGGAGCAATCTGGCCTCCTCTGTCCAGCCAGAAGGGTCCAGAGCCATCCATGCTGCTGCATGATAAGGACAGATATCCATGGAAAGGTTTTCTCCACTTGACACCTCGTTCAAAATTCATAGAATCTGGGGCCGGGGTTGTGATTCAGAGGAAGAGCACTTGCCTAGTATGCATGAGGCACTGGGTTCCATCCTCAGCACCACATAAAAATAAAATAAAGATATGGTGTCTGCCTACAACTAAACAAATATTTTTTAAAAAAATTAAAAATTAAAAAATTGTAGAATCCTAATAAAGTCCCTACTCTGTCGAGAATTAACACGATGTCAGGCCCATGACATAGACGATTCCTGTTCCTCAGGAAGGTCTTGCAATGGGACTTCTCTCCCGTTGTACAAGGAAGAGAATAGAGACTCAGAGAGGGGGAGGGGACCTGCCAGGTCACACGTAAGGAGGATGCAGACACAGACTTGAGTCAGCTCCAGCTGGCTCCTCCATCCTCCCTCCCCATGCACTGGGACCCTCGGAGGATCAAGCCTGTCCGTGCCACTAGGCCCACCCTGTGTGGCTTACCGCAGGCAAGGCCACCTGGTTTAGCTCTAATAAAGAAGTTCCTGGTGACAACCATCTGCAGCCAGGGAGGACCCAAGAAGCAATTTGTCCCATCGGCCTCTGGGAAAAGGAGGCTCTTCCCACGTGATATTTGATTATTTTATGTTCTCCCTCCTGAATTTAGGGAAGTTTGCATTAAACTACTCTGAGCCCCTATTTGGCTGTAGAATCATTAGCACTAGATAGAGGGCTTGCTGGGACCTTTCCAGCCACCAGGCACAGATGACAGGGACTTGTGTCGTGGCCTTCACTCTCAGATGCCTCCCACCCTGACCTTCCCACCTTGTAACTTGTCACTCCGGTACCCCTACTGAAGACCACATGCCTAGGAGGCTCAGGGGGAGGCTTGGATGTCAGAACCCAGGGTTCGAGTCCCCACTCTGCTATTTGCCGGCGGGATGAGGTTGGTGGGTAAGTTACGTAACTTCCTGAGCCTCAGTTCCATCATTAGTGAAGAGATCTTGGTAACCACTAGATACAGAGGTTCATGGGGTGGGGTTAGCCTCGTGCCTGGCCAGGGAATGTTCTTCCTGAATATGATCTGTCCATTTGCCATTATGGTGGTCACTATTACTGTGATGATGGCACAAGACCAAGATCCCTCATTAGTTAAGTCACATGAGCCTCCGATTCCATCAACCTGGACCCAAATATGTTTTGTCACAATTTAGGCCAGTGTGGTGGCTATGAGGAGTGGAGACCTCATTTGCAGTTTATGAATAGGACTGTCCAGTAAGAACAGCATGACATTTGCTCCCCATAGAATGCCCACCTGTGCCCGCTGGCACATGCCACCTTGACTGCATCCCTGGGAAAAGGCTAGCGAAGCAGCTGTCAATCATGATGCAGGAGAACCACAGAGAAGGCAAATGTTTTGGTTTGTGGTTGGAGTGGGACAGTCATGGCTCGTTGAGGACCACATTCCTTCCTGCATGTCGTACCTGGAGGGACACTGCCCATAAGCTTCCCCCACACTCCATGGAGGAGACCCAGTGGATTCGGATTCTGTGGCCAGCTCACACCAGTTCCCTTCCGACCTCCACAGTTCCCACCATGCTTACATTCAGGGGACCTACTCCCAGCTGGGCCGCCATTTGTAAATTTTATGAGCGGATTTCAGTCAACCCCGCTCTGTAGCAAAGCCGGTGGGTGAGGCCTTCTGTCTCAATCAGAGCTCCTGGCTAATGGAGCATTCGTCTGTACCTTGCACACATCTCCTGTGCGCTGAGAACGATCAAACGACAAAATGCTCTTGGCACTAAAACCCGGGGGCTCATAACTTAATCTGGCTCTCATCATCACAAAAGTTTGCCAGGATTTTTTGTGGTTGTTGTTGCTGGAGGGTCGTAATTGTATCAGTTACGATTTGTACCGGAGATATGCAGATCTGCTGGCTGATGGAGATTTCTAGTGCAGAAGATGCTATATCAGCCATCCCTTATGATCTGAGGTCTGTGCCTACCTTGAGAACACAGATCTCCATCATCTATTTACCAGGCCCTGGAAATATCTGTCTTCATGTCGATCTACATTGCCTCCTTTCCTCTCCTCCCTTCCTTGCACTGTTCTCACAGCTACATTCTCAGTTCTCCAGATGCCTCAGCTCCAGGAAGATCTGAAGCCACACACTCTTCCTCCGGGAAGCCAGGAGATGCTCCAGGAAGCCAGCAGTTGGCTCCCGGATCCTTCTGCTCTTGCCAATCGACCAACTAACACAAATCTCCTCCATCAGGCCCTCGTAATTAGACTGTTGAGCTGATACCCGGGATGAGTCCAGCGAAGTTGAAAATACGCCCGAATTAATCTCACAGAGAAAAGAACATGATGCAATCCAAGACGATCTGAGTGTCAGGAAGATACAGTAAATTTCATTTTTTATTATTCCAAGCAGATTTATGTTCTCATTACCTACCACACTTGCATAGGATAAAAAAGCTAGTGTAAGAGCGCCTGCTTTCCGTACCGGGGATCTCATAAACCGTATTAAGGATGTGATCATTATACGTACACATTTTATAGTAATGTTTTCTTAACAGCCAAAAGCACTTTCATTTAATATTAATAAAACAGATGTTTGCCTGAAAGTGGCTGGAAACCACGTGGTTTTTATATGCTCGTGAATGACGAGGCCTCCCTCTGCAATGTTCTCTAAGTGGCCAGCATGTCCCCATCCCAGAGAGACAGCCGGTGACAGAAACCCAGGCAGGCTTTTGCCCTCCTCATCCCTCTCATCTCTTCTCATGGCCCTAAATGAAGATAAAATGGAGGGAATAGAAATCCTGTTCTATAGAGAGCAGTTAGAAAGGGGTAAGAAGTATGCTACTGCACCGCAGGGCGGCTATAGAAAGCAATTACGTGCTGGTGGGCTGGGTGTAGCTCAGTGGCAGAGTGCTTGGCACGCATGCTCAGGCTGGGTTCAATGATCCCCAGAGCTGGGGGGAGGGGGAGAATGTGTGTGTGTATATTGAGGTCTATAGTACATTGTATATATTACATATAATACATGATATATTACATATATTATGTATTATATGTATTACATATATACATTTTTATATAGTACATTATATATATTATACATTGTATGTATAATTTATAATGTAGTATAGACCTCAAAAAGCTAGAAGTAAGGATTTTGAGTGTTTTCATCATAATTATTTAAAAAGACAGATATTTTTACCCTGGCTTTTGTTTGTTTTGTTTTGTACTGGGGATTGAACTCAGGAGCATTCAACCACTGAGTCGCATCCCCAACACTTTTTTGTATTTTATTTAGAGACCAGTCTCACTGAGTTGCTTAGGGCCTCACTAAGTTGCTGAGGCTGGCTTTGAACTTTGGATCCTCCTGCCCCAGACTCCCAAGTGGCTGGGATTATAGGTATGCACCACCACGCCCAGCCTATTCTGTTTTAAAATTACCCAATATATACATGTCTGGAGCCATCACATGGTATACAACTTTTGCATTTCTATGTATCACTTTAAAAAGCAAATTGAATTTTAACTTGAAAAAAATGTGAAAAAGATACTAATTCTTTTTTAATATTTTTTTTAGTTGTAGTTGGACACAACCTTTATTTATTTTTATGTGGTGCTGAGGATCGAACCCAGGGCCTCGCATGTGCTAGGCGAGCGCTCTACCACTGAGCCACAACCCCAGCCCCAAGATATTAATTCTTAAAGCCTAAGTTGCCTTATAAGATTACATATTTAAAGGTGAAAATGATAATTCTTTTAAATTACACATATTGATGCAAAAAAAAACAGTAAAAATATATTTCTTTTAAAAGCAAATAGAAAGAAATAATAAAGAAATCCTAAATATCCAAGTTTCTAAAGGTTGGGAAGTTGCAGAGAAGCACATTTCTGTCTCAGGAGCCCCTCTACTGGAAACAGCTTTAATTTCGAAGTGGAATATAGAGATAGTTTTTGAGCCCATGGCTTTACCTCCAAAAGTAAATCATAGTGAAATTCATAGGGTGGGGTGAGGTTGGTGCTGCTGTCACTAGGAACAATTTTTTTTTTTTTTTTGGCAAACTATTCAGATCCAGGCATCAGCCTGGGTGCTTTCTCTCATCATAATAAAAAAAGCTGTTGGTTGGGTAAATTTCCCCTTGGCAACCTCTTGTTCAGACAGATATAAGATTTTTGAAATGTGCAGGGATGTTTGTTCTCAAATACCCAGAAGATCCAAACCCTTGGCTTCCCCAGACATAGGCTATAAATAAACATGAAGGCCCCAAGTTCAGAACACTCCCTCGCCTGCCAGGCAGAGGCACGTCTTGTTAGGAGGCGTTGGTCTTGGAGTCAGGAATCGGGTGGGAGATGGGAGGCAGGAAGGTCAGGACTCAGGACCTGATGGATTTATCTGTCGTCAGGGCAGCCTGGCCCGTGACATAAAACCCGAGATGAAGGGTTGGGTACAATCTGGCTTTGAGGACTAGCTGCTGGGAACACTGATCAGAGGAGGGTCTCCGGGCACCTGGGCTTTCACCTCCGTCAAGGAAACATTCTAAAGACCTGGAGGCCCCCATCCGGTAAGGGTCCAGGGGGTGGACGGAATTGATGGATGGTTGGCTGTGTTCAGGAGAAACCACACAGAATGCTTATTGTAGCCAGGGACCAACTGTCTCCAAATTTATCACTTTGCACAAGGACCTCTACTCCTCAGGGACTCGGAAGCCTCCAGTCAATTACCCTGATAACCTGGCCTTGGGTGGACAAATTACTGGGGAATTGATTGTTTTATTTGATACTAAACAGGGTGCCGGAGGCGCGATGGGCCTTTGGTAATACTCTTAATGAATGGCAAGATAAGAAAATGAACCCACTCAAAGGACATCACCGCTTCCTTGAGGCGATGAGTCCCTGCTCCCAGCCAAATGGAGGAAACTCGCAAATGAGCCAGAGAGGCAGGAACAACGTAGCCCTGCAGCCACAGGCCCCGACACAGGCTTTAGACCAGGGCTTAGAAGGACAGTGTCACAGTCGTCTTCGGCAGCTATAACAAAATACGGCAGACTGGTGGCTTAGGTATCAGAAATATTTCTCCCAAGTCTGGAAGTCGGAAGTCCAAGATCAAGGTGTCAGCATCGTTGGGTTCCGGTGCGGTCCCTGTGGCCTAGAGACAGTCACCTTCTCACTGTGACCTCACAGGGCCTGAGAGAGAGATCTCTCTTGTGTCTCCTGAGGGCCCTGGCCCATTCCTGAGGACTCCATCCTCAGATCTTACCTTCTCTGAAAGACCTCACCTCTGGATTGCAAATTGGTGCAGTATGGAGATTCCTCAGAAAACTTGGAATGGAACCACCATTTGACCCAGCTATCCCACCCCTCAGTTTATACCCAGAGGACTTAACATCTGCATACACAATAATGCAGCCACATCAATACTTATAGCAGCTCCATTTACAATAGCTAAACCCAACCTAGGTGTCCTTCAGCAGATGAATGGAAAAAGAAAATGTGGTGTGTGTATATATTTATATTTATATTTATATATACACAATGGAATATTACTCAGCAATAAAGAAAAATTAAATGATGGCATTTGCAGGTAAATGGATGGAGCTGGAGAATATCATGCTAAGTACAATAAGCCAATCCCTCCAAAAAACAAATGTTTTCTCTGATAAGTGGATGCTGGTCGATCATAGGGGGTGGGAGTAAGGAAGAATGGAAGAACTTTGGATTGTGCAGGGGAGTGAGCAGAGGAGAGGGGGGTGTGGGGGTGGGAAAGATGGTGGAATGAGCCGGACCTTATTACCCTACATACGCAGGATTACATGACCAGTGTGACTCTGCACTGTGTACAGCCAGAGGCATGAGAAGTTGTGCTCCATCTGTGTATGGTATGTCAAAGTGCATTCTAGTGTCATGCATAACTAATGAGAATAAATTTTTTTAATAAATAAATAAAATTTAAAAACCAGTGATGGAAAGAAAAAAGACCCCGCTTCCTGTTACCATCACACCGGAGATGAAAGCTTCAACACATGAATTTTGGGAGGACAGAAGCATTCAGGCCAACCTTCCATCCACAGTAGGACAGCCTCATTTCTCTGTGCCCTGACAGATGGAAGACTGGACTGGCTCCATTCGAGGCCCAGCTGCACAAAACAATCAGCTTAGATGCCGAATCCAGAAGCGCGGTGACCCCCCACCCACCTCAAGCTGGGCCTGAGGTTTTGTGAGTTTCCATTAGTCTTTTCCTCCCCCTCCCCCATCCACCCTCTGACTTTCATGTCATACTTTGATAATTGAATTCCAGAAGTTTAAATAACAACGTGAGAGGATTATAAGGCAGAGCGGTTGGAAATCTGACAGCTGTAAGCTTCCTTTACCCCAGGAATTCATCCCCATTCCAGGTCCAGGGCCCTGGGCACCTGTCCAGACTAGCCACAGCGCCTGCCAAACTCCTAGAGAGGAGGGTAAACAGGTAGTGCCCGGAAGCCAAGAGCATTTCAAAGGAAAGGTAGAAAAAAATCATGCTTGCTTTCAAAAGGTAAAAAAGGTTCTACCAGATGAATAATGGAAGGGTCTTCAATAATCCATTGGTATACATTAAAAATTCCAACAATTATATAAAATACGAAGACATGGAAAATAGTCATGCTATGTTTTAGAAAAAGAGAAGCAGGCAGGAGGGAGCCCCCAAGCCCACCACCTCACCACGTGTACCCGAATACCTGTACCCACAGCAAAAAACCCTATCTTGATCCTACTTCCCTCCCCAGCCAGCACCCCATATTTTGTTCCAATTCTCTCCTTTCATCTCCTTAAACCAGTCAGAATTAAACCCTCACTACAGTGGTCCTCCCGTATTCACAGAGGGTACCTTCTAAGACCTCCAAGGGAAATCGGAAACTTCAGAGAGCACGGAACCCTATACATACTATGATTTTTCCCTAAACATATATATACCTATGATGAAGTTTAATTTATAATTAGACACAGTAAGAAAGTAACATCTGATCTCCATTAAAATAGAACAATACAACAATACCCTATCATGAAAGTTTGGTGATTCTACAGCAAAATTAATTACTTAATTTTTTTAAAAAAATTATGTGAATGTGTTCTTCCTCTCAAAATATCTCATTTTCACTGTGCTAACCCTTCTTGTGATTACATGAGATGACCCAATGCTTACGTGATGAAATGAAGTGAGATGAATGACATTTCAACAGTTGGTCTGATAACTTACATGACTACCAAGTGATTAACAGGCAGGTAGTGTATACAGCGTGGATACACTGGACAATTTCATGGTCCACATCCTAGAAGGATTAGAACCAGATAGCTTAAGATTTCATTACACTTCTCAGAATGGCAATGTATTTTAAAGTGCATACATTATACATACATATAATGTCCATACATACGTATGCATGATGTATATAATAAATGTTTCTTCATTCAGCTTTTTTTTTTTTTTTGTAGTTGTAGATGGACAGAATGCCTTTATTTTGTCTGTTTATGTTTATGTGGTGCTAAGGATCAAACCCAGGGCCTCACACATGATAGGCAAGTGCTCAGCCACTGAGCTACAGCCCCACCCCCCTCTTTATTCACCTTTAAAAATGTTTTGCACATAGAAGTACTAATAAGTCATCCTCAAATTATGAGTGACATTTGATTTCCTCTTTGTTCTTTTCTGAACTTTCCAGAGCATTTCTAATGAGCATGTGTGGCTTTTGTGATAGAAAATAATAAAATATAGGCCCAGAGTAATCCAAATGTCCTCACTGTGAAATGGGAGGCACACGGTCTCTGCCCTTGTGTCCCTCTGTGATTTATTCTCAAAAGAAGGTTCAGATTTGTTTAATGTGGCAGAGAAGCAAATATTGCTTAAATGTATCTCAAAAACAATGTGCGGGGGCGGGGGTGGTTGGCTGGGGGGAGTCATCAAATCCTGCTCCCCAGATGAGAACCCCCAGCGTTGCTTTCTGTGCACGGATAGAACATTGTAGAGCCACACGGGTGCTGGGTGGTCTTGGTGTTATTGTGGGGATTCATCTCTTCTATTACTAAAGACACTGATGGTTCCGTTTTTTACCTTTTGCCACTGTCAAGAACACTCCCCAACTTGGGCTGAGGGATGTGGGGACCATGGTGGCTGGAAGGCCACCCAGGACCCTGTCCCTGTCCACCGTGACCCCTGATGTGCCCATGTGCTGGTGGAGGAGGCTCTGAGCCCAGCTCCTTTCTCTCTGGGTCTGGAAGTATCTGCCCCGAATACTGCTCCTGTCCACACCATTTCTTTGGCTTCTTTTTTCTTCTTGCCTAAAAGATGACAGTGAGCTGGGGGTAACCAAGCCAAATGGCCTGGATCCCCATCTTAGCTCCATGCACCAAGCTGGTGACCCATGCAGCTCCCTTGCCTCCCAGTGTCTCCACCTCCCTGTCTGCAGGAGGGAAATGAAAACTAAACCAGGGTGGGGCTGTGGCTCCGTGGTACGGCACGTGCCTGGCATGCTTGAGGCCCTGGGTTCCATCCCCAGCACTGAAAAATATCATTATAATTAATTAATTAATTAAAATCATCAGCATCAACAACCAAACAGAAGACTATTCCCAGGGAATAGCACTGGCTACAAAAGGAGCTCAGTACCTCTTGATTGAGCTTCATTCCCTGTTCTCCAAGACCGCCATTTTGGAAGTATTGACATGTTTCCCCCACTGCCAAGGCAGCCGGCCCACTGGTCTCTGCCCAGAAATGCAGCAGAGCAGGGGAGTGGCGGAGAGGCGGAGTGCTGGCCACAGTGGATGGGGGCACTGGTGGTTGGTGGAGCCTGTGGGCATTGCAGACCTGAGGCATGGTGAGCCAGTGCCAACGTGAGCCACTGTCACCCTGCCACAGCCTGGCTTGCACACAGTATGGATGCCACTGAAGAAGCACACCCCACGTGGCGCTACATCTTCAGACACTCCACTGAGTATACACAATTCAATGACTTCCCTCTCCCAGCTTCACAAAGTGGGGAGAACATGGAAGTAAAGCATTGGGATTCAGGCCGAACCAACAGCATTATTATTTTTCCAAACCCTGATTAGCATATTTTTAAAACCAATCACGTGCTATAGAAACCCCTAGACTATCTAGCACATGCAGAGGAGCAAACCTCATATAGGGTCCCATCTTGTATTGCAAGAGTTCTGTTCCTGTCCTTCAACAAATCCTACTGTTACACCCACTCATTTTGGTCTGTGGAGTTAATTCTTAGAAATCATGAGACAAGAACACAGGAAGAATAAGACATTGACAGTGAGCTGCTGGGATTGGCTGGGACATTGGAGGGCATGGCCCACCATTAAGAGCTGCAACATTTCTCAACTGCAGAGACCTGCACCTTCTGCAGACCTCACCTGCCAGCAGACACAGCAAAATCCAGGTCTTACCTGCTAGCAGAAGTGGAGAATCGAGTTTCATCTCAAAACTCTAGTTTCATGTCTAGCGTCTTATGCCCCTAATATCATACGCTCCTACACACTCACACACCCACACAGATCTACACAACTGTCTGCACAAACACATGCATATGAACACTCAGGTGAACAAAGATGCACAGGCGTGCCCACAGCACACAACACACACGTACACAACACACACACATACATATGCACACACAGATACCAAAGCATTGCCCCCCCACACACACACACATGCATATGCACAGATCCACACACATGCAGGTGCACATCACGGAGGCCTGCTCAACATCTCTCCTGGATCCCCTCTTTCTCTCTTCTCACATCAGCACTTGCCCAGCCCAGGCCCCAATTCCTTGGCATCTTGCCATGTCCCAGGACAAATCAATGACTGAGTGTCTCCCAGGGTGAACTCTCTGAACCACTGTACCGGCATCACCTGGGGGGTTCATATTGCAAGGGGAAAAAAAAGAAATAATGCTAAGTGCAACATGCCCTGGGTGCATGAAATGGATACTAGTGTACAAAATAGTATCCTCCAAGTCCAGTCTGAAGTTTAGCTCATGACATGGTGACCTTATTGGTTTCCCAGGGTTGATCATTGATATGAGAACTCTAATATGTTTGCAGTCTTTTCTCTACATTTCCAATTATCTCACAATAAAAAGTCCTTTTTAATCACCTTGAGTGTTTTTAAAACAATATACATACCTGGGCCCCATTACCCACCTACGGAAGGAGAAACCCAGGTTGGGCTCTAGGTGGCTCCCTGTCTCCAAATGCAGACAACTTCCGAGATGCTTGGGGTGAGGATATCCACAGGTGAATTTTAAGGGGACACAATTCAGCCTGTTGTTGTCAAGCACGTAGGCTCCCTGAAGACCCTCCAGCCATTTCCCAGGACGAGGGTGCTGCACTCTGGGCACGATCTCAGGGCTGCGTCACACCGGGACTGCAGAGGGGAGACCACGTGTAACCCCACCACCACTCCTCTGCCCTATTCCCCTAGAGGGGATTGAAGAGTGGCTGGCAGATCTATCCTTGGGCCAGCCCAGGCTTGGGAGCCCAGGAAGGACCAGCCCTGGAGAGCAGGACAGAGGAGAAGGGGTATGGAGTGGCTATGAGGTGGCCACTCTGGCCCTGGGAACCAGGCTCCAGACTGCTGCTCTGTCTCTGGGGAGCTATATTTTTAACATGCGTCCAGGGGACTCTTCCAGAGCTTTCAGGTGCCCACTTACAAGGGCCAACCAGGGCCAACCGCGCTAGACCAGCACTGGCAATAGAATCTTCTACGACGCTGAAAATGTTCTCTGGCTGTGCTGTCCAGGTCACTAGCCACCAGTCACCGGTGGCTCCTGAGCACTTGAAACACGGCCAAGGTAACTGAGGAGCTGAATTTAAAATTTTATTTAATTTTAATTTAAGTGGCCATATGTGGCTCATGGCTGCCAGATGGACATGCCTCATTAGGCCCCACACTCTTCTGTCCCTTCTGCGTGCTCCGTTCAAACAGGCAAGCATTTTTCCTTGAACCCCCAAACACACTGCATGGATCCAGGCAGGTCACTGGGTGGAGGGGGTGATTTGGATGGAGGAAGAAAGGCTGCAGACACCTCGCCACTTCCGTCTCCTCCGCCAGCTGTTTAGTGACCCTCCATGGCCGGCTGCGAAGAGTCTTCCCCCAGGAGCAATCCCAAATAAAATAGGGCACAGATGCATTGTCACGTGAGGCTCCAAAGACTCAGGCCCTTTTGCTACCCCTCTCCTGCCCAGGCCAGTGCCACGGGTCACATGGGCCTATGCTGTGTCCTTGCTGCTCTGAAACCAGAGCAGAACTGACTCAAAAAAAATGATGATAAATGAGCGGCCACGGCCTGTTCAGAGAGTCCGCCCGCTCCCAAGTTCACACGGTGCTTGGGATCTTAGGACCCAGAGACAGCGTCCCTTCCTTTCTCATCAAAGCCAGGCCGGGGCCTGACAGGCGCCACTAGGGCAGGCTCTGTCCCCACCGCAGCACAGACTCCACCCTCCCGAGGTGGGCAGCAGGATGGCCGCCCCTGCCCTCTGTATTGGCTGCATCTGGCCCTAGAAGTCAGGTCCAGACAATGGAAGCCCTGTGGCTGGTCTCTTGGATGGAGGTGGCAGGCCAGCTGGACCTGCCTGACCATGGGGGCCAGAGAGAGGCCAGGAAGCCCAGGCCAGAGCTGGGAGAGCGAAGACTGCTCCTAGGCTGTGGACGCTTGGCAGGACTCACCCTCCCTGGCCTGTCATCTGCACTGGGAACACGCCTGGGGGCACTTGGGCCATCTTCTGTTAGAGAGCCTGCAGTTTAGAGGAGACCGTCTGAGAGCACCAGGAACATTCAGGGTTTAGAGACCTGGACTCTGCGAAGTCAGTTCCTGGAGATATCCCAGGAAGCCTGTCAGGGAATGGGGAAGGGAGATGGGGGTGTATTTTGAACTGAATCGTGCCCACCCCAACTCATTTGTTGAAGCCCTAATGACCAATGTGACTGTCTCTGGAGACAAGGCCTGTAAGGAGGTGATTAAGGTTAAATGAGGTCAAGTGCATGGGGCCCTAATCCCACAGGACTGGTGTCCTTATTTAAAAAAAAAAAAGACATGAGCTGGGCACTGGGTGGGGCAGGGACAGTGTGAGCGCATGGAGCTGGGGCTCCACAGAGGAGGCTGTGTCCTGGGGTCTCACACAGAGACAGCATTCAAGCCCAGGGTGCGGGGACACTCTTTCCTGGCACAGCAGAGCCGGAGGACACAGCTGTGGGACAAGCCAACCTTTAGAGACTCAGCAAAGGACACAGAGGAGATGCTAGAGGGTGGGAGGAAACTGTGTTCTCTGAGAGTCTGTATTTGTTCATCACAGGACTAAACTGACAGCCAAAGCGACTACATCTTCTCTGCCATCCGGTTTTTGCCACCCCGTGAAGATCACGCTACAAACTGTGATGCTGTGACGAAAGAAGAAAGAGGTATCTGGTCTCTGCCCCTGGCTCCCGGCACCGGGCTTCTAAAATTTGCAATTTCCTGAGCCATCGGGTCCTGCTGATGTCATTTGTTCTCTTGGTCACCCTTTGACCCTGGGTCCCGACACAGAGCTCCTAATCCCCACCTGGGTGACAGCAACGTCTCTGTTGTCACGATCCCGCTCTTGGAAGGTGTCTTAGGTTTCCCGCTGCTGTGACGACAGGATCTGAGCAGATCAACAGGAGAGGAGGAAGAGTTTGTCTGAGGGCTCACGATTTCAGAGGTCTCAGTCCACAGAAGGCCGGCTCCCTTCCTCAAGGCTTGAGGTGAGGCTGGACATCCCATCACCGTGACCAAGAAGCAGAGAGAGACTCCGCTCTCCAGATACAAATATGTACCCCAAAGCCACGCCTCCATGTCCCATCTCCTCCAGCACCACCCCAGCACTTGGGTTAATCCCACCCAGGATCAAGTCACTGATTAGTCATTTCTCCTCCAAACCTTCTTGCCTTGTCTCACACAGGAGCTTTCAGGGGACACCACATCGAAACCCTAACAGAAGGCAAGAGGGGCTGGAGATGGAACCCATAACCAGTCATTGTGCTAGGAAGGGACGCACATCCACTGCGCAGGGACAGAAGCTCCTGCATCATGACCCACCCAGACCTCACCCTGGGGACCTCTTTCCTCTGCATCCTTTGTAACATCTTCTCTTCTATAATAACCAGGAAAACGTGCTTCCCTGAGTTCTTTGTGTCACTCTTGCAGAGGAATGGCCAAATGGGGGAGGGGCGCTGGTTTCTATGCAGCCAGTGGGACCGATTGAGGGCATCTGGGGTTCTGGGGACCCACTGTGGAAGCCTGCCCTCAGCCTGTGGGATCGGATCTGCCTCCAGGTGGACAGAGCCAGAGCTGATGGAAGGAGGTCACCAGGTGGTGTCCGCTGCAGAATTAGTGGTGGGAAGAAATTTCAATAGGCTTTGGTCACCGAATTGTAATGCATACCAACCTCGAAAGAGAAGTGAATTTATTTTCCTGATACACAAATCTTCACAACTCCCGGTGCTCACCCCCAACCACATCTGTGATCTGCCTCTCACACACTGGGACAGTATTTCCTCCTCCCTAAGCCACCCGGGGCGAGGTACCAAACCACCCCCTTAAAGCGCAGAGTCTACCTGCATCATTCAAGCTGGCCAGTCCCACGCTGTGTCCCTGTCCTCCTGGCCTTTACAGCACAGTACAGCCTTTGAAACCCAATGACCCTCCAGCTCCTGGTTCCTGAGCCTAACTCCTCTAGATGCCACCTGTTCTTGGTCACTTACTTTTAGTGGACAATAACTAACACCTCTGACCGATGGGTCAGGGTGGTGACAACTGATACCTAAGGTCACCCCCTAGCCATCTTCACCTGCTCTTCAACAACCTCTAGTCACCTTTCCTCACACCTTGGTGGATCAGGATCCCCAAATCCTGTCCTCGAGGAGGCGGATTTGAGACTTGGGTCCCCCATCTCTTCACATTTGACCCCCTCCTGCATCAACAGTTGGACGCACTTGCCAGTTTCTGACATTTATTTGACGTGGAAGATGCTCACACTGGTTCTTAGGCTGGCTGGAAAGGTCAGGGGTGGGGGTGGGTGCCGCAGTCTGGCTGGGCACAATTCACGAGCCACTATCAAGCAGAAACGAACTTTATTTTTAGAACACACACGCCACACCACATGAGCTCTTCAGGAATTCCCTCGGAGCCCAACTGCCACCATCGGCTTCTGAAACCCCCACTCTTCCTGCTCTTGAGGCCGATTGGCTGGGTCATGTGGGCAGAGCCAAAAAAAGTCCCCCAATGAGCAGCTCCATGGTCTGAAAGGGCGGGAAGCAATGAGCATCACCACAGAGGAACCAATCAGCTGGCAGCTGGAATTTTTCTTGGGCCCCTTCGGCTGTGGCTCTCAACATCTCCCCCTCTCTGTTTAAACAACAAGCATGTGGCTTGGGGACCGTGCCTGCCTTAGGTTGTCCAATAGTACATATGGTCCTTACCTGTCATCAGATGAGCTGACCTCAAGGCGTCAGCCTCCTGTCTTAGGTTGGTACCATTGCAATTGGATCTTACCCGTCATTGACTACCGGTCCAGCATACAGCCACACCTGTGGATAGGCCTTTGTACCAGCGGGGAGAGGGGGGGGTTCGTTGCCTCACCTCTGTTGGCCCCCAAATTTTAACTGAACGACCATCACAAGCAGAAGGGAGGAGGATACACCAAGCCAATTGACAGCTCCTTTTGGGAAAATTGTACCACCGATGACACCATCAGCAAAAATACCCCAACACTACCACAAGTCGCTGCACCAACAGATAGTTCACAATGCATACAAGTGACACATAGTCCAGGCAAGTTCTGCAAGCAGTTCAGTGATAGCTATTGCAGAAGCTGTAGATTGTTTTATCTTTGTCTTCGCCGGCACTGGGATGAAGATAGGAATTCTGGCAATAATAGCTAAAGAAAAAATTATATAACATTCCAGAAGGCACTAAAAGAAAATGTTTTTCTGAACAATTTACATTATCTTGAACAGAATTACCCTCTTTTTGCTTTAATAAGTACATTTTAATAGTTTGATGAGCTCTTTCAACTATGCCTTGTCCCTGTGGATTGTATGGGATTCCTGTTATATAAGTAATGCCAAATGATGAGCAAAATTGTTTAAAAGAGGTAGAAGTTTAACCAGGGGCATTATCTGTCTTTAACTGTTTTGGAACGCCCACAGTGGCAAAATTTTGTAAGCAATGAGCTATAATATCTTTAGTTTTTTCTCCGGCATGAAGGGAACCCATCAAAAGTCTGGAAGAAGTATCAACTGTAACATGCAAATATTTTAATTTTCCAAATTCTGGCAAGTGTGTGACGTCCATCTGCCAAATATGGTTAGGTATCAGTCCTCTAGGATTGACTCCAAGATTAACTTGTGGTAAAAAGATCACACAATTTAACATTGTTTTTTATTTGTCTAGCTTGTTCCTTAGTTATTTTAAAACGCTTTTGTAAAGTATTAGCATTGACACGGAAATTTTTATGAAAATTTGTAGCTTCTTCTAGTGTAGAGAAAATATGTATGTCATGTGTAGTTTTATCTGCTAAATCATCGCCCAAACTAAGGGCTCCAGGCAATCCTGTAGGTGCCCTGATATGTCCTATAAAGAATGGATCTTTTCTGTCCCAGATTAGACTTTGTATAGTGGAAAGCAAAGAGAAAACAGTAGAGGAAGGGGAAATCCTACCAGCATCTTCAAGGGATACTATAGCATTAACTACATACTGACTATTGGAAAATAAATTAAATACAGAATCTTTAAACATCACAAAAGCTTGTAATACTGCATTAAGCTCTACCTTTTGAGCTGATTGTTTGGGTACTAAAAATGTAAAAGTTTGATCAGGTGTAACTATTGCTGCTATACCATTATTTGACCCATCAGTGAATATATTTGGAGCATTCATGATAGGTGTTTTTCTTGTCATTTTTGGAAAAATTACAGGATGTGATGACCAAAAAAGATAATAAAGGATTAGATGGTAAGTGATTATCAAACAAAACATTCAATTTGCACTTGATTATTGCCCAAGTATTTAACTCATTAGCTAACTCATCAATTTGATCCATAGTATATGGAGTAATAATTTTATTGGGAGAAATTCCAAACACTCCCTTTGCTGCTTTTATTCCTTTGAGTATTAATTGTCCTACAGCCACGGGATACCTAGTAAGAATAGTGTTAGGAGAATAAGATAAATGTATCCATAATAATGAATCTTCTTGCCAAAATACTCCTGTAGGAATATTTTTTGTTGGTAGTACAATAAATAATAAAGGCAAACTTATATCAATTCTATCCAAATGCATACTTTCCATATATGTTTCAATGATTTTTAATGCCTTTCTTGCTTCAGGCATTAACATTCGGGGTGAATTTGGATTTGATGGACCTTTTAGGATATCAAATAAAGGTCCCAACTCTCCTGTTGGTATACCTAGATAAGGCCTTATCCAATTTATGTCTCCTAATAACTTTTGAAAGTCGTTAAGTGATTTGAGTTGATCTACGTGTATTTGAATTTTTGGTGGACGGACCATGGTTGAGGATAATAGAACTCCTAAATAATTAATTGGAAAATTTAATTGTACTTTATCTATTGCTATCTCTAGATTATAATTTTTTAATAAGTTTGTAAGTGTGGCATAACATTCTAGCAAAGTGTTTTTATCTTTGTGTGCTAATAATACATCATCCATATAGTGAACTATTTGTAGTTCAGAATTTTTATTTCTAAGTGGCTGGATTACTTTGTTAACATAAATTTGACACATAGTTGGGCTGTTAGCCATCCCTTGAGGGAGTACTTTCCATTCATATCTCTGATCAGGACCTTCATGATTCAGTGCAGGGATAGTTAATGCAAAACGTGGACTATCCTCAGGATGAATTGGAATTGAAAAAAAACAATCTTTAATATCTATAGCTAAAACATACCAGGTTTTTGGCAAAGCAGACAATTGAGGAATCCCCGATTGAGCAGGTCCCATAATAACCATCTCATTATTAATGGCTGATAACGCCAAGGTCGTGGGTTCGTTCCCCGTACGGGCCACCAAATGCCACAGTCTGGCTGGGCACAATTCACGAGCCACTATCAAGCAGAAACGAACTTTATTTTTAGAACACACACGCCACACCACACGAGCTCTTCAGGAATTCCCTCAGAGCCCAACTGCCACCACCGGCTTCCCACAAGCCTCCCAATCCCCCCACTCCTCCTGCTCTTGAGGCCGATTGGCTGGGTCGTGTGGGCAGAGCCCAAAAAAGTCCCCCAATGAGCAGCTCCGTGGTCTGAAAGGGCGGGGAAATAGCCCAATGAGCATCACCACAGAGGAGCCAATCAGCTGGCAGCTGGAAGTTTGCTGGGGCCCCTTCAGCTGTGGCTCTCAACAGGTGGGAGCAGTGGCACCTTCTCATCCAGAGGACCATGAATAAATGATTAAAGGTCTGCATTGATCCGCAGGCCTGGGCCCCTTTTATATCTGATCCATGGCCTCTCCTGGGCTCGCTCTGAGTGGACATGGAAGAGGTGACCCCTGATATAAACAGCAGGCTCCCCGAGCTGGTGGAAGGCTTTCAACCTCGTCTCCAGCGCTGTTGCTGGGCCCTGTTTTCCGGCTGTCTGTCCTGGCAGTGGGCTGTCAACCCACCCAGCACCCGTGCTCTGCCTTTTGCAGAGAAGGGAATTGGAAAGTCACTTTTATGGGGGGTGAGGCTGCCCTGATGCTGGCTGCCTAGAGTTTGGGGGTGCAGGGAGAGGGGCCGGGAAGGGTGGCTGGAGAGATGGTCTGTTCAAGCCGGTGACCTTTTGCATTCCTGAAAAATGGACCCTCTGTTTGACTGGAGATTTTTCCAGAAGAGCAGCTTCTCTGAGACAGGGTCTCTTCAAAAGGCCCAGGCCCGTCGGAGACACTTTCCCGAGGCACTCCAAGGCCATGAATTTTCCAGTCTCCTCTCCTGCTCCGAGAGTTATAGCAGCCTCCCGGTCGTTTATTATTCATCGTTATCACAGTGACATACCCAGCCATCTAACTCATTGTCTCCCAACGCTGACTTCATCTCCTGCCTTGAATGCTCACCCGGCTGGAATTTCTTCTGACAAACTCCTGGTCCCACTCTGGCATTATCTTTTCCCCAGACGGCCATGATCCGTTTAGGACTTTATTGGAGTTCCCGTAAAGCAGCCCTTAGCAAGCCGTCAGGGCCACCCATCCCTTGGCACCCGGGGAGGGCTAATGAGCACTTAGCGAAACTGCCTGCTCTCCCAGCAGAGGGAATTCAAGGTGCCGCCCCTGCAGTCTCCCTGCATCTGAGAAGGTTCCAAAAACACCCCCCTGGCTTGTAAGTGACCCTGCTAAATAGCTGGCTGGGGGAGGGCGGAAGGGGACATCCTGGATTCACACCCCTGGGGACGGAAGGAAGACAGGGCTGAGTGTTCTCAGAGCCTTTGCAAACCCCAGTCCTCCTGCTCCCCCCATTGCCAGAGTCCCCAGCTCCCTCCCAGAGAGAGGATGCCTCCTACTCAATGCCCAGAGAGACCCCTGCCTGGACCCCAACCGTCACGCCCGCCTGCCCTGCTGATCTTGAACAGGCGGTTAAAGAAGATGTACAGATGGCCAGCGAGTATATGGGAAAAATGACACGTGTGTACCCAACATCACTCATCATCAGGGAAATGCAAATCAAAACTAAAATGAGATATTGTCTCAGCCCAGGTGGAACAGCTAGGATCAAAAAGAAAAAAAAAGGCTGGAGAGGATGCAGAGAAAGGAGAACTCTCATACACTGTCGGTGGGAGTTTAAATCAGCGCAGTTGTTATAGAAAACAGCATGAAAGTTCCTAACAAACTATCAATAAATCCCAGCGGCTCAGGAGGCTGAGGCAGGAGGATCACGAGTTCAAAGCCAGCCTCAGCAACTTATCCAGGTCCTAAGCAACTCAGTGAGACCCTGTCTCTATATAAATAAATAAATAAATAATATATAATAAATAATATATAAAATAAATTATATATATATATATATATATATATATATATATATATATATATATATATAAAGGGCTGGGGATGTGGCTCAATGGTTAAGCACTGCTGGGTTCCATCCCTGGTACAAAAAAAAAAAAAAAAACTAGAAATAGAATTGTAAGATGATCTAGCAACTCCACTGTTGGGTATGTATCCGAAGGAAAGGAAATCAATATGTCAAAGGCATATCCATGGGGGCATGTAGCTCAGTGGTAAAGCAGTTGCCTAGCAGGTGCAAGGCCCTGGGTTCCATCCCCAGCACAACACACACACACACACACACACACACACACACACGCGCACACAAAGTCTTCTATTCATGTCTATTCACTGCAACATTATTTACAATAGCTAAGTATGCAACCAACCTAAATGTCCATCAACAGATAAATTGGTTAAAGAAAATGTGGAACGTATACACAAAGGAATATTATTTGGCCTTTAAAAAGCATGAACTCTTGTCACTTGCAGCAACCTGGATACCCCTGGAAGACATTCTGTGAATTGAAATAAGATAAATACCACATGTTCTCACTTATACGTGGAAGCTAAAAATGTCAATTTTAAAGGAATAGAGAGTAGAATCATGGTTATCAGAGGCTGGGGAGTGTGAAAAGAGGCAGGGATGAGGGGAGGACGGCTTACTCGAGCAGTTGAATCAGAGGAGTGACTGCTAGCATTCTAGAGTCCAGCCGGGCATCTCCAGTTGACCACGGTTAATGGAATATTTCAAAATAACCACCAGAAAGTATTTTTAACATCCCACTGTAAATGATAAATGCTTTAGGAAATAGATATAGAGTTACCGGAATCTATTCATTAAAATTGTATACATATACCGAAATAGCACACCGCACCCTAAACACATACAACTATCATATGTTGACTCACTGTTAGGAAAGCCAGGTGCAGTGGGGCACGCCTGTCATCCCAGCAGCTCAGGAGGCTGAGGCAGGAGGATCACAAGATCAAAGCCAGCCTCGGCAACTTAATGAGGCCCTGAGCAACTCAGTGAGACCCTGTCTCTAAGTAAAATACAAAATAGGGCTGGGAATGTGGCTCAATGGTCGAGTGTCCCTGAGTTCAATCCCTGGTATCACAAAAAAAAAAAAAAAAAAAAAAAAAATTAGAAAAAAAGAAAGTAAAACATCTGATTGAAAAAAAAAAAAAAACCCTAACCTTCCTGCATTCTTTAGAGACCTGTCCCCCATGTGTCCAGCTGACCATTCCACAGTATTGAGATATTCCCTCGGCACCGCCCAATGGGGCATCCAGCCGCCACATACAGCTGCTGCAACAGACAACTGCATTTTTAATCTTCCTTTATTAACTAATTTAAATGTCCATTGCCACATGGGGCTAGAACCCATTGGCAAGGTGGGTCCAAGGTGTCTGTTAGTCTAGCCGCCGTGTTAAGTGCTCTCTGTTCATTATTTTGTTTAATTTCCATGACCACCGCACAGAGTGAGTGCCCTTATTATCCCATTTTGCAGAGGAAGCCTGAGGAAGATCAGGTTGCTAAGAAGGAGTTCAGAGCCGGGCCATCCAAAAGGAAAGGCCGGGCTTCCTCCACTCCTCTGTGTGGTAGGAGGTCTCCTTCAAGAGGCCTCATCTCCCGGGGTCTCTCAGAAGGACGTCACAGTTATCCAACGCCTGTACTCACAAGAGGGACAAGGGCCTTCCTCTGTCTCTTGGTGGCCAGAAATGTTACTGCCCTTTCTCTGGTTTGAGCCTCAAACAAGAGGAAAATATTGCAGCAGGAAAGATTTAAAATAGACAACATAGGGAACTTACGAGAGCACTGGAATGAGTTTCAGGGTAGATGACAGAATCACCATCTTTGAAGAACCCTAAAAACAACAGGGGTTTCTGTCTCCAATCCTCATGACGCGATTCTGTCTAGAGGCAAGAAAAGAACCCGATGATCCGCAAGGATCCCTGGGAGTCTATAACTTTTTCTATTAAAAATTGCTCTTCTTGGGGGCTGGGGTTGTGGCTCAGCAGTGGAGCACAGGCGGGGGCACTGGGTTCCATCCTCAGCACCCCATAAAAATAAAATGAAGGTATTGTGTCCAACGACAACTAGAACAAAATATTTTTAAAAAAATTGCTCTCCTTGCAGGGCATGGTGGCATGCACCTGTCATCCCAGTGGCTTGGGAGGCTGAGGCAGGAGGATTGCAAGTTCAAAATCAGCCTCAGGAACTTAAGCGAGGCTTTAAGCAACTTAGCAAGACCCTGTCTCTAAATAAAATACAAAAAGGGCTGGGGAGGTGGCTCCGTGGTGAAGCACCCTGGCTCAATCCCCGGTACCCCCCACCACCACCACACACACACACACACACACACACACACACACACACACACACACACAAATGGCTCTTCTTCATTGAAATGACTTATAAATTACTTAAAGAAAGGAAATATCGGGCTGGGGTTGTGGCTCGGTGGTAGCGCACTCACCTCTCCTGCGTGAGGCCCTGGGCTCGATCCCCACGAGAGGTGAAGGGGGTGAGAAAAAACAGACAGGCGCACAAATAGAGAAAAGGCCAGGCCCAGCAGGCGC
This sequence comes from Urocitellus parryii, assembly GCF_045843805.1. NCBI lineage: Eukaryota > Metazoa > Chordata > Mammalia > Rodentia > Sciuridae > Urocitellus > Urocitellus parryii. Next base: position 32,903,724 of record NC_135539.1, read on the forward strand.
CACACCTAATGCAGGGCGAGGCCACCATCAGCTCAGCACGTTTGCTTTATCCGTTTCACCACAGAAAAGGTCACTGTGGGAAAGTGTCCTCCAGGCAGGCAGAGCCACGGGCCTGAGATCAGCAGCCTGGTTATGATGTCAGCTCTGCCCAGGACTCTCTGCCCCTGAGTAGCCGTGGGACGGGCACAGAACCCTCTGTTGGACAGGGTGTCACCAGAGCAGCTGGGCTATCTCGATGGGCCACCTCGGCACCAAGAGGGGCGTCGCCTGTCACAGGACAGTTTCAAGACCCAGAATGAAACCCATCCCCTTCCTCCAGTCTTCCAGTGTCCAGGGTCAGGAGGTGTCATTAAGCCACCACTGTTCCACTCACCCTCTGCTGTGCCTCGGGGCCGGCCAGATCTCCCGCTCCCGAGCCTAGAAGCCTTTTGACTCTTTTCCTTTCTGTTCTTTTCTAAACCACAACTACTTTTAGCTCATCCAGACAGGACTGTCCCTCCTCCTGCCACGTATTTTTGCTTTTGCAGTCCTGGGGATGGAACCCGGCCCCTTGCGCCTGCCGGGCAAGGGCTCCACCACGGACCACACCCCCAGCCCACTTTGTCGTCCACCTTGATGACAGAATAGAAAGCACAGAAACAATTCATGCTCTCCTGAGCAGCTGGGTCACATGGATTCAGTGGCACTCCGGGCTGACTTGTAAAGTGTGACGACTTGATTCCTCGGTAACTAAGTTGGTCCTCCTCCAAGGTCCCCACGGCTGGAGGTAGAGAGGCCAGGAGAAGAAACCAAGGGTTAGTCCGATCCAGTCACAGGGCCTCCTTCCAAGACGGAAGTGTGGCCTAGGCCTGTGTGGTTGGGGGGACCAGGGGAAGGGGGTCCTGGCCTCTATCTTGTCCTCGATGAGCCTGTGGCTGGTGTCTCCTGAGCAGAACCAGCTACACAAATTGTCAGGACTTGGGCCAGACGGAAAATGCAACTTGTTTTAAAAGATCCAAGAGCTTCAAGGGGGTGACAGCAGAGAATCAAACCAAGTGCCTGGCACCGGCCCCACACCCACGAAGCTCTCCCTGCTCCGAGGATCTGCACTCGGGATTGGCACACGGACCTCCCTTCTGTTAAGGACCACTGCTGGGAAGCACCTGTCGGGGTCTATTCTTCTGGGCCCTGGTCGGATCCCTCTCTGGCCCTTCTTGCCTCTGGGCAGGGCACCAGGCCCCACTGCCACCAGGACCCAGGGAGTCAGTCCTGCACCAAGAGACGTGGAGCCGCCACCCCTGCCCAGGTGGGTGCTGCCCCTGCCTGCGCCCCACCACCCCACCTCACACAGGCCAGGGCATTTCCGGGGCGCCCTGCTCAGGGCCTTCTTAGCAGCCTGGGCCGGGGCCGCCTGGAGAGGTCACCCAGGGTCCTGAAAGCCTCCGTGTGCACCTGGAGGCCCAGCAACCCTGTCCCAGTGTCCCCTCTTCCTGAATGGGCCCCCAGGCTCCAGGGGACAGGTCCCCCTCTGATTCAGCCCCCAGGCTGGGTTACCCCGGGGAGGAGGGGGAGGGGGAGAAGTGGGCTTTTTAAAAGGATTTCAAGGATTCTTCACTCTCTTGACCAACCCCAGCTTCCTACTCGGTCATCTGGCAGCAGATTGGAAAACCCCATTTTGGAGTCGAAAGCCGGCAACACTCTTTCTTCCCCAACCTGGTCCCCCAGGAAGCTAAATCAGCCTGGTGCCCCCCCTCAAGTCCTGGGACTGCAGCCCACCAACTCCACAACGTCACGCACGAGCGGCAGACTTGAGAAGGGACACCAGGTCTGGGGTGGGGGGGTCTGTGCTGGAGAAGGGGTGTCCCCTCGTCAGGTCAGCTTGGAAAGAGGAGCAGGTGCTGATTTAGCACAGGTGGGGGGAGACGGGGAGCAGGTACCTGAAAACAGGAGGGAGTGTGGGGACGGGGACCAGAGAGCGAAGCCACCTGGGCAAGCACCAGCCTGTCTTCAAGGGGCCCAAGCCCCCGCTGGCTTCTGTCACGCAGGGAGTGAGGACCACGAAGATTCTGATGCTCTTAACATGGAGCACTGACTCAATTTTGTGAATAATGAAACCATCTGTCACCACCCGTAGGAATTAAGCCAAGCTGACACAACCACTCCAAGAACAGGGGACAGTCCACGGAGAGGGACACTGGGAACCAGGAGGTGGCAGAGGCCGGCAGGGGCAGGTCTTACAGAAGTACAGTTGTTTGGGGAGAGAAGTGAATTTTGTTTGGTCTCTCCAAAAAGAACAAACAAACAAACAAAAAAAGAATCTATACCCGTCTGACCTCACTTCTGTAAAGTTCCAGAAAATGCAAACTCATCAAAAAGGAGATCCAGGCCTGCCTGCAGAGGGGAGGTGGTGGATGAATTACAAAGGGATGAATTGCAAATTGAGGGGGCTGGATATTTTTATCTTGAGGGTATTTTTTGAGGGTTTGATGGCTTCCACTTGAAATATATGCAGGTTAATGTAACACAATTACGCCTCCATAAAATTAAAGAATCAACTCAAGGAACTGGAATAACACATGCTAAAATGATCCCTGCATTTCCATGTCTTTCAACCCAACTTCTAATTCTAGAGAAAAAACTAATATAAAGAGAGGCATCATTTTAGAAAGGTGTTGAAATAATATCGAATACTGAAATATCACCATAATAAGTTGAAAAACACCCCGTTTATGAAAGACCCCCCGTTTCCCTGTCCAAGGAGAATCACACGAAACACTGGCTGCAAAAGCACGAGGTGGTTTATTGAGACACAGGCGCCTGCGGGTGCCCAGCAGAACCTCAGCTGGAGCTTTAGTGAACTGGCACACCGGGCTTGGGGATACAGAGATTTTTATAGGGTTTGGGACAGGTTTCGAGCTCGGGAAGCAACAGGTTTCTTATTGGTTTGTTTAAATCTAGCATATAGGCCACTTAGGGGGTACAGGTCTGCATTCCAAAAACCACAGGTCTGCATTCTATTCTTTCTGTTCCTGCTTATCTGTTCCTGTTTATTCATTCATGCCTCAGGATGTGGGTGCTCTGTCCTTTCTCAACCGGTTATATGGAAAGCACATCCGGCGCCTGAGCCTGTTTGTGACAAGCCCGTATCTTGATTTCATATCTTGGCCTTAGGTAACTGGGCTAACTGGGCTAGGGTCTTTCAAAGTCAAATGGATAATTTCAGATCTGTCTTGTTAAATATTTTTTTAAATACTCTAAATTAGCAAATACAGAGAAAAAAAATGCTAAACTAATAATTGTAGTGACGAGGGGCTGGAGTTGTGGCTCAGGGGTAGAACACTTACCTGGAATAGGTGAGGCCCTGGGTTCGATCCTCAGCACTGCATATAAATAAATAAATAAATAATCCATTAAAAATAATTATAATAATTGTAGTGACTAGAACCTATTGTAGTCTAGTCTAATGAGGGTTTTTTTTTTTTTTTTTTTGAGGGGGTCTAGGGAGTGAACACAGGGATGCTCTATCACCAAGTCACATCCCCAGCCCTTTTGATTTTTTTTTATTTTTAGATAGGGTCTCGATAAGTTGCTTTGACTAACCTCAAACTTGCCATCCTCCCGCCTCAGCCTCCCAAACTGCTGGGATTATAGGCATGAGCCACTGTGCCTGACTCAATGGGGGACTTTTTAAAATTTGATTTTATTTTTTGTAACAGAAGCTTTTATTCCCAAGTTGTTGGTTTTATTGTTTATTTGTTTGGTACCAGAGATCGAATTCAGGGGCACTTGGGTACTGAGCCACATCCCCAGCCTTATTTTGTCATTTATTTAGAGACAGGGTCTCACTGAGTTGCTTAGCACCTGGCTTTTGCTGAGGCTGGCTTTGAACTCAAGATCCTCCTGCCTCAGCCTCCGAGCCACTGGGACTACACACGCACCTGTTTTAGTCCTTAAACAAGGTACAGGGCTTCTCAGAGCCTCAGTTTCCCCACTGTGATGTGGAGACCGTGGACCCTGGCCCCCAGAGAGCCCAGTGCACGGCACGTACCATGGAGACTCCACGTGGGTTTCCTCCCTACACCAGAACAGCTCATGCTTCCTGGATGTCACAGTCAGCCCCCCAGAAACCGCTGTTTCCCGGAGACACGGGAAGGGAGAGCACTCTAACGTTGATTCCCTTCATTCAAGCCTAAATGTTGTTTATCCAATAAACTGGAGACTTCTAGATGCATCATCAAACGCTCTTCAAATAATCCCACCTCCCTCCTCACCTGCCGGGGCGGCTGATGGGTGGCGTGATGAAATATGAAGCCAGTTCTCTTTTATGGCCGGACATTCATCTTCACGCTCCTTGGCATACAAGTCCCTCCAAGTTATTTTATTATTTCCAAGAAACTGTAACTGAGCCTTTTTATATACCTTCTGTTGTCATCAGAGTGATCACACATAAAGCATGTCAGCCAAACCCGAGTGAGGCGTCCTGCGTGGCGTCCACGTCTCCTGGGGACAGCTGCTGGCTGGGACGACAGCTTTGATAGAGTTATTGAACGTGGCTTTTCCAATCAAGGAGACCTGGAGAGGGAGGGTCCTCCCTGGGTCAGTGCAGCCAGGGGTTTGGGGTGGGCAGGGAGCTCAGCTCAGCAGATGGGGGTCTAGTGGCCCCATCCAGACTGGGCAGTTGCTCCTGGACACAGACAGGTGCTTGAGCCAGGCGTGGACATCTAATCACTGAGACAGCTGTGAGGGTGTCGGCCACCTTCCTGGTGTCCCCACCCGCTATTTGGATGGGTTAAAGGCTTGGTTCCCAGGATGGTGCTTTGCGGAGGTGCAGCCTCATGGAGATGATGGGACCCTTGTCTCTTCCTCTTCCTGTTCCTTTTCTCTGCTTCTTTTCTCATGAGGTGAGTCCTTAGGGACACCATATACTCCTGCCCACCATGACTTCTGCCTCATCAGAGGCCCAAAGCAATAAAGTCATTTGATCTTGGATTGGAAGCTCCAAAACCATAAGCCCAAAGAAACCTTTTTTCCTTATAAGTTGATTGTCTTGGGTGTTTGGTTATAGTGACAGAAAACTGACTGACACCCTACCCTTCCTGAGGTTTTAGGCTAGGACCGCAACTCTCTGTCCAGCATCAAGGTGGCCTCACCCCTTTCCTTTCTCATCCCCTCGTTCCAATGAGGGTGTTGTGGTTCCAGCTTGCCTCCCTGAGCCTCAGTTTGGGAATCTGTAAAACAGAGACCGAAAAAATGCCAGCAAGGATTTTTGTTTTGTTTTTGACTCCCCCCCCCCAAAGGATCAATATGATGGTAGAGACGAACATGCCTTGTAAATTACCCCTGAGTGAGCTGTTATTATCATTCTTATTCCTCCTTTGCATGGGGGAGCCCACACTTTTCCCCCCTCCCTGCTCTCTGAGCCCTGAGGGTTGAAGCTAAACAGTAACTGTGGAATCCCGAAGAAGCCTCCTCCCGCCATCCTGGAAGAAAATCATTTACCAAACCAGCGAGCACCCGCTCAGAGCCCCGCCTGCTACCTAAGGGGACAGCTCTGAATTCCCCGGTTCTTAAAATTAATTTCAGTCTCATTAATTTTAGAAGCAAATAGATGCGGTAGGAGAAGGAAGCTGTGGGCCTGAATTAAAGGACCAGACGGAGGACCCAAAATGCCTGGGGGATGGAGACCCAGACAGAGACCCTGGGGACAGAGCGAGGGGCGGGGCAGAGTGGGTGGGGCCTGGGAGGAGTGGGGCCTGGGAGGAGTGGGGCCCGGGGCCCAGGGCTCAGAGGAGGGGTCCCCCAGGGACTGGGGCCCGAGAGGGAGGAGGAGGAGGGGCTGCTGGTGCGGCTTAGTAGTTATCTTGTCTTCCCCCACCTTGCCGCTTGGGGTTGTCACTGTCCCTCATTCTGACCTGCCCTCCGTGCACTAGCAGCCTGGGCCACGGGACTGAGGAGCTGCACAATCCTCTCCAAGAGGAGGCAGCCAGATGCGCACCTCAGTGGCCTGGTTTGAATGGAGGGGGTGGAGGGGTACTAAAGGTTCTGGGCTAGAACTTGGAGGTGGAGGGGAAGGGGCCCATGTCCAGCAAGGGATCAGAATCTTTCCAAGTAGGTTTTTTTTGTTTCAAACATGTAACTTTCTATCCTGAGGCACCACACAGCCTCCAAATGGAGGCTCCCACGGGCCTCCTCTTCTGCCCTCTGCTATGACAGTGGGAGTGTCCATGAACAAGCCGCTCCTTCCACCTGGGTCCGGAACCAGAGATACACAGCAAAGGACACCCCGTGAAGTCACAGGGAGGGGAGGACCAGGCCACAAGCTTGGAGTGACACCTGGAGCTGGTTCTCACGGAACCAAACCAAAGGAAGCCACTTTGCTGAGCTGGATCTTGGCAGAATCCCCTCCCTCCCTGCCTCGCTTTGTAATTTTTTATTTGTTCTAATTAATTGCACCTGGCAGTAGAATACGTTTGGGCACATGGTACATTGATGGAGTATAACTTCTCATTCTTCTGGTTGCACATGATGTAGAATCACACTGGTTGTGTGATCATATATACACACAGGGTAATAATGTCTGATTCATTCTTCTGTCCTCCCTACCTCCATACCACCTCCCCTCCCTTCACTCCCCTCTGTCTACGCCCAAGCACCTCTTTTCTTCTGTAGCGCCCCTCCCATCTTATTGTGAGTGAGCATCCGAATATCAGAGAGAACATTCAGCTTTTGATCCTTTTCAATGGGCTGATTTTGCTTAGCATGATATTCTCCAGTTCCATCCATTGACGGCAAATGCCATGATTTCATTCTTCTTTAAGGCTGAGTAATATCCCACTGTGTATAGCTACCACATTTTCTTAATCCATTCATCTGTTGAAGGGCACCGAAGTTGGTTCCATAGTTTAGCTCTTGTGAACTGAGCTGCTACAAACATTGACGTGGCTCCGTCACGGTGGTGTGCTGATTTTAAGTCCTTGGGGTCTATGCTGAGGAGTTCTGCGGACTCTCCACACTGCTTTCCCTAGTGGTTGCACCAATCTGCAGTCCCACCTGCAGTGGACGAGTGTGCCTTTTCTCCCACATCCTCACCAACACGTATCGTTGCTTGTACTGTTGATGATCGCCATTCTGACTGGAGGGAGATGGGACGTCTCTTCCTCTCTGTGCCCTGTGTGGCCAGAGGGCGCAAGTTCTGCAGCAGGTCTGAGCCCCAGCTGGGGCATGAGCAATCCCCAGATTGATAGAGGCATCTAGGTTGCTGCTCAAAACCCTGAAAGGAACTGGCCCCGGCCCTGATGCAAAATTCCTGAAACCCTCAATAAACCCCACACGGACCCTCTCTGCAGACACACCTTGCAGAACATCGTCCTCTCGATGTCCACCGTAAGGACACTGCAGCCCCCTCTATAAATAAGTACCCCCAATAAACTCTTTGGACTGATTACCCAGTGCTGATTGTTTTTGGAATCCCAACCAGTCCCATCTCAGGACAGTGTGGGGCCTTCCCTGTGGGAACTCCCCTGACACCACTTTGGGGTGGATTCCGGCCCTGGATTCGGTGGAATGAAACCATCTTGGGGTTCTGGACATCTGGAGTGAGAGAGGGTAAATGGCAGAGGGCAGCTCCTGTGTCTTTGGTCAGTCACATAGCAGTCATCGGGGACCCAAGAGGAGACCCTCCCTCTCTGTTGTGGCAGTGTGCGCTCCGAGGCCCTGTTCACAGTAATACCTCAGAGAAAACCCAGGGCGGGCCGGCCACTCCCCAGCCTGGAGTGACCATCTCCTTGGAAATGCGTCCCAGCCCGGGTCCGGCCCTCCCCGGCCGTGCCCGCAGATCTCATTTCCATCCGTTCAGGTGGCTATTTGTCAAGCAAGCGCTGGCTCTGAACCAGAGGCGGATTTTCTGGGCACAGAGAAACGGTTCCATCGCTCTTCCAAGTGACCTGGCAGGAACCGAGTTCAAAGAAACCGATGAAGAAAAGCCACCATGCCCACTTAATGACTTGCTCGGAGAGAGACGGCCATCAGGTGCGCAAGGTGACAAGCCAGCACCCTCCCTCCCCGAGGCAGGCTCCAGGAGACCCAGGGTGACCTGCAGCAGGCCACTTGGGGTGGACACGACTTGCAGGCTGGTGGCACTTTCTTGTCCGGCGGGCAGGCAGGCCTCTGGGAGAACCATCTCCGTGGCCCAACGTTCTCCCATTGAGTCTGGAATTGGAACAAGGACCGTGAGCAGACTCGGGCAGGGGCTCTCCCGTGCCAAGGATCAGAGTTGGCAAAAACCCTCAGTGCCTCAGCCAAGATCCTTCTTGCCGGGCCCCAGCTGCACAGCCCTCACCCAGCTGTCCCCGTGCCCCAGGCTCAACATGGGCCTCCTCCAAGCAGGGGAGGAGTCCATTGGCCATCTCTCCACTAACTGAAATCACAGCGTGGCCAAGCTGCCTCCAGAGACGGCCCAGGACCTCCAACCCCAGGCATTCCGATTTTGTTCCCTGTCTCCTCCAGCTTCTCACCCCCAGGCCCTGGATCCCACTGAACCTCGCCAAGGCAGGGATGTGATGGACGGTTCTGGGCAGCTTCGCTTCCGGGAGCAGATTTTTAGAAAAACGAACAGTGTCCAACAGCAGGACCTCTCCTTGGCTCGGGCTCCTGGGAGAGCTGGAAGATACTGGGAGTCATAGAATGTTCCAGGTGGGAAGAGGGGTCAGAGGGGCATCGGCAAACATGTCCAAGACATTGTCTAAAAGGGTCCCGGGAGGCCAGGTACGGGGATGTCATTCCAGCTACCTGGGAGGCTGGGGCAGGAGGATTACAGGTTCAAGGCCAGCCTCAGCAACTTAGTGAGCTGAAACAGAAAGAACTGGGGATATAGCTCAATGGTAGAAGGCCCCTAGGTTCAATTCCCCATGCTACAAATGAATGCACGAATGAACTAATTAATTAATTAATTAAAAATAAATAAAGGAGTCCCAGCTGGGACCTGAATGTCCAGAGCCTTTATGCTTTGTTTGTTTGTCTGTCTGTCTGTCTGTGGTGCTGGGGATGGAACCCAGGGCCATATGCATGCAAGGCAAGCGCTCGACCAACTGAGCTACGCCCCCAGCCCAGCCTTTATGTGATTTCTTTGATCCTATTAAATAAATGTTCATTTTCATACCTAGGTTGTATTTGTGTATGTGGATTTCATACCATATGTTGCACTTACGGATGCTTTGGCTCAGAGGGAATCCCTCAAATTTTCTGAGCTTCAGGCCTCAGTTCCTGGATCCCATCCTGCCCATTTCCCTGAATCCTCCTTCTGGTAGGGTCAAGATGGGTAGAGGAAGAAGTATGCTTCTTTCTTTCTTTTATTTATTTTGTGGGTACCAGGGATTGAACGGGGCGGGGGGGGGGGCTTCACCACTGAGCCACATCCCCAGCCTTTTTTATATTTTATCTAGAGACAGGGTCTCCCTGAGCTGCTTAGGGCCTCACCAAGTTGCTAGAGGGCTGGCTTTGATCTTGCGATCCTCCTGCCTCGGCCTCCCAAACCAAGAAGCATGTTTCTGAGACGACACCTGGCCCTGGGAAGTGGCCCCGGAGGAGGGTTAACTGATGGGCTGGAGAGACAGCTTGAAGTTTCCAGAAGATGTGCCTTCAGCATGTCAGAGAACACTGGATGGGAGCTCCCTCTTGCAGTGAAGACCCCCGACTGCCCCCTGGCCCTCCCCCAGGAGACCACCACTGCTGGGAACATTCGCTTGGCTGGTAGAGACACGTCTTTCCTGGGTTTCATTGAAGAGAGAGACTTTTATCTTTGAATAACACATGTCTTCATGTTCTTTTCCAGGGACATTTTTAAACTTAAAAAAAAAACTTTTGAAAATCGCTTTAAAAGTTGAATCACGAATTTTCGTGCCTCCCCCTCAAAATCAAAATGCTGTATTTTTTGCAAACGACGGAAATATGGGATGTCTTCCCTCATTCATCTGTCCGTCTGACTGACACGTTTTAGGGACAGACGGTCGCCGGGCTGGATGTCTGCGTCTGTGTGTTTTAACGAGCTCCGCGCAGTCACTTTGATCTGGGAGCTGCCACGCACCCTCGAGGCGTCCCTCCGGAGCGTGGCTGTTGGTGGAACCAGAGGGTCTCCCTGTGGAGGGTCCCCTCATCCTCTGCTGTGTCCATTGGTCCCATTGTCACCCCCGCCCCCGCAGAAGCCGGGCCCCATATGGAGCTGCTTCTCAGCGGATGTGCAGGAGGGGCCGCAGCCAGGGCCCCGTGGCCACGTGGCAGCATCCCCTGCAGGAGCCGGCCTCCTGCTCCTCATCAGCCTGCTTCTGCTGTTCCCTGCCCCATCGGAGTCCCCCCGACCTCCGGCCTCCTTGGTGGGCAGCGCCTCCACCTCCCTTCTCAGAGCAGCTGCCTCTGAGCAGCAGTCACGGGAGCTGATGCATGATTCATAGGACGCTCCCGGCCGGGGATGGGCGCCCAGGGAGATGATCAGGAGCCCCCGGCAGCACTTGGTTCGGGGAACATTCTCTCCCCGATGCACATCTGTGCAGCCTGCAGGTGCCTCACAGAGAACGGGAGGTGCCACGGCTCCTCAAGTCGCTTCTGAAGGTGAAAAGTGCCCAGGAGGGTGGGGCACGGGCTGGGGCAGGGGAGGCTCTGGGCTGTGAGGGCTTGTTCCAGCTCTGTCCTCTGTGCCCTGCTGCGGCCCTCCTGGGCACCTGGGAGGAGACAAGCCTGCTTGGGCCAGGGCAGGGTCCTGGAGACCACTGAGCCCCCGAGCTCCACTCTATCACCAAACAAGGAGCAGATCCCTTCCGCCCTGTGGCTGGGTCAGAGACAAGGCCAGTTCTGTCGTCCAGGGCCTTTCAGGGAGATCCCTCCAGTCTCCCTGAGATGGCCAGGCCAGCAAAGCAGCCAAGTGGCCCCACCTCCTGCTTCAGCCCTGGTACCCACCCATCCAGGGGGTCTCAGGCAAGTCCCCAAACCTGGGGATTGGAGAAAGTGTACCCTCCTAATTCCCGGACTCCCAGGTGGTATCCCACTGATTCTGATCTGCTGGTCTCTGTGCAAACCAAGTACTGTGGAGGTATTCAGAGGGAGTCCCAGAGACTGGACTGTCCAGCCATCTGCCCAAGAAGAATTGAGAAGGCATGCAAAGGCCAGGACTTGGGCTCAAGCTCTAGGTGTCACCACTCTCAGTGGTTAGTGATACAACGGGGCCTTGCCAAAGGAGCACCCCTAAGTGAAAGGTGGCTTCAGGTATAGCTGTATCCAGGAATAGAAACAATGTTGCCAAGACTCTGGGCTTCTGCAGCTCTTGACCTGCCTCCGATGATTGGTTGGCCTCATTCTCAGGAGGGCCGGCTCCGTGCAGTACCTCCTCTGCCCAGCCTTGCCACTCCAGGGAGGACAGTCCCTCTCGTCCAACAGCTTCCGCTAAGCACTCAGGGACACAGGCTCACCCCTGCACCTGTCACCATGAAGGTGATTTAAATGAGAAACCTGAGGAGAAGGGATGTCTGTACTACCCGATCCACATGAAATGAGGGTCTGGGGGAAAAAATCCTTCAGTAAAACTCAGAACCATCAGAAGGGTGGGGAACGGCATGCTGGGGGGAAGGAGGAGGGGTCCTTTGTGGTTCTTAGCTGTTTGGATGGACTGAGGCATGGTTTAGGGCCTCCAGTTTGCTTTCCCTGGGGATCAGATTAAAAGTGTTTGCACTGAGCTATCGAGAGGAAGCCCAAGAGGCTGAGGCAGGAGGATTTCAAGTTCAAAGCCAGCTATAGCAACTTAGCGAGGCCTTAAGCAACTCAGTGAGAACCTGTGTCTAAATAAAATATTTTAAAAAGGGGGACTGGGGATGTGGCTCAGTGGTTAAGCACTCTGGGTTCAATCCCTGGTACCAAACATGAGAAAAAGGAAAGCCCAACTTTCCAGGTGAGCAAGGAAGGGTTCCAAGCAGAGGGAACAGCATAGGCTAAGCCACTCACCTGAGTGGTGCCTGATTACACAGTGGGGAGAGCGCAGGCTTGGGCGTTGGGCTCACTCAGATTTAGCCTCTGCTCTGTCACCAGCTTATTGTGAGGTCTCGGCAGGTCCCCTTCCCTTGCAAGGTTTTAGTGTCCTCCTTGGGACAATGAGGTCTACCAGGGACCCTGAGGTCCCTTACAAGGCGCTAGGTAGCCTCCACGTAGCACCTGAGAAGACGTTGCGCGTCACTGTTACGTTTCAGAGAGGAGGTGACCCCCGAAGATCAAGTGTGAGGCAACGCAAGAAAGTTCAGAGGTGAAATGATCAAGTCACGAGACTTTTAGTGGAACTGGTGAGTTCCTCCGTTGGGTGGGAACTGTGGGCAGGTAGGAGGAGCCGGAGGAGCACGAGGAGCCGGAGGAACTGGGCTCCTGCCTTTGGGGTATATATTCTGTTCCTCTCGTTTCCTTATGGCTAAGCCATGAGATGCTCGCACTGTCACACCTTTCTCCTTGATGTTCTGCCTCACCTCGAACCCAGAGCCATGGAGTCGCTGCCGGTGGACGGAGATCTCTGAAACTATGAGCCCCCAAATAAATGTTTCCTCCTCTAAAATTGTTCTTGTCAGGTCTTTTGGCCACAGCAGCAAAACAAAGCAAAACCTGACTAAAACACTCAGCATTAGGAAGACACAGATCAAAACCAGAGGGAAATACCACCTCCCGCCCCGGAAGATGCCCACCACCCAAAAAATAACTGAATGAATAACAACAACAACAAAAAAAAGTGATGGCAAGGATGTGGAGAAACTGGGACATTTGTTCACCGTGGCTGGGGAACGGGACACCATGCTGCCGCTGCGGAAAAATGTATGGCGGCTCCTGGAACCATCAAAAACAGAGTCACCGTTTGATCCACTTTCCATTCTGAGTATGTACCCCAAAGAATTAAAAACAAGGTCTCAAAGGGATATTCGTATAGGCACCTCAGAATCAGTATTATTCACAATCGCCTACAGCTATGGTGAGCACACAAGTAACCATTGATGGGTGACCAGGCAAACCAGAACAGTCTGTCCACACGGTGGAATATTACTCAGCCTTGAGAAGGAAGAGGAAGGACTGGAGGTGTGGCTCAGTGGTACAGCACTTGCCTAATGTGGAGGAAGCCTTGGGTTCAATCCCCAGCATCGCAAAAAAAAAAAAAAAAAATGCTTAAAAAAAAAAATAAAAAGGAAGGACATTCTGACATGTACCACAACATGGAGGAACCCTGAGGACTTTGCACCAAATGAAATAAGCCGTACACTTCCTAGCAGCTCAGGAGGCTGAGGCAGGAGGATCATGAATTCAAAGGCAGCCTCAGCAACTTGGAGAGATCCTGCCTCTCAGTAAAACCTGAAAAGGGCTGGGGATGTGCTCAGTGGTGAAGCACCCCCGGGTTCCATCCCTGGTACCAAAAATAAAGAAAGAAATAAAAACCCACTTCCTCCCTGGTCTCCCCAGCCACAGAAGCGCTTGCAGCTTCCCACACTGCGAATCTCCAGAGTGAGATTTTACCCTTTGAGCTTCCCCCCTCCACCTGGGTCACCAACAGATTCACTCTGTTGACCCCCCAGGGGGTCATGCGCCTTCCTAGCGGCTCTCCGGCCACAGCCCACCTTAGCCCCTGCCTGGTGCCCAGGCTGGGGAACCCTAGGGGACACAACTGGGTGTCGGGCTGCCTCTAAGGCAACCGGCTCCACCGAGATCCCAGCCGCTGTCCCCACCCCTCCCAAACAGCCCCCAGGCATCTTAGCTCCCCTGTGGGTGGGGAAGGCAGGGCAGCCCTCCCCGGTGCAAAGGAGAAATCAAAGAGAATCTACAAACCCCTGCGGGGCGATTCCATAAGTAGCTGCTGCTGTTTCATTATTTAACCTGCCTGCAGGCCAGCTGTGCCCCGGGCTGGCCTGGGGGGACTCCCTGGGAAGCTGTCCCTTTGTGACCTTTCACCTTGTCCCCTTCCTCATTGGCCCCTGTGGAAGATCTGAGCTCAGCTCCTCTGGTCTCCCCCCCCACCCCCCCCACCCCCCCCCACCCCCCCGCCAAGGACAGCCCTGCTCCAAAGTCAGCAAGGAGAGAGGAGGCCTCTTATCATGGCCTCTGACCAGCCTCGGGGACACAGGCAGGCAGCCTGAGAACTAGGAGCACATGGTCCCAGACTCCCGGGGACAAAGGTGAGGAGGGGCCTGGCGGATCACCGATGCCAGCACCCAGGGCTGCAGACGCCCCCGTGTTCCCCATCCCAAAGGAAAGAGCTCGAAGACTTGAGGGAGAGGGCTTAGACGATTTACCACTCACCTGCTCCTCGGCGGTGGCAGGCTGGGATACCACGGGGGTCTCATGACTCATAGGAGCTGGGAACCTGTGGGACAGGTGGCATGGCCCCTGGGCAGATGGATTTCTCCAGATGTCCCATGAGAACGCTCTTTGACTTTACAACCAAGGTCACTCTGCTCTGATGCTCACCTAAAGGTCAGAGTCCAGGGAAGTGGCCAGTGTCCCCTCTCCATCACCTCTGTCACACATCCTGTAGAGATTGCAGGCTTGCCTAGACACTGACCAGTGTTCACCCCAATGCCTCTACATCAGAGGCACAGAGAGGGAGACGATGCCCCAGAGACACACAGCAAGTGGGAGGATCCGAGCACGAAGGGTGTGTTGCCAGCCCCTATCCGGCTTGGTTCACTGGGCCAGGAAGGGCAGGCGTGGAAAATCAGCCACCCTCGGCCCAGCAGACCCAGGGCGACACCCTGCCCCTCCACGGCCCACCACACAGACCCAGGCCCCGGCTCATCCCCAGCCCTGGTTGTCCTCTCCCGGGGCCTCTGTCCCTGCTGCCTGGACCCACCCAGGTCCCAGCAGTCTGAGCCTGGCCACAATTCCATTTCTTCTCAGGTCAGCCGGCTTCTGAGTAGCCAGCAAGAGAAATGGCCAGAGAAGTTGACCAGAGAAGGAAAGGGATGAGAGAGGGGGTCGGGGAGGTCACACGGGTGCACTAGGGGAGGTCATGGGTGCCTCTGACATGACAGGGCTCATGCAGCCACCGTCACCGGCCAAAAGGACCCTCCCCCGACACCCATCCCCTGACTGGCTGAGCTCGGGCCACAGGCTCAGGCTGCAAGGTGGGAGAGGAAGGCCGACACCCTCAGCCCTGGAGCGGGAGGTGGCCCTGCTGCCTGCCAAGACACAGAGGAGGGGGCTCTCAGGGC
This sequence comes from Urocitellus parryii, assembly GCF_045843805.1. Classification (NCBI taxonomy): domain Eukaryota; kingdom Metazoa; phylum Chordata; class Mammalia; order Rodentia; family Sciuridae; genus Urocitellus; species Urocitellus parryii. The sequence continues at coordinate 32,918,918 of NC_135539.1, forward strand.
CAGGGGCAGGTGGGTCCTCTCCTATGACCAGCTGGTGAGTCTAACATGAGATTCCAAGAGCCACTCCACTGTGCTGTGAAATCCCAGCTCCTTCAGCCAGTTCTTGCCTCCAGCGTCACTGAGAAGCCCCAGGTCCTCTGCATCTAAATGTCCCAACTGTCCACCCCTGAACCACGTGGAGCGTCCACACTGCCCTGGTGGAGTGAAGTTCCGTGCCTCCTTCCAAACACAGTCATTCCGATCTCCAAGTGCTTTCCACAGCGTTGTCCCTTGGACATGAGTAGTAGTCTAAGGTCTGTGAATCCCTTGGGTGACATGGCACTGGACAGTTAGGTGTGGCGGAGGGCACCCACCACGAGCCCTCCTGAAGCAGTTCTTGGTTGAAAGTGAAATAAGTCGTGGTGGTCTCTCTCTCGACTCCAGCACGGCGGCCACCAAGTTCCAACATGACCGTGGTCACTTTGTGCCTCGAAGGTAGCCCTGGCTGCTCAGTCACTGTGACTTATTTTTAAAATGGAAACGTTTCTTTCTCTTCCTCGCCCCCTCCCTATCTCAGGAGAAACGGGATCACCTTTCTTCCCCCTCCTCGGCAGCCCTCTGTCCCTGAGCCCACACCCACCATGGGAACAAAGTCATCCAGACTTTGGGGACGGCACCAGAAGATCTCAGAAATGACTCTCTCCCAAATTAACGAGGGAGTTACCACTCCAGACACAGAACACGGGGAAGGTGGCCTTCGAGTCCCCTCTGGCAAAGCCCCTGTTCCTGCGGATGGGCAGGTTCACAGCCTCTGGGACAGGCGTCCCCTGTGCTTCTCCTTTGTTAGCAAAGCAATAAGCCTTCTTTTCCCTTTTTCTCAAAACCGTGTCCTCGTGGTTGGACTGGCATCGGGGACAAGGACCAAGCTTTCGGCAACACCAACACTAAACACCGGGTTTCAGGCACAGGTCCCAATGTGATTGTCCCTACCTCATACCAACCAACCCAAGGTCGGGGGTCTTCCAACCGACTGGCCACGAGTCAGAAGGACCCCTAGGACGGGGTGTGTCCCACACTTAACAATTAGTTTTATTATGGAAGATGCAGATCAGACTCTGCCAAATGAAGAGACGCATCAGGCAAGACCTGGGAAGGTCTCAGATGCAGAGTCCCTGGCCATGCTCCCCCGTGGAATCTGGCACGCCCGTGAGTTCGCCAACCAGAAGCCCCGCCACGCTTCAGTGCCCAGAGTTATATGAGGATTTCATCCTGGACGTGATTAATGGAATCGTTGGCCACGTCACTGAAGTCCATCTCCAGCCCACGCTGCCCCACGCAACTAATGCCAGTGGCTCAGAGCCCCCACTCACCCTTTGGTCATTCTAGCATGGCCAGCCACCCCTCCTGAGCCATCGCATTAGCATAACTCAGGTGCTGACTCAGGTGTGGTTCAAGGGTCACGCCATGGGCACCACACACTCCTGTCACCTGGAAATGCCAAGGGTTTAGAAGCTCACTTCCAGGAAACCGGAAAATTTCTTCCTTCCTTCCTTCCCCATACCTCCCCTTTTATTTTTGGAGATGTGGTCTCTATAAGCTGCTGAGGCCGGCCTTGAACTTGCCATCCTCCTGCCTCAGCCTCCCAAGTCACTGGGATTACAGGCATATGCCACCATGCCTGGCAGGTAATTCTTTATTAAAAAACAAATTATGCCCAGAATGGGGGTGCACGCCTGTAATCCCAGCGGCTCAGGAGGCTGAGACAGGAGTCACGAGTTCAAAGCCAACCTTAGCAACTTAGCGAGGCCCTGAGCTGGGGACATGGCTCAGTGGTTAAGCACCCCTGGGTTCAATCCTCGGTACAAAAAAAAAAAAAAGAAGAAGAAGAAGAAGAAGAAGAAGAAAGAAAGAAAGAACAAATAATCTAACAGCTCAGATCTTGGGTGATTATTTTAATAAGCAGTGCACCTTGAACACAATGCCCGAGTTCCAGAATTCTGATCGTCATTCCCTAAATGCAATCCAGATTGATCCCCAGGCCTCTTATGGCCTCGTTCCAATGTGGCATCACCTTCCAAAGAACGTATCCATTAGGTAAAAACTCAAATGATACCTGCTCTGGGCTCCGGCTTTCAAAGAACATTACATATTAATGCTTCTTAGCAGACCTCTCCCACTTTGACATTTTGAATCCCTCGTCCCTAGCCGCTGTCTGGACTCCTCTGTCCACTCCCACTCCCAAGAACTCTGCCCTTACCTGGACCCCAGCAGCTCTCCATTCTTCTCCACAGGGAAACCAAAGATTGTGCCTGCAAGTGATGAATGAAAAGAATCTTTACAGCGAACCTGGATTTTTTTTTTTTTTTTAACACAGGGGTCTCACTATATTACCCAAGCTGACTTCAAATGTTCCGGTTAAAGGGATCCTTCTACCTCGGCTTCCCAAGGGGCTGGGATTACAAGTAGATACCGCCATGCCCAGCTTTTAACCTGGATTTAAGAAGACATGAGGTCCTGTCTCCTGCACCCGGCCTCCTGGTTGATTACAGCAATTCATGTTTGCACGGGGACGGGAGAAGCAAAGTGAGAAGACGGATCATCTCATTTAACTCCTGGATGAGCCCAATGCTGCTCTCAGCCACTGATAAAGAGGACAGAATTGCAGTTAAGCACATAGTTACTTGGGTGCAGTCACCCAGCTGGTAGGCATCTGAGCCACACTCCAGCCTGGGTCCCCCAACCCTGCACCCAGGGTGTTTTCAGAAAGCAGTGTGTTGAAAGTTCACAGGTAAAACCCTGGCTCAGAAAGGATCCTCAATTATTCAAGTAAAGATGCAAGAATATTTCTTCTACTCCATTTACCAAAATGGACATTTTGGATATTTTTTTCCCCAGTATGAATCTGAAAGTTTGAACCAAAAGGGCTTTGGCTGGGTACTTAGTAAACGAGAAACAGACACCCCCTGCTCCCTTACCCATTCCCTGGACCCTCTGGAATTGGGGTGTACTGGGTTGGATTTTATTTCTAACCAATTCTAGGTTATTCTTCTGATTGAACCCAAGAGCAAACACAGCGGAGGGTACCCCTTCCTGCCTAAGAGCCTCCTTACAGAGGCTCAAATACACCTTTTTTATAACAATTTTTTACTTTTGAGAGGGATCGACATATAGCTCCTGTAGAGGAAGAATAGCAAGTTCAAATCCAATCTCCAAAACTTGTTTCATGGACTGAGGTGTATTACTAGATTGGATGAGCTGCTTCTCAGCCTCCAAATCTATGGCAAGAATCATACTGCTCACCAGGCGCAATGGTGCACACCTATCATCCAGCGGCTCAGGAGGCTGAGGCAGGAGGATCATGAGTTCCAAGCCAGCCTCAGCAAAAGCAAGGCACTGAGCAACTCAGTGAGACCCTGTCTCTAAATAAAATACAAAATAGGGCTGAGGATGGGACTCAGTGGTCCAGTGTCCCTGAGTTCAGTCCCTGGTGACCTCCACCCCCTCCCCAAAAAAAGAATTACATTGTTCAAGCCACCAGCTGCGGTGAGAACCCCCCACAGCCAAATCTCCACCATGCTACAGGGGCAGCCCCTCTGGTGCTAGGTCCTGCTACGGCTCTTCCTTCAGAAGTCCCTTTGGGGACCCCAAGATGTCTGCTTGTAGAGTCCCCGGCAACCCCAGAAGCCCTGTCTGGATAGGGAGAGAGACCACCCCTTCCCCTGAGCCAGCACCCACCAGCCAGGCCCACGCAGGCCTCAGCGATCTGTGAACGATCCCTAACAGTCCAGTGTCCAGGGATCTGACTGACCTTCTTGTTCAACTCAATCTCCCCAGAGGAGTCCGTCTTCCTGTGCCCCCTCCCACCCCGTGCTGGGGATTCTGAACGGAAGCCAGACCCCGGGATGCCCAGCGGGGATCAACTTGGCAGAGTCACACAGCTGGAAAGTCGGTGGTGCATGACTGTGTCCATTTCCCCCTCGCCCCGAAATTTCACACCTGGATGCAAATGAAGAGATGATAAAAAAAAAAGAGGAATTTAATGTGAATTAGCCTTTTCAACTGTGAAGGGGTATGTGACAATGCCCCCTCTTCTCCAGGGCACAGATAAGTCAGAGGCACTCAGAGACATAGCCTCCTTCCCAGAAAGGCATCTCCTGTGAAGGAGTCAAACAAAATGGCGCATCTCAGAGGGCAATTATGCATGCAGTGGTGGTGTTTAAATGTAGGTCAACAAGAATATCTCCAGCTGCATGCAGCTTAGCTTGCCTCCCTTGGCATACAGTGGGTGCCCAATAAATGTTTTATGGATGGATGAATGAAGAAGTGAGTCAGGGAGTCCATGGTCCCATCCCAAACCAGCACCCCTTCAAGACTTTCTGGGGAGGAAGATGTGTTGGGGGGGGGAGGTGAGAACCCAATTTGCTCACCCTCCAGTTGACTTCACAATAATTCATGCTCATCTGCGTCTAATAAAATATGGAAGCAATTTTACAGGAACATTTTGTGCTTTAGCGATTCATTTAACTATTTCCTCCAGGGGCAAGGAATATATTCTCATCCAGATGTGTGGGGATTTCCATGAATAAATCTGCAAATATCAAGATGAGATGGTGCCCTGCTCTCCTCCCCAGCCTGACTCTGGCTCATGGAAAGCAAGAAAGTGGAGGCCAATACAACCTCTCCTGTTCAGAGTTTGGAGGCCCAGTACACCTCTGCGTCCACCCCACTGCAGAGAAGAACGGTATCTGCTTTCCGCAGAGAACTTTCCAGAGCCAAGTCCACCCCCTCACAGAGACCTGTGCTGCTCCCTGTTCCCTCAATGAGATACCGCAAGAAAGGACACTCAGGTGCCACCGATGCTGCCCCTGTCCCCTCTGACACCACACACAGCCCCTACCTTGGGCTGCATCGCTTGCATGAACTGCCCCCAAACTCCTTGCAGATTTGAGAACTGATGAATAACAAATCAGTAACACCTGCCCCGAGCTGCCGAAGTCCCATTCACATCCTGATTTTTCTGGGTCACCAATTTTTTTTAATTAAACTTTTCATTTGGAGATGATTGTAGATTCACATCCAGTTGTAAGAAATAACTCCTAGAGCTCTCACGAGCCCTGGGCCTGGCTGCCCCGCTCACGGTGACAGGTTGCAAAACCCTAGTACGAAATCGGGTCACCGATTTTGTTACTGTGACATCCCCTCCCCACTTCATCATGTTTGAGAAGAAGTATCTTTGCACCAGACGGAGACTCTGGGCTCCTGCCCACCCACTCCAAAGTGGATGTACTTGACACCTCCCCCAGTGTGTCCCATCTGGATGAAGAGTGCTCCCGACTCGATTTCAAAAGTCATCTCCCCCTTCCCAGAATTCTCCCACAGAGATCCAAAGTGCCAGCCCCTCCTGCAGATCTGGCCAAAGGGTCCCGAATACACCGCTTCTCCCATTGACCGCAGTGACTGTGGCCTTAGCTGCTATCCATGCCCTTCAGCAGAACAGGCTACGACATTTGTGGGACCTACCAAAGCAGGAACATAGGGAGCCCCTCATCCAAAAGCAATTCAGAATTTCAATAGGGCAGCAGCGGTTGAAGGGCAGGGTTTTCTAAGTCCGGGGGTCCCATAACTGCAGAGACCGCCTATCCACAGAGTCAGTCTTTGCTCTTCAAAGACCACCAGGGCCATCCTGGTGATGGAACCAAGTTATTGGTTTGAGGCCACAACAGCAAACCCAGGTCATGGGGAACCTGAGGGCATCCCAGTGCTTATTGAGGATTTGGGTTTGGTCATGAGTCTTGGGAGAAGACTCCAGGAGGCCAGATTTGGCCCTGGATTGGATACTGTGAAGAAGCGGGTGATCCTACAGTCGGGTGTCTTCATTGCTCTTGCCTAGAAGGTGAGAAGGAGGGAGGAAGTTTAGATCCATGGCTGATTTTTGCTTTTACTTTGAATTCAAAGGAGCAGTCGCTCATGTCAGCCAGGGTGGGGGTGCTTGGTTGATGCTGGAGTTCGGGTCGTGCCCACATTTTGTCTGTGTTCACATACTGTGTCTTGTGTCGTCTGGATCCATCACAGACACTGAGTAGCCTTGTTGGGGGTTGGTGATCGGTGCAACTGTTCCAGTCCAACAGGACACCCCAGCCTACCAGCAAATGTCCCTGGTGGCTTTTCTGGGTTTATCATTATCTCTGCCCCAGTTTCCTGCTAGAACCTCCCCAACTAACCTCCCTCTTCCAGTTTGTTCTGCATATAACAGCCAGCACAGCCTGAATCAGATCGCAGCAGATCTCGGGTCAAACTACAATACCCCGCAGGGAGTGGTGGGCCACACCTGTGATCCTAGCAGCTTGGGAGACTGAGGCAGGAGGATGGCAAGTTCAAACCCAGCCTCAGCCACGAGGTGAGGCTCTAAGCCAGGCCTGAGCGAGACCCTGTCTCTAAATAACACATAGTAAAGGGCTGGGGATGGGGCTCGGTGGTTATGTGTCCTGGGTTCCATCCTGGTACCCAAAACAAACAAACTATAGTACTGTGTGCTGTAGGCTGGGCTGTGTCCCCCAAAATGATATGTCTAGGTCCTAATTTCTGGTACCTGTGTAGGTGACCCTTTTTGGAAACAGGGCCTTTGCAGATATCATTAAGGGAAGGATCTCTGGATGACATTATATTGAGCTTGGATCCTAAAGGCAATAACTGGGTGTCCTAGAAGAAGAGGCCACATAGGGAAGCCAAAGCAGAGATGAGAGGGTGAGGCCACAAGCCAAGGAGTGCCCGGAGCCACTGGAAGCTGGAAGAGGCAGGACAGAGAAAGGCCACAGCCCTGCCAATGCCATGACCTCCCACTCCACTCACCTCCAGAACAATGAGAGGATGCGTTTCTATGGCTGTAGGTCACCATGAAGTGGGGAGATTTGCTCCTGCAGCCCCGAAAAACTAATCCAGCTCCCGCTGTCATGAGAAGAGAAACTCGCCGGGTGTGGTGGTACGTGCCTGTCATCCCAGCAGCTTGGGAGGCTGAGACAGGAGGATCGCGAGTTCCAAGCCAGCCTCAGCCACTTAGCAAGGCCCTGTCTCTAAATTTTATATATAAAGGCTGGGGATGTGGCTTCAGTGGTTAAGCACCTCTGGGTTCAATTCCCTGTACCAAAAAAAAGAAAGGCAAGACTCTCAGTTTCTTGCTGGGACTCATGGGTCCCCAGGACCGGCCTCTCGGTCTCCGTCTTTGTTCTCACTGGGCACCATGTGCCTGCCACACCCACCTTTCTTGCCCCCCCAACGTCCTAGCCCTTGACACTTGTGATTCCTGTACCCAGCTCCATGCCCCTGATGGCTCCGACTGGTCCTCGTGGCCACGGGGCCTGCGCAGATACCCCCCCACACACACACACACACACACACACAGCCTCCTCACTTAGCATGACACTTGCTCCGGCCCCCGCCTGCTACTTACCACCTCTACGCTGTCACCAGTTTAACGTTCCTTGTGACAGTGCAGTTACATCATTTATTCGTCCCTGCTTGTTGTTCATCTCTTGGCTCCGCAGAAAGGTTCCAGGAATGTCAAGGACATCCTTGTCTTCTCAGCACCCACAGTGGGCTACTTTCACCCAACAAACACCTATATCACACTTACCGAGTGCCAGACCCTCCACTAAATGATTTCCAACATGACGGCATTGAATCTTCATGAATAAGATATTTCTGTGATCACCCTCAGGTCATTGGAGAAACTGAGGCACAGAGAGTGCAAGGAACTTGCCCCAGGTCACACAGCTGGTCAGTAATGGAGCCAGGATTCGAACGAGGCCGTCTACCCCAGAGTCGGCGTGCAGTGGGGCTTCAACACTGCTCAGTACACACGAGTGTGGCAATTAATGTCTGCTGAGAGAATGAGCAGCCACGGAGGTAGGACAGGTTCCTCAGGAGGAGCGTGTCAGGTGAAAGAGAAAAGGACCCAAGTAGTCTCTCCCATGGCCACACCTTACATGCCAGGCCACCCCACCGCTTCCCACCTGGACCACAGGGCGCTGGGGCTGCAGGGCTGGGGGCCAGGGGCACTTTGGGGCACGTTTGCTAAACCTGAGCACCTGTGTTGTCATGGTCAACAGCCTCAGGAAGCAGAAAGGAAGAGAGGAAATCAAGAGATCCATTTCCTAAAAAGAAAAAAGAGGGAGAGAGAGACAGTGAACCACCAAGAGAAACAAGTTGAGCGAGGCCCAGAAAGAAATTAGAGGTGGACAAGTTTAGAAAATGAGTGAGAAAAGGAAACCTGAGAGAAGAAAATAAAATTCTCGCACCAAGCAAGCCAGGGCCTCAGGCTGGAAGAGGATCCGCCCCTGAGGGCTCAGCCGGCCGCTCCGGCCCCTGGGCTTCTTCTGAGGCCTCCTGGTCAGGGCCAGATGATGGTTCATACGGTGCTGCTGATTTTTTATGTTCAGGTTAAACAAACAAAAAAGAAAAAGAAAAAGAAAGAAAGAATAACTCTTTGGTTTCTTTGGCAACCCGCTTTTCCTCAACACTTCTCAGCCCCTAGAATGCTGTAAACAGAGTTTATTGCTGCAACTGGGTTTCTGTTTGAAGTCTTGGGAGATTGCGATTCCTGTTAGTTGCTAGGTAGCATCCAAGGTGAGCTCTTGAGCCACAAGCCCAGCTCTGTCTCCAGAGGCATCAGATGGAGCTTACTCGATGCTAATGGCAGGAACTTTTAGATAAATGATTCCATCTGCTGGGGCCCTAGAAACCGTGGACGAGAAAAATATTTCCCAGCCCGTTCCAGATGTGAAAGGAGGGCTCCCCTGTCTCTCATAATTAGCACCACGCTGAGAGATCGGTTTCCAGGAAGAAGAAAGGTCTGACCCAAGCAACCCCCCGGTGTTGGCCTCCGTTTCCCTCCGGCATACACATTCGGTTCTGTGATTTGTGGGGCAGTTTTGCAAATGTGATTTTGCTCAGTTTCCACTACAGTCTTTGGGGGTGGAAACTCGGGAAATTTCCTTAATGTGAAAGCCCAGCCCTTGTCGGTGCTCCAGAGGTGGAGGTTCGGCAGCAAGGGGAGGGCTGGATGCCAGGGCCAGTTGGAAGTTTTTTATTGGCTGGTGGTGGGTCAGAGGCTGAGCATCAGAGGGCTCTTTCTGGTGACTCCTCTCTCCATTGACGTAAATTCCTACTAAATGGAAGCAGTAGGTGGGAACCATCCAGGCAAGAATGAGCCAGACCTGGCCCACCCTCCCGTGGGCTTCCTCCTCCACCCTGATGCAGCCGACCAAGACTGGGCCAGCTCCCTCCTCTCTCCAGGGACAGCTGGACCTACAGTCCAGGACAGTGGACTCTGAGGAACGGACGGCCACCATGCTCTGCCTCTATCCTGTCTCTTTCTGATTGTAACCTCCCCTGCTGGAAGATATGAACCATTGACCTTCCATTGCAAATCCCTGAACCTGATGATCTGTTAAGTCCAATGCAGGTCACCGAGTTTCAGCACTGGGATTTGAGAGTCAGGTCCAAAGACACTTTCTCACTTAAGGACGATGTTGAGGAGATTAACAGGCCAGATGGGGGCACTGCTGAGTCTCCTGATGTAGCAGTCAGGAAAGGTTGGGTTATGCTACAGTAACAAATAGCCCCCAAAAATCTCAGTAGGAAGGGAAGGAAGGAAAAAAAGGAAGAAAAGAGAGAGGAAGAGGGGAAAGGAGGTTGGTTTCTCATGGCCTTTGTTGCTGAGTGCAGGCCAGCAGCAGTTTTTCTCTCCTGTCCTTCATTTTGGGAACAGGACTGAAGGAGCAGCCTTATGTAAAGTATTGTGATCTCACAGCAGAGGGAAAGGGGTCGTGGCAGAGGAAATGGCTCTTAAAGTTTCTGCTCCAACACAGAGTGAGTCACCTCTGCTCCCATTTCAGTCCCTGAGCCAAGTGTGATGTCAGCAGACGGGGAAGTATGATCCTCCCTCAGGAGGGGGCCACAGGGAGGGATCATGGACACAGTGACAACCCAACAGTCTGCCACCCCTGGCCACCAGGCCAACTTTCACCTATGTGTCCCATCACTGAGGGCCTCTCCAGACGGTCATGAAGCACCTCTCCTGGCTCAGAGCTGGGGCTCAACGTAAACAAGCCAAATGTTCCCTCTTCTTAAAGACAAGGAAGCTGGTTTGAGGAGGGTACATCCTGGACACACAGACCAGATGTTCCCTAGGTTCACCTCTTTCTGGGCGCACAAGGACACTTCCCAACTCCCTTGAGGGGGGTATGACCTCATGACTAGGTTCTGGACCACAGAATGCACACAGGAGTCTTTGAACCACTTCCATCCAGGGCCACAAGCTCCCATTCAACCTTTAACCCGTCCCTCAGCCACGGGGAAGGCCCTCCACCAGGACGGTAGCCTCACCAGGCGAGTGGTGCACACCTGTAACCCAGCAGCTTGGGAGGCTGAGGCAGGAGGATCGTAAGTTCAAAGCCAGCCTCAGCAAAAGTGAGATGCTAGGCAACTCACTGAGACCCTAAATAAAATCCAAAATAGGGCTGGGGGTGTGGCTCAGTGGTCAAGTGGCCCTGGGTTCCACTAGTACCCCTTGAGTTCCTAGTACCCCCACTCCCCCAAAGAGAAGAAGGCAGCCTCTCAAGATGGAAGAAGAGGCCATGCTCAGAGGTTGTCATCCAGGTGGAGGCTGTGTCCCCTGCCTGGTCCTACATGACACACAGCATCCCCTCTGTGACTGAGCCCACCATAAAGACCCCCCCCCCATACCATTCAAGAAGCAGAGACGTAGATTCCACCTCCTGACCGGAGAGCCACAAGCTCAGGTGAGACCAGAAAGAGCGTTGATGACCATGGTGGAAATACAGCCTGCCTCCGGTGGGTCCACCAAAACGGAAGGGGCTGCTGGGCAGTGGACTGGCGAGGCGGCCCTTCCCCAGCCCAGCTCTGAAGTGAAGAATCAGCTGCAGAGGTGGAGGTGGAGCCTCAGCTGTCCCTTCTAACTGACCACCTCAGCCAACATCCCACCACAGAGTGGACAGCCCTCTCAACCGGATGCCGACATGGCTCCTGTGAGCGGCGTGGGACCCTCAGGAGGGAATCAGAGGAGCGAGGAAAGGACGTTCCTTGGGTCCCCATCGAGACCACACCTGGCCACCGGCGGGAAGAAGGACCCAAGAATGGGGTGGTCTCCTCTTCTGCCTCCACCAAGCCAGCAATTCCCGACCAGCCTCTTAGAAAGATTCTCTTGGAGAAATAACAACATTGTCAGGGTCCCTCATTGTTACTAAACAGACTGCTTTGTGGATGGACCATGGGAAACATTTTAAAATTTTGATTGAAAGTCCATCAACCTGTTTCCAATTTTATTGGAATCCCAGCCAAGCGTACAGTGAGCCTCCAATGCAAAGGCCTGCCGGGGCATAAGTTGAGGAACAGAGATTCTAGAAGGTTCTAGAATGTTCTAGAAAGCCTCACCTGGGTCACCCCACCCAGCCCTCCACCTACTCAAGACTCCTTACCCAGCTTCAGCACAAGGCAGCCAATTATTATTCGTGTCTGCTTCTTTTTAAGGCCAAATCACATCTTGTCTCACTTTGTGACATGGTTTCCTTTGGGTAATTAAAAAAAAAAATCTTCTTTTTAAGTGATTTTTTTCCCCTTCCTTCCACTCAGCTTGTCACCCGTGTTCTGTAAATAGTACAAGGCAGAAAGCAATTAATTCGCCGGCAAAAAAACCAGGGAATTCCTATTTGAAAAATCAGACTTTTGTCCTCCTCTTGAACCGGAAGGCTCCCTAGAAAGAACTCCATCTGCATAAACCAGCAGCCTTCCTCTGCATTTCAGGTCCCTTCTGTGAAAAGGTCGGACATTTGTCCCCCCCTGCACACTGAGGTCCTTCCCATGCAAACCACAATCCTACGGGAACGTCACTTCCCCCGGGGCTTCGACCTAAGAGGAGAGCAAAGCTCAGCTCTTCCCACTGGGGCCTGAGAGTGCCACGCCACCCCTTAAGCACTTTCCTCAGGTGGAGCGTTGGTCAGAGTCCCTCCACCTCAAAGTGGCCCAGCGCTGGACACTGGCAACTGTGCTTCAGAAAACCAGGGCTTTGCCCTCGCGGGTCCCCACCAACTGTCCCTTCCCGTCACACTCAGCAGGTCAGGGGCAGTGGCGAGCAGCCCACCAGGCCCCCGAGAGCCAACTTCCCAACTGGACACGCTGTGTCGGCAGCTTGGAGTCAGCCGCCGTGGGGCGTTGACGTCACAAAATGCCAGAGACTGGGATTTCGTGGGGGTGCACCATTATTCCAGAGAAGCTCACTGGTGCGGACCTCAGGGGACCCTGAACAAGAGGATCCGGCCATCCCAGACCCTCACATCCTCGGCCTGCTCTCTCTGGGGCTCTGGACCTCAAGAAACCATGGCTGGGTGACCCCGAGTCCCAGGCAGGTGGGCCAGCACCCTTCTCCAGAGGGGCCTCCCTCTCAGGTGCACACCGCCTCACCTGGTCCCTGAGACCAGGCCAAGCAGACACCAGGAGACCAGGCGAGTGTCCCTGTGTCTGGGGAGGGTCCTGAATGTCACTGGAAGGGAGGAGATGGACCGAGAGGTGGGAGAGGTGGAGGAGGGCCTGGGCCTTTTTCTGCTTTTCTTTCTAATAGTTCAGACGTCAGGTGTGGGACCGATGACACTTGTTTCCAAGGGAACTGTGAAGGCCCAGGAAAGTGGGAGGCATAAATGGCACCTGTGGTGGGCCTCTGCAGGGGAGCCCAGGAAGGACACCTGGGTCAGACAGGAGGGCTCGGGCCTCCGGTGAGGGTCGAGGGCATCACACTTCTGTCCAGGACCACAGCCCATGGCATCCCTGCCCAAACAAGGCCCCACTTCCTGCTGTCTATCTGTCTGTCTGTCATCTGCCTGATCCCCAGCTACCCCTGTGGTCTCCCACACTGATAACCATTTGGGTGGGTTTGATGTACATCTTACTTAAATGTGTTGCTGAGGGCACAGAGATGGGAAGGGACACAAAGGGCGATGGCCTTTCTTCCTATTGTCACACAGGGCTAGGCTTTCAAAATGGGGCTGAGGGGACAGTTGGTCCGTGACTTCTGACTATTGCACAGTGTTCTGTGCTGTGTCTCCACCTCCTCACCCCGCCACCTCCTGGTGGGAGACTCAGAGGCTCCCTGAGTGACCTCTGGCAGTCCTCATGTGGAGCTGTGCGGGGATGTCCCTGGGATGTGCAGCATCTCTGTGCACTGGACGCTCTGGGCATACTGTCTTGGTGGTCTCCTCCATGGACAAGGGCCAGTCCTTTTCCTCACTGACCAGGAGGGTGATGACCGGATCAGAGGGGATGTGGGCCAGGACATGGCTGGGAGAGCTCTGGGGTGCTGCTATGTGTAAGAGATCATGAGTTCTGGGATACACCCCCAAGAGGGTATGTGTGGACAACCGTGGGGCCCCCCCGATCTCCACCCCTCACCTGGCTCCCGGCTAGGTAGCGGGGAGCAGACCAACCTAGGAGAAGTAAGGGGGTGAGGGCAGCCTGAGGCACCCATGGAGGTCTGTGTCTCGGAATTTCAGGAGACACGTTTAGCTAACTGGGTGCTTTTCCTGGCAATGTTCAGCTGCCCTGGTGCAGGGGCAAAGCCGCTGGCCACTTTATGTCAGCCGTGCTGGGGGACAGTGTCAGGAGAGGGAGACAGGGATTTTAATAAAGAACCGTGAATGAGGAAGGGGTGACCCAGTGAAGACGTGGGGCCAGGCGGAAGAGCTGGGACAGGCGAGGAGAGGTCCAGGAGGCTCCCTGAGGGTCCTTTCCAGATGATGGCCGCATCCTGGGTATAAAGAGTTGCCTGAGTCAGAATGTGGGGAAAGGTCATTGGAGATGTGGCCATCAGGGTGTGGACTGGGACTTCCCCAAGGGGACGAGACAGAGGAGACACGGGAGAACGGCCAGAAACCATAGTCTTCAGCGAGTGAAGAGGCGCTACCAGACCAACAGGCAGCAGTCGCCAAAAGGAACGGCTGGTGACAATGAGAAAGAAGGAAACTCTTAGCAACCCCTGGGAAACATGGAAGATACTTGGCCTGACCTTGGAATTTGCAGAATATGATAAAAATTCCAGGTCAAATTGTGGGGAGGATACAGCAGGGACCTTTCCAGAAGATGTGGTGGGCCTCTGCAGGGGAGGACACCTGGGTCAGACAGGAGGGCTACAGAGCTCACCGGTCACCCGTGGGATTGAGAAGGATGGAGGGACAGGACTGGAGGTGAGCCACACGCTACAGCTGACCACGTTCTGCGGCAGAGATGGCAGGTTACGTCACACTGGGGAACAGGAGGAGGGTCTGCGGCACACAGCCCTGGTCCTTTGGGGGTGACTAAACTAACAAGGGGAGGTGAGGCATGATGTGAATAGCTGTGGATGACCCTCCAAGGGACACAGAGAATCATCTCAAGCTGAGGATTTAAAGTGTTGGGAGCCTCAGGCAACGGTGGGGTGGCTGCTCCCCCTGGTGGCCATGGTATGACATGGCAAGTAAGCTCTGCAGGCTTCATCCCCAAACCCACACCTGGAGAACAGGTCCAGCCAGGTACCACGTGCCTGTGGTTGGACAGCAATGGCCATAACAGCAAAGCTCAGATGCACATCCCAAGTCTTCCCTATAATTGTGACCTGTGGAGGGATCCCAGCCCAGTAAGTTTATTATCAAGGTAAAAACCATCTCCCAAACTCACTGGTCCCCAGAATACCTGTATGCGAATGGCTGAAAAACTGTTACCTTGACAAAGAAATACATCTCTCTCCAAAGGTAGTAGAATTCTTAATTCATGAAAAATTTCATTAAGAGAGTTGGGTCAGCTTCAGAATTTCCCCCTCAACATTTTATCCTAAAAAATGTTCAAACTCACCAGGCACAGGTGATGCACACCTGTAATCCCAGCTACTTGGGATGCTGAGGCAGAAGGATTGCCAAGTTCAAAGCCAGCCTACTCAACTTAATAAGACTTTATCTCAAAAATAAAGCGTAAAAAGGACCAGGGATGTATTTTAGTAGTTCAATCCTCAGTAGTATTTGTTTTTAAAAGAAAAAAATTCAAATTTTGTTGAAAGAAATTTTGGGATAAACAACCCATGTATACACCACCTCGATGCTACAATTAACACCTGATTGTACTCACTCTGTCACTTATCTATCCACCTACCCAGCCTTCTTTTTTTGGGGGGGTACTGGGGATTGAACTCAGGGGCACTCAGCCACTGAGCCACATCCTTGGCCCTATTTTGTATTTTATTTGAGACAGGGTCTGAGTTGCTTAGACCTCGCCATTGCTGAGGCTGGCTTTGAACTCACGATTCTCCTATCTCAGCCACTGGAATTACAGGAGTGCACCACCAAGCCCTACTCCAACTACCCAGCCTTCTATCCATCCAACGAGCTAACCTATTTCTGACACATTTCCAAATGAATTGTGACATTAGGACCTTTCACCCATAAACACTTGTCATTAACTAAACTAGAATATTCATTGATAGTCCTTTTTTTCTTTTAAAGAAAAATATGCATAGAATAAAAATGCACAAGTCTTCACGTGTACTATCTAATAAATTTTCAAGAAACACATGCACCCTATTGTTCTGCTCATTCCCATCATAGAACAGTTTTGACCCGTTCCAGGACCTCATGTAAATGGAGTCATAAATAGGATTATACTCTACCCTTTTGTGTAACACCACCAGAAAAGCTGCCCTGGTGTTCCTGCAGGGCTGAGAATCTCGCTCTGACTCAGCCCTTTTCTTACCTTCCAGACGAGGAAACTGAAGGTCAGTGATTGGGTGATTGCCTGAGGTTAACCGTCTACAGATTCATGTCCTGAAACTCCTTGACCCTGTTGACTGTCTATCGATGGAGTTTCTTCTGGAACAGTGGTTCTCAAAATTTAGCCTCCATATGATCTCTAGAGGATCATAATCCTTAAGCCTGGGCTGGGGTCCAAGAACTTGCATTTTTAGCAAGTTCCTGATAACGCTGGCGCTGCAGGATCAGGGCCTGCAGTTGAGAACCTCCGTCATAAAAGGCAAGCTTAAACTGGGTGCCGTGGTTCACGACTATAATCCCAGCAGCTGGGGAGGCTGAGGCAGGAGGATCACAAGTTCAAAGCCAGCCTCAGCAATCCAGCAAGGTTCTAAGCAACTCTGAGACCCTGTCTCTAAATAAAATAAAAGACAAAAAAAGGTGGGGAGCTGAGGATGTGGCTCAGTGGTGAAGCACCCCTGAGTTCAATTCCTGGTACCAAAAAAATATGTTTAAGATTCACTACTGGAGACCAAATGCCCCCCATCATTTCTACAGCTTGTCAAAATGGGCCAGCACCGTGACAAACAGGAATCAGAGGGGAGCTAGATGCTAACAGACACCACATTGCAGCGAGGTGTCCCCAACCCCAAACTGGGGCGGGGCAGGGGGGTGCTCCACTCTCTGCTGACTTACATGGAGAACATGCTGGACCTGCCTCTCAGTCCATCTAGTTCATCAGCCGAGTTAATCTAGTTGGTTTGAAGGTCCACTGGCTACTTCCAAGGGCTGGGTACATTTACCCTCCAGGGACAGAGCCCACCTCTCCCTACCCCGCTGTGTGGTCATCATGGGGTGAAATAGATCGTTTCAGGGGGAACACACCGCACCACTTTTTATTTTAAGGCTTATGAATTGATTTGAAGGTGCATTAGGAAAACAAGAAATCCATGAATTTACATATGCTATGTATTATTTACACCGCTTCCTTCTTTAAATCAATTGAAGTTTAAACAAGGAATTGATTTGAACAACCAATAATGACAGATTAATAAAACAGTGGCTGGAGGGGATGTGGTAAAGTCAAGGAGTAGGCTTCGTGGGGTCTGAGAGATCGGCTCCAGAGGATTCCAGAAAAAGGTGAGCCACCGAAACTCAAAGAGCAGCCTGTCCAAACAGGAAAATGCACCTCCTTTTTCTGAGCTTTAAATCATCTCTCCAGGACATAAAAACAATGCCACGTAGTTTATTTTACATTTGTGTTTTGTGACTTCTTTTGCATATTATTCTCCGTCTCTTATGCTGGGCTGCTTAGTTCCTTTAAAATATGTGAATTTTCGTCTATGCTGCAATTTTAAAGTGTGATTTTTTTTAATATAACTTTTCAGGCCTAGAATTATTTTTCCTTGAGGGACCCATCTTCAATTTCATAATGAAAGTCAGCTGGAGTAGGAGACTGAATAGAGAAAATTACTTTAGAGACCATTTTTCAATATCTTTTTACTTACAAATGAGTTGTATTGTCATTAAAAAGTAACTTTGTTCAGTTCTGGTTCTTTTTTTTTTTTTCCCAGTACACCTGCCTCCTTCCACGTGGAATTTGAGAGAATTTACAGCGAGAACATACGCAGCGGCGAGCCAGTACAGTGATGTGCTCCTGAGGCCCCAGTGACTCAGAAGGCTGAGGGAGGAGGATCGATTGAGTCCAGTTCAAGGACAGCCCATGCAATATAGCAAGACCTGTCTCCAAAATAAACAAATAAATAAAACATCGAAATACTAAAATCAAGAGCTGAAAGTGGAAGTTGGAATGAAGGAAAATAAAAAACAAAGGTATTATCGTTTCCAATTGGTATCTGAGCTCCCTGGCAGCTGAAGAGAAAAGGGACATAGAATTTTTTCACAATTTCTCTTTCCAGGAAATAGGAAATGTGTCCATTTCTTGGGGAAAACCACTGTTCTAAGGCTTTAGCTTTAAAAAATCTTAGCTCAGAGGGATCATTGCATGATAGAAAAGACAATGAATGTCCTTGATTTTCCTAAAGCGAAGGGAACACGGTGGCTCCCTGACACCATCAGAGTTCCTCACAGGGGTAACCGAATCGCTTTCCACCATATTCATCTCTAGTCCTAAGGGTCCAGCTGTGTCTAACGCTGCACTGGAACATTCTTTTTCATAACCAACAGTGTTTTTAAAACGTTGAACTTTTGCTACCTTCTTTCCACCAGTGACTCCCAAATTCATATTCTCCCAACTCCAGTCGTACATCCAACAGCCTCCAGCCCACCTCCGCCACCCAGCACCGTAACTGTCCCTCAGCTCCCCACCCCCACCATGCCTAGTCTCAATCAGGTGCCACGGGGGACCTTCAAAAATGTCAGTCATATCAAGTCATGTTTGGGCTCAAAGCCCCACCATGGGTCCCCACGTCACTCAGAGAACATGACAACGATGTCCTTATGTGGCCACGAGGCGACACAAGAAATGGCCCCTATTACTTCTCTGACCTCAGCCCTCGTCTGCTCCAGCCACACCAACCTCTTGGCCGTTTTTCTGGACACATCAGAAGCATCCGACCTTTCCTGGCTGGGATGCTCTTTGCCCCAGATCCCAGCAGAGCTCATTTTCTTTTCAGGTATCACTTTCTCAGTGAAGCTACCTTAATGGCTCTGTTTAAAAGGCTCCATCTTCCGCCCCATCCATCCACTTCCTCACACTTTCAGGACCATTTATCCTCCTCAACTCTGTCTTTTTTCTGCTGCTCTGATCTCCTTCTAGCAATCTTTATAATCATATTCTATTATTTATTACTGTCTTATCAGTCAAAACAGGCCAGGTTATGCTACAGTAACAAACATCTCCCAAAAATCCCAGAGACTTTAAAAAGCAAAGATGGTCCCCAACTTACAATGTCTTTGACTTTCGCCTAGTACAAAAGTGACAAGCATTCAGTACAAACTGTACTTCAAATGTTGATCTTTTCCCAGGCCTCATGATAGTTGGTTCAACACTCTTTTATGATGCTGGGTGGTGGCAGTGAGACATAGCTCCCAGTCACATAGGAAAACATTTGACATCACGATGTGCTGTTGTTGTTAAGCTGTGATGTTTGGTGGGTCAGGTAGATTAAATGCATTTTCAATTTATGGTCCTTTCAATTTGTGAGGGGGGGTTCCTCCTTTGTAAGTGGAAGAACATCTAACATTTCTTGCTCATGCTAGGTCTCAGGGACATGGGCTAATTAAATGAACCCTCTCTTAAATATTTCCTGTTTCCATGTCAGGTATGAGGGAAAGTTCTGGAGGGCCTCGCGACAGCAATTAGATGCTCATGCCCAAGTAACAAGTGGCTTCTCATGTTTCATTAGTCAGAACTGGTCACCTGGCTTCACCCAACCACATGAGGAGCTGGAAGTAAAATCCTACCATGGACCAGAAAGGGAGAACTGGAAATATTTAGAGAACAGTGTTAATGCTGACAACACTAATCTTGTCCATTCTTATTACTTGCTTTCCCTCTCTAGAACTAAATCTCCCCAAAGACAAATATCTCTGGCACCCAGAACAGTGCCTAGAACATAGTATGTGCTCAATTAAAAAAAAAATTCAGAGTGAACTTGGTTAGATCCATATCAGGAACAGAAAGTTAGGAGTTAAAAATAAACTCCAAATGGAATGTGTAATCTGTGGACATGTCAGACAGGTTCTGGGTCTGTTTCTGGAGTGTCCTTGAAGCTCCTGAAATTATTTTCGAACTTTCCCAAGGAGAGGGTCTTACAGCTTTCACCAGGCTTTCAAAAGATACCTCTAAAACAGAGACCAAATGATCAAAGGAGAGTTTGGATATGTCGAGTATAACAGCCAATATCACTTAGGTAGTAAAGGATAACGGGTATGTCACTTCACCTGTCTGGGCCTGGGTCTCCTCTCAGCACTGGCAAGTGAGCCTTAAAAGCTAGAATGGCCCAGGGGGAGGCGCGGCCATTCACCTGCGCGGCCAGCGCGCCATCTAGTGGACGCAGCGGGCAGCTCGCACAGCCCGGCACACACCTGGCCCCCCTGGGTCCCAGGCAGCAGCTGGAGCTCAGAGAAGGTTTAAGCGGCATCAAGTCCGTGCAGATTCTAGAGCAAGGCCGGCCTTTGGGATTTCCCTGCAGGGTAGGGCGGAACTCCAGGTCTCCTCCCTACTGCACTCACCTCCTTCCTTCAGCCACAACTTTGATACACTCCTGGCCACCAAAACACTCTCAGCAGGAACAAGACTGGATCAGAGGGTTGCAGGAACAATTGCACACCACTTCAGAGAGCACCACGCCACCGGATAATCAAGGAGATTTAATGCTGTGTTTTATAAAATCAAAATGAATGCAAAAAAATTAAAAAATAAAATCCATGCCGAACAAAACGTAAATTTTAAAATCAAGACAAGATCCTCATACCCGATCTGTTCATCGGCGGCAAGCTCCAGTAGGGCTCACAGGGCATATCGCTGATCCTGTGCCTCCCCAGCCTGGTCCCAGGGTGGCTGGACTGGGCCAGAGATTGAGGTCCAGCAGCATCAATGACCCTCCTTCCTGGGCACACAGGGACAGGCCCCTGGTGGCTCCTTGGCTCTGCTTACGGGGTGCTGACCCTTGAGTGGTTATGTCACTGCCCCAGACAGGCCAGACCGGGCTAGGCCCACCTGGAGTCCCAGATCAGCTGGTGCCTGTAAGGCCCAGGACCTTTGACTGGTCATCGTATGGAGCTGATGAGAGCCTGCTGCTGCTGCCAGGGAAAGGGGCCTTGCCTGGGTCTGCGTAGCCTGATTTGGTTTGTGGTTGTCGTTATTGTTTGTTTTTTATATGGAGGTGAAATTCACATAGTAAAGTGAGCTACATGAACGTATACATTTCAGTAGAATCCAGGACAGTCACGGCACTGTGCAAGCATCACCTGTAACTAGTTCAAAACAACCTCTTTGCCCAGCATGGTGGCTGGTGCCTGCAATCCCAGCAACTGGGGAGGCTGAGGCAGGAGGATCACAAGTTCAAAGCCAGCCTCAGCAACTCAGCGAGACCCTGTCTCAAAAATAAAAAAAAAATAATAAGGGCTGGGGTTGTGGCTTAGAGGAAGAGCACTTACCTAGCATGGGTGAGGTCCTGGGTTCGATTCTCAGCACCACATAAAAAATAAAATAAAGGTATTGTGTCCACCTACAACTAAAAAAAAATAAATGTTAAGGAAAAACTAAATAAAAATAAAATAATAAGAGCCGGGGATGTAGCTTAGTGGTAGAGCGCCCACAAGTTAATTCCCAGTATCCAAATAAAGAAAGTAAAACAAAACAACTTTTTCAACACCCCAAAAGGACAGCCCCTACCCTCCTCTGTATAACCAAGAATTACCTAACACTAAAGAAAATGGTCAAGTCCAGCCAAATAGGGGCTCCAGGTTTGTATGGGGAAAAGATTGGTTTAAAGTCTCTCCATAGTGACAGAGGCTGGCACAGAGCTCTTGAGCTACACTGTTGACCCTGCCCTCAGGGATCCACCATCTTTTAGCTGAGACAATACAGAGAGGAGGCAGAGTATCAGGAGATCCTGGTGTTTGGATCAGCAACCTAGGAGAGGAGGGGACATGCTCAGAAGAGCCAACAGGAAGAGCTGCTCCCACCAGTGACACGCCCTCCCCTGGCTGCAGGGCTCAGGCCGGTCCCTGAGGAGGTTTCCCACCCGCAGCGTCCCCATCCCTTCACACACTCATTGACATAAAAAGTGAACTAATTCTAGTACCCACAGGCCTGGTGCCCTTTACCCTCCACACAAAGACCCAACCAGGGTAGGGACATGTCTCTCCAAGGCAAACAGAGCTGTCCCCAAATCGATGACTGGCTGTGTTTGCTGATGATGTCACATCCGTCCTGGGCTTCCTGATCGATGTGACTCAAGGGTGAGTGGCTGGTCAAGGTGAGTCATGTCTTCACCCACCCAGACAGCCAAGAAGGTGGCTCCTGGGGTGTCCCCGTCCTTGGAGAACAAAGCTGGGCGGAACCTCAGACCTAACTTCTGACCTCGGGGTTGCCAGTGAAGGGGCATCTGGGTGCCACCTTGGCACCTTGGGGCAGCCTTCGGTCATGCCCCTCGGGTAAAGCTCACGGTGCCTCATTCCCATGTGCAAATGAAAGAGTCCTGTCTTGACAGAGGCTTTGCTAACTGTCCAGTAGCAGAGACAACAAAACCAAGCCAAGGACAATGATTCCAAAGGGCAGGAGGGGGAGGGGCGGTCCATGAGAGAGGTGGGCCAGGTCAGGTCGCCAAGCCTTCATCAGGGACCAGGTCCTCTCAGCGTGGGCTCCCGTTCCAGCAGCTT
Source organism: Urocitellus parryii (assembly GCF_045843805.1). Taxonomy (NCBI): domain Eukaryota; kingdom Metazoa; phylum Chordata; class Mammalia; order Rodentia; family Sciuridae; genus Urocitellus; species Urocitellus parryii. Next base: position 32,941,024 of record NC_135539.1, read on the forward strand.
GTCCCCAGGCTTCGTCCAAAGCAGCCTGCTCCCAGGGGTGTCCTGGAAGCCCCTGATGGTCCAGGGGCAGTATCTCGCAGCCCTTGCTGGTCATTTCGTCCTTCTCTAGTCTCATAACTGCTAAGGGTCAGTGGATTGGCCAAGAAAAATAAATCAAGAATGTTCACTCTGCCAAGAGGAAAAATAAATGAACCTGAGCGGCATGGGCCCTGTGGTTGCTGGACCTGTGAGCCGTGTGGAGATGACATGTGACTCCACCCGCCCCGGCTCAGAGCTCAGAGCGAGTGGGGGGTAAAGAGCTGGCTGGCAAATCCTGTGAGCCGCAATCTCTGTTGACAGTGGAGATCAAAGGCGGTCTTGGAGGGGACAGAAGGGGTAGCAACTGCAGGACCCATGACCTGGCCTCTTCCAACAGCCCTGGTGGCCCTGGGGGCCTCTGTCTAGTGCCTCGCCAGCAGCCCCAGGAGCAGCGGGGACTGTCCGGCTTAGGGCTTATCCGTGCATTCCAAGGGGAGCCTGATAACGGAGTCCACCGGTCTGGAGCCTGACAGACTCATCTTTGAGAAATGCCCCAAGGAAAAACACAGCCTCTGTGACTACTCCCTCAGGGTCATCTGAAGCACCACCCTCCCCCACTTGGAGTGACCAGGAAACAGAGCCCCAGGACAGGCTGTGACTAGCTCTGAGTCACAGAATCGGTTTCCCTGAGACAGAAACTGAAATTGCCAGCCCGGGACCATCTTCCTCAGACCTTACCCCGTTGGAAGGGCAGCAGGGGTCCCCTGTCACCCAGTCTGGGTGCCACCTGGGCACCTTGGGGCAGCCTTCGGTCATGCCCCTCGGGTAAAGCTCAGGTGCCTCATTCCCATTTGCAAGTGAAAGAGTCCTGCCTTGACAGAGGCTTTGCTAACTGTCCAGTAGCAAAGACAACAAAACCAAGCCAGGGACAATGATTCCAAAGGGCAGGAGGGGAAGGAGTCCTGGAGGCCGAGAGCCACTCTGCATTGTGGAAGGAGGCTGCCCCTAGGTCCTAGCTGCTATGCACACACAGTGGAGACTCCATGGATTCTAGACCCTGAAGTCTACTCAATGAGCAAACCCTTCACCCAGGCCAGGTTGTGGGGAGTGCTGACACCCAAGTGTTTTCACCAGCTTAGTGTCAAACAGCCAAAGATCTCAAGACCCAAGGAGCGCTGATTGACGTTCTATGGCAAAAGCAAACAGACAAAATCTCATCTCCTTTCACATTCACAGAAAAGCTGCTGGTATAAGAGAAAACTGCCAAGAATTAGCAAGTCATTTGAGTCCAGAGACGTAGCGTCATCTTAGCTAATAATAATGTGTGAATGCTTTCCTATCTGGTGACTTCTGAGAATATTGCTCCTCTTGTTGCTATTTTGTGGGACATCTTGCAAACCACTGTGACTGACTCCAAAGCAAAATGGATGATTTATCTTGACCAGGTTCCAAATTGACAACTTTGAACAATGACTCTGAAATTTGTTTCTTGGAAAAGTGGGTGTCAAATGATGTTCTTGGATTACAATGAAATGAAAGTACTTTTGGAGAATGGCTTAAGGATATAAAAAAATCAGACAGTAGGGAATTTTTTCAGGACAGTCCCAGTTTGAATAGTACTCTCTCCTCTTTGGTTTCCATAATCATTCTCAAATGTGGCTACCCAGGGAGGGGTCTTTTGTTTTAATTGCAAAATAGGGTATTCCCCAAAAGGAAAAACTTATATGTATAAAAATTTTAAGAAACTCTTTCCTACCACTTGGATTTATTTTTTTATTTGAAGGTGCCTGATGTTTAGCCAGGCATGGTGTATGTATCTCTAATCCCAGTTCCTTGGGAGACAGGCAAAGGGAAGGCAAGTTCAAGGCCGGCCTCAGCAACTTAGTGAGGCCTTAAGCAACCTAGGGAGACCCTGCCTCTAAAAACCCAAATTAAAAAGGTCTGGGTTTGTAACTCAGTGGCAGAGCATCCCTCCTGAGTTCAATTCCCAGTACAAAAAAAAAAAAAAAAAAGATTCATGATGCTTATATGTGTTGAATTTGACATGATCTCAAATTCTCCCACCAAATTTTAAGAACAATATAGGCAGCCCTTTGGATCCTCGGATTCTAGAATGTGAGATTTGACCAACCACCAATTGAAAATATTAAAAAAAAAATTGTACCTACACTGAACATGGATAGACTTTTATTTCTTGTCATTAAATGACACAACATAACTACTATTTATTTAGATTTTACGTTTTATTCCCCGTGGCTCAGGAGGCTAAGGCAGGAGGATCGTGAGTTCAAACCCAGCCTCAGCAAAAGCAAGGCGCTAAGCAACTCAGTGAGACCCTGTCTCTAAATAAAATTTTAAAAGGGCTAGGGATGGGCTCAGTGGTTAAGTGCCACTGGGTTCTATCCCTGGTACCAAAAAAAAAAAAAAAATTACATTGTATTATCTAGAGGTGACTTAAAGTATTGCAAGAATATAAGTTATATGCAAATATTACACCATTGTATATAAAATTGGAACTATAGCATCCATAGATTTTTGGTATCCATGGGCATCCTAGAACTGATTGCCTACAGATACCAAAGGAAAACCAACTATGTCACTTAGGAAGGCTTTATTTAGCTGCCAATCAGAAAGCTCAGTGCTCACCGAAGCTTGGAAGTCAATGAGGGTCTCTCCCTTCGGTCCATCTCTACTTGTTCATGTTTAACCTTTTTCATTGCTTTGGGCTTACAGATGGTGGCTACTTCTTGCATGAACGGATCTGCTTTCTAGGGAAAGCAGACCTTTGTTTACTCTGACTCTTTGGCCAGAATGTGTCTATTTTTCCACTCCTAACTTCAAAGAGACCAGAAAATCACATTTTTTCCCCCTAGCTCACCATCTCCTATAGTAGAAAAAAGGATTTGCACATCAGCTTTTATATGCTTACTATGATCTTTTCAATGCTACAGCATTTACAAACTTTAAATATCCCTAAATACAAAAAAAATAATAATAATGCATAGGATGCATCTTACTGCTCGGTATGAAAATAGTGAAGCTCTTTGGACAGTGAATTTATGGCTCCTATTTCTGAGTCCACAGTGCTTCCTGACATCATGGCCAAACTCCTGCTAAAACTTTTATACTGCTCAGATACTGATGGGATGTGGATTGGCGAGGTCTGCCGTTTATACTCAGCAGAGTTTCCATTGATTCTGAATCCTTGCACTTCTCGGTCAATGTTGGGGACATTTGTAAAGAAACACATAAATTACTACTCAAGGTTTTGCTTAATTATTTATAATTGCATGCATTTGCCCTAATGGAAAATTTCATTTTATGCTGAATTTTAAGATCCGTGGGGCTGATACATCCCCTTTGAGCATTGTCTTGTTTATTGCACTCCACAGATCCCCGGGAATTTAAAGTGAGAACCGAGGGACTGTGATGCTCAGAGTGGTGGGTCGCAAAAAGGTCTGAGTTGTTCGGGGAAACAAATTCACTAGAAATGCCAGGGTCCAAGGTGAAAGAGGCTGGTGTGGTGAGATGGCATCTGGTACAAGAACATAAATATGAGTGCGTGATAAGGTGGGTGTAGACAAAAAGGATCAACTGAGGCATCCTCCTGTCATGACCTTTGCTCTCTTGGAAAAAGAATTAAAATGTTAAAAGACAGACCACCCTAGTGAAAAGGTCGGTCCATGATATTCCACCCCCTTAACATCTCCTCGTGTTCTCATTGGGAAAAACTCCTTAGTAAGCCCAGCCTTTTGGTGTGGTGGCTTTCACCTGTGATCCCAGCTACTCAGGAGAGTGAGGGCAGGAAGACTGATTGAACCCAGGAGTTCAAGACCAACCTGAGCTACATAGAGACCTGGGGAAAAGAGAGAGAGAGAGAGAGAGAGAGAGAGAGAGAGAGAGAGAGAGAGAGAGGGGGAGGGAATGAGCTTTTGTCTGTCTCCATAGATTTCAGCAAAAGTACTTCAGAGCATCATTTTCCAAGTCTTCTCTTTCAGAAAAAGTCCCAGTGGAAGGTAAAATTGTTCCAGAACTTACTGAGTTTATCAAGGAAAAATACTGAGCACATATGCAAGGATTTGAGTCCAGAGACGTAAAAAGGAAATCGACAGGAGCGGTCGATGTTTGGCATTTGGTAAATGCAAAACCCAAATTTGCTTGGCGAAGGAAAGTCTAGAACTTTCTCTGCGGATGCTTTCCCATGGCGGGGTGGGGGAGGTTGGTGATGGAGACAAGGCCAAGGAGGAGAGGCCAGGAAGATCCACTTCCACAAATCCAGCTAGGCCATGTCCCCTCAAGGCCAACTCAATGAGGAATTTTCAGGACAACAGATCCCCGTGGCTTTCCTTTTCTGCCCTTGGAAAAGTAAAGAATGTTCCGGTTATCTTGGCCTTGGGCAAATAATGCCCCCTCCCCCTCCCAGAAGCCAACCGACACCAAGAGAAAAAGATTTCACAATCAGATCTGTGCACAGAAGTTTAAAGGGAGGCAGAGAGAGAGAACTTTAGGACTAAAAGTAACTTGAAGAACAACAACTCTATTCCAGAGGCAAAAAAGAATCCTAGACCAAGAAGTGGGGAAAAAAAAAAGTGTCCCCTCATACCACAACTGATAGAGATAAAATGAAAGCCGATCCCTGACCTCCTATCCAGAACTTGCCACTCCACACACAGCCTCAAAGGGAAACAACAAAGGTTCTTTTCATGTTTCTGGCCCCTGAGACAATCTAGAATTCCTCTAGTGACAAAGATTAAAAATGACAGATAAAATCTATCAAAAATGTTTCAATACATAGCTGAGTTTGCAAGGAAAAAAAAAAAAAAACCAAAAAGACATCAAAAACACAAAGGAAAGAAAGCCAAACAAACAGCACAGGAGAGCCCTTGGGAGTGGGGTGGGAATATAAGAGCTAGAAATGGGCCCAAATAGCCAAGTGGCTGCAATGTCCTGTGTTTCACCAGTACGGAGACTCACAGCCCGTGCAAAATGGAAAGTAGACACTCATTCATTCAGGTGGGATCCTGGAAGCTGAAATTACTAGAAAATTCTTAATGGGCTAGGGGGATGCGAAGGGAGCCGACCTTCACTGGGGTCTTTTTTTGTTTTTGGGGTTTTGGTTTTGTTTGTTTTGGTACTGGGGATTAAACCCAGGGGTGCTTCGCCACTGAGCCACATCCCCAGTCCTTTTTCTATTTTATTTAGAGACAGGGTCTTGCCAAGTTGCTGAAGCTGACTTTGAACTCAAGATCCTCCTGCCTCAGCCTCCTGAGCCACTGGGATTACAGGTGTGCGCCACCACACCCAGCTTAACCGGGGTCTTGAGTAGAAAAAATTAATATCCTAAGATTGTGTCACAGGCCAGGGACAGAGTCTGAATTTTTACCCCACCCCATGGTGAGCTCTTTGGAGTGCCTGGCAGGAACAGATGGCAAAACATTTTTGGAGAAATAATGTATAACCCAGATGGGAATGCGATGGGACTCTTTTCAACAGTTCTTGAGCACCTACTGTGTGCTAGGCCTTGAGCAAGCTACAATGGACAAGACAGAAATCATCCTTGCCCTCATGGCGCTTGTGATCTAATGGTGGATGGAGGAGGAAGACAGCAATGAACAAGAAAAAGATGAGCTAGCATACAGTTGGTCCTCCATGTCAGCAGGTTCCTGTTGTGGATTCAACAAACACAGGTTGAAAATATTCAGAAAAATCTGTGTTAGACACAGTGATGTACACCTGTAATCCCAGCAGCTCGGGAGGCTGAGGCAGGAGGATCAGGACTTCAAAGCCATCCTCAGCAACAGGAGGCACTAAGCACCTCAGTGAGACTCTGTCTCTAAATAAAATAGAAAACAGGACTGGGGATGTGCCTCAGTGGTTAGTGCTCCTGAGTCCAATCCCCAGTATCTACCCAACCCTCCAAAACACTGTCAAGACTGAACATGTTCAGGGGCCGGGTTGTGGCTCAGTGGTACAGCGCTTGCCTAGCATGCATGAAGCACTGAGTTCAATCGCCAGCACCACATAAAAATAAACAAATAAAATAAAGATATTGTGTCCATCTACAAATAAAAAATATATTTAAAAAAAGACTGAACATGTTCAGCTTTTTTCTTATTATTCCCTAACCAATGTATGAATTGATTAAATATGAATCATCTAGAGATGATGTAAATGTGCTGGGGGATATGCACAGGTTACATGCAAACTCAAAGCCATTTTATGTAAGGCACTTGATCATCTGTGGATTTTGGTATCAAAGAGGAGTCCAGCAGCCAATCTGCCATTCATATGAGGGATGACTGTATTGGTTTCTCATTGATGCTATAACAAATTACCACAAACTTAGTGGTAACTTATAACTTTAAAACAACACATATGTTGGGCTGGGGATGTGGCTCAAGCGCTAGCACGCTCCCCTGGCATGCGTGCGGCCCAGGTTCGATCCTCAGCACCACATACAAACAAAGATGTTGTGTCCGCCGAGAACTAAAAAATAAATATTAAAAATTCTCTCTCTCTTGGGGCTGGGGATGTGGCTCAAGCGGTAGCGCGCTCGCCTGGCATGCGTGCGACCCGGGTTCGATCCTCAGCACCACATACCAACAAAGATGTTGTGTCTGCCGAGAACTAAAAAATAAATATTAAAAATTCTTTCTCTCTCTCTCTCTCCTCTCTCACTCTCTCTTTAAAAAAAAAAAATTCTCTCTCTCTCTCTCTCTCTCTCTCTCCTCTCTCTTTAAAAAAAAAAAGAAAAAAAAACACATATGTATTCTCTTACAGCTGTAGGTGAGAGGACCCATGTGTTGGCAGGGTTGATTCCTTCCAGAAGTTTTGAGGGGAGAGTTCATTTTCTTGCCTTTTTCAGCTTTGAGTAGCTGTGGCTACCTGTGTTCCTTGGTTTTGGGCCCTTTTCCCCATCTTCAAAGGGCACTGCTTCAGTCTTACCTTCTGCCATCGTTATCACCTGCTCCTTTGGCCCTTCCTGTGTTTTTTTCAGAATGACCTTCCTGACTCTATCAGACCCATCAGCTAATCCAGGACCATCTACCTCTTTCAAAATCCCTAACATCTGTAGTCTCTTTTGCTATGTGAGATAACTGATGTTCACAGATCCTGAAGATTAGGACACAGACATCTCTGGGGAATTATCACCCAACCTGCCACAGCCAGTGGTGAGCACTATTAGAATTAAAATAGGATGTCCCGATAGGACGATAGGACAACTAAAGTACTATTCAGGTTGAGTGGACAGGGAAGGCCTCTCTGGAATCCAAATGACAGGAAAGAACCAGAGGGCTGAGGGCAGGGTGGAGAACATTCCATCCAGGCAGAGGAAATAGCTAGGGAGAAACTCTACAGCAGAAGCTTGGTGTGTCAATGGCTTTTCAAGAATGAGAAAACTGTAAGCCCCATCCTGTCTCTTGGAATCTTTATGGGAACTTTCTCCAAACTTCTGTTCTCAACAGGAACTTCTTTTGTCACAAAACTTGATAGGATACTCCAGGACAGCTGGGAGCACTCACAGGAGGCAGAGAGCCCCTCAGCAACTGCATACCAAGTTCAGAAGACACAGATCCCTAAACAAGAGCTTGTTTTGATTGTGGTTACCAAGATGTTATTGACATGGTTGTTTGCAATTGCACTTTGCAAACTGTGTTAACATAAAACAGGACATTAGGTTATTTCAACTGAAGCAGGAGCTAAAAGAGAAGGGGGTGGCTGTTTGTCCCTCAGGAGGTGTTATGCTGAGATGCTAAGAGACCAGACCAGCTCCTCTTCCTAGGTGTGTGTGAGTGTGTGTGTGCGCGTTTTCTTAGCACATACCTAGCTACTGAATGACCCCACAATGGTGACTTTTCTCCATTTTTTTCCTGAGTCATTCCGATACATTGATTCATTTTCCTTCACTTTGAGCATCACATAGTCCAAGAACAACTAAGACTATGGGTTCCCAGGTTTACATGCAATCAACAAACATAGGTGAAGAATCTAATATAAATGGCCTGGAGGGCACACCTATATTTTTACATACAGCAGGATTGCCATACCTCTATTACAGCTTTCATTTTAATCCTTCTTGAATTTTGCCTCCTGCATTAAAGGATGAGTTAAACCTGGTTCCTTCTGCACCCAAACAACCCCCAAAAGAGTGCCTGGCACAGAATATTGGATAATCAATACTCACTTATACTCACTTTTTTGTTGATGTTTTTCTTCAATAAAGAACTCCCAAGAATCTAAGGACAGAGAGCCCTGAACGGGGGCTGAGATATACTATATATGCCAGGACAGATTAAAAACTGATGATTCTCACCAGGCACCGTGGCACACACCTATAATTCCAGAGGCCCGGGAGGATGAGGCAGGAGGATGGAGAGTTCAAAGCCAGCCTCAGCTAAAGCAAGGCGCTAAGCAACTCAGTGAGACCCTGTCTCTAAATAAAATACAAAATAGGGCTGGGGATGTGACTCAGTAGTCGAGTGCCCCCTTAGTTCAATCCCCAGTACTCCCTCACCCCCCAAAAAAATCCGATAATTCTCAAAGACTTCTGAAGGAGCAGGATGATCATAGGAAATTATTTCCTAGGAAATTATTTCCAGAAAGGTATGTTAAATATGACCAAACATCTGTTGGAAGATTTGCATACACTTAATAACCTGGTGCTTCCATCAAATTCCAACCTCGGCAATTAAATTGGGCTATCTGAGATACTCGGAGGCTTTATGGTGGCTTGTTAGTCCCTGTCTCCTCCAGCTCTGACTCACACAGCTGGGCCATGGGGGGTTAAAGGTTAAGCCTCTGCTCTCTCTCCAGCTCCCCGGATGACTGCCCGGCAACCTAAGTGGAATGACTTCATCAGAAGGAAGGCTCAGAAGCAAGTTCTAAGACAAAAGGTGATCTGGAAAGTTAAGGTGGTGATTTTCACATTTAAATAAAAACCGACATACTCTAAGAGCCTAATATGTAATGGTGGTAATTATAAGGCCATAAACATATCCCACATACAGCAAAGGAGGCCTAGTTGGAAAAATTACTAGCCAAATACTGGATACCTATTAAGGAAGGGGGTAGCTGCTTCCTTTGCCTGAAATCCAGGACGATATGTTATTTCCCCCCAACATCCAAGAACATATAACTGTTTGGTTCCCAAGCGTGATATATTTTATAGCTTGCAAAACCTGATAAGACTGCCCCAGAGTCCAAGTGGATGTGTCTGTTCTAAGTCCAGAGACATCTCATACTTTCGGGTTTCCCATCCCAGTCACACAGTGCCTTCATTGTGAGATTTCCTAGTGAACTTTATCCCAGGAGCAGTTTAAATTGCCCCCCTCCCATATTGGGGAGCTGAACCCAGACCTGGTGCATGCTAGGCAAGTGCTCTCCCATTGAGCTACATCTCAGATCCCAGGAGCAGTGTAGAAGCTGTAAGTGATGCAATGTACCTAGATAGAAGTTCAGTATTTCACTGCATAATCATTGCCACTACATTAAAGTATATTCACGAATATTCCATGCATACTAACCTTGTACCAAAGACAGTTTAATAATTAATTATTTTAAAGTACACCAGCACGATTAAAAAAAAATCAGCAGCTTCAAATAATGGTCACACCCCTCTTTTTTACAACAACAACAAATTGGCATAAAATCCGTGACAATTATGCAGTGGAATATGGTTTTTAAAAAATCAGACTAAGCCGGGGGCAGTAGCACACACCTGTAATCCCATTGTTTTGGAGGTGGAGGCAGAAGGATCGTGAGTTCAAAGCCAGTATCAGTAAAAAAGCAAGGCGCTAAGAAACTCAGTGAGACTTTATTTAAAGTACAAAATGGGGCTGGAGATGTGGCTTAGTGGCCGAGTGCCCCAGAGTACAATCCCCAGTACAGGCCCCCCCCCAAAAAAAAATCAGAATAAGATCTCTTGTCTGTGCTTGGTGGAAGAGTCAGATGCTAAGCAGTGGCTCCTACTGTAAAACGCTGTTCTGCACCCTCAGGGTCTGGGTCACCCCGACATTAGGTGCACACTCTGGGAGAGGTCCAGAGATGACATCTGCCTCACCCCTGGGCAGGGCTCGGCCCAGGAGTAGACAGAACAAGGAGCCTGAGGGGCCCCACCTGGGAGACAAAGGAAGACAGGCTTCCTTAAAACTCAGCTCACCATGGTTTCTAAATCCTATAAAGATCTTTTGATAAGCACAGTTCCAATAAGTTAAAGGTCGAGCTTAACGTAAAGGTTAAACACGTACTGCCATTTCAGCTACCAGTTCTGGGCACTCATTCATTTTTTTATATTCCAGGAGCTTCCCAAATTACAGGTGGAAGTCCCCCTTCCTCCACCTAAGAGGGTCATGCCCTCCAGTCTTTAGGTCAGCGAAGGGGTGGGCCGGGAGGCAACGATCAGGAAAATCCTTGCGCCTGGGGGATGCGGGTGTCCCCTTCCTGCGTTACCAGAAGGCAGGGCTTAGGGGAAGAGCTCGCGGAGGACGCGGGCCTCGGACTCCAGTCCCAGCTCCGTGTGGTGCACACAAGGGCTTTATTTAGGACCACAGAGACCCGAATGTCCTCGGTCCAGGTTCCGTAGCACAACAGCGACGCAGCAGCAGACTCTTCACGGTCCCCGGGTCGCCAGGAGCCCTGGGAGGGCCGCGAGGGGGCGCGCAGTGGCCGCCCCGCCCGCCTCAGGTGGGGCCGCCACGCCTACTCCACCGCATCCTGCTTCGGCTCCGCCCATCCGGCGGCTTGGCCACGCCCACCCGGCGCAATCCCATTGGCCTTCGTGGAGGCTGGCCCGCCCACCCTCACCCACCCCACCTTGGGCCCGCCCACCGCCTGCCAGGCCACGCCCTCCAGGCCGCCCCAGGTGGGGCCGCCCCGCCCACCGGCCCCGCGGCCCCGCCCGCTCCGCGGCCTCAGGTGGGGCCACCCGGCCCGCCCCGCCTGCCCCGGCCGCGTCTGGCCGCTGCTCCTCCGCTCCCCGCGCGCGGCGGTGCAGCAACTTTTGACGTTTTGTCAGTGGGGACCCGGGCGAGCCCTCTTGGGCCGACGGCGGTGGCCGCAGCCGACCCTCGAGGGGCCCTCGGTCGCGCCCCGCTGCTCCCGCCGCCCCGGGTCTGGCGGCCACGAGGCCCCGCCGCGTCCTCCCGCGCTCGCTCCCCCGTCCGGAGGCTGCAGCCATGTCGCGGGGGCCCGAGGAGGTGAACCGGCTCACCGAGAACACCTACCGGGTGAGCCTGGGGCGCCGGGCGCGGGGTTGGAGGCCTCGGTCCCTGGGGGAGGGGGCGGTTCTCCAGGTCCCGAGTGCGGAGGCCCCGGGCGCAGGGGTTCGAGGCCGAGGGCGGGAGGCTGGGAGGCCCTGGGACTCCGGGGGGGAAACCGGAGTTGGGGGTTCGAGACCGGGAAGGGGAGCCTCGCCGGCAGCTGGCAATTAATTGTCACCAGGGAAAGGTCGGGATTTTCACCATCGGGGTAAGGAGGGGGACTTTCGCGGGAAGGCCCTCCCCTGCCCGAGCCGGAGACGCCCAGCGAGCCACACGTTTCACAGCCGACGTGTTTGGGGGAAGCTGGGCCGGCGGGGAGAGGCCGAGCGGGCTCTGGGCCCCGTGCCCCTCCCAGCTTCTCCTTGGAATCAGTGACCGCGCTGGCCTGGCTGGGCTGCAGCCCTCCGAGGCCGGAGAGACGTGCTCGAGTTTCCTCCGAGAAAAGAAAGCGCACAGGAATGTAGGGGGGAACTCCCCTGTAATTAGCCATCGCCAGGTGAGCCGAGCTCCCCGCCGGAGCCTCGCAGGGGGCTCGGGGAATTTTCTGGTTCGGTGGCGAGTTTGCTCTGGGAAGCCTCGAAACGCCCTCCCCTTTGCACCTTTCCTACGCAGCTTTAGGTTGAACTTGGCTTTAATACATTCGTGGTTTTGTGAGGTTATTGCAGCACCGAGGAGTTAATAAAATTGACATAACTTTAAGGAGCGCTGGAAGGTCCGTCTCTTGCATGTTGGCGAGAGAGAATTTTCCCAGAAACAAGACATGGGATTAGTGGCCAGTTTAGTAAGTTTTAAGTCCTAATAAATGAATTCCAGTTGAAATAAGATATGCGTTTAATCATCTGCTATTAATAGAATACAAAACAACTTTTGTTTTAATTCTGCTTAGGCTCCTTGCACCCTTGAGACTTTGAAGTTCTCTGAATTCATTTGTAGCCATGTGTACATGGCTTTGCTCATTTTGTAGATTTCTTTTAATCTTAAAACTGAGTCTTTAAATTTGTAAGGACTGAGTGAGTTCCTGTAATCAGAGGAGTTTATTGACCTTTGTTGGGTAAGGGTCTAAAAACAGCATGAAAATATTTTCATAATCTAGCCATTGAAGGCCCCCAAATTATCAGTTCTGTTCATCGGAATACATAAAGTGTATACCGTATCATGTGAAATATTACTTTATAGGTAGACAGAGTAGACTGTTGACACAGCATTTGGGGGTCAGGAACTGTGACCAAAAACTGTTCCTGCTAGTGTGTTTCCTTAATAGAAGGCAATTTCTAGAAATGCCAGAAATTTGGATGTTTAAATGCTTATGTTTGTATTGAGATTGTTAACATTTAAATGACCCCAAAGATGTCTAGGCAGGAGGTGTGGGGTGCTGACAGAGAGTAAATAAGACATTCTTAGATTGGGGAGTCATCACTACTCTGATTATAGTTAAGAAAAAATTGTATGTGACTGAAATGCAGATCACTACAAATTATGTGTGGATTCTTTAAGTATTCGCTGGAGTTCAAAAACACATGAATATTGAAGTTCTCCAATGTAGGCCTGTTTTTCCAGTCTGAAATGAGAATATCAACTTTAGACAAGCAATCAGATATTCAGGGTAAACTCTTCTCTCTCCCTTCTGACTGACTGACTGCAGGAGTCTTAAGAGGGGTTGTATTCAAGCGAATTACAGAGTCACAAATGTCAACAATTTTGGCAAGTCATATACCCATGGAACTGGGACAGAAGGAAAAAGTGTGGATTTCATTGTTTTGGTTATCCAAATTTGTAATCATAAAACAGTGTAAGTCATTTTCAGATTTTGAAAGGTTATAATATACTGAAGATCAGAGACCACTACTTTATTGCTTTCTATTCCTAGGTGCCTTAAAGCACACCCCAAACTCACTAAATATTGATTGATTTTAATCACCTTTTCCTTATTAATATGTTGGGATCAGGCTTTTTCATGTTGAGGTGATGGGGAAAGAATTTGCAGAACCAGAAAACAGGTTTACATAATCATTTCAGTAAAGGCTGCTAGCCCTTGGTTTGGCTATGATGAATACACAGTGAAGTTTTACCTCCACAGGTCTGATTAGAAACCTGAAAAGCCTTTTGCCTCCTCCTCATTGAGTTCTTCCCCAGGCCCCACCCACAGTGATGGAGGCTAAAAGCAAGCATAGTATGACAAAATTCTACTGACAATATTGGTGACTCTCATTCTTATAAAAACAGATTTCCTTTATGTTACCTAGCAACCTGCAATATTTTACTAATAGAAACACAGCCTAACCAGGTGTGATTGCAAAAGCCACCTGCAACTGAGATTTTTTTTTTAATACTCAAATTTCTTTGAAATAAAGGAATAAATTCTTTAGAGAAAAGGGAGGTTTATAAAGTAGTGTGATCCTCTATATGCAGTATCAAATATCCTTTAATACATATTTAAACATTTGCTGAGTTTTCTAAAATATGTACTTAGACAAATTATTACTGGCAATCCATGCTAACTCCCTGGACGGCATACATTTTACAACTTCATAAACAAATGACATGATAATAAGCCTCAAAATATCAAATAATCTTGCTGTTGCCAATTAAGAGTTTGGCCAAAGATCCCGCCTCTTCCCACACTTTAGTCCATAGTATGCCCATAATTTTCCCTCAAAAGCTTGCTTGTGATTTTTACATGGTTTTCTGATGAGTACATGCTTTAGTGGGAGAGGAAGAAGTCAAGTTCAAACAAACCTTTAATTAAGAGTAGCCACAACCTTCCTAGAAGTTAGAACTGTTCGTGTCTTAGGAAGTTGATGGAGGCCCCGTGTGGTGTCATCTAGGGATGTCCTGCCTACATAAATCTTGCTAAACAGTTGACTGCAGGAGGAAAATGACAAGGAGGGACAGGGACACAGAAGACTCAATGTCACCTTCTCAAGGAGGCTTGTTCAAACAACTTTAAATTTGCTGACAGCGCTCTCAATCTCAACTTGGGCTACTTTACCTTTCCTCCCATAAAACTTCCTACTCAGTATCCTAAGTGATATATTTTCTGTGTTTTTTCATCTCTTTCCTCCTCAACTGGACTGAGCTCAACAAGGCGAGGAACTTTGTTTTATTGTTTTCCTTATGCCTAAAACCGTTCCTGGTGCACAGTAGGTGTGCATGATTGTTGAGTAAATACACACTTAATTTATTGAACACCTAATCCTGTGCCATGCTCCCTGCTCCCACCCTTGATCATGTTCATAGAGCATCTTGTTGCTAAAAATATATCCACCCATGAGGTGGACGTTCATGAATTATGTGTATTTACTTGTCATTTTTAGATGAAAAACTAAGGCCTAGAATCTATTACCGGCTTCCACATTGGTCTCCAAATAGTAATTTAATTTGTAGTTTCTAGTGATCAACAAATGCACAAACCAAATACATTTTTTCCCCAAATATATTTTCTAATTTGGCAATATAAGATGTCACCGGAATTTTTCTGTCATTCTGACAATTCACCTTTGGCATGTTTTGAACAAGCCTTTTGTTAAGAAACAAGTGCTTTTCTTTCACTGGGTAAAGGGAACAATCTATGCATGTGTTTTCCTTGTCTGTTGAATACCTGTCAGGTTGATTTCCAGTGTGAGACAACAACATACAAGTCTGGCATGTAAAACTTTCATGCCTTTCAAGACCCCTCTCTGAGGTGTGCTCATCACTGTAGCTCTACCCACTGCTGGGTATCTTAATCTTTTCCCACAGCCCTACCTTCTTCAGGTGTGCTGAGATAAGATGGGATTGCAGAAGTCCAGATGGCTTGCTCTTGGCTCCATAGGACTGACAGAGTAGAGCCATGTGCTGGGAGCAGGAGGGGGTGCCAGGTATCGGAAGTATTCTGAACAGCCCAGTGCCTTAGCTTTTTGTTTGGTAAAATGAAAGTACAAAGCAAACAATAGATTTTTTTCTTCTGATTTTTTTTTTTTCCCCTAATGGGAAAGAGGTTTTTTTGAACTCAATAACATTGCCGTGCGGCATCTTTTATTGTGAAACCCAGGGGACCACCTGGACAAGTGACACCTTCCATGGGTTTCAGGTAGCTTTTGAGTTCACATTTGTGACATTATTCCAGAAGTCACTAGCCTTATAAAGACCTATACATTATGGAAAACTATTGTCTCCGGAATTGCCCCGAGTTCGTTTTCTTCATTCCGAGTGGCCATTTATTCTGCAGTCCAACAGCAGAAAATAGCCGGGCCAGCCTCAGCAGCTAAGCGGGGCCCTGAGCAACTTATCGAGACACTGTCTCAAAATCACTGTAAAGCACTTCTGAGGTCAATCCCTAGTACAAAAAAAAAAAAAAATTAAAAATTTTTATAAAAAATACTTAGCTTTAGTAGAAAGTGCCAGGCAGTTTTCCAAAGTGGTAGCACCAGCTGACATTCCCACCAGCAGTGTATGAGTGTTCCTATTACTGTGCATCTTGCTGGCAAGTGATATTGCCCGTCCTTTTATTAATTTTTTGCCATTCTGGTGGGTATGTGCAAATAAAATTTTAAAATTCAAGACCAGAGTTATTTGCTCCAGGCCTCCTGACTGATTATCTGTTTCTCTGTAGGATGCCTACAACCTAAACAGGAGCCCCTTAGGGGACACTTTATGTCAGAGACAGGATCATGACCTAGGGGTTTGGATCTCCGAGAGGCCATACAGCTGTAGTGGTATTCCCTAAGGTAAAACATGAATCTCAGTATATTCAGTTCTAAAACTATCATAGTTGCACATATCAAAGAGTTTATTATGGAAAGAATGTTGAGGGTATAGACGAGCCCTGTTTAGACAAACTGGAATGCTTGGGTGGAGTGCAGCACTTATAGTTAATTAATTTTCTTGCTAATTGAGTATTAGTGAAAGCCCCCCCCTCTCTCTGTCACACACACACACACACACACACACACACACACACACACACAAGATTTAACTCTGTTGCTCTACCACTGATCTACACCCCCAGCCCCTTTTATTTTTCATTTTGAGACAGGGTCTCACTAACTTGCTGAGGCTAGCCTCAAACTTGAATCCTCCTGCCTCAGCCTCCCAAGTCACTGGGAGTAAAGGCATATGCCTCCACACCCAGCCTTTCCCTTTCTTTTTATGTAACTTTTCTTGGAAATATATGAACTTTATTGTTAGGGGCACAGTAGGCTAGTATTTTTAAAAGATTTCAGTTTAGTTAGATTTCAGGGCTAAAACAAATGTTATTTTTAATTTCTCCCCAGTTACATTGTAGCTGTATGTACTTGAGAAATCTCCAAGTGATACCTTTCAGCATTTCCCAGTTGATTCAAATGTATCTGTGTGTATATTTCATCTTGGAGGCTTTTTGTTGTTTATGGTACTGGGGACCACTCCACCACTAAGGTGTACCCCCAGTTTTCAGTACTTATTTCCACTCCAGTCAGTATTTGGTGCTTCATCATTCTGATGACTCCACAGTTCTCTGTTTCTCATCATAATTTATTGATTGAGCCCCTGTTGTTGGACATAGGTTGTTGCCAGGACTTTGCTGGTAAAGCACTGCAGTGGGCATTTGCGAAGGTAAAGCTTTGCCCAAATCCATGATGTTTCTGAAAGCTAAATTCCCAAGAGGGAGGCTGGGTCAAAGGGTGGATCGTTGCAAAATGCCCTCCAGAAAATACACACCAAATTATGCTGTAGCCTGCATTATGGGAGAGCGCACCTTTCCCTGACCCCAACCAGTCAAGTAGGTCTTTTAAAACTACTTCCTTTTTTAAATAACCCACAGTAGGTGCGTGAGCTTACAGTAGTAAAGCATGTTTAGCTCTGCTGAGATAGGGACATTGTCCAGAGTGCCAGAGATATTCCACAAGCTTTAGGCATATTTCCCCATAAACTTAAAACTTGTGGGATGTGTTCAAGTAATTACAGCTCTGTGACCCATCGGACCTATGTCCTTCTGTCCTTATTTTCCTCTGCCTTGGTTTTATACTTTTATTTGTTTTCCTGACCTTGAGTCTCTTTCTGACTTATCAAGTTAGTGATTATGTTCAGCCTCTAACAGTTGCTGCAAATCTTTGTGGATAAAGGTGAGGCTCATGTATATGAGATAAAATGTTGCTGTTTTCTCTTTCAAAGATAAATGAAAAATGTTACTAGAATGAGTTCCCAAACCAGGGAGAAATAGATGTTCACTGCTCAGAGATCCATGCCTTTCAGGCAGCCTGCCAGGCTGAGTGGTTTGGACAGAGCAGCAGGGGTCAAGATGCCCTCCTGTGTTTTGTTGCTTAAACTGTTTATATGGTGCTTTGGAGGTTAAAAAGTCCCCAGGCAATAACAATTCCTTCACTAAAAATCTCAATGGCCAGCAAGTTAACTGGAGGAAGGAGATTTGTAGTTTTTAAGGAGGCTCTGCCTTGTAAAGTGTTTACATTTTTTAATGTTGAAGAGTCACTTTTACAATGCTTAACTGAAAAGAAGCAGCAAGGGCTATATAGTCCATTTACTAAGGTAAAATTACCATTTTCTACCTCTGTTTGCAAGTTGACCTTTTAAAGTTAAAAAGTTTTAATGGTTTTTCTCTTAATTTTCACATACAGGAATACTTTTTAACACTTACTAACCTGAGATTATAAATGCAATAGAAAACTATCTCAAAAGAATTAAACCATTCAGATTTCAATTCTTAAAACTTGTTTTAAGAAGCTTATTCCTATTGTTGCAAACAGCTGATCACCTTCAAGGTGCAGCTGTGTCCTACAAAGGTATAAAACTGGTGATAACAAACTGTCAAGGAAGTCCACCTGATTAGAGCAAAGTACCTGCATAGATGCACTGAGGGGGAGAGGGGATCAGAACGATGACCAGCCCAACACCAGCCATCGTAAGTGCAGAGTTGACCGTGTGAGTTATGGGGAGAGATGAGGGGTACAGCAGACAGCCCTATCGCTGTCACATGCCTGTCAGATACAGGTGCTCAAGACTTAAGGTAATAAACCAATCCACTCTGGCTACAGAAATTCAAATGACAAATCAGGAAAATTATATTGATAATTCCTAAGTGTTGTGATAATGACGATGATATAAGACTTTGATGATTGGATTGAGGATGCTGTTTAGTGGCCATGCATTTGCATGACATTCATGAGGCCCTAAGTTCTATCCCCAGCACCACAGAGAAAGAGAGAGATTTAGGTCAATTATTCTCTGAACAGCTTGAGGTGCTGAGGTGCAGGACATGAACCAGGTCTTGACAGTACACTGTTTATCTCTAAGCATGTAAACATGTGAAACCTTGTTTCTATTAGAGTATTCCCTCTGACTGTTAATGTTCTTTGAGAAGATTTCTGCAGCCAACCAATCCATCCCCTTTTAGCCTAGATTTGAGGGTAGTTAATAAGTCATTCTCTTCCATTTGATCTTGTGCTTCTGTTTTCTTGTCTGTAAATAAGGATGATAATAGTATCTACTCACGAGGTTCATACTCATGAGGATTAAACATGGTAATGCATGAAAGCTTTTAAAACAGTGTCCAACACATAGTAGGTGTTCAGTTAGTGTTCCTATTGGTAGCTTGAGTCTACTGGACTGTAACTGTCATACAAGCATTGATTTTCATGTTTATTCACAGCCTTCCTCAGTATTTAAAAGGCTGACACGTAGGTGGAGCTGAATAAATATTTGATAAGAGTGGTGTTGAAATTATTGGCACTTGTTTTTCTCTCAATGAGCTGTATGCTCCTTCAGGGTTTTTTAATTCCCTCATGAGGCTGGTGCATAGTAAGAACTCAAAAATATTTGTGGGATAAATACTGAAGATCTGTGTCCCTCACACAGCTGTGACTAAAACCATCACCTGCTCCTTAGCATGTGGGATTGAGACAGCACTACTAACAACAGTGGCCCTGGTATGAGCACCTGTTATGTGTGTCCTGAGCATACCACCAACATTCATTCTTTCTGCAACTGTTTTCTGGAGCACCACAGCTGTGCCAGGCCCTGTGGTCACTGGAGAACCGACCAACAGACTGGCCTTCTGAGGTCATCACCAATGGTGGCACAGCTACCAGAGTTTAGCCCCGCCAGTCCTCCCCCTCCGCCTGCCTGGAGTCATGGATTACGCTCCCCTGGCCCCAGCCCAGAGTTGTCCTGCCTTTGCCAGTTCATTTCTTGGGAGTTTGTTCTCATATTGGAAGAAAGGAGGAAAGGATTAAGAGATGTGAAGATGGAGTTTCAGAGAGGATTTTTTTAGGTATTTTGTAAGAAGCCTTTGGAACATTGGATATATAAAAGAAGTAGAGGAGAGATAAAAAGTATATTTTTTAGAAATTTTAATTCTCTTTACTGGAATCTAAGAAATATAAAGATCTTGAACTGTCGTTAAATTATTTGGGGTTTTTGAACAATAATTTTCACATTGCAGGGGCTGTGATCTTAGTGTAGAGCAGAATGATTCTTCTCAGGTGGAAGTTCACTGGAATTCTTCTAGATACTACCATATAAGAATGGGGTTGGGGGCTGAGGCTGTAGCTCAGCGGTAGAGCACTTGTCTAGCATGTGTGAGGCCCTGGGTTCAATCCCCAGCACCACATAAAAAGCTAAATAAACAAAATAAAGGTATTGTGTCTGTCTGCAACTAAAAATATTTTTAAATTTTTTTAAAAGAAGAATGGGGTTAGGAAGGAACTAGTGAGCTTCACAGAAAAATGGCATTTGCTGTATGAAGTCAATGTACTTTGGTTTGATAAAGTTCCAGTGTCCTATTTAGTACTTTGGGGCTTTCTAAACAAATGCAGCCCCAGGCATGAATTGGGCTCTCCTGCAAATCCATTCTTGCTTTTTTATCCCAGGATGCACTTTTTAAAAACAAAAACTAGGCAGGTAAGAACCCCTAACCAAATGGTGGAGCATACTTCAAGGCATATATCCATTGGCGGCTGTTTTAAATCCAGCATCAAATCAATTTTTGTTTTTAATATATGCCATTTACATAATTAAGGTTACATATTTCTAAGTGATATTCAAGTAATATTAAAGATGTTTGCATTTCTTATTTTTCCCACATCAACCTGAATTGCCGTGGTATTTATCACATACCTGTCTCCCTATTCGACTATACACTTTGAGGGCTGAGCTGTCACCTCATTTATCTCAATGTTTTCTAGGCTCAATTGTGGGCAGATGATGCACAAGTGTGTGTGTGTGTGTGTGTGTGTGTGTGTACATATATATATATATATATATATATATTTTTTTTTTTTTTTGGTACCAGGGATTGAACCACTGAGCCACCTCCACAGCCCTTTTTTTAAAATTTATTTTATTTTGAGACCAGGTCTTCTCACTAAGTTGCTTAGAGCCTCACTAAATTGCTGAAATTGACTTGGAACTTGGAATCCTCTTGCCTCAGTCTCCTGAGCCACTGGGATTACAGGCATGCACCACTATATCTGGCTACATTTTTAGTTTTTGTTTGGTTGGTTTTGGTGATGCTGGGGATTGAACCCAGGGCCTTTTGCCTTTGAGACAAGCACTCTACTAACTGAACTACATCCCCAGCCCAGCATTTATAGTTTTTCTCGTTGCTTCAATAGCCCAAATGTGAGAAGGATTTTACAGAGCTAGTGGAATGAGACTTAAATACATGTGTTTTCTAGTACTTATCCTGATTCATTTGTTCAGTGTGTGTCTCTCTCAAATACCAGAAAAGAGAGACATTGTCAGATCCTGGTTGCAGTGTTACTTTTAGAATTTAAAGTTACATTCTGAGGTAGTCATCCTGGTACCACAATTTAGAACAGGAATGATCATGTTTCTATTCTTTCAAATAAAAACATATGCCTCTATCAACCAAGCAAAAATGGTTACAGCTCTTATCATAATTGGAATCTCAAGAAGCAGTGTTTGTTTCAATTTCATAGATACTATTCTCCCTGAAGTTCAGAGTCTGAAAGCTGCTCGAGTTCTGGGGTAGGGTTTCCCGAGGCCAGCACAGGTTAGGCGCTGGTGTGAGCCTGATGCCTTGCTGGCTGCCAAGGCTGGGGGTGCCTGCTGCCAAGGCTGGGGGTGCCTGCTTCCAGCCAGGGGTTTTCCTGCCACCACTACCCCAACCCAGTGTGATCATCTGCACTTAAACTACAAGGAAAAGTGATTTTTAATTCTACCAACAAAAAGTGTAAAACTTTTGTCTAATGTTTAAAATAGAGATTTTCTGGTTGTGAATTGAGTTCAGATCATTTTTTTTCATCAGATGACTGCGAAATCTGAATACCTGTATGTGGTTCTCCCTCCACAATTAAAAAAGTAATTTAAAAATCCATATTTTTATATAATATACTGGCTGGGATCACTCGGACACATAATTTTTGTGAAAGCCTTGAGAGCTTTACCTAAGGGGTGTGAGCCGCAGCAGAACTTCCTGCTCATTTCCATCAGTGTGCTGGGGCTTTTTGTTTGCCTGTATTGGGCTTTAGCTGAACACAATTCTTGATGTCTAAATGAGTAGGGACTAGTTTGTCACAGAAATCTGTTTCTTTAAACAGTGACACAGAATGTTGTGGGCATATGATTGCATCTGGTAATTTATACCTATCTTTTTGGATGATCACACTCGTTCTCCTGGTCGGTTCTTAGGGAGCTCAGGACCTCATAGGTGCACCCATGACTCAGAACATTCTTCTATGAGAGGCTAAGCCCAAAGGCGTATCCGTGCTTCACTGACCACTTGCTCTGAGCTGCTCAGGCTCAGGCCACATCACTAGGAACAGATCCATGTGAACCTGCACAGTCCCCCCTGTTTCTTTCTAGCTGGACCTCTGCACCTGAAGGATCTCTCTTTTTTTTTTTTTTTTCCTTTGCAGTTCTGGGGATTGAACCCAGGGCCTCATGCATGCTAGGCAAATGTTCTGCCCCTGAACTACATCCCCCATCCTTAAGGAGAAACAATTCTGTATAAGACAAAACCTGGATCATGATGAAGGGAAAGGAGGACAATGTTCTAGTCATAGTGAATGTTCGATAGAGAGTTTTCTCTGTGGGCTGAAGATTTCCTATGAAACTTCCCTTTTATAGAATGACGGAGTAAGACCAGGTGCAGTGGCACGTGCCTATAATCCATCCCTGAGACTCAGGTGGCCAAGGCTGGAGGAGCTCAGGATCCAGGCCAGCCTCAGCAACTTAGCAAAACTCCATTTCAAAATAATTTTTAAAGGGGTTGGGGATGTGGCTCAAGCGGTAGTGCACTCCCCTGGCATGCGCGGGGCACTGGATTTGATCCTCAGCACCACATAAAAATAAAATAAAAGATGTTGTGTCCACTGAAAACTAAAAAATAAATATTTAAAAAATTCTCTCTCAAAATAATAATAATAATAATAATAATAATAATAATAATAATAATTTTTTTTAAAGGGCTGGGGGTACAGCTCAGTGGTAGAGCATTCCTGGGTTCAAAAGACAAAAAGAAGGATGCAGTAAGGACTTTTGCTGGAAAAACATGCCAGATTTCTTCCCTAGTCATAGCTGGAAAGACAGCTGGTCCTTAGCAGTTTGATCTCCAAATTCGTGGGTTATCACTTTCTCCTAATGGGTCACATTGATTTTCATCCTGTGAGGGGAGATCGCTGCAGACAGCTGCGTGAGCACAAAACTTTAGAACAATAATACTTTCCATGGGTCCTGAACAGCATTCCCAAAGGATGGCAATGACCTGTGTCTCAAAACATCTGGCTCTTCTGTGTGTGAGCTAGTTAGCCACAACCATTGTGCAAGCTGTCCCACAGCATGAGGATGTGAATCCTTAGCAGTCAAAAGTTGTCTAATTTTTAAAGCTTTATTTTTTTAAAGCTTCATGGAGTTGTAGTTTATGTAACTGTCAAGTTCACCCCTTTTAAGGGTACACATTCTTCATGCCCATTTTCTGTCCTTTCTTACTCCATCTCAGACAACCTCTGATATGTATTTTCTCTATAGATACATCTTTTCTGGAAATTTCATAAATAGTGGTCATGAAGCATGTGATCTTTTGTGATTACTGAGCATAATGGGATTCATCTATGTAGCATGAATTAGTTCCTTTTTATGGCCAAATAATATTCCATCATATGGATATACCATATTTTGTCCACTCACCAGTTGATGGACATTGAGTTGTCTCCAATAACTATTCATGTTTATTTAATTATTTTTTAATGGTACTGGGGATTGAATTCTGGGTCACTCAGCCACTGAAGCCTGAGCCAACCCAAGCCCTTATGTTTTATTTTTAAACAGGGTCTTGCTAAATTGCCCAGGTTGACCTTGAATTCGCAATCCTCCTGCCTCAGCCTCCTGAGTAGTTGGGATTACAGGCATGCACCACCACACCTGGCCCAATAAGGCATTTTTTTTTTTTTTAAGAGAGAGTGAGAGAGGAGAGAGAGAGAGAGATTTTTTAATATTTATTTTTTAGTTCTCGGCAGACACAACATCTTTGTTGGTATGTGGTGCTGAGGATCGAACCCGGGCCGCACGCATGCCAGGCGAGCGTGCTACCGCTGAGCCATATCTCCAGCCCCATTTTTTTTTTTTTTAAGAGCCACTTTATTGCTTAATGTGTGAAAGACGACTTAAATGGCAACTTGGGAAAACATAGAATTTGGAAGCAGACTTCATAAGGAAAGCCCTGCCGTTTTCAGATTTTGTAAGTCTGGGAAGCCTTCGCAGGTGGAGGGCAGAGCCTTGCAGCTTTTATGATACCTCGGATGGGCCTGTTACTTAGCTAACGAAGCTGCGAGCAGTGGCCCCATTACCTCATGCTTGGTCTGCACGGCTATTTTTGGCCCACTGGGCCGAGGTGTCTGTGCAGTGCAGATGAGCTGTGGGGCCGAGGGAAGGCGGTGGCAGGTCCACTGTGGACAGGCCTCTCCGCAGAATACGGTCCCACCCTGGCTGACCCCCGCTGGTGCAGGGGAAGCTGTGGGGGCTGATTTAAGGCCCTTGTCCTTTATTTACATCTAGTTCCTGCTGAGGGAACTGTGTAAACAGTGTCCTATGGGGTGGGAGTGCAGAGCACTTTGAAGGAGGAGAAGCCAGGGTCCCTGAGCTCGAGGGAGGGTCTCAAGAGGTTTTAGGCTGAGGCCAGTGGCCAGCTCGCAGAGATTGAGCCTTCAGGCACCAGAGGAGCAGAGATGCTCCCCTCTGGGAATGAGTGCATCCTGTTGAGGGACAGCTGGAGCCTGGGACTGGGTGGAGAGCACAGCTCTGGCCAGGGCCAGCCAGGACCTTCCTCCTGCCCTGTTGTTAAGAGGACAATCGTCAAACTTGAGGACTGAGGGTAAATCCACCAGGAAACCACCTTTGTCTTTCTCTTCCCTACTTGGATGTTTTCAGACACATGTGCTTTTCTCTTTAATGCAGACAAGGGAAACAGTTTATGGCCTTTTAAAAAGGGGACTTTCTTCCGATCGCCAGGTGGACCAAAGTACAGTAACATCAAGTGTCAGGCTGTGGGACATGGCATTCTTACTCAGGGTTTGTGGGAGCATAGGGTTTGTGTAGCCGCTTTCTTTCAGCTTGGCAGTACTACGTCTGCAAAATTGAAAGACCTGTCACATGTTGGGTCCCAGCGATTCTGTTTCTGGGAAAATTTCCACCTGTGTGCACACCTGTGTGATTCCTTGCCCCGTAGCTGATCGTAGCAAAGCTTGTAAGCCACACACAAGCTGCTCAGTGGAGGAGCAGAGGGAGGACATGCAGCTGTGTATATGCTGGGTGTGTGTGCGCTGGGCGTGTGTACGTGTGTCCACACAGAAAGATTATTTCAGGAAAACGGCTCACACAATTATGGGGGCTGACAGTGTGAGGTCTGTGGGGCAGGTGGCAGGGGATGTTGTGGTCCTTAAGTGAAGTTTTCTCTTCCTCAGGGAACCCCCAGTTTTGTAGTTTAGGTCTCTCAGCTCATTAGATGGAGTGCACCCAGAGTTGCACTAATTTAAGTAAACTATAGCTAGTACCCGCATCTGCAGATGCCCCCTAGCATCACCTGGGCTAGTATTAAGGCAACTGAGGACTGTGGCCTAGTCACGGGGACACCTGAAAGGCCCCATCACCGTCCACAGACGCTAAATGGGAATGAACCAGATCCATATATATCCGGATGGACAAGTCCCGCAGCTAATGCTGAATAACACAAGAAAGATACAAGGGAAACATTGTATGGTGCCATTTAAGTATTTTTTCATTTAAACATCTTTTCAATGCATAAAGCAAAATTATATGTCAATATGACTAAGTAGATATTCATGTAAAAGTATAAAAGGAGGGTTAGAAAGCTAACAGCAGTATTAATTAGCAGCTTCCCTGGGGGGCTCCGAGACTTGGGTGGGGTGGTTATGGCGTCCTGCAGTTTTTGTCTGTAGTTTGTTTTAGTGACTTTCAGCAAAGGGAACCAGTAGGACAGTGTTGACTGTTAGCCACTCCTGTGGGGACTCTAGAGCTGCGGATTCTTCCTCCCCTCCCTCTCCTAGTGGAAGGAAAAGGGGAAGGGGGTGAGAGATCTTGCCCAGGTGGAGCGGCTCCATGCTGTGATGCTCTGAGGTTAAAATATTCACCCCGGAGGAGGAATGAAAGCATAAGAAGGATCTAAAAGGAAAAGGGGACACTGGAGAAACAGCTCCTCCCTGAACTTGTGCTCTGACTTCATAAAAGCAGTTCCCTCTCTATTTCACAATCCTTCAGGAGGAACCATGGAGGCCCCAGGCTGAGCGCAAAGGTTGAAGCTGCCTGGGTCTGCCTCTGCCTCTTGCTGCCCCTAGGACCTTCAGCAAAGTTTAAATATCTCAGCTATAAAACAAGGATAACAACCATGGCGATAAGGTCAGATGAGAAGCTCCATGGAAAATATTGGGCATGTAGCCAGACACAGACCCAAAAATTAAACAAGCAAATGCTCTCACCTGAATAAAACAGATAACACTGATTTTCTTCCTAGAGAAGGGTGCCATAAATCCTAGATGGTTTGTAGTCGTGATCTCTCTTATCCCGATAATGACACTTTGAGGTGGGAAAACAATTCCATTTATTTTCATGTTGCAAATGGAAGTACCTAGAGAAATCTGTGTAAACAGGGATGTTTATTCATCTGAAGGTTGACTAATATTTAGAGCTTTTCTTTTGAAATATTAATTATAATTCAGTCAGTATGTGCTAAGTGTCAAGAGCTATAAAGAGCACATAACAAGTGCCCCACAGGGCCTCGGTGTGGCTCAGTGCTAGCTCAAGGTTGGCCTAGAATGCACAAGGCCCTGGGTTTGATGCCCGTAAGTTCACTGTAGTATTCAGTTTTCACATTCAGTCTTCATATCCCTTATAAGGTGAAAATCGCCGTTATTCCCATTTTATAGAGGAAGAGACTAAGGCTCAGAGAGGTGGTGATGTGATCTGCCCAAGAATTCAAGGCACAACCCCTCGCCCCCCAGGCTTGTTGCTGCTCTCAGGGCCTGTCACATAAGGTATACGTAGTACAAACTGAAGGTGATTTAATAAATGGGGGGGGGGGGTGGAACACTACCTGACGGACAGAAAGCATTTCTGTGTTTGTGTTTGCATGAGTATTTCTGATCTAGCTTTATACTTCAAAACTATACAAAACATCTCAGTTGTCTGATTTTCCTCTAAGCAGCTGTGCTTGGCATCCATGGTGGGTATGAACTGTGACTCCTGTAGCCATCTGCTAGCCCTCAAGCAGCTGCCTCTTTGCCAGAGTTGCTTACTGATACTCTCCCTCAGGCAGAGCGGGTCAACCCAGTGCCAGGGAGGTTAGCAACAATTGCCAGCAACTTCCGAAAAGGAAGCAGGATTTTCTTCAAATAAAACCCACCTAGAGGTACCCCTAGATAGGGGGCTGGGGACACAGCTCAGTTGGTAGAGCACTTGCCTTCCATGTACAAGGCCCCGAGTTCAATCCCCAGCACCACAAAAATCAAAAAAGAAGTACCCTCAGGTAGCCCTTGTCACATTCTTGCCATGTGACACTAGAACATGCCTTGATTTATATGAGCAATTGTGATTAATTTGCATGAGCGCATGTAGAATAAAATAATATATGAAATTTCAAAGATACATACTCAGCCAAGTTGTAGAACTCCAAATATTTAAAGATTCACAAATCAGTTAACAATGAAATCCATTATTCTGTGTAATCATACTAATAAAAAAGGAAGAAGATTCATGAATCACTTTTAAAGCTCATCCAATGTAGATATTATTCCCCTTCCCCCACCTTGTGGCACTGGGGATTGAACCCAAAGGCACTTTACCTCTGAGCTATATCACCAGCCATTTTTATTTTTGGAGACAGAGTCTCACACTGAAATGCTGAGGCTGGCCTCCAACTTGCAATTCTCCCACCTCAGCCTCCCAGATTGCTGGGATTTCAGGCATGTACCACCATGGCTGGTTTATTGCTTACATTTTTAACTAAGAAAAACAGGGTGCTGAGGGCTGGGGTTGTGGCTCAGCGGGAGAGTGCTCACCTAGCACGTGCAAGACCCTGGATTTGATGCTCAGCACCACATAAAAAATAAATAAATAAAAAGTTAAAGGTATTGACAACTATAAATAAAAAATAAATACTGAAAAAAAAGGAAAAGAAAAGCAAGATGCTGAAATATCAAATAATTTGTTCTTGGTCATGTAGAAAACTGGTGGATGATGGAAGAAAACTAGAAGATTAAACTGATACTTAGAAATTTAAAGCCTTCTTAGTTTCACTGTCTGGCTAATAATAATTTAATTATTTTATACTTTCTTAAATACAATTTAATTATTTTCTACTTTCTTAAATACAAATTAATTATACCCAGTTAAATTGCATATAGTTCTGTATTGGTAAAGGTATTTTTTTTTTTTTTTTTTTTTTTTTTGGTACCAGGGATTGAACTCAGGGCACATCCCCAGCCCTATTTTGTATTTTATTTAGAGACACAAATCAGTTAACAATGAAATCCATTATTCTGTGTAATCATACTGATAAAAAAGGAAAAAGATTCAGGAATCACTTTTAAAGCTTATTTAATGTAAATATTATTCCCCTTCCCCCACCTTGTGGCACTGGAGATTGAGCCCAAAGGCACTTTACCTCTGCGCTACATCACCAGCCACTGAGTTGCTTAGCGCCTCACTTTTGCTGAGGCTGGCTTGGAACTCTCCATCGTCCTATCACAGCCTCCCAAGCTACTGGGATTCCAGGTGTACCATCAGTCCAGCTGGCAAAGGTGATTTTTCAAAAATGAAAAAATCTGAATACCAAAGTTGATAAGGCCATGATAAGAGTGCATAATTTGTTATAAAATTATGATTAGTAACTACAAGGGCCTATGATAAACAGACCATCTGGAAATCTGGTGAAAAGTGCCTACAGGTTTCAAGGGACCTGCTCTTCAATATGTTATTCAGAATAGCTGACAACTGGGCTGGGGACATAGCTCAGTTGGTACAGTGCTTGCCTTGTATGCATAAGGCCCTGGGTTCAATCCTCAGCACCACCAACAAAAGAATAGCTGACAACTACTTCTCCAGTGCTGCTCAGCATCTGCGCTAGAACCAGCCCCTCTTCACTTGAGACTGGCACAACTAGAACTGGAACATCGCCAGTCCACTAGCCTAGAATTTATTTTATAACCATAGCTATGCCTACTCTCTGAGTGGGAATGAAACATTCTGATTGAAACCAGGTTGGCAAATTCTCCTATCAGGTAGTAACCAGAGGTGCATATTAAGTGTTCATTACTTCTTTGTAACAATAGAGTGCTTCTTGGCCCATTTGTACCCTTTTTGTTCGCTTTATTTTATACTTGGGGTCTTAAGCCTTTTATCCTCAGGCCAAATTTAAGCTGAACTTTGTGGGTATTGCTGATGACTCTAGTTGCAGATCAAGTCTTAGCGGGCATTGGTTTCCTCTTTATGGCCTAGACGCGGCCTTCTAAGAATATTACAAGAATTTTAAGCCAGATTTCCTTAAGATAGTTTTATCTTTTAATTAGAAAGTGAACATTTCCTGGCTGGGACTATAGCTCAGTGGTAGAGCCCTTGTCTAGCACGCAGAGGCCCTAGGTTCAATCCCCATTACCATTAGGAAAAAAAAAGTGACCATTTTTTTAAAAATATTAATTTTTAGTTGTAGTTGGACACAATATCTTTATTTTACTTATTTATTTTTATGTGGTGCTGAGGATTGAACCCAGGGTCCCATCTGTGCAAGGCGAGTGCTCTACTGCCGAGCCACAACCCCAGCCCCATAAAGTGACCATTTTTTAATGAAATTATTAATTTTTAAAATTATTGAGCTCACCTTGATTGCTGATAGGAATGTAAAATGGTGCGGCCACCCCGGGAGCAAGCCTGGCAGTGTCTTATAAAGTTAAACATATACCTAGCCCATGACGCAACTGCTGAACTCCTGGGTATTTGTCCTGGAGATACGAAAGCTTGTGTTCATACAAAAACCCGCCCATGATGGCTCATATCAGCTTTATTTGGAATAGCTAGTGACTGAAAATAACTCAGATGTTTTCCAACAGTAAATTGATACGCAAACTAAGATTCACCCATACCGTGGAATACTAGTAAGTAAAAAAGAAGGGAATAAACTGTTAATATGCCAATACATGGAATGTGTCTGAAGGACATTATGCTGAGTGAAAAGGCCATTCTCAGTGGGTCACAAACTGTAGGATGCCATTCATTCAAGGTCTTCCCAATGACCAGGTTAGAGATGGAGCTCGAGGACGCGTGGGGAGGGTATGACTAGGAAGGGACACACAAAGGAGTCTTTGTGTTGATGGACAGTCCTGCATAATTGAGGTGATGGCTGTACCAGTCCATACAGGTGATAAAATTTCATAGAAATAATGAAACCCCCCACACACACCAAAAAAAAGGTGAGATGAGAACTGGAAAAATCCAAAGAAGGTCTATAGTGGGGCTACTGGTGTCACCGGGATGTCCTTTCCCTGGGTTCCCTGCAGCCATAGAAGACGTCATTGAAGATGCTGGAGGAAGCATGCCTGGGAACTGGCCATCCCACTCCTTGTGAGTCATGAACTATTTTAAAATTATAACTTTATTTCAAAATAAAAAGAGAACTGATAGGAGATCACAGAAAAAGCAGCTATGGCCACAGGCGTCCAGTACTGAGGCTCTGCCGTCCTGCAGGAGGCGGGGGTCACTTGGCCTGGGCCTCCTGACTGCTGTGGTACCTGGGCCCAGGACAGCTGCCCACCCAGTAACATAGGACCAGTGGGCTTCCCGGGAGACAGGGAAGAGTCGCCTCGTGTTTTTTGTTTCCTCCTCTTGCACAGGATGGTGGTAAAGGATTTTTTTTTTTTTTTAAATGTAAATCTGAAGTGCAAAGGGACCTGAAAAGGAAACATCTGTTGCGGGGCGGGAGTCCTGTAGGGACTTTGGGGAACAGACAGTGGATGGAGGAGCAGTGGCTGGCTGAGCAGGACCTGCTGCCCTGGGCAGGACTGAGCCACTCCTCCCCAAACCCCAGAAGCTCAGGACCAGCCCGCAGATGCGGGGGGGGGGGGGGGGGGGAACCTGGGATGGGGAGTGGTGGGCTGGCCTCCCAGGTCCCCTTCCTTCCTGCCCACTACAGCAGTAGCTCCTCTGCCTGACCGACCAGAAAGTTAATCTCAGATCTGGAGCCGAGAGCGCTGGTCTGGAAACACCAGGGGTAAAACTTGGAACAAGGGGCTGGGGTTGTGGCTCAGAGGTAAAGTGCTTGCCGGGCACACGTGAGGCACTGGATTCAATCCTCAGCACCACATAAAAATAAAAAAATAAAGATATGGGCTGGGATGTAGCTCAGTGGCAAAGCCCTGGGTTCAACCCCGACAAAAAAAAAAAATTGGAACAAATCAGCTTCGGATGAGCAGGGTTCTCAGTCAGCCAATCCCCACTTCCCACCCAAGGAGAGGAAACCAGGATCTTCTGTGGAGAAGCCCAGTGGTCCTGGCTGCTGTCTGTGGCCGACCCACGGACGTGCACAGCTCCCTGCTGATGAGTGAGTGAGGGCTTTATTCCCAATGTGACCTGGCCGTGGAGGACCCCCAGAGCTAGAGGGACAGTAAACAATGGGGAGGGTAATCAGGAGATGATGTGAGGAACAGTCCACTGTTATTCAGATAAGAGAAGATACCACAGTCATAAACCAAGATCGGGAGGGTGCTTTATAAAAGGACCAGGCAAGGAACTTTAAAGTACTCTTAGAAACTTCAAATATGACAACATAGCTTAAAAGTACTACAAGAGTTGGAATATAAAGTTGAGGATATTCGTCAGATGTAGAACATAAAAACAAAGGGGAAAATCAGAGAGAAGATAAAATGATTAGAGAATAAATCCAGGTTGTGTAAAATCCTCATCAGAGTTCCAGAAAGAATAAGACAAATAAGACCAGGAACATTTTCCAGACTTAGAGGATTTGATTTTCCTTATGGCTAACATCCCCAGTGTCCAGTAAAATAAATGGAAAAACATCCACACTGAGGCAGAACAGTATTCGGTTTTACAACATAGGGATAAAGAAGTGGCTTCCAGAAGTAAGCTTTAAGAGGAGGCAAAAGACACAGAGGAAATGACAGATGACTTCTCAGTAGCAAAACTGAATGCTATATACCAAAAGGACTTAAAATCAGCATACTGTAGTGGCATGGCCACATCAATGTTTATAGCAGCTCAGTTCACAGTAGCTAAGTTATTGACCCAACCCTTCAATAGATGAATAGATAAAGAGAATGTGTGTGTATATATAGATGGTGGAATATTACTCAGCCATAAAGAAGAATGAAATTATGGCATTTTCTGGTAAATGATGGAACTGGAGACTATCATGCTAAGTGAAATAAGCCAATCCTGGAAAAAACAGAGGCCACATAGTCTCTGATATGCATGTGGATGCTAACACACAATAAAGGGGGGGGAATAGAAGGTCATTGATTAGACAAAGAGGAATGAAGGAAAGGGAGGGAGAATAGGAAAGACAGAATGAATCAGACGTAACTTTCCTATGTTCATATATGAATACATGATCAGTGAAACTCCATACCATGTACAACCACAAGAATGGAAAGTTATACTCCACATGTGTATAATATGTTAAAATACCCTCAATTGTCACGTATAACTAAAAAGAACACATTAAAAAAATTTTTTAAATGCTAAAGACCAGAGCATGATCTTTAAAATGTAAGGAAAGTTGTTCAGCCTTCTTATTACACTCCAAACAGAAAGATAAGGGTAATTTCAGACACATGGGGACACGAACTTACCTCTCGCACAACATTTCTTAGATCAGTTGTAGAGACTGTTCTCCTGGAGAAAGGAGGGGAGGAGGGTGTGGACCCAGGTAATGAGAGCTCTTAACCCCAGGCAACCAGAGAAGGACACGCAAGGCCACAGGGGGACAGGCTGAGCAGGAGGACAGAGTCCTTGAGGGGCTCTGGGGGGAATGGAATGGAAGGTTAGCTGACAGTTTTATATATTTAGAAACAGTGTTGGTACGTCTTTGCTAGACAGCATGGGGGAGAGCTGAAGATACCTAGAAAACGGAGCATGGCCGGCAGGGGTAAGAATCAGACAATTATTGATCTCAGAAATAAGAAAAAGGCTTCACCAAGAAATGTAATCTTTAGTGCATTCTTCAAATGTGACCAATATTTATAGTCATATTAAGCTCTGACTATTGATTCACCAGAACATTGCCATGTGATTATCCAGAAGGACTGAGAGAGGGAGAGTGGAGTGGTCTGGAGAGCTAGGTCCTCGTGGACTGTAGGAAGAAGCCAGTTACTGTCTAAAATTGGGAAAACAAAATGTTCTGGATTCTGATGACATGCAGGAGAAAAGGCGCTTGGCTGGAAGCATTCTGGAGCGAAGGGTGAGGATGGGGAAGGCTGAGGCGAGCTGGTCACTGCTCGGTGACTGTCAGTCTCCACGCGCTCTCTGTTCCCGGTAGCAATCGAGAACCTTTTACTTCTGCAGGGTGTGAAGAATCTGTCCCCGCTGAATGTCGGGTAGTACACCCCTGGGGAGAAGAGGCAGAGAGATTCCCCTGGTCCACATGGGATGGTCAATGCTGTGTAGCTCATTGTTCCCAGATGGACCAAATACAGTACCCCTGTCCTCCCCTCATGAAGTCCACGCCGCAGAGGTCATCTGCCTGTCTTTCAGGCTCTCCTGGAAGGTTCTATTCACCGGGCAGCCCAAACACTGCCCTTGACTGTGAATGAAGTTCAGGTAGTGGGTTGAGCAGCTGAAGCCTGTCTCTTCACACTAGAGTGACAGCGATTAGCAATCCACTTACACCCAAGAGGGCACCCTCGCCTCTGGGCCACACTCCCATGGGGCATGGCAGGCTTGTCAATGTCTGCCACCTGCTTGCCCGTTTATAGTAGGTTCCAGGCAGCCCTTGCACAGGTGAGAATGGCCAGGGTTACACACGCCTTGCCACCTGCTACATCAGGTAAGAAACATGGGCTCTTCGTGATTTTTAAGTCCACATGCGTGACTTTGGGGGCGCGACTGGTAAGCATACACAGGTATCCAAGGCCACACAGTGGCAAAATCTGAAGATTGCTTGGTCTGCTGTTTATTAATTTTTTTGCTTTGTTTGTTTGTCAGAATGTTATGGAACAGTTTAACCCGGGGCTACGAAATTTAATAAACCTAGGAAAAAATTATGAAAAAGCTGTTAATGGTAAGTCTGTTTTTCTACATTGAACAATGTAAAGTCCATGTAAAAGTTATTCAGTAAATAGTTTACTTATTTTTAAATGCTTAACATTGAATGTTTAAAACAACTTTAAATGGCAAAATTAATTGAATCTACAGAACTGTGCAGTGATAGTGCACGATGACTTCAGTGTGTATGAAATGAGCGAGTTGAACCAGAATGCAGCGATTGCCGGCTCATTTTAACCTTCAAATCGGGCTTGGTTGACATGGCTCAGTCTTCTACATCATTGCCCTCAGCTTGTTTTTTCCTTTTTAAACCAAATTCTCCGTGGACTAATAAACATATAAAATGTGTATTTAAAACATTATGCATGTTCATGTCCTGCACACAGGAATTTTTCTGCTTTTTTTTAATATCAAAGATTTTCTTGCCTTTAAATGTAGCACTTTTGGAAATAACATGAGAACTAGTAGTTTTAGTCCAAATGGAAAAACATACAGAGTTTGGACTTAGATTCTCATTTCAAAATAAACAAGCTTCTCATTCATTTAAAAATAAACTTGAGTGTTGACATTTGCCTCTCTGTGAACTAGAGTTGTTCACAAACTCAAAGTTTCATTGAGAAAACTGATATGCAGGTAAGCATGTGTTCCCCTGCTAAAAAATAGATGCTATTATAATTCAAGCATAATCACCTTAAGATCTTAAGGCGCTGACAATCACCACATTTTGACATGGTCAAGACAATTCTTCCTGTACGGCTGGTGTTATCCACCCATCCCAAATATCCACACTCTGGGTTCACCACCTACCCTGGTTCACCAGGGCCGTCAAGAAACAGAAGTAAAAACTTTAGTTTCCAGTGGTTTAAATCTGAAGAAATCTTCAGATCAAGTTTCAGCCACTTCAGATCAAGTGGCTTTTAACTTACCCCTTCCTTCTCTCTTCCGCCACACCCCACCGTGCTCCCTGTTGATATTTCAAAAATAAACCTGTGGCCTGTGTCCCTTAGCAGAGGCAGCCCAGGAAAGGGGGATGTGCTGGCTGGACTGTGGGTGACAGGGAGCATTGTTGCTGTAGTCATCAGAGAAGGAAACCGCTTCCTTACTTCGTCACCGAGCTTGCTTTGCCTGACACTTTCAGTGTCAGGAAGGGCAGCAGCTCGGGGACCCCCAGCCCCCTGGCCCCCAGCCTCAGTGCCGTCTGCAGGCGCCTTCCCCCCTTCAGAGGGCAAGAGCCCGCCTGGCATTGCTGTCTCTCCCTGGGTGGTTGCTTAATCACAAGCCCCAGAGTCATTGCTGTAGACGTCCTTGTGAAGGAGATCACTGTGGCCCACAGAGGGGGCGTGTTTTTTCCCCTGCCTCTCTGAGGCGGAATTGCAAGGCAGGTCAGGGAGCTGCCCACAGCGTGGCGTCCTGCCAGCAAGACTTCTTACTTTAACACCTCCTGGAGAAGATTCTCTAATTCGCAAGCATTCCCAGAGTTTCTGCAGTCCATCTGGCCGTAGTTTTGCCAAAGCCACTGAGAAATTTAAATATTTATAAAATTGTTGGTGGGGATTTGGAGTAGAGTTGAGGATGCCGGCCAGATGTGCAGTCAACCGATTATAAAGTGGAGAACACTGAATGAATAAGAGCCGTGTGGACACCGTGTCCCAGGAGGCTGGTCAGCGGGGCTGCTGTGGACTGGAGCAGGCAGGAGGCCATGCGGGAGCTTCGATGGCCGACAGATGTTGAGCTCCAGCAGGTGCCCGCTGTGTCACTCAGAAAAACAGCGTCCAGGCCAAACCTTGGGTCCAGCCGGCCTGGGTGTGGCTGGTGCAGAATAGGTGGGAGGGCTGGCTTGTGTATGCATTTGAATGCACCATAGTCACCATTGCTGTACAACAAGCTGTCCTCAGACTTGTGGCTTTGGACAGCAGTTTGTGATTTCTTCTGTGAAGGCAGGACAGTTCTCAGACACCTGGAACTCACTTCTGCAGCTCCAATCCGCTGAGCCCCAGATCAAGGCTGGGAACTGGGCTAGCTCTCTCCTCACAAGGTCTTTCCCTTCAGTGAGACCACACTGGGTCCTCACACCACAGCGGTGGTGTCCCGAGAGTATAAGCACCAATACCTAGCACCAATCAAGCATCTCTGGTGCTTGTCGATCCACACTGGTCAAAGCAAGCAAGTCACATGGCCAACCCTACCTTCAGTGTGGCTGGGAACCACACAGATGGAATTCTGGGAGGTGTGGTTCATTGAAGGCCATTACTGTAAAAATCTACCATGATCTCCAGGCAGCATGGGTTTACCCTACTGGCCAAGGGAGGCCATTAAAGGCTTTTGAACAGGGCAATAACCCAACAAAACTATTTTAAGGAAAACTTAGCTGGTAGAGGTATGTACGTAGTTTATCTAGTTTGATGAAATAGTTTACCAGCCACTAAAGTGGAACAAATATGCCTCAGTCCTTAAACAATAAGTAGTAGAAACACAATAAGAATTGTGTTCCCAAAGGGAGGCAAAATTATTAAAATGTTACTTTATTATTAGTTCTAGATACATTTATTATATACATAATTTTATAATATATATAATTTTTTGTACTGAGGATTGAAACAAGGGGTACTTAACCACCAAGCAGCCACATCTCCAGCCCTTCTATATATTTTATCTAGAGACAGGACCTCACTAAGTTGCTGAGGTTGGCTTTGAACTTGTGATCCTTCTGTCTCAGTCTCCCGAGCCGCTAGGATTACAGACGTGCACCACTGTGCCCAGCAAGTTATATAATTTTAAAGTTAATTTTATCATAAAAGCAAATGTATTTTTTAAGACTAAAAAGATTACATGGCCTTAAATGTAAGTCAACAGTTAATGAAATTTTTCGATTTCACGTGGGGATGCAAACCAGAAATTTTGTTTAAATATTGTGCAATCCTGCATGCCGTTCTCCCACTAACTGGCTTTTCAGCTTATCAGGACTTTACAATTTAAAATCTTCATTCTAAAATACATATATTAACTTGACAGTTTACTGGTCATGCACCATGTTTTGAGGTAGAGTCACTGTTTTCTCATCCCAGCTAAGACCAGAGAGTCAAAAAGCACCACAGTTTAGGCCTGAGGAAGTGGAGTTGGAGCTGTGTGGCTGTCTCTGACTCACCGCTGACCTTGAGGACCTCCCAGGATATCTCCATCCCACTCCCCTTCACAAGAGAGGCTGATAACATTCCCATTGACATTATAGGGTAGATTAACCAAGTAATGGCTTAAAAAGTCATATAAATGGTAATTGCTATTGTTCTTTTTGTAATTATGGTTTAAGTTAATCCACAGTCATATAAAATAATTGTACAGCAGAACACTGCATTTCCTGAACTTCTATACAGACATAGTGAATGCTGTAACTTAAAATTTTTAAATGTCTACAATAATAGATAAATTTGTCATAAAATTGGGTTATTTGTTTTGGCCTTCAGCTGGACCTGATGTAACTCTCTGCCCCCTCCTACCATGTGTGTGGGGGTGGTGGTGCTGGGGATCGAAACCAGGGCTTTGTGCATTTGAGGCAAGTGCTCTACCAACTGAGCTACACCCCACCCACCACCCACCCCCGTGGGTGGCTCAGTGGCAGACTGCGTGCCTAGCATGTGTGATGCCCTGGGTTCAAATCTCAGCACCGCATACAAATAAATTTTTTAAAAATTCATGAACAACTAATTTTAAAAAATTATATGTGTGTGTGTGTGTGTGTGTGTATATATATATATATATATATATATATATATATATATATATATATATAAATGTAATTTTTTTTAACAACTTTAACATTTTTACTAGGGCCTTTCCCAGCTATCTTTAGAATAGTTACACAAATATAGATGTTGATACAACTGTGGTCATTGTGTCTTTGATATGCATCTGGTTTTGTTTTCATCAAAAATAGAATATAGCCATCTTTACATATAATTCATATATATTTTTAAATCCACTCTTTAAGAACATGCTGGTTATGAAGTAGGCAAAGCAGCTGGGACACCCTCTCGTTGTCCTCTCGGTAAAGGCAGTGACTGGACGGGGTTCCTTTGGGTTCTAAAATCCTGCCATACCTAAAGCTACGGGAGAAGCCAGTTTCTATGTATGAAACTAATCTTTGGATTAAAGTGAAATAAATGATTTTCTCCTAAATCACCCTACCTACAAGGTATCGTGGCAAGGCCGGCTTGTCGAGCACCTTCCTTCTTAAGCTGCACTTGCTGTGGCCCCTGCCACCGGCAGCCACGTTTCCCCCTCCTCTGTCCTAAAGATTGAACCCAGGAAAGCTGAACCACTGAGCTACCTGCCTAGCCCTGGGTAGAAGTTTTTATTTCAAGACAGGGTCTTATTGAGTTGCCCAGGCTGGTCTCAAACTTGCAATCCTCCTGCTTCAGCCTCCTGAGGAGCTGATACTACAGGTGTGGGCCCCTGGGCCCAGGAAGCAGCTGCCATTTTTTTCATCGGTCATTTTTTCATCTCGTCATTAGGGCATTTTATGGATGAACAACCTCATTTCAGAAAGGATATGCAACTTGTCCACAGAAGTCATGGAGTCATAGTTTAGTCTTCAAAATCAGTTTGAAGGGGGAAATGTTTTTAAAATAATTAGAACCCAGCTCATATGGCAATAAACATTTTTCTGTTTCTGCCAAAAAGGGAGGAGCATTCTGTTTTGTTGGGTTCTCCCCCCTAAATAATTCTGGTTTTTTTGGGGGGGTGCTACTATATTTCAAATTTCATAGGTTTCCCCTGGTAGCAAATATGCTGGCTCTTTGTGATTTCTTTTTTTTTTTTTTTTTTTTTTTTTTTTTTTAAATAATTTTTTTTTTTTTTTATGAGAGAGGGAGGGAGGGACGGGGAGAGAGAGAGAGAGAATTTTTAATATTTCTCGGCGGACACAACATCTTTCTTGGTATGTGGTGCTGAGGATCGAACCCGGGCCGCACGCATGCCAGGCGAGCGCGCTACCGCTTGAGCCACATCCCCAGCCCTCTTTGTGATTTCAAATGTCTTTTTTAATAGGAAAAAAAAAAACGCACCATCAAAGGACCAGGTTCTTAGACTCCCCACTCAAGTCCTCCTAACTAATAATGTTGCTGACCCGTAGTGCTATAGAATAACCATCTGGGAAAAGAGTTTTCGCTGGAGTAGATGTGTTCCCAATCCTGATTGGGTGTCGGGCACATCTGCTCTGGAACTGGTGCCAGGAGTGGCCAGGGCCTTCTCTGGACCTCTGGCTCCTGTTGCTGAAGTTTCCTAGGCTGGTCCCAGGTGAGGATCTGATGGGGCTCTGCTGTGGGCAGAGGCCACCAGCACAGCCATCAGGCATGAGTGCCACCTCCAGGCCACATTTGCCATAGCCAGGAGGGACCTGGGATGTTTGAAAGAAAACTTGTGTCAGTTCCTCCTTTCCTTGTCTAAGTGATGATTTTGTGTGTTTCCTTTGCTGTCTAGCTATGATCCTCGCAGGAAAAGCCTACTACGATGGAGTGGCCAAGATGGGGGAAATTGCCACCGGGTCTCTGGTGTCCACCGAGCTGGGTGAGCCAACCATCCATTATTCAGAAACCTAACTTGTCATCCTGGGCACCCTGATGAGAAGGTACAGGGTGGCTGCGGGCACTCCATGGCCTGTGGCAGCAGAGGCTCAGTGGAGGGCAGGCCAGGCCCAAAGCCCGGCCGAGCAGAGGGGCTTCCCTGCATCCAGGGAATCCTGGCTCCTGCTCTGGCCTCTCACCCTGGCCGGAGATTCGAGCCTGGAGCCTGACCCACATTCTGAGCCGCAGGAGGTGGGCGAGCCGCGGCCTGGCAGGAGTGCTTCCTGAGTCACCGAGGGAAACGGGCTCTGCGTGGCACTCTTGGCTCTTGCAGCTTCCACAGTGGCTCTTGGTGGTGACTTTTCCGGTTCTGCTGGTATGAATTGATCTCCTGTGCAGCAGCGGAGGGCGGCCACACCCTGGGCCGCAGGCGGGGGAGCGGGTTTCTATTTACAGAGCCACTTGGCTGTTGCCATTGCCGCCAAGAAAGGTCCGTTTTTTTATAGCCCCAACGTCGCCCTCATTTTCAAAACTGTCGAGTGTGTTTTATTGTATGAGGGGTAAGATTTCAGCCTCGGAGTGTTTGGAAACATTCAGAAAAACAGAAGGAAAGGACAGGAAAGAGGGGTCTGTGGGTTTGAAGAAATGTCTGGAACGTGGGGAGGAAAAGCAGAGGAGCACAGGGTCCCAAAGTCAGCCCAGCCCAGTGGCGGCCTGTCCTGAGGGCCTTCAAGGTGGTTGCAAAACCCTGACCATCAGCGGCCAGGATGGAGTGGGGCCAGCTGGGTGAAGTCCGTCTGGGCTCACGATTTCTGGCGCTTCCTTAAGCTGTAGGTGCACAGGTGAGCTGCAGCCAGTGTGATGGGGCCTCATACAGCTGTGCACGGTGGCTGGACCCTAGCTTGAGCGCTCTGGGGACTGACATGGGGCACCGCTCCAGCACCCGCAGCTAACAACACACAGACGCAAAACCCAGGACGTTTGGGGGAGTAGGTAGGATGATTGTAAGGTTCCAGACAGGGCGAAATTAATAAGAAACGTCCCATTTGTGTCATCAGGGGAAAAAAAACAAGTGTGACCCTTACATTAAAACATATGGCACTCTGACTCACTGCCATTCAGGGTGCCTTTTTAATGTTTTATGGGTCCTGCCACTGTTTAAATAAGACTTCGGCTCCACACCTTGCTTTATCCAGCTGTGAATCAACTATTTCCACAGCAACAGTGTTGTTATAAACACGGCTTGAAACTCCAGTTTCAGTAAGGAAAATATGTTTTGATGGCGAAGTTTCTTTCATGTGGATGTGTGTCTTATTCGGAGGGAATGGAAATAACTTTGTCTTCACAT
Organism: Urocitellus parryii; assembly: GCF_045843805.1. Taxonomy (NCBI): domain Eukaryota; kingdom Metazoa; phylum Chordata; class Mammalia; order Rodentia; family Sciuridae; genus Urocitellus; species Urocitellus parryii. The sequence continues at coordinate 32,981,919 of NC_135539.1, forward strand.
TTTTTGTTTCAAGATATCCTTTTGCTTATATGCACGGCCTCACAGTTACTAGCTTTCCACAGGGCTACAACAATTCCAGGATAAAATAGCACCTCAGTACGAGATGATGATTGGGAGGCTGATGTTAACTTCTTTTGACTTGCAAGTTTTCATTTTGTTGTGAATGAAATTTTAGACTAAAATACCATCCTGCATCTGTTTAAATTCCCTATATAGAAGAGTAGTGGCAACTAATTTAAAAAAAAAAAGTGGCAAAGATAGACAATATTTTTCTTGTTTTCCAATAAGATTTTATTGTGTGGTTATTCCTGCCTTTCAGTGTTGGTGCTCATAGTTTGATTGTAAATCTTATAAACTTTCATTCACTGTGTCTTTTTTTTTATTTTAATAGTATTCTTTGTTTTATATACCTTTATTTATTGTTCTCTGGTGTCAAGGATTGAACCCAGTGTTTCACACATGCCAGGCACACGCTCTACCACTGAGCTACAGTCCCAGTCCCTCACTGTGTCTTTTGGGTTGAAGTCCACTAGTAAAGCCAGAGCTGCCGCAGAACCATGGCTGATTTCTAGCTGTGGATATTCCCATTTAGACATCCTAGCTGACATTAGTTCACCCATTGCTCTGTGAATAATTTAGGATCCTTTTGCCTAAAAGTAACAAAGTATATAGCCAACAATGATTTAAGCAACAGCATGCTGCCTGTTCCACATAAGGCCAGGAGTAACAGGTTCCCAGTTAATCTGGGGAACCTAGGTTCCTTATCCTCAGCGTCACGCCCATTTCCTCATTCATGGAACTAAGATGGCTGCCAGTCTGAGCATCACCTCTCTTCCCATGTTCTCCAAAAGCAGGAAAGGGGATTTCTTCTCAGATGTACTCTTTTACAAAGGAGGAAACCTTTGCCCAGAAGCCCCAGCACACAACCCCTCGGGTCTCATAGTCCAGTTTGGATCACACACCCACGCCCAGCTCCCAGAAAGCCTTCCCTGGCCTGTTAGCCAAGGAATGCCAGGGAGGAGAGGGCACAGCTGTTAGGAGATGGCCTGGTGATGGCCCCACATCAGGCGTCTGACACGAAAGGTCTGTTTCAACAGCTTCTGATGGAAGGAAAGGAGCTACACCAGCGTGCCCTCTAGCAGGACCTTGCGCTTCTGAGCTCTGCGTGTGTCTGGTTGGGTGACATTTTTCTCCCACGTGGCTGGGGGGTGCGTTACTTCCTCCAGAAGGCCATGGCGGTCCTTCCTGGTCTGCCCTGTGTGGAAGCAGGAATTCTAGTGCGGAGGCAGCAGGGCGTGGGCAGCTCTGTGTCCTCCGCCCTCGGGCTTTCCCCAAGCCTCCTGGACTTGTCCTCATGAGCGCGCATCTTCCTCACGCCGCCCTCTCCACCGTCCTCCTCGAGTCTTCTTCTGGCTGGGGAGTCTGCAGGGCCAGGTCAGCAGCTACTTTCACTTGTGACCCCCTCGGCTGTATGGTGGACCGATGGGGGGACAGAGAAAATGAGTCATCCGCCCCTCTGCAGCCACCGGCCGCTGCTATGGGTCCCTGCCTCTGGGACAGCGGCGACCTCACGCAGTGCGCCTGGGCTTGCTGAAGCCGCTTTTTCCTTGAGTGGCCCCAGCCGGCCTGCGATCCGAGGCAGCAGGAACAGCGGCCAAGTGCTTGCTCTGTGCGGGGCCCAGTATCCTCTGCTGGCAGTGCTGGCCTTCAGTTCTCGCCGCGGCCCTGCGGGTGGAGTGGAGGCAGCTGTGCCGTGGCCTCACAGTGAGGCGCCAGAGCCAGCGGCTCGCCCCACCTGGGTCGCCAGTACTCAAGAGTTCTTCACCCCCGAACTCTGGAGCACTTCGCTGAGGCCAGGGGAAGAGGAGAGGCCAGCCGGGAAAGGTCACTGAAGAGGAAGAACATGGGGTCCCAGTGATGGAGTTCTTTTTGAGAAGGAATGACAGGTTGTTTGTTGTTAATGGCAGATTGGGGCCAGCAGGTATAGTGATTGGCAATGACCAGTGTCTGTAGAAATGATCTCACTAGGGTCTTGACCATAAGCACCAGATGTCTGGGGGTCAAGGAGAAGGGAGATTCCAGAGACATCGTCCACACCAAGCTGTGGGTCCACCACCTCATTCCCCCCAGCCCCCCGCCCCCCAATGAATTTCTCCAGATTGTGCGCAGGTGCAGCATCCCTCTGGGAGGTGATAACATGATGGTCACCAAGTTCAGGGTGTAAGAAATAGCCTGCAGGGGTGACCACCTGGACTCTCTTATCCCCAGCATGTGCTTCCCAGCCAAGCAAGGTGGAGCAAGGCTTGCAGAGGCGGCCACCCTGGAGCTGGGCAGGCATCTGTGCACCTGGTGGAGAGCACACCCTGCCCAGGAGCCCAAGGAGGACCCAGGAGTGAGGCCTGGTGCGTTTTACTTTCCCCTTGGACGGCTAGGGAGTGGGCCACCTGGGCCTGCATTGCTGCTGTCAACTGTGGTGCAACCTTGAGCTTTATTAGTGGGCCGGCCAGGCATAAAGGACGATGGCCACAGCCTGAAGACGGATGAGGCAGTGAGCCTGTGGCATCCAGAGTATTAAAGACCAAAGACGCCCCAGTGCTGGTCCACAGGCTCACAATTAGTTGAGAATTTCAAAGCAACAGCAATTTTTTTTCATCAGCATTACTCTCCTCTATAAAGCAGGTTATGTGAATTTGTAAGAATAAGCACTTTTCCTTGATTTTTTTTTTTAAACTGGGGAGGGAGCCCAGGGCCTCACACATCCTAGCCAAGTACTCTGCCCCAAGCTGCACCCCCAGCTCTTTCCTTGATTATTCTTGAGACAGCTGTTCAGTTCTCTCCGTTGTATCTTTGTTTTCTGTTTCATGGATCTCTGTCTTTGAGGTCACTCTTATTCTTTTCCTAATTTCTCAAATGGCACACTTACAGTGTTAATTTTAAATATAGCAGTCCTGCTTTTCATTGTAATGAAGATATCTCTGCAAGTGGAAACCACGTTGTCATTCTTGATATTTAATGGAGAAAGTTATTATTTTGTGACTTTTAAAAATGTTTGTCAGAATGTTTAAAATAGTCTTATTTATGAATGTATAGGGAAGTAAAAAATAATAGAACTAATATTTAATTAGCACACTGTAATTTAAATAATTAGAAACATTGCAAATTAAAGTGCTTTTATAGGTAAAAAGTTTATCAAGTAATTTTAACTACACTGCCTTCCCATACAGCTTGGAACGTGGAGTGAGCATTTTCTCTTTGCTTTAGCACAGTGTCATACTCTCCTAAATTTGGATTGTTGAGACATAAAGGGAAAAAAATCAACTCAATTTCTACTCTTCTCCAGCGCAAACACTTATATGACCAAACCCTATACACCAAGCAGGCAATTCTGCAGTGAACTAGCTGGGGTGTCCTCTCTTTCAATTCAATTCTGTCGTTATCTACCTGGAGATAGTAATAGACCCCACTGGTTGAGGGCTCAGTCCCCCAACTTCAGAGCCAGTCACAAGTAATAAGTTGTTACCTGTTCTCTGGCCAGGTGGCTGTGAGTTGCAGTTCCCACTACCTCCTCCTGGGTTTGACTCATTTGCTAGAGTGACTCACAGAACCCGGAAACACTTATTACCCATTTATTGTAAAGGATACTGTGGAGGTACAGACAGACACACTTAGGGCCAGGTGGAACAGGAAGAGGTGAGGAGCTTCCACGCCCTCCCCAGACGCACGGCCTGCAGGAACCTCCTTCTGTCCCGCTGCTGGAAGCTCCCGGAGCCCAGTCCTTCTGCGTTCTTAGAGAAGTGATTGATGAAATTGTTGCCCTGCCCTAGCCACCAGCCCCTGCCTGAGGGATGCAGGAACCCCTAGCCATCAGTCAGCTCATGGGCACACGAAAGACACGCAGCTCCAGACTGGGATTCTGGGGACTTTGGGAGCTGAATTTTGGGAAACTGGACAAAGACCAAATATGTGTTTCACAATATCATGATCAGTTCCCACGTTTTATCCTTCATGATTTCAGTGATGGGAAATCTCATCAGGAGTTCTTTAATGTGAAGGGCATTTTTTCTGGCCTTTTTTCCCCCCTGAAACGTCTTCATCCTTTTTATTACAGCCACTTTCTTCTGTTAGGTTGACATTTTGGGGGCGTTGCCTGTCGATGCACATCCAGTGTCCCTCAGACGGGGGCAATGCCAACATTCTCAGTCGGCATTTCCTCCACCCCCGATATTCAGCTAAGAGCTGCCATTTTTCATGTCGTACCACACTTTCATTTTTTTGGGCGGTTCCTCTTGCAGTTATTTGTCTAACAGGTCGCCTGGGTGATGACTGGGCCACTTGGCTGTTCGCTGTCCCTAACCATATCACACTGTCTTGATTACTTGGCTGCATTGCACGTTGTGGTATCTAGTACTTATATCCTTCAGCTTTGTTCTCATCCAGATTGTCTTGGCTGTTCTAGAATTTTTGCATTTACATATATATGTTAGAATCATTTTGTCAATTTCCACTTTAAAAAGTCTCCTGGGATTTTGACTAGGAGTGCATTAACATCTTGATATTGAATCTTCTAATCCATGAAAATGGTATAACCTTTATGTGTGACATTTTAATTTCTCTCTGCACTCTTTTTATATTTTTATTGGGGAAGTCTTACACATTTTTATAAATTCACCTTAGACACTTATGGGGTGTGTGTGTGTGTGTGTGTGTGTGTGTGTGTGTTCTATTGTAAATGGTATTTTTAAATTTCTGTTTTCTGATTGCTGGTCCCATTGAGGTTTTTATTTCAGTGACTGACAGTCATTACTGTAAATTCTCTTTTGTTCTTTTTTGAAATGTGAAAAGTTTTAATATTTATTTTATAACAGCTCACTTGAGAAACAATTTACATATAACTCACCCACTTAAGAGTATACAGTTCAGGCTGGGGATGTAGCTTAGTGGTAGCACACAGGAGGCCCTGGGTTCATCCCAAAGTGAATAAGTGCAGTGAAGTGATCTTAGTATGTTTACAAAGTTGTGCAGGATTGCCACAGTCGACCCACCCCCGAAGGAAACTTAGCACCTGTTAGCAGTCACTTCCCATTTAACCCTAACCTCTGCCATATTGCAATGGCTTACTTCCTACCTCTGTGAATCTGTTTCTGGTGGGAATTCCATGTAAATGGAGTCACACAATATGTGGTCTTTTATCACTGGTTTCTTTCATTTAGTACAGGGATGTTGAAGTTTATTCATCAGGTAGTATATATCAGTACTTCATTTCTTCCCATGAATGAATAATGTTCCATTGTTCAGATTGAATATCCCTAATATGAAAATCCAAAATGTTCCACAATATGAAACTATGAGTGCCAGCATGACTTTACAAAGGGAAATTCCTCACCTGACTCATGTGACAGGTCACAGTCAAAACGCAGGCACACTGGAAATACTGTATAAAATTATCTTCAGACTATGTATGTAATGCATATGAAACATAAATGAATTTCATGTTTAGACTTGAGTCCATGCAAATATTAAATCTGAAATCCCAGACACTTCTGGTACCAAGCATTTCTGATAACAGATACACAACCTGTGTAGATCACAGCACATTGTGTCTACATAGTTACTGGTTAAAGGGCATTTGGGTTGTTTGCATCTTTGGACTATTAAAAATAATGCTGCTGTGAAAGTCCATGTACAAATTTTGTGTACACGCTTTTCCTTCTCGTGGATTTTCTGGCTCCTGTGGTAACTCGAAATTGAACCTTTTGAGTAACTGCCAGACTGTTTTTCAAAGTGATAGTCACTTATATTCCCACCAGTAGTACAAGGTGGTTCCAGTTCCTCCTCATTCTTGCCAACACTTTGTTAATCTCTCTGATTTTGCTTTTATTATAGTTTTCCTAGTGAATGTCAAGAATTATTTTGAGCCAGGTATACTGCAGCACGCCTATAATCCCAACAGCTTGGGAGGCTGAGGCAGGAGGATTGTAAATTCAAAGCCAACCTCAGCAATTTAGCAAGGGCCTAAGCAATTTGGTGAGACCCTATTTCTAAATAAAATACAAAACAGGGCTGGGGATGTGGCTCAGTGGCCGAATGCCACCAAAAAAAAAAAAAATCTCACTTTGATTTTTATTTTCATTTTCCTAGTGACTGATGAATGATACCAGACATCTTTTCATGTTCTTATTGGCCATTCACTATTGTCTTTGGAGAATTGCCATCCCTTGGTATGAAGTTCTTGAGGATCTAATCCTGCTGATGCTATTTTGGGCTTATTTTTATTTCATTTTTTGGTACGGGGATTTAAGCTCGAGGCACTTTACCACTGAGCCATGTTCCCAGCCCATTTTGTTTTATTTTGAGACAGGGTCTCATTAAGTTGCTGAGGGTCTCACTGACTTGCTTAGGCTAACCTGGGACTGATGCGCTTCCCTCAGCCTCCTAAATCAATGAAGGCTGTAGAAGTTTTGCCATTGAAAGTCACCAAGAAATGAAAAAGAGAAAGGTCAAGTAGTGGGGGTCTTCTCCGATTGCCTGATATATAACATGGTTTACTTCTTACAAAGGGGTAAGATGTAGGAGTGGAGTTACGTAGCTCAGGGCGAAGCCTGTGCTCAGCATGCAGGAGGGCCTGAGTTCAATTCCCAGCACTTAAAAAAAAAAAAAGTGATATTTAAAATATGCAAAATTTACAAGTTTCTCTAATTATCAAAACTTAAGAAATAATGACAGATTTAATTTATATATTAATCTTCCAAGTTATATTTCATTCTCCCCAGACCTCATTTCTTGAGAATAAATGTCCTTTATGAATAGAATCTATTCTCTTTCAGAAAATGTGTCATTGCTTTAAACTATATTTGAAAACAGTGGAAATATATTGATGATTTAAGAGAAATACCAAACTCTGGTCATTTTTATGCTGAGTGGTCTCAATTCCTCAATAGTAATTAGCATATTTTTAAAATTTTTTTTTTTAGTGTTGATGGACCTTTATTTATTTATTAATTTATATGTGGTGCTGACAATCGAACCTAGTGCCTCACCCATGCTAGGCAAGCGCTCTACCACTGAGCCCCAGCCCTTAGCATATGTTTTTAAGGCTTGTTCAGATTCATGTTGCCAAGTATCACCGTTTGTCAATCACACCTTAACTGAAGGGTGAACACACATGGCCAGGGGCTGGCCAGCACCTGTGTCTGAAGTTTTACTGGCACCTGACCACACCCACTGGCTTGTGTGTTGGCTGTGGCCGTCTTCGGGAGAGGATGTTGAGTGGTTGCAGCTGGGAAGTCTGGCCCACAGGCCTCAACTCTGCAGTCTAGTCATCCTTACCAGGATGGTGGAAGACTTTAGTGTCATGGAATGGCCTGAATATGAGTATCCTGTGAGGGTTTGGCATCCTCTTCTCCAAAGAAAAAGCAGCTTTTTACCCAAGTATCCGGGTTTAAAAGCATTGTTAGCAACATGGTACTGACACCACAGTCAGATAAGACACTCAAGTCCCTGGGGCTGAGGTTGTGGCTCAGTGGTAGAGCACTTGCCTGGCATGTGTGAGGCACGGGGTTCGATTCTCAGCACCACATATAAATACATAAATAAATATCCATCAGCAACTAATAAAATATTTTAAAAAAGAAAGAAAGAAACTCAAGTCCCTAACCACTGAGCCATGTTGGGAGGAACAAACTGACTAAAACCGAATCCAGATTTTGGCTTGTAAAATATTTTCATTCTCTTTGTTGAATTATTAAACAATAAAGTCACAGGGCCAAATGTATATGACTCTACAGTTGTTGGTGTGTACCTGTTGTCACACACGTCGGTGTGTGTGGTGCTGGGGATGAAACTCAGGCAAGTGCCCTGCTACTGACCTGCACCCCCGCCCACATGAGTCCTTGTCAGTGCGTATCTCAGCTCCCCTGGGCAGCACGCTGACTTAGCAAAGCTTGTTTCAAAAAGGAAGCTGAAATTTAAGCAAACTTCCATTTTTCCCCCTAAACCAAGCAGTTTATTTTTTTAAATTTGGAAAATATTGAAAAGGGAAAACAGAAATGGTCAGAGGAAAATGTTTTGGCAAAATATTTGGGGGGGAAAAACTTGAGTTAGTTTTTTCATCCTTAAAGCAGAGAAAACTAAAGGTTATTCTCATTTATTTTTCAAAAAAAGAAAAAAAAACAGGCTTTCTTTGGGGACTTTATAAATTTGTTTGATTTCTTACAATTTACCATCACTTGAGTTTAGGCTGTTCTTTTGTTCCAGGTTCGCCAGGTGTTCCATTATTTTGAATCACATTTAATTGTTGGGTCAGCTTCCTAAATTGGACCTAGAGCAGATTTTATCTCCTCACCATCAGGAAAATTAGAATATCACAGACTTTTTTTTTTTTTTGTAATTAATAGGATGTTTATAGGTCTTGCAACTTTAAAAAATATATATATATTTATATTTATTACAGTTTTATTGATACTCAAGTTCCAACCTGGACAGTCTTTGGTCTTAAAAGCAAGAGCAAAACGAATATTTTTCAAAAATGTTTTTAAAGAAGTGTTGCTAATTCATAGAAAATTAAAAATACATTCCTAAGATCTCAGTAAAAATAAAAGAATTCATGCCAGAAACAGTGACAGTGCTGCTAAGCCAAAGCGGTTACTATTGTCTAAAATCACTTAATCTTTTGGTTACAGGTTAGGCTGATTTAAAGAGATTAAAATTCTTCCCACAAACACAGGAAAGAAGCCATCTGGGCTTTATTTTACCTCCTTACCAGTGCCTGCTACATGCTGGGCGCTGTTCTAAGCACCGCACAGATGTTAGCTCCTGAGATCATCAGGACAGCCCTGTGAGATTCACACTATGATTATCATTTCCGTTTTACAGATGTGGAAACTGGGGTTCAAAGAGTAATTGCTGAGGTCATCCAGCTGTTCATGGCTGGTTAATTTGATCCCAGGCAGCCTGCCAGCTATGTGGCCTATTGTGCCAACTTAATTTCCTAAATGTTGAAAGATGCCTTTCTGACATTTTTTATTATATGGCAGACTAGCCTTCCCATCCTAGCTCAGCAAAAGAAAATAGAGATGCATCATATGGTCTAAAACTGACTCACGTGCATGTAAGTCTGTGTTGTGGGTTTTCCTCGGATGTAATCAAGATTGTCTCATTTTTACTTAGGAGCATTTATAATGTGACCATTTATTCCAACTTTTTAATTGTGCAATTCTAGTCAGAGATTTGGAAAACAGTGCGTTTTTTCCTAGAATCACCCATATGATAAATGCCTTTAGACTTCACAAGTGACTTTTCGTACCTCAACTTTTAAGTGACTGTTGCTCACCCAAAACATCTTTTTCCCTTTTCGGAGCAGGAAGGATCTCAGCTATAAGAATCGTAGTGAAAAATAGGCTTATAATCTCTAAGTGTATACTTATAAGGTCTGTGCTCTGCACGTACCATGTAAGCCTATATATCACATAGGCAGCTTGTTTTAAATATGTGTAAGTTCCTAAAAATTTTAAGATGTTCTGTGTTATAAATCTCACTTTACTGAAGTTGTTATAAGAAAAGCACTCCTCTCGGGCTGGGGCTGGGGCTCAGCCGTAGAGCGCTCGCCTAGCACATGGGAGGCCCTGGATTCGATCCTCAGCACCACATAAAAATAAATAAATAAAGGTATTGTGTCCAACTACAACTAAAAAGTACTTAAGGTGGGGGGGAAAAAAGGAAAGCACTTCTCTCCGCTTTGAACCAACCGTGTACCCATGTGGTACTCTAATTAGTAAAGACCACATCATTCCCTCATTTTCATGATACTTGCCTGTTCCCTAAATCTTTGAATTTTGAGTGTACAATAAAATCATCTCATTTAAACCCAGTTTTCACAATTAGTTAAATTGATCATCCACTTCTTAAAGAACATCATGTGTCTTCACAACTCCGAGGGGCAGGGCGAGGCACCCTTGTTCTCATGCTGACAGCCACAGAACAGCTGGCCAGGCAGGTTCGTGCAAAGGACCCAAGGGATTCTACCTTAGCCACTGTCACCATCCTCGGTCACCAGAGCTCCTTACATCCTCTTACAAGCGGATGTGGGTTTCTTATTCTGCTCACAGTGCTGTGCTAGACCTGAAATTAAGGATCAGAAAGCACCGAGATGTAACAATAGACAGAGGAGGGAATTTAGAATTCGCCAACAAGAAGTGGCTCTGATTAGATGCACAGGAAACAACACAGGGACAGGCTGAAGGACAGCTAAGTAAAGGGGAGAGGGACATCCCCAAGACAGAAGATGGCTGGAGTCATGGAGGGAGTGGGGCCTGGCCTCACCAGACACACGCCCCAGCATGCCGTGGAGCCCGACGGGCTGGACAGCTCTGGAGGGGCCTTAGGCCAGTTCCTTGCTAACATGGGCCGGGTACTAAAGTCTTTGGACGCCAGTTATTTGGGAGTGAATGTACTTCCTCGGGTACTCTTTCCTCTTCAGGTAACTTAACAAAATTATTAAAAGCAGGGGTGCCCACAAGCACAGGAAAAGATGTAAATCCTTGTGGTTTACCAGACAACCACTTCACTCCAAGGGAGCAGCTGTCATTAAGACAGACAATAACAGCTTTGTCAAAGGTGTAGGGAAATCGGAAGCCTGTGCATTGCTGATGGAATGTAAAATGGAGCAACCACTTTGGAAAGCAGCCTTTGGTTCCCTAATGTTGAAGCTTAGTTACCGTATGACCAGTAGTCCCACCCCTTAGATGCCTACTCAAGAGAAATAAAACCTAGGCCTACACTCAATCTTGAAAACACATCATAGCCAAGAGGTGGAAACGGCCCACATGTCCAGCAGCTAATGATCGGAAAAGCAAAATAGGGTCCATTCGTATAATGGAATATTATTCAGCAATGAAAAAAATGAAGCGCTGATGCATGCCACAACACAGAGGGACCTTGAGAACATGCTGAGTGGAAGGAGCCAGGAGGAAAGGCCTCATGTGGCCTTAGTCCATGTACTCGAAGTATCCAGAGACAGCAAACCCAGAGACAGAAAACAGACTTTGAGGTTTCAAGGGGGATCAGGAAATGAGGACTGGCTGCCTCGTGGGCACAGGGTTTCTCTTGGGGTGAAAATGTCTTCCAACTGGATGGTAGCGTTGGTTGCACAATATTGTGAGTGTCGCTGTCGATCTTCGTGTGTGTCCCACCACCAGAACAAATGAGTGAGTGTGCCAGTAAAGTCCCCGGTGTGGGGTGTCCTGATTCATTCATACTAAAACAGTAAAATCCACAGAGCTGCTGTAGGAAGTCCAGGGGCCACCGTCACACCTTACCTGCAGCCCCTAGACGAGCAGGTGACAGATGTGTCTCAGCCTAAGAAAATTATCTAACTGCTGTTTGTAAGGTGTCAGGTTGGGGTTAAAATTCAATTCACTGATTCTGTGGGTCCTGGAGGGCTTACCATGACCCTCAAAAGAGCTCAGGCTTTAGGCTTCTGGGTCCCCCCACCCTTCAATAACTTTGTTCTTTGTTGTGCTGTGCTGAGAGTTGAACTCCGCGTGCTCTTCCACTAAGCTGCATCTCCAGCCCTTTTTACTTTTTGTTTGGAGACAGGGTTCTGCTGAGGTGCTGAGGGTCTTGTTAAGCTGCTGAGGCCTTCCTCGAACTTGTGATCCTCCCATCCCGGCCTCCTGCCTCAGTCTTCCAAGTAGCTGGGATTAGAGGTTGTACCACTGCCCCCAGTTCCTACAGGGCCTCATTTCTTTTTTTTTTTTTTCCCTCCTTGCTTGCTTTTTAAAACATTTTTCTTTTTAGATATACATGACAGTAGAGCGTATTTTGACCTTATACATTTTTTGATTGTACATGATACGGAGTTTCACTGGTCGCGTATTCATACATATGAACACACGGAAGTGATGTCCAGTTCATTCTACTGTCTTTCCTGTTCCCATCCCCCACCCTTCCCTTCATTCCCCGTTGTTTAATCCCCCTCTTACTGTGTGTAAGCAGAGAGAACATTCGGCTTTTGGTTTTGGGGGATTGGTAAAGCCTGGTTCTTAATTGTGAATTTGTCATTTTGTATTCTCTGCCTTAAAAAGGACCTCACAAAAGTTGGATGTCTAGGCAGGAAGCAAATCATAAAAGTAGTCTTTAAAAACTGAAAGATTGGGCATATCAGAGAATGATGGGAATCATCTGCGTATTGTTCCTTAAATCCAGTGGCAGGAAGAAGCAGGAAACCAGAATGTGGTTCAATATTTAAAACAAAAAGGCCTTGGGCTCGGCCCCTGTGTGAGGCCTGCCCACGGCTGTGCTGGCAACAGTGTTTCAGAAATGGCTCTGGGACTGGGGAAGATGTCCTGGTGGAGGAGGTACCAAGGCCGGGTGACAGCAGTTATCAGAACCTTGCCCAGCTCAGTGATAAGTTTTAGAGAGGCCCGGATGTGAGGAGTACGATAGTCTAAGGATGTTGATTGACTATGTCCATGTGTCGGATTCAGGGATTGGCTCTATCCTAGGGATCCATTTTCTCTAGGCTTCTTGAATCCAGGGTCACCATTTCCAGTGTTGGTGAGACCTAATCCCCAGCTTCAAGATAACCCCAACACAGTAAGGGGCATGTGAGGGGCACATGCATAGTGTATAGGACCAACACAAGAGTAAAATGCACAGAAGTGACAGGAGATCACCAGGAGGGTGGTCCCACCCATGGCGGAGGTACCAAAGGGGCCAGGGAACTACCTCAGGGGATGTTGGACATCCCAGTGTGGGGAGGGGGGGTGCAAGTTCAAGGGCAGCCTCAGCAACGTAGGCCCCATCTCAAAACAAAAACTAAAAAGGGCTGGAGCGTTGTAAAGTGGTAAAGCACCCTGGGTTCACTCCCCGGCACCCCAAAACCTCAAAGGCCAAGTGGGAGATGGGGTGGGGGGTTTCTTTCACTTTTCTCTCTTACTGGCCCTGAGGATTGAACCCAGGGCATAACACTGGGCAGGCAGAGCTATGTCCCCCAAGGGGCAGATGGGGCAGGCTCATCTCTGCTTGCTAGGTAAACCCTGAGGTTTGTTGGGATCACGGAAGACGGTGAGCAGAGGAAAGGAGAGCCTGGTCACTCTGTGTGCCAGGCTGCAGTTTCCACGTTTGTAGGTTTTGTTTCAAATTGAAGTAAGAATTAGTATTAGAAATAAAAGGTTTGAGCTATTAAAAGCTGACTAATATTTTAGGATCATGGGGTTCAAAGATAAAAGACAAATTAGCAGGTGACTGAAGAGGCACAGTAAGCGACAGGCTCTTCCCCGTGAGGAGCTGGACTTTCAGATTCCAGTGTCCACTTCTGTAACTGCAGGGCCCTGAAGCTGGCATGTGACCGAGAAGCAGGCTGGTGGAGGCTTTCATCTTTGTAACAATGGACTTGTGACAAATTCCCATCCCCCCTCTCTTCTTTAGTGTCCCTGATGAAGTATTTTAATCTTACCCTCTTTTCCTCTCTGCCCAACCCTGCCCAGTTTCCCACTTGATGTTTGTAGCTCACAAGTTCTCTGGGAAGTCGAGACACTTTCACTTTATAATAAGAATTAAAATGCACTTTAAAAAAAGTCAGACCTTTATTGAAAAATGAACCTAATAAACATCAAGCTCGGTTTTTTAAAAAATATTTATTTTTTAGTTACAGATGGATCTTTATTTTTATGTGGTGCTGAGGATCGAACTCAGTGCCTCCCGCATTCTAGGCAAGTGCTCTACCTCTGAGCCACAACTGAAGCCCCTCAAGCTCAGATTTTATCTTTATTATTTTAAAATGTCTACTACACTGTTGTTGTTTAAAGTACTATAGATTGAGCCAGGGGCTACATCCCCAGCCCTTTATGGTTTTTTGTTTGTTTGTTTGTGTGTTTTTTGAGATAGCATCTCTTTAAGTGGCCAAGGCTGGCCTTGAACCTGGGATCCTCCTGCCTCAGCCTCTTGAGCCTGTGGGGTTACAGGTGCGCTCCGTGATGCCCACTGGTTTGTAGATGTAACATTGTACTGTTGAATTGACTACCCCTTAAACTCATCTTTTTTTTTTTTAATATCTTGTTTTATTTTATTTTATGGTGCTGAGGATCGAACCCAGCGCTCCATCAGCTTTGATGTCTATTTTCACCCTAAATTTCTCTCTGTTGACACTGACACGAGCACAGCCTTATTCCAGGGGAAAAGATGAATGTGGTAGTACTCGCATGGAGGACAGAGTTTGGTTTTTGTTGCTCTTTGGGAGAAAGTTGTTCTTTAATTGAGAGGGGAATCACTCTGTGGTATTCCAAAAGGCACATAAAACCAAATACCAGTGATCAAGGGATTCTGTAGTTTTTCTTGCCTAGTTAAACCACATTTAAGTGAGCATCTACTACCTGGTAGGCATTGTTCTAGTCACTGGGGGCAGCAGTGAAGCCCAAGTCCCTACTCTCGGGAACTGACTTTCTAGTGGGTGGTAAAGACAAGTTTAATTAACAGGTAATGATAAGGTGAGGGACAGGGTGGAGCTGATTCAGGTAGGGTGACCTGGGACAGGCACTGGGGGAGCTCATCAGGCAGGACCTTCCCATGGAGGCCAACCAGTGCAAAGGCCCGGAGACCTTAGTGGGCTTGGGCTCTGCCCCTGGGGAAGCCCATCTGGTTGAGGTGCAGTTAAGGGTGGGGAGTGAAGGGGAGGAAGCCTGGAGGCCAGAAGACTTGAGGCAGGCTAGGTCCCTGGGGCCTGGGAGTCACTGGGAGACTTGCCTTTCTACCTGAGGTGGAGGCGTGGCCTCTGGAGGTTTTGAACTTGGGAATGACTTGACCCACTTAGGTGTTAAAAGGCTTTTCCAGGCCTCCCATGGAGAGTGGAGACAAGGAGGGTGACTGGGAGGCTGTTGCCCCAGCCAGGTGAGAAAGGTGATGACCCTGATGGGACAGAGGTGACAGGTGTGCTGGCTCCTCTCAGGTAGGGGAAAGTCTGGTGCCTGGTCTCCCAGCTGGAAATGCGAGGGGAGGCCTGTGTGGGCGTGTAGTTCCCTACCCCTGAACAGGAGCGGCCCCTGACCTCGGCCACACTGATACCCAACATGAGCACCCTGGCTTCCCCAGTCGGATCCAGAAGCTCCTTAGGATCAGGGTGCGCCCGACCCGGGGTCTTCTCATTCCATTCTCACCAGCTCCTAGGAGGGGGCAGTTCTCTGTCTCACGGGTGACTACAGGGTGCAGGGTGGTACTGGGCCCTGGAGAGGCCTCCTCCGCCCACGGGCCCCACCTCTCTGCACAGCCCTGAGCAGCGGGCAGGTGGGCAGGTGAGCAGGGCTGCCACATCTCCTGCATGAGTTACGCAGCAGGCACAGAGACGTCCCTCCCCCACCTAAACCATATTTGATTGGTTTCAAAAGTTTAGGTGCCCAGAGCTGGTAGCCACTGACCACTCTGTTGTGTGTCAGGGCCTCTGTGTGTGTCTGGGCTGTGACCCGGTGCCAGGACCTGTCTTGGGGAGTCAGTCCACCACTTTAGTTGAGCCTCCTGCATGATCCATGCACTCTGAGCTGAAACTGCTTCCAAGACCAGGCCGGCCCTTGGCTCCTGCGGGCCTGTGCCTGGTGCTGGCCAGCCCTCCCGAGGTGGCTGGCTCATTTCTAAACAGTGCTAATAATTAGAAAGTTCTGGCTGGTGTGGGGGAGACCATTCCCTCCTCAGGTGCCAGTGGAGCAAATCTGTTTCTTCACATAGTTGACCAAGGACACCTGCCCAGGCTCCGTCCTGGCCCTGCTGCCTTCACTGTTTGGGTCACCTTGGGAAGACCATCACACGCCTCTCCAGGCCTCATTGTCCTGCTCTGTAAAATGGGGGTATCCACAGAACCTCCCTCGGAAGGCTGTGGGGTTGGGGTGTGACCGTCTCTCTAAAGTAGTCACCATGGTGCATGGCAGAAGAAAGGATTGGACCCCTCGGGTCGCTGCTGCGCAGCCCTAGTTCAGTGCTGTTTGCCATCATTGCCTGAAGGTGGCAGGTGGGTTGACACTGGCACTGTGAGGGGGTGGACCTACCCTTTCTTAGTCAGCCTCAGTCGTCACTGGGGAGTGTCAGATCCAGAAAAAACAGGTTCCAGCTTTTGCAGAATCTCTCACATTCACATCGTATGGGACCACTCAACCTCTACCCAGGTTGCGGTTGCAGGGCAAAGGAAGAAAATACCTACAGTTAATTAGTTACATCCTAGGAAATAAGTGGTTGTCAGCTTGTCCTTATTGATACCACCTGTCCTCACTTTTATTAGCATCACAATGGTTGTATTTTTTGCCTTAATCTTCTAATCAGTGAAGAAGGAAGATGAATAATTAATATTAATTTTCCTCACTTGATAAAGTAACTTGTAGAAAACCTGTAATCTTTTAATATTGTGTTTTACATTCAGATCTAAAGAAAACAAGTACCTGTAATCTGTAATGGATGTAAAATTGATAAATTATTTCTTGTGGTATATAGTTGATACTCTTGCATAAACTAACATTGTCCTTTTAGCTAAAATTAAAATAGTACATTAAATTCCAACTTAGGAACCAGATGCAGTGGTACACACCTGGAGTCCCAGCTACAGGGGAGGCTGAGGCAAGAGGATCACAAGTTTGAGGCCAGCCTCAGGAATTTGGCAAGGAAGGCCTTGTCTTGGGAGGGGGGGGTAGCTTAGGGATTGAGCACAATCAGGGTTCAGTTCTTAATACTGCGGGGGGGGGGGGATCTAAGTTGGGGAAATACTTATTTATTGCAAGCTGGTGTTTTGTTTAACTCCACAGTACTTGTGCCCAGCAGATAGACTGACTGCTTTAGTTGGTAACCAAAAGTCAAGTGGGAAATAAACATTTAATTTGCTTTCAGAATCAACTTATTAGCCCTAAAGATAGAATTGTTACCTATGCCCTATGTCTCCCTACTCCTCCTAATAATGCAAACTTGCTTCTAATTTTCAGAGAAGACATCTCTACTAGGCACTACCATTGGATCCCCAGTAGTCGATTCATTTCCTGTTGCATTTGTTCTGTCTGGAACGTTTTGGTTTTGTTTTTGGTACTGGGAATTGAACTTAACCACTGAGCCACATCCCCAGGCCTTTTATTTTGAGACATGCTCTCACTAAGTTCTGAGGCTGGCTTTGAACTTGCAATCTTCCTGCCTCAGCCTCCCGAGCTGCTGGGATTACAGGCCTGTGCCACTGAACCTGGCTTTCTAGAATGTTTTCTTTGGGGGTTGTGGGTACTAGATATTGGCCCAGGAGTGCTTAACCACTAAGCCACATCCCTAGTCCTTTTTATTTTTTATTTTGAGACAGGGTCTCAATAAATTGCTGGGCTTGACCTCAGCCTCCTCTCCAGTCGCTGGGATTACATGCATTTGCCACCACGCCTGTCTAGAATGTTCTCTAATGGGAGTTCCCAGTGAGATTTGAGTTCCACTTCAAGGGTAATAGTAATGTTTTAGCTTTTTAAAGATTTTTTTATGTGTAAGTTTATAATTAATTGTTTTCCAGTCACCTGGGGACGTCAACCCGCAGGACCTGGTGCCAGGCGTCTGGCCCTGGTCCGGGAGGGTCTGGCACTGGGAAAAGGAAAACTTTGTGAACAGAAATGTTTGTTGTCATTCCCTTCCCACGTCTTGCTTGTGGCTCAGGATCCTCTGAGACTGGACCTTGGTGTCACTAAACCCCAGTGACAGGAAGTGAAAACTGCCAGGCATATGCCCCTGGTAACTCCAAGATGGGATACGGAGCCCACGTGGGGACAGCTCCTGCCCCGCAGGGGCTCAAGGTCCAGCGCTGGGACAACAGAGGCCTCTCTGTACCAGAAACAGTCGTCTCAGTGAGGACGAGGGGTTCAGGTCCCTCGGGCATCGTTTTTCCCCAGGAATCCCTGTAGAGAGAGTGTAGAGCAGGGGACCCGGGTTCTAAGGGCCCTTTGGCTGGCTCTTCCACCGCCGCAGCACTTGTTTCCACGCGTTGTCACCTAAGTGGCCCTGCCTTCATCTGCGCGACAGATTGACCTGTCTCTGACACTCTAAAGCCCTGTTCGGGGCCTCGTGAGCCCTGGGACACACTGTCCAGAGAATCTGGACCAGTCTCTGTCCAGAACCACAGGCAACTGTGTTTTCCCTGAGCAGAGCTCTGGTTCCCAGTTACTGATAGTTCTAGTGATGTCTGCTCTTGTATTTTATTTTAATTAATAGCCTGGTTTTTAGGGGGCTGGGGATGTGGCTCAAGTGGTAGCACACTCGCCTGGCATGCGTGCAGCCCGGGTTCAATCCTCAGCACCACATACCAACAAAGATGTTGTGTCCACCGAAAACTAAAAAATAAATAAATAAATAAATAAATAAATAAATAAATAAATAAATAAATAATTCTCTCTCTCTCTCTCTCTCTCTCTCTCTCTCTCTCTCTCTCTCTCTTTTTAAAAAAAAATAGCCTGGTTTTTAGAGCAATTTCAGGTTTACATAAAAATAAGCAGGCTTGTTATTGTTCCCATATGCTGCCCTCTCCCCCAGTTTCCCCTGTTTTTAACATCTTGCATTGTTGTGGTTCATTGGTTACAAATAATGAGCTAGTATTGCCGCTACTACATCATCTCCTCGTCATCCTCGTCATCATCATCATCATCATCATCAACTTGGTACTGGAATTGAACCCAGGAGCATTTAACCACTGAGATACATCCCCAGCCCTTTTTTATTTTTTATTCTAAAACAGCGGTCTCACTAAGTTGCTGAGAGGCTGGCCTCAAACTTTCAACCCTCCTGCCTCAGTCTCCTGAGTTGCTGGGACTACAGGCACGTGCCACCATGTCCAGTGATACATTATTATTAACATAATCCTTAGTACATTAGGCTTCACTCTTGGTGTTTTGGCAAATGTATGACACGTTTCTTACCCCACCTCTCCAAACCCCAGGCAGCCACTGATCTTTTCACTGTCTCCATAGTATTTCTTTCCCAGAATGTCATATAGCGGGAAGCACACAGTATGCAGGTTTTACAGGTGCTACTTATTACTAAGGTTCCTTCTTGTCTTTTTGTAGCTTAATAGCTTCTTTCTTTTCTTTAACCTCTGCATACTATTCCATTATATGGTTGAATCACATTTCGCTTCTCCGTGTACCTTCTGAAAGCCTTCTTGGTCACCTCCAGGATTGGGCAGTATGAATAAAGCTGTTATGAACCTCATGCACAGGTTCAAGGTTTTTGAACATTTGGATGAATACTACGAGTGCAGTTGCTGGATTGCACAGGAGGACCATGTCGACCATCGTGAGACACTGCCCGCCACCCTCCAAAGTAGCCCCGCTATTTTGCATTTGCCCGGCCGTGAGTGAGCGATCCTGCTGTATTGAACCCAAGAGCACTGAGTCACATTCCCAGCCCCTCCCCTTTTTTAAATTTGGGGGGGTACCAGGAATTCAACTTGGGGGCACTCAACCACTGAGCCACATCTTCAGCCCTATTTTATATTTTATTTAGAGACAGGGTCTCACTGAGTTGCTTAGGTCCTCACTTTTGCTGAGTCTGGCTTTGAACTCATCATCCTCCTGCCTTAGCCTCCCAAGCCACTGGGACTACAGGTGTGTGCCCCCAGGCCTACCTGGATTTCTAGGAGTATTTTTGATGAGTTCTTTGGCATTTTCTACCTAGAGAACCATGTCATCTGTGAATAACAGGTTTTCCCTTCCTTCCCAGCCTATTTGCCTTTATTTCCTTCACTCTTCCCATAGCGTTATTTCCGATTCCCAATGGGATTCTGCATAGGAGTCATGAGAGGGGATAGTTTTGCTTCGTTCCCGCTTGAAAGAAGGAGGGTTTCCCTCTAGCTTCCCACCATAAGAATGATGTTATCTATAGGATTTTGTGAATCATGTTTTTTGAGGATTTTCGCATCCCATTCATGATGCATCCATCTGTAGGTTTTCTATTGTACTGTTTTTATCTGGTTTTGGAATTGGGGTGATGCTTCTCTCATGAATGAATTAACTCTCCCTTGGCTTTTATCCTCTGGAGGAGACTGTAAAGAACTTACATCACTTTCTTCCTCAAGTGTTTGGAGTTCACCAGTGAAACCATCTTGGCCTACTGTTCTCTACCTTGGAAGGTCATTACTTGTTGATTTAATCTCTTCAATAGATACGATCCTTTTCAAATTAAACTCGGCATGTGTGAATTTTTAAAATATTTTTTTAGTTGTCAATGGACCTTTACTTTATTTACTTACTTACTTATTTATATGCAGCACTGAGGGTCGAACCCAGAGCCTCACACATGCCAGGCAAGCGCTCCACCACTGAGCCACAACCCCAGCCCTGCATGAGTGAATTCATTATTCTTCTGATGTTCATGGGGTCAGTAGTGATGGCCCTCTGATTTTTTTCCCCTAATCATCACATTTCAGTTATACAGAACAATGATTTTTATTGTGGCATGATATAAGTAATGTATATTTCTTTCTTTTTCTCTTGGTTAACCTAGTTTGAGGATGACCAATTTTATGGGGCTTTTCAAAGAACTAGATTCTTTTTGTATTATTTTCTTCTCTTTTTCCCCCATTTTCATTCTTTGATTTCTGCTATACTTTTATTTCTCTGCTTGCTTTAAGCTTTTATTGTTCTTTCTAATTTCCTGGAAAAGGAGCTTAGTTTGTTGGTTTAGGTCTTCTTTTCTAACATATGCATTCAATGCTATAAATTTCCAGCTAAGCCCCACTGTTGCTGCTCCTACAAAGTTTGATAAGTTACACTTTTTCATTTTCCCTTAGTTCAAACTATTTTTAAATTTCTCTTGAGATTACTTCTTTGACCCATGGGTTATTCGGAAATATGTTGTTTCATCTCCGAATATTTTGGGATACTCCAGCTATCTTTCCATTACTGATTGCTAGTTGAATTCCATTGTGGTCCGAGAGCCTACTTTGTACAATTTCTGTTCTTCTAAATGTGCGAAAGTGTGTTTTGTGGTCCAGAAAGTGGTCCGTCTTGGTGAGCATAAAAAGAACTAGTTCTCTGCTGTTGGTGGAAATGTCTATAAATGTTGACGAGATGGAGTGAGTTGGTGGTGCGCAGTTCAGCTGTGCACACTGACATCCTGCCAGCCGGGCTTGCCAATTACTGATCAGGGGTATTAAAGTCTCCAATTATCAAAGTAGATTCATCTGTTTATTCTTGAATTCCTATCAGTATGTATTTTGACTTTTTCATTTGGTCACATATGAAGGATTGTTATGTCTTCTTGGAGAATTGACTCCTTTATCGTAATATAATACCCTTCTTTATCCCTGAAAATATCCTTATTTTGAAGTCTGCTTTGTGTGAAGGTAATGTAACCACTAAGACTTCTTGGGATTAGTATTAGCACGGTAACCCTACTTATCTCCTTTCTTCTAATATAGCTATATCTTTAGAGTTAAAGGGTTTCTCGTAGAGAATACATATGATGTATGAGGGTCTTGTGTTGTGTTTTTTTTTAACCCATTCTTGTCTCTGTCTCTTGTGTGTGTGCACGCACTGCACGCACCTCCCTGGGGATGGAAGGAACCCAGGGAGCCTCATGCATGCTAGGCAAGCATTCTGCCACTGAGCCCCATCCCCAGCCCTTCCTTATATTTTATTTAGAGACAGGGTCTTGCTGAGTTGCTCAGGGCCTCGATAAAGTTGCTGCAGCTGGCTTTGAGCTCATGATCCTCCTGCCTCAGCCTCCCAGGCCACTGGAATTACCAGTGTGCTCCACCTCACCCAGCTCTGTCAGTCTCTTTTAATTGATAGATTTAGACCATTCATATTTAAAGTGATTAGTGATATTATTGGATTTGTGATTTTTCTATCATTGTACTCTTTCAGTGGTGTTTTGTTTTGGTTTTTTAACTTCTTTGTCTTCTGATTTTTTGTTGTCCTTGTTTTTAGTTTGCTTGGGTTTTTTCATTTGTTTCTGCAGCACTGGAGATTAAACCCAGGGCCTCACACATCTAGGCAAGCATTCCGCCACTGATTTCTTCTCCCCATCTCTTTTCTTTGGTTTTCATTGAAGATTTTATGCTCTTTTCTCCCCTCTTCATGTAATCACAATTATACTTTTAAAATGTTTTTACTACAATTTACAATTAGTCTATGTCCACTCTCAGATAATACTATACTTCTGCAGGTCCAGATGCCCCTCAGTTTACGATGAGCTATATCCTGATTAATCCGTCATACTTGAAGATGACCATTAAGTCAAAATGCATTTACTACACCTAACCTATTGAACATCGGAGCTTAGCAACGCGGCGCACTGTAGAGTATCAGTTGTTCCCCCCTCATAGTCACGTAGCTGGCTGGAAGCCCTGGCCACTGCCGCTGCCCAGCGTCACAGGAAAGAATCATCATACCATGCATCACTAGCCCAGGAAAAGATCAAGATGAAAACTCAAAGTATGGTTTCTACTGAAAGTGTATCACTTTCATACCATTGTAAAATCAAAAAATCCTAAGTTGGAGACCATCTGTACCTAATTATAGGAGTTTAACAATTCTTTCCTCCCCTTGTTGCACATTCAATTACTCAGTGAGTTAATAGTAAAAGGTTTTATTTACCTTAGTTCAATCCTTTTTCTCTCTGTGTCTTACTGGGGATTCCACCCAGCCCTGGAGCATGCTGTGCAAGCATGTTGCCATCCAGCTGTGTCTGAGCCCAACCCCTGCTTTTTCTTTTTGTTTCATTTTGAGGCAGGGTCTTGCTAAATTGCTGAGGCTAGCCTCGAACTTGGATCCTCCTGCCTCAGCCTCCTGAGTCGTTGGGATTACAGGGGTGCACCACCATGCACAGCTGTTTATTCCTTCTTGAATGGTCTTCCTTTATGTAGATCAGTGTTTTTTTGACCATGTGATTTTGTCTAAAGAACCTACTTTAACATTCAAGTATTTCTTTTTGTTTTTGGTATTCTACAGTTTGAATATAATATGCTGATGTCAGAATTTTAGTGTTTATCTTGTGTTCTCTGAGCTTTCTGGATCAGAGAAAATTCTCCGACATTATAATCAAATGTATATTTTTTTTCCTGTTCTTTTTTCTCCGTCTGGTTTTTCTACTATGGGTATGTCACATCTTTGGTAACTGTCCATTCTTGTATATTGTTCCCCTTTTCTCATTCTTTTTTCTCTTTGTACCTCAGCCTGGTGAGATTCCACGGACAGATCTTCAAGCTCATCGATTCCTCCCTCAGCCCTGTCCAGTCCCCTGGAGAGCCGGCTGGTCAAAGGCATTCTCCGTTTCTCTGGTTTCTAGCATTTCCTGTTGGTCCTCCATCAGCATTTCCGTCCCTGCCTACGAGGACATCTGTTCTTGCCGGGTGTCTGCTTTCCTAGTAGCGCCCTTAGGATCTTCATCATGGCTGTCCCAAGTTCTCAGTCTTATTATTCCTAAGTCTGTGCCGTGACCGAGTTTGGTTCCGATGCTTGCTGTGTCTCCTGTTGGAAGGTGACCGTGCTGGATCAGGTCACTGGGTGGGTCAGTGCCTTCAGTGCTGGGCTGTGTTTTCTGGCCAGGGTGTACGTCATGTTCTATGTGCCTGTAGCTCTGCCTGCACCAGGGGCTCTGGTTTTCCTCCAGTGTCCCTGTTTGTGATTCCTCTGTTGCTTGTGGTTTCTCTAGAAAATTCTATTCCATGGAGTCTGTCCTGGAGCCCTGGGGTGGTGAAATACTGGGAACAGGAAGTCGCTCTGCTATCTCAGGTTGAAATCTTGGTTGTTGTGGTGTTTTGTAGACGTTTCCTGGTCGGCCAGGCTACCTGGGATCTGATCTTTGGAAGAGTTTCTCAGCCTTTTTGTTCCTCCCCTCAAAGAGGAAGACTCAGGGGGCTGGAGTGAGCCAGTCACTCTCCCCCAGGTCAGATGAGGCATCAATAAAGCAATGTCCCTCCAGTGTCCCTCGAGGGCTGGCCTTGCTCACCCAGCACAGAACAGGACTCTAGGCTTATTTAAGGGCGGTGATATTTTCCCTCACCGTTGCCAAAGGGAAATTGTTTCCAGTCTTCACAGTAAGAACCTGATGCGGCTCCTAGAGGAGGGGACCAGGGACCGAGCTCTGGAGTACTCCCTCAGCTCCACACTGAGCTGGCCACTCATCCCTTCGGCCTGAGACTCCCCACCAGGGTGGCTCCTGCACTGGCTTTTTTTTAAGCACTACTGGGGTTGAACCTAGGAACATTCTTTCTCTGAGCTACTTCCCCAGACCTTAGTATTTTATTTTGAGACAGGGTCTCTCCCAGCTGCCCAGGCTGGCCTCAAATGTGACGCACCTGCCTCAGCTGAGTGTCTAGGATCACAGCCTCCCCGGCCCACGCGGCTCCTCACACTGGCTTCTGCTCCCAGGAAACTGAGTCCTTGACCAACCTCCTCTCCACTCCTCCGGGCCAGCCTGTGACCCTGTCAGCTCAATTCTCTGATGAACCTAAAGAGTTGTTGTTTCTTAGTTTATGTCGCTGGGATTGGGGGGGAGGGGTTGTTCTGTTTGAGACTGGGGTCTCACAGTTTGGCCCAGGCTGGCCTTGAACTCCTGGGCTTGAGGGATCTTCCTGTGGCAGCCTCCCAGGGGCTGAACTACAGGCACGGGCCCCTGCACCAGGCTCTTTGCTGGAATCTTCTGGAACAGTCTTTTGCTTGTTTCATTTTGTGAGTAACGAGGGATACCTCCAAGCCCTTTACCTGTCGGAACAGAACCCAGAATTGCCTATTCAGTAATCAACAGTAGCCAGAATATGTACTCTCCAAGGGATAAATTCTGATAAATACAGTTTATAAAACAGGAGAAAGGTCAGTCCTTAAGGGTGGACTGTTATGAATTCTGTTTAATATAGCAAAATGCAGTGAGGTGGAGGAAAGCCTTTAAGTGTCTTTTCTTACATGATAAATTGACAGTTTTCCTTTGGAACCCAGGGGATAGGCGAAGAAAGGAACCGAGAGGAGAAGTGGGAGCCAAGTTTAGGTGAAGTAGGTTCTGTTTCTCCTTTGTTCTATACTTTTTAAGAATTATTCTGAAACATTTGAGCGTACAAAGATTATACATATGTGTAAGAACAAAATAAAAAAGAAGGGCTTGGGCTAGGGCTCGGTTTAGTTTTTTGTTTTTTTTTTTTCCTTTTTTTTAATGTGTGCTAGGGATTGAGCCCAGTGCCTCATGCATGCAAGGCAAGCGCTCTACCACTGAGCCACAGCCCAGCCCCTAGTAAGTGGATTTTCATAAAACAAATACCCAGGGGCTGGGGCTGGGGCTCCATGTGTGAGACACTGGGTTCGATTCTCAGCACCTCATATAAATAAAAAATAAAGGTCCATCAGTAACTAAAATGAATAAAATAAATATTTTTTTAAAAAAATCATTGTCTCCAAAAATAAATAAGCAAATACTACAATAAAGAATTGGTATTGTAAGCCTGAATCAAAAATGCCAAGGTGGGGTTGTGGTTCAGTGGTTAAGTGCCCCTAGGCTCAATCCCCTGTGCCAAAGTACAAAAAATAAATAAATAAATAAATAAATAAATAAATAAATAAATAAATAAAGCCAAATGGTAGGTCAACACTCAGGAACTCAAGATCGTAACTTTGAAATGTCTGGTCTTTGTGATTGGATTTAGATTATGGTTTTTTGTATG
Source organism: Urocitellus parryii (assembly GCF_045843805.1). Taxonomy (NCBI): domain Eukaryota; kingdom Metazoa; phylum Chordata; class Mammalia; order Rodentia; family Sciuridae; genus Urocitellus; species Urocitellus parryii. The sequence continues at coordinate 33,007,555 of NC_135539.1, forward strand.
TTTGGTATCAGGGATTGAACCCAGGGGTGCTTTACCACTAAACCACATCTGCAGCCATTTTTATATTTTATTTAGAGACAGTGTCTCGCTGAGTTAGTTGCTTAGGGCCTTGTTATGTTTCTGAGGCTGGTTTTGAACTTACAGTCCTCCTGCCTCAGCCTCCCAAGACACTGGGATTACAGGGGAGCACCACGGCACCCGGCAGGTTATACACCCGTAGCTGGAATGTTGTCTGAGTGATTTTGTGTCCACTGAATATCAAATGTGGGCACACAAGCATTCATTTCCTCTTGTTTTTATGTAAATGTGGTTGTCCAGTAAAGGGGTCATGTGATTTCTACATCACAGGTAATTACTTTTTTCTACTGTTACTAACAAGCAATTTGTGGGAGAAAACTTCCAAATTATGCAACTATCTTGTTTCCTCATCAATATTTGTATCCTCGACTTAGCACCTCTTAGTGACTTTGGCCCCAGCCAGTCTTCACTCAGCGCTGGGTGGTGACTTCTCAGTTCTGACCCTCCCTCCTCCCTTACTGATGGCCGCTGGGCCGCCTGCCTTCAGCAAGGCACCTCCTTGTCTGCCCTGTCTGTTTGATCCATTGTCACCGTGGACCTGTGGACTCCTAGAATCTTCAACAATTTACTATTTATTATTGCCCTTTTGGTGCTCAAACTGCCCCATATTTGACCAGTACCCGTTCCTTGTGAAAGACGTTCATTAGAGCTGGAGTTCTAACATGAGCAGTAACATGTAGTGGGTTAAGTCAGAAGGAGACCTTTGGAGGAACGTGCAACGAGTGTCACCCTGTGCCCTTGTGGCATTGTCCCTGCATTCATTTCCCTTACTTGCACAGCACACAAGCTGCTGGCCTGCACAGGGACAGAGCCACCGTTAGCGGGGCGGAGCCCCCCGTGTGGTCACTAATCTGCCTGTGTGCTAATTCCACTTGGGGGGCCTCTGACCTCAGCTGCACACTTGCCAACTTCCGTGTATTTGCTCTTCACTTCTATTATATTTTCTCCTGATCACGTTTGATATTTGGAAAATCATCAGAAAGATTCTGTTCTTTTCCAGTGACATTTTTGATCCGTCTAGCTTTACTCCGCACAGCGTTACTTCAGGCCAGTAGGAGGCTGGCCTGCCTCGGTTACTGGACAGTCTCGTTCCACTTGTAGTAACACGTAGGAAGTGGCGCGTGACTCAGCCACTACTCTGCTTTCTGGAAATAATGAGTGTTCAGAGCACCCGTGATCAGATATAAATGGAAAGCATCTTTCTCCCGGCCTACGCATTCCGCACATGTTCCCTGCTGCTCGGGCCCTTCAGCAGTCTCCATCTGGCTCCTGAAATTTTTACAATTTTTAAATTGGTGAAGAATTGTATAGTCAAAAATATGCTAATAGTCTAGTGGGTGGTGGGGGCTGTAGCGCTTGCCCGGCATGTGCCAAGCCCTGAGTTTGATCTCTGGCACCTCAAAAAGAAGAAAAATTCAAAGACCCATATTTCAAATGAAAACTTTCTATGTTTATGCCAATAGTATCCTTTAAATTTTGTTATTTAGCATTTAAAATCCATACTGCCTATTGGCCAGATGCATCTTCTTTTGTTGTTGTATTTGTTTGTTTGTACTGGGAATTGAACTCGGAGTGCTTAACCATGGAGCCACAACCCCAGCCCTTTCTATTTTTTGAGACAGGGTCTCACTAAGTTGCTGAGGCTGGCCTTGACTTTGCAATCCTCCTGTCTTGGCCTCCCCATCACTGAGTTTATAGGTGTGTGACACAACACTCCACTGAATATATATTTTTATATAGTATTATTTAAAGTGTTGAACATATTTGTTCCTGGTTTCCAGTAAGAGTATATATCTCTATTGTTTGTATGAATTTTTTGGAAACTTGATGGTAGGTATTGTATTTTGAGTTCATGATTTTGAAGTACATATATATATTAAATCTAAATCCTTTGAGCCGGGAGTATAGAACAGAGGTAGAGAGACCCTGGGTTCCATCCCCAGCACATGGAAATCTTTTTTTTAGTTAAAAAAAATTTATAGATTCCTTTAATATTGTCAGTTAAGAACACAGACTGAATCACAGGACTATAGTCACTGAGTTTCTCCCCACCTGGAAGGGAGGAATGGAGGGCTGGGGCAGGGCATGCGGCCTCCTGTCGGGGCATGCACTTAGTTCTGCTCTATTTGAATCTGGGTTGTGCTTTCTCCACTCCACCCTCCAGTGTTTTCAGGGTTTGGTTTCTTTCTTTTTTTTCCTTCTCACGTGTGATTTATGAAGAAGTAGGTTCACAGGACTCAGAGCAAAGGCCTGGAGGGCGGGGGGCATGACTTTTCAAACACAAAGCAATACTCACTGAATCCAAGACTAGATCTGCAGATCGAACATAAACACAGTTTTTCATCTTGTTTTCAAAATATACTTGAGCAACTTGCACAATCCCAGCCAAGGTATGTGTCAGCCCTTTTATGACCGAGGACTCGGTGGCTGCCACTGTGGGGCCAGGGACAGGAGTAACAAGGCCCAGGTTCCCTGCCTGCCCACTGTGAATGGACTGGTTCACTAGCCTGAGCCTCAGTGTGAGGGGCAGGGCGGGGTGGCCCACAGGGCCAGAGCACCAGGGTCACCCAGCGCCTGTCCTCAGGAGTGTCCTGGCCGCACATCGAGCGCTCCTCAAGTCCTCAGTACACCGGGTTGTGGAAACAAAGTCACAGAGAACAAAGACTGTGGCTGCCGAACTTCAGCCTGGGTGGCTCTCATGATTTAAACCAAATTATTTTTAGGCATTTTTTTTTCTCAGTGACTCTAACTTGCCAAAGATAGAGTACTTAATCTTCAGATAATTGAAGTGAATTTTGTTTGTGTTTCATCTTTAACAAGGACTTAGTTGTTCAGGGGGTTAAAATAGATGTAAAAGAAACTCAGAGTATTTTAATACCTAAGATGACTAAATGATGATCAAACGGCACATGGATGTCCTCATGTTCTCGGCCATGGAAGGCTCCTTCTGCAAAGAATCCCCTCTGATTTTTCAGTTTGGGGAGGGAAAGCGTGAAGGACGCAGGAGGGAAAGCTGGTGAACTGGGCGGTGGCACCCTGAGGGCTGGGGATGGCTGAGCTCTGGCTCGAGTCTGTCTGGCAGGTTGTCCTGTTTGACTTCCTAGAATCACAGAGCTGAGGGAAGGGGCTATTTTGTGACTTCACAGTGTGTGACCTTCCCGGTTATGTACCAGTAGGCAATGTTCTGTCCTTCCACCTGCAGAGGTTAGGGACATGGCTCATGGAGGATTCAGTTGTTGCTCAGAGCTGGTTTGTCTGGGACACCAGGAGAACCGGGGAGTGACCTGTTGCACCTGTATTTTGGAAAGATCCCTGGCCCCTGTGAAGAAGGTGATCCCTAAGAGAACACGGGGTCAAGGAGGGGTGTCCACAGAGATAAGGCCTGAGCCGGGCTTGGTACAGGGAGGCAAGAAAGGACCTTAAAGAGTCAGCTGGCAGCACCCTGTGGGGACGAGGAGATTCCTCCCCTTACTGCTGGTTGAACAGACTCAGCTAGCGGGTGTCCATGATGTCACCTGTCCTTCCCACATGTCCTCTCCCTGGCAGGAAGGAGATAGGAGCCTGGGAAGGGCCGGCACAGCCTTTGCCCGAGGAAGCCCCGTGAGGGAGGGCATATCTTCCCTAGAGGCAGCCACATGGAGGCACCATGTGCCCAGCAGCGGGCCTCAGCCCTGAGTAAGACACAGGCGAGCGGGGCGCTCGTGGCTGGCTGGCAGAGCTGGGGCAAGGAGATGAGGGGTGGGGGCGACTTAGCCCACACACCTGTCCAGTCTGAGGTGCCTATGGGGTGTCCACGCGGAGGAGTCCAGGTGGAGGTGGGAATTCTGAGTCAGAGGGTGAGGGGAAGTCAGCTGTCTTGAATGCTCCTAGATGGCAGCGAGAGCCACTTGTGCAGAGTCACAGCTGAGGCCACGGTCTTTCCCTGAGTCCCACCACAGTCCTCGTTTTTACCCTTCCCCGGAGTCATTCAGCTCACCACGGGGTTCTTTTTACTTATGCATGACACTAGAATTCACTTTGGTATAATATACATATATTATATGGCATATATCCTATTCTAATTGGAACCCCAATCTTATGGCTGTACATGATGGTGGGTGCACTCGGGTGTATTCGTGTAAGTTCATGGGGAATGTATATTGGGCTCACTCCACTGTCTTTCCTGTTCCTAACCCCGCTGGCTTCCTCTCATTCCCCTTTGTCTAATCTACTGAATATCTGCTCTCCCCCCGTCCCCCGTTATGGTGGTTATCTTCCACATAGCAGCAAAGACACTCAACCTTTGGCTTGGGGGACTGGCTTGTTTTGCGTAGCCTGCTGGTCCTCAGACCCTTCCATTTACTTGGAAGGTCATAAAGTCACCTTCTGCCTGGCTGAGTGACACTCCTGTGTACGTTCTAACCTGGCCACTGAACTGTGGGGTGAGCCATCCTGTTGTCTGGCTCGGTGTGGTTCTGAATGATTCTGTGTCAGGTATCGGATGCACTTGGTTCCTGGAGACAGGTCGGCAGAGAGAGCCTGTCCCTCACTCTTGTCAGAGGAAAGTGGCAAAACGTCAACACACTGCTACCAACTGCAAGAGACGAGCTCCGCAAACTGTGTGGTCAGACCGCTGCTCTCTGCAGTGAGGCTCTTTGTCCTAGAACATTCTCTCTGTCATGTGACTGCCCCTGTTTCAGAGAAGTGGTGTCATCCCGGGAGACCTGGGGCTGAGCGCGGTCCTGGCTGCGGTTTCCCCTGGCACTCATATTTTCCAGAACAATACAAGAACTACAGCAGGAGGAGAGGGAATAGCCACTTTCTCGTATGACTGGCAAATAGTCAGATTACTCCGGAGGTCAGATAAAAATAACTAATTTGTTCCTATAGTTAGTTCCTGTGATGACCGAGGTAATCTTCTGTAAGAAAATTTCAAAATTAATCAGATCTATGTTCTGGCTTAGGAAATGAGTAAAATAGAACAAAGTGGATCTGAAGACAGTGGGCTCTGGATGTTGTGAAGAAAGTCTGCCCCCAGCCAGCCCTCCTGGGACCCCCTGGGGACCGTGGCCCTGCTGTGCTTCCTCCCACCCCTGTGCGCCCTTTGTATCTGTGTGGAGGGTGTGCTGGCTTCGGCTAACGGGTCTGGTTTTGTCCACAGGCCACGTCCTCATAGAGATCTCCAGCACCCACAAGAAGCTCAACGAGACTCTCGATGAGAATGTATGTGGATGTCTTTATATTTGCAAAATATGTTCATTTTATTTTTAAATTTTATTTTGCCTAAAATCACAAATCTGGTGTGGATTTTTTATTTCCTTTTGTTAACAGTTCAAAAAATTCCATAAAGAGATTATCCATGAGCTGGAAAAGAAAACAGAACTGGATGTAAAATACATGAACGTGAGTAGGGTGGTCACCCTCCCCCACCCCAGGGTCTGACCTCGTGGCCCCAGAACTTTCCCCATTGCTCGGTCAGCAGCCAGTGGGGTGGGGGGTGGCCTTGATACAGGCCTGGCGTTGATACGGGTCTGGCTGCATAAAACCAGCAAGCCCTTTGGGCTGAGTAGGCCCAGTTTTGCCACCACGCGGGATCTGCATTAAAAGAAGCGTAGAAGAAAAAATATGGAAGAAATCACAGTGCCCTGGAGAGCAGGGGTCTCAGAGGGTGCTTCTCTGTGACAGGGCCACTATATCGTGTCCTGCAGCCGGTGCTTTCACAGACCAGCGGTTGAGGGCATGAGTTATGCGTGGGAGGGTGCCAGAAGCCTGTCCTGTGGGTGCCTCTTGCCTGTCACCCAGGATCGTCCATTTTAGTGGTTTTCTGGGCTCTTTCCATTTGGTCCCCCGCCACAGTGCATGGGCTCTCCCCATCTTTCATTTCTGCTCTAGAATGCTTGCTTGCTTTTGCCACCCCAAGTCCCCTTTCTTCTTGTGGCAGTAAGCGATACAGGTTACCCCCAAATCATGCCCACCCACCCACCCACCCTGCCGCCCATGTGGCCTGCACAGTGCTTTGCTGTGCACTGCTGGAGAGACCACAAGGCCCGACACAACTGTTCAGGCACATTTAATTCTGAGCCTTTTGTGTATGTTATCTGATTTTAGTCCCTACAAAAACCCCATAACGTACATGCAGCTTAGTAGAAGGAAGGCATGGATTTTAGAGAAATTAATTGCTGAGATCACACAGGCAATGAGAGTGTAACCTGGCTCTATGAGGCTCCGACACTAAGTTCTTAAACACTCTATTGCTGGACATGGTGGTGCAGCCTGTAATCCCAGCAGCTCAGGAGGCTGAGGCAGGAGGATTGCAAATTCAAAGCCAGTCTCAGCAACTTAGCGAGGTCTAAGCAACTCTGTGAGACCCTGTCTCTAAATACAAAATAGGGCTGGGGATGTGGCTCAGTGGTAGAGCACTCCTGAGTTCAGTCTCCGGTGTACACACACACACACACACACACACACACAAATACAAATCCACTCTGTTACACAGGAACCCCAAAAAGCCACAGGCAATTGCATTTGTTCATTCCGTCTCTTGTAGGTTGACTCAAATAACAGGAACATGTGATTGAGTTTATGTAATCACTAAAACACATACTTACCACCCAGTGTCCAAAAACCTTTGAGGAAAAGGAAGAATAAAAGAGACTGTTGTTCCTGGAGAGCTGCCCTTGTGGTCAAGGACCCTCGTACAAGCAGGGGACGTGAGAACAGACAACCCCAACATGTTCAAGATGAATGGGGGGATCTGTGTGAAGTGTGGGTGTGAGGATGTCAGAGTTGCAGTGAGCCACACAGTGATGCGTGAGCAAAAAAATGGTCACACGTGGTGCCTCAGTTAAATAAGCACAACATTTAATTTACAGGCAACTCTAAAAAGATACCAAGCAGAACACAGGAATAAATTAGATTCTTTGGAGAAATCTCAAGCTGAGTTGAAGAAGATCAGAAGGAAAAGTCAAGGAGGACGAAATGCACTAAAATACGAACACAAAGAGATCGAGGTGAGCTTTTCCTCGGTGTTTGCTTTTGCTGAAGGGTATTGTTTGTACACTGTACGGGGAGGCGGGGCTGTGCCTACTCACTGCTGTGCGACTGCTGTAGTTAAAAGTAAGCATTATTTATTAAAAGTATTAAGAGCTGAAGACTGCAGAATTTTCCAGAGTCAAAAATGATTAGTCTGTGAGCTGGGTTTGGCACACGCCTGTCATCCCAACTATGCTGAGGCAGGGGATCCAGGTTCAAGGCCAGTCTGAGCACTTTATTGAGAGCCTGCCTTAAAGTTTTAAAAAGAGCTGGGAATGTGGCTCCGTGGTAGAGCACATGCCTTGGGTTACATGTCCAGCACCTCAGAAAACAAGCAAGAAATATAACTGACTGGGTCAGGCATGGTAGCACATGCCTGTAATCCCAGCAACTCGGGAGGTTGAGGCCAGAGATCAATTTTGAGGCCAGCCTGGGCAACTTAGTAAGACCCTGTCTCAAAATAAAAAAAGGACTGGAGATGTAGCCCAGTGATGAAGAGCTCCTGGATTCAATCCCAGCCTCAAAAAAAAAAGTAATGCGTCCACGGCCACCTAAAAACATTAGCATTTCCCCCTGACGTGCGTAGGAGCAGGGGCCTCCTTGACTGGTATTGCTGTCCCCATTTAACACCCATTTTACAGTGAGGGGAAGTGAAGTTTAGGTTAATCCTATGGTTGGCATTTGGAACCCAGGCTTAAACCTGGAGCTCTCTGGCTCCAAAGTCCACAGTGCTCTCCAGGAGAACGCCGTCATCACGACCATATCTCTGGGGCACAAAGTAGTATTTTGTGCTTGGCGTCCAGTGGGAATATGAAACTCCTGGCCACTTCTTTCCACACGTGAGTCAAGGACCTTGATGATGGTATCTGCTCCAGTCAGATTCCAACTCTGCCCGTAGAAGGTCTGTCTGCATTTAGTGTTTATTCTGTTATCAAAATAAACTGAGCATAAAGATGACAGGAGATAAACATCAGGCCATGCAGCTATCTGATGCCTTGTGTCATACTTTTATCATTGTTGTTTATTTTCCTAGTACGTAGAGACTGTTACTTCTCGTTGTTGTTTATTTTCCTAGTACGTAGAGACTGTTACTTCCCGCCAGAGCGAAATCCAGAAATTCATTGCAGATGGCTGCAAAGAAGCTCTGCTTGAGGAGAAAAGGCGCTTCTGTTTTCTAGTGGACAAACACTGCAGCTTTGCAAATCACATACACTATTATCACTTACAGGTGAGTGTGTGGGCAGATCGCAGTAAGTGTACCAGCATAAGCAGATGCCCTGGATGCTCTCCCTTCTGGGTAGGCCCCCTATAAAGCAGTGGTAGCCTATTTGCCAATAAGAAGATTCAAAAAAAATTATTTTTTTGCCAATTTGAATGTGTAAACATATAAAAATGCAGATATATTTATCATATGTCTACTTATAATATTTAATTAATTTAGAAATCACCCATATTAAAATTCCTTATAATGCTTATTCATTGAGAAATAGCACCTTTTTTCTTTTCTCACCTACAAATTGATTTTTCATACACTCTGATGGTCTGGAGTGTCAGTGTCTTTTTTTTCTCCCTTGTCCTGAGGATCAAATCCAGGGGCACTCGACCCCCGAACTATACCCTTAGCCCTTTTTATTTTGAACCAGGGTTTCACTAAGGTGCCCAGGCCAGCCTTGAACTTGCGATCCTCTTGCCTCTGCCTCCGTGAAGCTGGGATTACAGGTGTTCTCCTGTGCCAGTGTCTTGACCAGGGCCAGCCCCTGGGTGGTCTGAGATGCTTTTCTTGTAGACTTTGGGGGGATGGTCACTGGCAACTCTGCATCAGCATGGACCCCCATTCATACCCATCAGGACAGCTGGTCCCATTACTGTTCACTCATCTTCAAGGTGTTCATTCATGATCCCCTCAGCTGAGTGGTTGACTGACTTAGTTCCCTGCTCCTGATACGTGCAGCTGTGAGGTTAGAACCCAGGAGCTATTATACAACATGCTAAATTTTCCTTCCTCTTCTATTTTTTTTTTAATTATGAATTCTCTGGGGCCTATGTATGTATCCAAAACTAGCACTAATTGAGGTCAAATATCCACCGTTGTTCATAATAAGGTAATTCAGAGAGTGCTCCACAGTAGGAGATGCTTTGCAAGAGCTTAAACATAAGTCAACTGTCCCTCTCTTTTGGGGGCAGTCTTGGCCTTATGTGTCTATGTGCATATGTTACCTATTCTAAGAAGGTTTTGCAACTTGAAGAAATATTCAGCCAGCTAATACATAAATACCTAAGATTTAAAATTGTGATAGCAAAAAACAAACTACTGTATTAAGTGTTTGCTTTTGTTAACCTTACACTACTTAGAGCAATGTTGAGGTAGCTTTAGAAACTTGTTTCCATGGCGAGGGCCTCGTCCTGCAGCAGGGTCATGCCGTGGAGAGCTGTAAGTGGCCCCGAAGCTCCCTTCCTCTGGCCAGCCCCACTGTGCCGTGAGGCAGCCTGGGCTGTTTTCAGGAAGCGCCGTTTATTGGCAAGCTCTTTCTTAGACTTAACCTTGGGTCCCTGCTATGCTTTGGAGTGGCACACACCAGTTCTGTGTTTTCTTTACTAGAACTTCTTTGACTATCTGAAAACTGCTTTGTGACTTCCCTTATCACAGCCAAAGCATCCCAGTCTTTTTTGTGGCTTTGGATGAGGCAGGGCCAAGCTGCTGGTCCATTGTGTGGCACTGCCCCAGTTTGTCAAGGGAATAGTCAGGGTGGGCTTTGCTGGGGATCCTTGTGTCCCCAGGATATACATCAGCATCCCCAGCCACTCCTGATAAACCTGGAGTCTGCATAGGAACCATGCGATCGCCATGTTAAGTAGCTTCACGAATGGCTCCTACTTCCCTTCTCTGGCCAGACTGCTGCCCTGGGACAGGGCTTCGCTGAGAGGCTTCCAGAGCCTCTGGGAGTCCCATTGCCAGAAGCAGAGTAGGCTTGAGGGAGCAGGAGGGCTGTCCCAGCCTCCGGGCTCCTCTGCCCACCTGTGCCTCTGGGCTGTCCCCGCTGCTCCATGAGGCCTTGCTTAGCCTGTGGGAGGGCACCCTTGGTACTTCCACCACACCCTGCCTGCGGTCCCTCCATCCCAGGCCAAAATCTGACTGACTTGTCAACATGTGCCTTGGTCTTCTCAAAGTCCAAGGGGGTTCCTGGGCCTCTCACCAGCAACTGAGGGGATGTTCTTAGGAGTAGGAGGAAGGAGACTGTGATTGGTATTTCTGGGGCAACTCAGAAAATAGTGAGATTCATAGATTGCCCACCCCTGCCTCCTTTAGCATTTGAACTGATTCTTTCTTTGGGGGCAGGTGTTTTGTCATTTTTGTTTGTTGGTTGGTTTTGGTGCCTGTGCATGCCAAGCACGTGCTCTACCACTGAGCGCACCCCAGCCCTGGGCGATTTCTACTTATTTGCCACCTCTGCATTAGGTATGTGTTTACACTGAGGCAGCAGAGAAGTTCCTTGAGGGTGGAGTCTGCTGCCATCTCAGCAAATGAGACACAGCAGGTGCTCACAGTTGCGTACCCCAAAATAACACCCCCAGTGGACTGGCCCAAAGGACCAGGGCTTCCTGAATTAAACTCGGAGCTCCCCCCTTCTGGTGGGAAGCCAGTGATTCATTATCAGTGATGCCACGCGATGCGGTGTTGCCAGCTCTTCACACAGTGCACCTCTGTGTTTACTTTGTTTCTTTGGGATTTACAGTCTGCAGAATTACTCAATTCCAAACTGCCCAGGTGGCAGGAAACCTGTTGTGATGCCACCAAAGTGCCAGAGAAAATCATGAACATGATAGAAGAAATAAGAACTCCAATCTCTACCCCTGTAGCCGGGACACCTCAGCCGTCACCCATGATTGAAAGAAGCAACATGGTAGGAATCGATCACTCTTCTCTATTTTCAACTGCATGTTTACTGATATGATTTGGCCCAAAGGACCAGGGCTTCCTTTGTTGGTTGAAATCATGATCTCTCCTTGTCTACTTTTCTCAGCTTTTTTCCTTTTCCTTCAGATTTGGAATTAGCTGTGCAAATGTGGAATACTATGTGTAGCACTTTTGTCTCTTTTTAAAAATTTTATTGTTACTCTTTTTAATTGTAATGATTCCAGCTTTATAAGTTTATCCCCAGTGAAGAAAGTATAGGTGTCTTGGAAAAGAGACTGAAAATTTCCTGTGCCATTGACCCAACGTCAGTCACTCAGGGAGGGGGGTATTCAAGGTAAGGAATTCAGGCTCTCTAGTTCCCTGGTGTTGGGACCTGGGCATGACAGCCTTCTTAGTTTTCACAAGTGCGTGTGGAGATCTGGATCCGAGGTGTCTGGACACAGGGATCCCCCACACTCGTTCATCTCCAGCCCCCCAAAATGATAGCCTCCTAGCCCCAGAACAGAACCCTGAGCACCTGCAAAAGTAAGAAATAGCGCCACGAGGAGCAGCAGCGCTGAGGAGTGAGAGAAGAGAGAGAGGGCGGGATCAGGGCGCAGGGAATCAACATGGGAGGAGCCTCCTCCCCAGCCCAGGCAGGGAGAGGCCGCTGCCAAGGGTAGAGCTGCTGCAGGAGCAGGGAGCAGAGGTGCAGGAGACAGGACGTGGATCTCTATGCAGTCTCTTCCCTGGCCCCAACTACAGGCCACAGGGCCTTTGGTCTACCTGACAGTGTATCTGGACTCCGGGCGGGGGGGGGGGGGGGGGGGGCGGGGGCGAGTGCCCCTGGAAGAACGTGCTGCCTGCCCCACCCCCCTCCCTGTGGCACCGGTGGCAATGAGAACGGAGCAAGTGCAGACTAGCAGACCAGTGAAAAGAAGAGGGGCCAGCGGGGGCTCCTGGACACTGGGAAACCCACATCACGAAAGGAGGCACCAGAGTAAACCAGCAGGACCAACTGGGGTCACAGAGTCAGCGGAGGTGGAGGAAGCCATCAAGAACGACTGCTGGAAATCTTGGGAATTAAAAAATGGATTATTATTTGTAGTTGAAATGATATGTCTTGGATTTGTTTCAAGATAATCCAGCGGGGTTTGGGATGCCAGGCGAGGCACGAAGAAAGACAGGCTGTGAATTGGTCACCACTGAGACCAGTCCATGGGCGAGGGAGGGTTGCCATGCTGTTCAGTCCCACCTTTGCACAGTGTTTGAATTTTAGTTACATTTTTTTTTCCTTCTCCCTTACCCCAAAATAACACCCCCAGTGGAGGGCTCAGTAGCAGAGTAGAACTGCCTAGAAAACTAAGCCGAAGAGCTCTCCCAAACCCAGTATGGCAGTAACCAGAGGGCTTCACAAACAAAGGACCCAGGACAGATACACGCCAGCAGGTGCACTCACTGCCTCCTTACCGCCACCGCTTGGATTCCACAGGCTCTCAAGTCCAGCTTGTCTAACACATGTGCCTGATTTCTCCGCCTAACCCTGCTTGTCCCGTCTTCCCCAGCCAGTAAGAGGCAACTTGTCCTCAGCCACCAAAGCTCTGCTCCTGTCTCTGTCCTCTGCACCAGCCTCTATCAGCATATCCTCTTGTTTTGGCCTTCAAAGCCCATCACAGGCCACTCATGGCTTCCCCCCATCCCCCGCCCCCCCACACAATGTCCTCTCTTGGGGAGGCCTGCAGTGCCCCTGGGCCTGGTCTTCAGCACAGCAGCCAGAGGGATGAACACCTGCACAGATCTGAGCCAAGTTTCAGAATATTAAGGATACAGAGAAAATCCTAGAAAATTCCAGGGGGAAGAGAATAATTTACTTACAGAGAAAGGTGAATCCCATTGATACCAGATTTCTTTTAGCAAAACAAGATGATAGAATTTGGTGTAAGTACATTCAAAATTCTGTGGAAACATTATTTTAAATGTAGAATCCTATAACTAAGTAGCACTTTGAGGGAACCTAAAATACTTATAGAGAGAAAGTGGATCAATGAGTGGTCGCCAGGGGTGAGGGGATGGAGAGTGGCTGCTGCCTTTTTTTTTTTTTTTTTTAAGAGTAAATATTTTTTTTTTAAAAAAAGGTATGGAGGGGAAAAAAGAGGTATGGTATTCTTGAAACAATCAATATGGGGCATTGCCCTACAACTAAGAGAATTGGAGAAGAAGGTGGGATTTAAAACATGTGATACAAAACAGTTCTAGGACTGTTTATCATTCCACTGTTATTCTAATATTAGACTAATATTTTTTTTTCCACAGATTGGGAAAGATTACGACACCCTTTCTAACCATTCTCCAAAGATGCCCCCAGCTCCTTCAGCCAGAGCGTATACTAGTCCTCTGATTGATATGTTCAATAACCCAGCAACAGTTGCACAGAATTCAGAAAAGATAAATAATTCAACAGGTAAGATATTTGGTTTAATTTCCTTTCAGGTATCTTTTTAAATTTTTAAAAGTAATTTGTAAAATAAATATTTTGGCTAAATGTATTGGGAAGGAAAAAGGTAAATACTGAGCTGAGTAGAGTAGATACATCTGGCCCTAGCCTTGAGTAGCTCACATCTCAAAACAAATGAGGGTTAGACCATAGGACATCTTGATAAGTGACCCATTTCTGACACTAATTCTGAATGCTGATGGATGTTGGATAGAGTAAACATACTACTGAGACGTGCTACATCTAAGAATGAGCCAGCTAGAATGCACCCAGCCTCACCCTGCGTTCCATATTTGGTGGCTGTTACAGTACAATTTCCTTTTCAGTAAAACAAACTATAAAAGTTCACATGACAAAATTATGGTCTTAAATCTTACCAATAGGCTTCATTTGAATTCTCCTCCGTATTCTCCATCATCTCTAATAGGGCACCTCAGACTTTCTGGAGACCTAACTATAACTGCTTAAATTTCTGAACCCATCACTGTAGTTCAGCACTCAGGACCAGTTTGACAATCAGGAAAAGCAATCAAGTTGGGTGTTGAAGAGAACCTGCAGATTACAGATGCTTGCAGCTGTTGGCCGAAGATGAGAGATTCCCTAATGACAGTGAGGATTGCTTAGCAGGAAAAAATGATAGCCTGTGGTTAATTCCTTTCAAAGGAAGTACAGAATTGCACAAGATGTAAGGCACATGGCCACACATGGTGGTACATGTCTGTAACCCCAGCTACTCAGGAGGCTGAAGCAGGAGGATTGCAAGTTTGATGCCAGCCTGGGCAACTTAGTGAGACTGTCTCAAAATAAAAACAAAGGAGAGCGGGACGTGGTGGCACTCGCCTGTAATACCAGTGGCTCAGGAGGCTGAGACAGGAGGATCGCGAGTTCAAAGCCAGCCTCAGCAATGGCAAGGCGCTAAGCAACTCAGTGAGACCCTGTCTCTAAATAAAATAGAAAATAGGGCTGGGGATGTGGCTCAGTGGTTGAGGGCCCCTGAGTTCAATCCCCAGTACCAAAAAACAAAGAAGAAAGGTCTGGGGATGTGGCTCAGTGGTAGAGTACTTACCAGTTCAATTCCAGTGCTGCAAAGGGGAAAATTTTACTTATTTATTTATTTATTTTGGTAAGAATAAAGCAAAAAGAGATTCTGCGTTGCTTTAAATTAAATCTCCATTCCAATTTTTGTTTTCTGGAGTGGCACGTGTCAACCTGCCATCGATTTGAGACATGACTTTTGTAACATAGCACCTCCAAGTAGAGGCTGTGGGCTTGCTGCCGCGCATGGTGTCCCGCACACCCTTGCCAGTGGTGCATCCTGGGGACTCTGTGGGGCTCGGTTCCTTTTTCTGTCTGTCAGTAGTAACCTGGCTTTCTGGTGGCTGAAAAGCACTGAGATCGTTGACTGCCCCCTAGTGAGGGCTCAATAAAGAGAATTGTCACCTCATCCTTGCTCAGGACGGAGAAGCCAGAAGGTCCGCCTTTCCAGTCTGCCCCTTCTCCCTGTGACTCAGGGCATTAGCAGTGGGGTTGTGCTGTTGCCTCAGATGCTTCTGTGATCCAAGCAGGGAGCAGCGGGGTATTGGGACAGGTCTTGTCTCTGAAGCGAGCCAGGCTGGCTCTGGCGGCCACCAGTACAAAAAAAGCCAGTGCTCCCCGCTCATCCTCTCCTCTTAAAGGGCCCACGGCCCAGGCTGCCCTCGGGCCACAGCCTGCTTGTTCCCTTGCAGGCCAGTCCCATCTGAGCAATGTAAAGGCCTGGAATGGGCCCACTAGCCTGGAGGGTCACATGGGCAAGGTGTGGCGGGGGTGTTCTGAACTTGCCTGTGGTCAGCTCTGAGAAGCCGTCCCTGCTGTCCCTGCTGCGCTCGCTTTAACAGATACCTCAGAGGACACCAGTTTACAGCGTTCTGTTTCGGTCGCTTCTGGACTGAACCTGATGAAAAAGCACAAAGTAAAGACCATCTTCCCGCATACCGCGGGCACCAACAAGACCCTGCTCAGCTTTGCACAGGGAGATGTCATCACGCTGCTCATCCCCGAGGAAAAGGACGGCTGGATGTACGGGGAGCATGATGCCACCAAAGCGTAAGTTGACGTGACCCGCTACGCAGGGCTCACCCAGCCCTCGTTCAGAAGGTTCACTTAAGATGCAAATCGTGGGGACAGACTAGCTCTTCAGCCAGAGTTGAGTTTGTAGTTCAGTTGGCAGAGTCGCTCCATCCCAGGCTATTTTTGGTGCATCTGTGTATACAGAGATAGATTTGGTACATGAAGAGATTAACAGATCGTGTGCATAACCTCTGACAGGGGCTTACATGTTGTTTTAAAAAATGTGGCTTTGGGCCAGGCGTGGATTGAAGGCCCATAATCCCAGCAGTGTGGGAGGCTGAGGCAGGAGGATTGCAAGTTCACAGCCAGCCTTGTTAATTTAGTGAGGCTGTAAGCAACTTAGTAAGACCTTATCTCAAGATAAACAATTTAAAAAGGGGAGGGATGTGGTTCAGTGGTTGAGTGCCCCTGGGTTCAATCCCTGATACCAAAAAGAAAAAAAATACAGGACTTTGGGTTTCTCAGAGTTATTAGATAGACTTTAAGACGCAGCTGGAGTGGTGGCATACTCCTGTAATCCCAGGGCTTGGGAGGCTGAGGAGGATGCAGGTTTGAGGCCAGCCTCAGCAGCTTAGAGAGGTCCTAAGCAACTTAGTGAGACTCTGTCACAAAATATAAAATAAAAAGATGTAGCTTGGTGGTAAAACACCCCTGGGTTCAACCCCCATTACCAAAAGAAAAAGGATTTAAGACAAATTGTTTAAATGTCACCCTTGTCATTTCAACCACAAGTCTACATAAGTCTCATTGGCACTAGGTTGTCAGTTTGCTGTGTATGGAATAAAGCCAATTAAAAAAATAAAGGGAGTCTGAGTGACACAACTATGTATGTAAGACGTTCACTGTCCTGGTTTGTGTGTGCAGTCAGACTTATTTATAAAGCCTGGTTTCCCTCAGTCCCTTATGAGCCTTCACTGCTAGCCGGGGCCACCTGCCCAGGCCATCGTCAGGACTCCCCGTGCTGTGCACTTGACCTGCCCGCATCTCATAGCACAAACAGGTCCTTTTTTTTTTTCCCTTCACCTGCAGGAGGGGTTGGTTCCCGTCGTCATATACAAAGTTATTGGAAGAAAATGCAAAGGAATCGGTGGCTGCGCCCGCTCCAAGGTACCCGATGTGAGCCAGCTCTCCTGACCTTCCCCTAATGTTCCCAGAGGGCTGGGTGTGTGTCCGTGTAGGATACTGCAGTGTGCACGAGGCCCTGGGTTCAATCCCAAGGACCACAAAACAGACAAAAAAGAAAAAAAGCAAGAAAAGCTGAGTTATAACCTAGACGTGCAGCAGCCCCCCACCACCACCATAGAACGTCAGCCCCCTGGAGTAGGAGTGGTGGCTGCTCCAGTGGTTTCTATGAGTGGCCCCGATGTCTCCTGTGAAGATGCTCGTGCCTGGCCCACCTCCTGCAGCCCTCTGAGGCCACCCTTGCCGCCTCCCCCTCCCGCAGGTGCTAACCCACAGCTCACATTCAATGCCCTTACCTTTCTCAGCAGCTCTTACCACTAGAGAAGGCTTTTCTGCAGTGAGTGTTCTCTCCCTTTGGTTTCATGACCTGTTTGCCATCTGTTTTCCTTGGGCTCACCCGCTGTCCCCGTTCAGAAGCCTCTGCAGTGCCCCCGCTGCCCACCACCAGTACTGGGCACTCCTGGGTCCGTCCTCAGCCTTTCCCTTGTCTGCTTTCTGGGCCTTCTCATCCACTCATGACCGTGACCCCACAAATCCGTACTCCACAGGATCAGACCAGTAATGATAGCCCCACCTCGGGGCTGTCCCCCTGCTTTGTGTTGGGAGCTCACAGCAACCCAGAGACGGGACCCTCCCCACACCTTTAAAACAGGCAGCTGCTGGGCGTGGTGCACACCTGTAGGCCAGGAGCATTGCAAACTCAAGGCCAGGCAGGGCAGCTCAGCAAGACCCTGCCTCCAAATAAAGAATGGAAAGGGCTGGCTGTGCAGCTAACTGGCAAAGCCCCCGGCTTCAGTCACCAGACCACGAAAAACAAACGGACAGACACAGGAAACAGGGTTTAAGAATATAATATGTTCACGGGCTGGGGCTGGGGCTGGGGCTCAGTGGTAGAGCACTCGCCTAGCACGGGTGAGGCACTGGGTCCGATCCTCAGCACCACAGAAAAATAAAATATTGTATCCACCAAAAACTAAAAAATTAATATTGGAAAAGAAAAAAAGAAAATGTTCAAGGATACAGAGAAATGCAGAACCCAGACCCAGAAAGAGCTCTCTGATTTAAGAATGGATTTTTGTGTGTGTATTAGGCAGTTCTAGTTTGCTGTCCCTTGGCCCCCCACAAATGACAAGTTCAAATTGAGCTGGTCCTCCTCCCCTACACTGCCTCTTACTTAGTGTTCCTTGTCTCAGAGAAACCATCACAGCCCCCCCCCCCCCCCCCCGCTGTGCAGGTCCACCCTCAACACCACAGTCAGCGTCTCCTGGGTCCTCCCCCAGGACAGGGTCTTGTGACACCATCTGGGTATGCGCATCCCTAGCAGAAGAGCCAGAGGGCCACCTGCCAACAACAGAAACTATAGTCTTAAGATGTTAAAATTCTGAGTGTCAACATTTTTGATCTTGGTCACCCGCTGCTTGCTGAGGGTCTTGCTGTTCTGGTTGATGTCCTTAAATGACTCAAGAGTCAAGCCCAAATTAAATTGTTTTCCTCTCCGTTTTTTTTTTTTTTTTTCTCAGTTCCACTATAAATCTTTTTTTTTTAATCTCTCTCCTTTTTTTGTGTCTTTTAAAAAAAAATGTTTTTTGAATAGACGTTTATAATCTAGGAAAAACACCGTGTGCCTTATGCAGATGCATAGAGTGTGTGCCACCGACCCCCCCCCCTTCCCTTTTGGCTTATTGATCTGCTGTTACTGTGGTCCTGGTCGGGGGTGCTGGGGTCGGGCGGGGTGGAGGACCTTCTCTGACTCTGCTCTGTGGTCTTGGCCCCAAGCCCTGCCCCGGTGAGGAGTGTCAGCACGGTGGACCTGACTGAGAAGAGCAGCGTGGTCATCCCGCCCCCCGACTACCTGGAGTGCGGGTCCACAGGAGCCGCTGCCGGTGGGAGAGCCCACGTTGCACAGAGCACGTCCACCTTCAGAGCACTGGCGTCCAAACCAGAGGCCACGTCTCCTGTGAGTGCATTTGACTTCCCTCCTGGTCACCTGGCTCTGCCCTGGCAGAGGGTGGGCTCCTGGCCAGGTGGTCTGGGGGCTTCTTCTCCCCGCGACTCCGGTCATCTTCCTGAAGCCCCATCACGACAGCCTTCCTGTGTCCCTGTGTCCCTGAGGGTTTCCATGTCCTAGTTGCTGGGTCTTTTAGGGCTTTCAGGAAACCTTGCCTCTGGTGGCAGCTGCAGTCCTGTGGTGGCAGCTGTCCCCTTCCTCTGCCTTTTCTTCCCCTCTGCACTGTGTTCACCCCTGTGACGTCATCTTAGACCAGCCCTGGGAAGAACAGCCAAGGCATGGGTTCCCGGCGTCATGGCTCCTTTGACAGCTGCAGGTGAGGGGAGAGCATCTGTGGCACACCAGGCGCTGGCGCGGGCTCTGGGGACAGCGATGATCAACGAGGCCCTGGCTCCCTCAGAGCCCAGTCCTGGTGTAGGAAACAGAGCATAAAACTAAACCAGAGGATCCAGGATGAAAGAACTAAGGCCAGGCGAGGAGGTGGCGGAGCAGGTGACAACCTAGGTGTACGGGACAGGTTAGGTTGGCTGAGTGACCTCAGCGCCCTGGGAGGGAGGCCTGAGGGAAGAAGGGGTGCTCTGGGTGGGGACAGTGTGGAGTTGGCTCGGGGGCCAGGCCTCTGGGCCTCTTGACAGCCAAAAGCAGTCCCCCAGCAGCCCCTGCATGGGGAGCAGCCCTCCAACCTGAAGGACATGGAGCACCTACAGCCACGGGCTTCTCTGAGGTGACATTTAGGTTGACAGTGACAAGGATCCAGCTGTGCAGGGCTTGAGGTTCTTATGAGACGAGCAGGAAGCTTTAAATCCCTGGGCGTCATGTTTCCGCGAGAGCAGAGAACATCAGGGTCAGGGCACTGCTGGTCCCCGGGTTTCCTCTCCAGCACAGATCAGAAGGGATGGAGAAGGGGCTGAGAGGCCAGACAGGCCAGGCAGGGAGGAGGCCGAGGGCAGGGGTGCACCCAGGGGTCCCCGGCCCTCTCCGCTCAGGGCGAGGGAAGGTGGCAGCTGCTGGCCAGGCCAGGCGAGGGGGCAAGTTTGATGGGAGGCTGTGGAGCAGGCGCAGGGCAGCAGTCAGAGGGTCAGGCTGCTTGTCCTGGGGAGCCCAGTCTGCGTCATGCTGGCTGTGTCCACATGGCGTCCTCTGCGGTGTCGTCCTCTCTGTAGTGAGGGAGGCCTCAGGCCTGGTCGGACCTGCACCATGGTCCTGTCTGCATATCCCATGGTTCATGGTCCTGTCTGCATATCCCATGTCTTCTCTCTGGGCTGGTGGCTGCTGACAGTCACCAGGCTCCACTGCTGCGTCAAGGTCATGTGATACCTCTTATGGCAAAAGAATTTTGCCCCAAAACGATGCTCTGGGATTATGAATGAAGACACTGACGTCCATCTTGCCCTTGTTGCCGTTGTACTGAGGCTGGACCCGGGGCACTCTCCCACTGAGCTTCGTCCCTCGTCCTTTTCACTCTTTATTCCGAGACAAGGTTTTGCCAAGTTGCTGAGGCCGGCCTTGAACTTGAGATCCTCCTGCCTGAGTAGCAGGGTTACTGGCATCCCTGGCCTGCCTGTTGTCGGACCTTCGGTGGCTGCCCCGGGAGGCGCTGGGAAGGGCAGGTGGCCTGAGGCTGGCAGACACCACCCCTCCATTCCACCCGCTCCTCACACAGTAGGAGAGCTGTCATAGTCAGTGTTTGCATCACTGTGACCAAAAGACCCGCAAGAACAACATAGAGGAGGCAGAGTTTGTTTGGGGCAGGTCCTTGGTCCACAGACAGCTGACCCCATTGCTCTGGGCCCAAGGTGAGGCAGAACATCATGGCAGAAAGGCGTGGTGGATTAAAGCAGTTTAGGATATGGCCACCAGGAAGCAGAGAGAGAATTCTACTCACCAGGGACAAAACAAGTCCCAAAGGCACGCCCCTGGTGACTACCTCCTCCAGCAATGCCCAGTTTATCCCCACCGGGGATCATCAGTTACAGCTCTCATAGCCCACCCCCCCCTCGCACTGTGTCACGTGGGCGTCTGGGGAATACGTCCTGTCTAAACCCCAACAAGCAACAAGCACACAGTCTTCTCCCAGGGACCCACCCTGGAGAGTGGGAGTGGGGTGCATGAGGGAGGGCAAGACACACGGAAGCCACTGGCGCTTCCCACCTGAGCTCTCGGGGCCTGGGGGATACAGCCAACCCCTCCACTTAAGGGGCTGCCCCTCAGAGCTGTTTATCCAGAACCCCTCCCCACACAGCCCATCCCCATGACCTGGGGTCCTGTTTCTGTTTCACACGCTAAGAAGGCCTTCTTTGTCATTTTGGTAGCCGTTAGTTTTGGGTTTCACTTAAAAACACTTAAAAGTTTCCAATGTCTAGAGAAAATGCCTGCCTTACGTGGTTCCAATGGTGATTTCAGTTGTCATCACTTGGCAAGTCTTAGAATGTTGGTTAACCAAGCTAGGGGTGGAGCCCAGAGCGCAGGACTGGACCCTTGAGGCATGGGGGTGGACGTCTAGGAGGAAAGCATCTGAGCCGAGCTCTAAAGGCTGAGATTTAGCAAACACACAGCTTAGCTGTAGTGGCATCTGGCTATGACTTGTGGGGGACAGGCAGCATGGGGACCAATAGGAACATGGTGGGGTGGACAGGTCAGGCCTAAAGCCTGATGAGCCAGGTGGCCAGAACTGCATTGGGTCCTGGTTCAGCCTTTCAGTTGGCTATGAGGCTGGGTGGTCATCCCCCTCCAATGACATGGGAAGGGTGACAAGGGCTTCTCCAGAACTGGTGACAAGACTGGTGTAGACCACATGGGGCAAGCCATTGTTCTGTCTTTGCCCTCAGCAGGTCTGATTTGCTCATATTTATATATTTTGGAGCCATTTTTTGAAAACTTATGTAATTTGAGCTCTAGATCTTTAACATGCCAATCTTTTTTTTGGGGGGGGGGGGGCACAGGGAGTACCAGGGATTGAACTCAAGGACACTTGACCACTGACTCTCATCCCCATCCCTATTTTGTATTTTATTTAGAGACAGGGTCTCACTGAGTTGCTTGGGGCCTCACCATTGCTGAGGCTGGCTTTGAACTCAAGATTCTCCTGCCTCAGCCTCCTGAGCCGCTGGGATTACAGGTGTCTGGCAACATGTCAATCTTAAAAATAGGAAAAACATTCTTTAAATGCTAGAAAAAAAGATGGGACCATTTTGAAGATTCTGAATTCTTAAGTAAGGACTTATAGTGTATGATCTTATGCATTAATTCCCAAATGAAAGACTTTTGTGACAGAAATACACCAAAATCTACATTTGTTTTCTAAGTGTAAATCAATTGATAAATGTTAATTCTAAAGTTCATCCTTGTTTCTGCCTCCAGAAATAGTTTGTCAATTTGATTATTTTGTAGCAGAGCTTTAAACAAAATATTCACTAGAAATCCATGTTTTAATGTAGTAATCAAACGTCATCGTCTGCTAGATGCGTTATACATCCACCAGATTAGGTTCCCTTTTTAAACCCACATGCAAGTCATAGCTTCAGGTTTTTGTTAAAGAGCAAAGTTCAAGTTTGGGCAGTGGCTCCTTTGTAAAAACTTAACCATCTAATCGTTACACTCATACCTGTGGTGCTTCTATTAAAATAACATTTGCTGCTTGTAAAGATCACCTAAGGTTCTGGGATTTTTTTGGTAATATCAATGAGGAAACTAGAAAAATATTTTTAAATTTTTAATTATGTTTTCACTTCTAGAATACCTACTATTAATATTTTATCGCATTCCCTCGAGAGAGAGAGAGACAGATAGACGGACAGCTTTCCTAACCTCCGCCCGTCTGCACCAGCCACACAGAGGAGCCGGGGCCCCAGCTGAGCTGCCCTGTGGTCAGCCAGGCCCCTGACACCCAGGGGTGAAATGCAGAAAGGGGAAGCACAGAAACACGACAGGCAGTTCTGAGGTCCCACAGCTCTTTGAGAAATAAGCCGTGAACAGGCATCAGCCTTTCACATCAGAACATGCTCACTGATGGACACCTGCCACTCTCACCTGTGGCTAGTCACTGAGGTCCTGAGGAGTTGCTTTGCCGTTCCTCTGACCTAGAGGATAGTGGAAAATACCAAATAGGGAAAGTCACAAGAAAACAGTAATTGGCTTTTAAAAATCAAAGGGCCACCAGGCCTGAGCGCCTCCCAAGCAGGTGCTGTCAGCCGCCACTTCAAGGGCCACCCAGCTGTGCTGCTTGAGGACATCCGCTTTTCCTTCTCTCTGAAACAAACAAGGAAGAGGGCAGCAACCCCCAAGTAGGTAGTGCCTCACAGGTGCACACACAGTTAAATGGTCGCCTTACATTCCTATCACAGAATTGACGTTTTTGAAGTAGTATTTCAAGATCTCATGTTTTTCTTTTTTTTTTTTTTGGTACCAGAGATTGAACTCAGGGCCACTCAATCACTGAGCCCCATCCCCAGCCCTATTTTGTATTTTATTTAGAGACCAGTCTCCCTGAGTTGCTTAGCGCCTTGAAGTTGCTGAGGCTGGCTTTGAACTCGCGACCCTCCTGCCTCAGCCTCCCAAGCCACTGGGATGACAGGCTGTGCTACCACACCCAGATGAAAAGAAGGGAAATCACCCCCGGCATATGTGGCCTCTCCTAATGTCGCTTTTCAACTGGATGGGCCACTACATATTCTTTGCTGCCAAGTGATTCAAACCAGGAGTCCTAGGCCACAGCCCTGGGAGGCCAGGGACCCTGACTGGAGGCAGGAGTGGCCGCTTGCCGCAGGCCTCCTGGTGTTGGCCGCCTCTCCCGGAGCAACAGGAAGTGCTGTGTCTAGTACTCTGTGTGGCCGGGGAAAGCTGCAGTAGGTGACACTGGAGAATTTAAGCATCAGGCGGAAATGTTCTGGAACTGTCCTGCTCAGTGCAGCAGCTGGGGCCTGTGGAGCAGCTGAGCAGCCTTAAACAGTGCAGGGCACTTAGGAAGTTGGATCGACTGTTTTGTCCACATATGGCCAGTGGCCACCCTGCCAGACAGCCAGGTTCCAGTCGCGCAAACTACAGCAGTGTTCAAGATTGACCCACTGTGGGACACTTAAGATGGCAGCCCGCCCTGCCTGGCAGCCATGGGGACCCAGTCAAGTTCTGACACCCAAATGGTTTAACTTTCTTTCCTTAACCAAAATGTTTAAGCCAGCTGTTGACGTGGGGGACTAGGTGCTGCTCAGGCCAGACTCGGGGACCCATGAGAGCTGGCAAAGCCACCTCTGTGCTTAAACAGGGTTTCCTGGGCCCCCGTCTTCAGCTATGGTCACTTGCACACAAAGGTTTGGTGTTTCTAACATCAGCGTTCTTAGTGTTGGAGGCCTTGTGGCAAGTGACTGGCCTCCAGCTGCTTAGGAAGGAAGTGTTGTTCTGTTCCACTGAGTGGGCGTCCTGAGCCCAGCGTCCTCGCTGTCCCATCACCTCCTGGCCTGCCACAGTGAGGCCTCGGCTGGACCTGACTCACCCTGGCTGGGCCTCAAGGCTCCTCTGTGCCGGCAGCTGGGGAAGGAACTGTTCTGGTGGTCTGAGGTGACAGGGACCTTCCTGTAAGCAGGGATCAAGTGGTCCCCTCAAGGCACATGGCCCTGTGGTAGACACCCCCACAAAAACCTGTAAAGGAGGGAAGGGGGACGTAGAGTGGACAGCAGCTGCTCGGTCAGCAGTGTCCCGTGTAAGGGTTCTCCTGTCCTGCGGCCCCCACCTGTTGGTTCTCTGGTTCTCCAGTTTCAAAGCCGTCACTGTCCTTACCCTTCCACTCTCCTGATGGCCTACCTGTGGGTACCTGGGTTCAGCCTGGATCACCTCCTGTCTTGTCCACTGTGCTCTGGGATCAGCACCATGCTGACTGCCAAAGAGGACAGAGGAGGAAGTGCAGCAGGCCCTGCCCACTGTGCCCCAGAGCCCCAGAGATGACTCATTCTTAGGCCAGCTAGAAAAGGGGGCTGCACTGGGGAGCACTCAGTCCTGGCTACCAAGGGCGTGTGCTGGCCGAGCTGGGTGGGGTGCTGGGAGATGGCAGTCCCTACTGAGGTCGCTGATACTCGGCACCAAAAGTATAGTCTCAGCACTCACTGGACTAGAAGAAATCGGGGCTCATGGAGAGCTCCCCTGACCCAGCATCCCAGCAGTCACTGGGATCTTTGGAACTGGGGTTGAACCCAGGGGCCCTTTACCACTGAACCATATCCCCAGCTCTTTTTATTTTTTGAGACAAGGTCTCACTAAGTTGTTGAGGCTGGCTTTGAATCTGCAATCCTCCTGCCTCAGCCTTCTAGTGCTGTGCACTACCACACCCAGAAAAAACCCCAAGTGTTAAAGGGGAAATTGGTCTGAAAATGACTGACACAGGTGCACCTGGACTGACCATGAGGGTGCAACCTGAGCTGACAGCACTGTAAACTGAGGACACGCCTCACCTACAGACATCCCAGCTGAGTAGCAGCACAGGGCACACAATGTCAGGTGTCCCCCCTGTGATTGTGGGGCTGACAGGAGCCACGGCTCGAGACCTTACCCAGAGCCACTAGAGACTGCGCCACATATTGCTGGCCCAGGTGAAGATCCACAAAGTTCAAAGTACAGTTTCTACTGAACACACACTGCTTTCACACCAGCAGGAACATGGAAATCAAGTCAAGACACTATATTCAGGGCTGCGTCTAGGCTTGTTTTTTTTTTAAGTAAACATTTTATTAAAGAATACCACATACAGAAAAGTGCACAACACATTTCCACAAAGTGACTCTATATCCAGCAGCAGCTCAAGAAACAAGGTTCCCTGTCCCCAGGGCCCCACCACCACCCATGCACACCCCATGCAGTTCCCATCCCTCCCGCAAGGCCAGAATCCCAGTATCCTGGCACTGAGTGGCCTGCCGGGGACAGAATTGCCTGGGTGTGTTCAGCATGGGCTGTTAGCACCGGCTGCCCTCAGCACCTTGGTGGCCGTGTGCCCTGTTGGTCCATGCCAGTGCCGGGGTATGCCCAAGGAGACACGGGCACAGCACCAGGATCTGCCCCAACACCTGAGAGGTTCTGGTCTGTTTTCCCTCTTCCTCACAGCAGTCCTTGCCTCATGCCACGTTACTCTTGAAGATTTGCCAGGATCCCTTCAGGCAGGGTGGGTAAGCACCCAGACTGATGCCAGGGCTCATTAAAATGCCAGTGAACTTGCTTTAAAATTCAGTTGGGCCATGACGCTCCAAGCAACCGCAGGCCTCTGCTGGAGCACAGCTGCTGGTGGGGGCTCCCAGGTAGAGGAAGTTTCTGGCTCTGGTTCCAGTGGGCAGAGCGCCTGCGCCACCAGGTGGCAGCATAGGGAGGGAACAGTGCTCTGCCCCAAGGCTAGAAAGTGCCTTCCAGTGGGAGGCAGGGCCCAGGGCTGGGCCTGCTGGTGTGAGCGGTGCTTGGCATGGTGTGAGTGGCTCTGGCCAGACACAGTGCCCTTCTGACCTCTGGGTCGACAGGAAGCTCCCTTCCTGCACAGGGGCTGTCACCGCGGGCTTCCTGCTCCAGGCAGTGCCGTCAGTCCAGCGCTTTGAGAAGGCAATCAACAGGCACAGTGGGGCACACTTGTGATCCCAGCAACTCAGGAGGTAAGGGCAGGCTGATCCAAGTTCAAGGCCAGCCTCAGTTATTTACCAAGACCCTATCTCAAAAATAGTATTAAAAAGGGCTCAGAATGTGGCACAGTGTGAAGTATTCCTGGGTTCACTCCCCAGTACAAAATCCAACACATTAGGAATGACCAGAAATGACCTACTGAGGCCTGTCAGGGAAGCCCGGCTCCCCTGGAGAAGTCACTTTTGCAGCCACTTAAAGGCCCTATTGGGATTTGCTCAGCAGGGCAGTGGCTGTGCTTCTGTGAGGAACAGCAGACACTGCAGCTGCCCTGGCCTAGGGCTGAGGCTGTGGTCACACCCGGGACCCAGCCGTCTTGGGCCCAGCATTTGGAAGACACCATCCAGCAGGAGCCTGGCCCTGGCCTTCACCCTCAAGGCTGGCTCTGGGAAGTGAGAAGAACATTCCAAGTCTCCATGTGCCAGAGAACAGCAAGAACTAATGAGGGGGAAAGGTGCACACACACACCTGGCCCCGGTCAGCAGTGCCCATGAGAACCTCAGCGGCCTCCCCAGAACTCCAGGAGGCACAGCCCTAGCGGGGCAGCAGGAGGGCTCAGCGCCGCGGGGCTTGGGCAGTTCCTGGTGTTAAACAGTGTTTGCGTTGGTTCCATCTTTTCTCCCTCCCGTTTTGGGACTCCTGTCTGTAAGACCACTGGCCCCAGTAATCGGCCTCAGCCTCCCTGTCAGCAAGGATTGATTTTTACCTTCTACTTTTTCAGGTCTTCATTCAGTATTCAGCCCCCAAAAAAAGCCCACCACCATCAGGACGGCTCTGCCAGAGCCGAGTCTGCCTCTCCCCTGAGCGGCGCTGGCCTGCACACAGGTGTTTCCTGGTGGCTCGGCTGCTCAGTTAATTTGCCCAGAGTGAGTGTCCGTGTATAGGACATGGTCGTCACAGGCTGGCCTGTGTGGGCACCTCAGCCACACTCTGAGGCAGCTGTTTGGTCCGTGTTCTGACACTAGTGAGGGGCCCTCCCGGCCGTAGGACATTGTCACATCTCGCCCTTCTTCTTTCCAATGAATTCAGACACCCATGTGATCTCACTGACAGACCACAGGGTGCTTTTAAAACAAGGAACCTTAAATAGTCCTTATGCTTTCTGCAGGTCGTATTAAAAATGTCCCAATTTCATGAGCCTTTCATGAACTTCCTCTTTATCTTTCCTACAGAGTGACGCAAATGGGACTGCAAAGCCGCCCTTTCTCAGGTACGTGTATGACTCCTGGAGCAGCTCTTAAGAGCTGGTGCTGCCCTTGCCTGGGGGAGTGGGCAGCGCCCCAGCCCAGGAGGCCCAGCCTGAGAGGGCCATCATCCCCGCCTGTTTTGCCCTTCCTGGCATCAGGCCTAGAGGGACCGAGCACCTGTGCCCTGTCCAGCTGCTGTTCAGGGTGGTTCCCACACGCAGCCCCCCTCCCAGCACAGGACCACAGAGGTGTAAAGCTTTGGAGTGTCCCCAGTGGGTCACATGGAAAGGACTGCAGACTTTCACAGAAACATCATTCGAGGCTTGTACACACGGGGAAGGTGGGGAGTGCCACAACGCAGAGCAAGAATGGGGTTAGCAACTCATTTTAAATGGAATTCCTGTCCTGGAACAGTTTGTCTATAGTTTCCCCCTCCCTCCCCAATAGTGGAGAAAATCCCTTTGCTACTGTGAAACTCCGACCAACAGTGACAAATGATCGATCAGCACCGATCATTCGATGAAGATGCCCATTCGATGAAGATGCCACAGATCCTCCTGGTCCCTTGGACGTCGAGTTCTCACCTGCACAACAATAGATCTATACTGACAAGTGCTGGGACTGTCGTAGGCTTCACCCAAGGGAGCCTGATTTCCAATGTATCCTACTTGAGCAAATCAATGCATTTTCTCAATTTAGTTAGCATAGTTGGGTTTACACATTTCTGTCTTTAAGATAAGTGAATAATAGTTTAGTGACCAGCTCAATCATTTGAAGTATTTTTTCCTATTCTGTTAAAAAAAAAAAAGTAAATTTGGTTCCAATCCTTACTATATCTTTAATATTCTGATTTTTAATAATAACTGCCAGAATAAGGGATAGTCTATGCTTTCATGGTTGGCTTCTGCACCTAAATGCGAATGAGACCATGGTTTTATTTTACAAAGCACGTGCTCTTAAATAGCATTATGACGTTTATCTAAAGAAAATATTGTATAAAGTTTGCATCTTAGCATGCAAATCATAATTTTAAGCAATATAAATTATGAAAACATCATATTAAAGTTGATAACTTTTTTTAACTTACAAATTTTGAACTTGTGGTTAAACAGAGCTCCCCAGAGATGGAGGACTCCTGGCCTCCCTCGGAATTGCAAAGTACAGACAGCTCACCTGCCCTCTGCACAGCCACAATGGGCACTAATGAAACCGTCCGTAAGAACTACTGAGCTCAGTGTTGGTGTCACAGCTGGATTCACAGTGGGCCACCCAGGTTGTCCTCACATGGCCTGGCGCACTGGCAACATGTGACTCCAAGGGCCTTCTCCCTAAGTGGGGTAACCAAAGCTGCATCCACTTAACAAACCTCTTCCTAGGTCCTCTGCAGGTGGCACTTGTTCCAGCCCACCACTGTCAGGCACTCAGCTTCAGGCCTTCTAGGACCAACTTCTGGTCAGGCCTCTCTGCACACTGCCCCGGGCCGGGGGCTGTAGCTTGACCCTGCTCCGAAGGATCTGGGTCTGGTCAGTGAAGACTAAGATCCACACAGAGGGGGCGGGAGGTGGCTTATCATGGCTACTTTGATCTCAGCATATATAAATCATTGTTCTGTAAGTCAGAATTTGGTCAAGGTCAGATGGAGGTGAACCAGTACATGTGAGACTCTGGCTCCTTCCAGCTGGCAGAACAATGTCTCAGGCTCTCCTGGGGGATGCACAGGCACCCCCAAGAAGGGCTGCTGCTGCATGACTAGTTAACACCCTCCCAGGACAAGGTCTGGCTTACACCATGAGCAGGTGTCACGTGGCACTGTCTTGAAGGTGCCCCAGCCTGGAAAGAAAGCAAATTTTTAAAATCTATTAAGTGGCCCACTGTTGCTCCCACCATTTCAGAAGCACAGGGTTAAGGGAGTCCACTATCTTCAGCAGCAAAGAACAAGTGAGGCCCTGGGTTTGGAACTGGGGGGGTCCACACCCTAGACTTCATAGCTCCCCATTTGGGAGTTTTCTCAAGCTTTGTGACTCTGGTGTAGTAAGGGACCTCCCCACCAAGGTCATCCATTAGCTGCAATGTGCAGCCCCTACAGCCTGGAACCAGAGCAGCCATTCCTTGCCCCACAAGTCAGGAAGGTGCCCGAGGTACGTGCTCTGTAAATGTTGGGGATCTTGTGTTTAATGTTGAATAAAGAGTCTGAAATACTCTTTCCTGCGCCATCATCAGTGCCAATGAGAAGACGGCCACTCACGGGCTCTGTATGTGTAGTTTCCCCCAAGGAGACTTCCCGTGGGCGGCAAGCGCAACGCCAAACACGCAGGACCCGCTGAACAATGGTATGAATCATTTATTTAAAACAGTATTTCTCACCTTTCTCAAATCGAAGACTGCAAAAAATAAAAGCAGTGCTTTCTTGAGTTGTCATTAACCTTGGGAGCAGGGTCACTGCCTTCCACACTCTGCCAAGCTGGCATATGCCAATCTATCCCACCTCACTTTACAAAACAGTCCTGAAGCTTAATCAAATAAAACTATTATACACGACATTTACATTAGAAAAGAGCTGGATGTAGGAAAGCCAGGTGTGTTGTTCCCTTAGGTAAAGGTTGCTCCACAGTTGGGACATCTTCGCTTCTTCAAGGCAAAACAGCAGATGAACCCAAAGGGAAACAAGATGATGGCCAGGAAGATGCCCAGGAAGGTGAAGCAGTCCTCCAGGACCCCGACTCTGTGGAGAGAGGGGGCGGGTGGTTAGGACCCGCGGCAGAGCTGCCTGGAAAGGCGGCCCGTCCCCAGGGTCCCCCAGCAGCAGCCTCAGCTGAGGGCACAGAGCAGCTGCTCAAGACAGGGCTGCTGACACCAGCTCCACGGCCACACTCTGGCACCTTTTACACCCCCTAAAGGGCAACTGTCCCTAAAAAGGGATGAAGTCTACCTACAGTGTGCATGACGGAGGGCACCAAGACCCTGGGGACACGGCCCTGGTCCTGTGCCAATGAGCACAAGTTCATTGACCTGAGTCTTCCCACAGTCCTGGCGGGTGGGAAACAGGCTTATGCTCAGCACTTGGGTCTCCCTCTAGAAAGCGCTGGACCCAGGGCTGAAGTGATAAGTGTCACTAGCGCTCCCCTCCAGGCCTCAGAGGTGCTGCCTCCTATCCCAGAACTGTGGCCCCGAACTCAAGCACTTCACGAAGAGAAACTACAGAAAGGACAGAAGGACTGGGGCTGGAGAGGGGGGAGCAGGGACCTGCTGGCAAGGGTTGCTTTCCTTTGTAAAGCTGAGGGAAAAAATGTCACCATGGCCCCAGAGGACCCCACTCCCTACCCCCATCCTAGCTCCTCCTCTAGCTGCCCACCCTATACACACACACACACACACACACACACACCCCTGCCCACAGTGGCCCGGAAGCAACCGTAGTTCTCCTGCCCCCTGGTGGAAAGGAGGAAGGGCACAGCTTCAACCAAGGTGTGAAAGTGGCAGAACTGAGGGCTCCCACCAACTCAGGCCACAGCAGCAGCCAACAGAGGCAGGGACCCAGGGACCAGTACCTGCTTCTCTGGGGCACATGAAAAAACAAACCAAAATATCCCAAAAGTCTGGTTTTTTGCTTAAAAAAGATGTCAAACTCAGTGCCCACCTCCCTCCAACCCACACAAGTGAGTCCCGAGAGCACTTTCCACCACACCTGGCCCCGGGTGGCTCTGCAGAGAAGGGAAAGTAGGACTCTGGTCTCTCCCCTCCAGGGGGTTCCAGCGTCCACTGGCTCACAGGCTGAGTGCACTGGGTCAAGACTCCTGGGGAGCTGGGCCTAGTGGCACACACCTGTCTGTAATCCCAGAAGCTCAGGAGGCTGAGGCAGGAGGTTTGCAACTTCAAAACCAGTCTCAGCAACTTAGCAAGACCCTAAGCAATTTAGTGAGACCCTGACTCTAAATACATAAAAATGGCTCAGAATATGTCTCAGTGGTTAAGCGCCCCTGGGTCAATCCCCCCAAAAACAGACTCCTGGGGAGCTCTGTTCCAGCTCTGCTTCCCTGACTCCCAAGAGCTGGCCCTTTCTGCATCAAGATGGTGGACCAGGCTGGAGCATGGAGAAGCCCTGCTCTGAGGCCACACAAATCAGGTCTGAGTTGATGATGGCAAAGTTACCACTTCTGGTACGACTCCTCTGTGTAACACAAGGTCATTAGGTCACCACACTTGGGCCTACCCTTGGTCCGTCCCCTGCCTCCAGTCCAAGGAGGGTACCCACGCCCAGCGTGCTACACACAGCATGCCCCGACCTAGGGCCCTGGCTAACAAGGGGTTGGGCAGGGCAACCCAGATGAATAGCACCTGAGGCCACTCTGGTGTCCTCAGCCACCAGCTGCCCCCAACATAGATGGATGGGACATGGCCCTGGGCTTGGGACCTCTACCCTGGCTGAGGGGGGCCAGGTGGCTCCAGACCACTGGGAGCTTCTGGCTGCGCTGCCCTCCCCACCCCGTTCTTCCCACACCTGCAGGTGAAACCCTGGGGACACTGGTTTGCACGTGTCAATTAGAAAATGTCCCATGAAAAAAGCAGAGGGCAGGAGGGAGTCAGGTGAGTCAACTTCCAAAGAAGCCAGTCCCTCTGAAAAGGTCCCAGGGAGCCAGGTCCAGCACCTCTCCAGGCTGTGAGGAAACCAGGAGCCTGTGGGGACCACCAAGACCTAAAGACAGTGACCAGCTGAGTGCCTGCAGGGCTTGTTCCCCTAAGGATCAAAAAGGCAGAGTGAGGAGAGCGCCAGAATCTGCTCACGGGCTGCGGAGGAGCTGCACCCAGCCAACCACTGGACTTCAGTGCCAGGAGGGCAGCAGGTGGCACAGGGCATCCTGGCTGCAGGCGTGAGGGGCTGGGGTGGGCTCCTGGTATTGGCCTGCGTCTCATCCCCACAGACCATCCCAACTGCAGCCTGCTGCTGTCCTCGAGGTTCAGCACTCAAGGGCACAGCCCCACCCCACATCCTGATTCTCTATCCAGACTCCAAAGCCTTGGCCACATTACAGAAGCTGGAGGGAGCCCAGGAAAGGTGGTCACTCCCGGGCTCTCCCTGCCACCAACTCACAGTACCACCTGAAGCTATGATTCCCACCAGTGGTCAGGCGAGCTTTCTGGGCCCAGCTCAACACCCAGCACCTCATTTTCTCAGTCTCTGGAGGGGCACTTAGAACTTACAAAGTAACAGAATTGTGGCCTACACTGGCCGGCCTGGCCCTTGGCCTCCAGGCACTAGGGCAGCTCATCCTCAGTGCCCAAATTCATGGGTTTCCTGTTCAAACCCACTGCTTCCTTGAGCCAGAGCTCAGGGCTGGGCAGCCTGTGCCACCCTCCACTGACCTGGGTCACGAGAGCCAGGCCTGATGCTAGAAGTGCCCAGCAGCACCCACCCTCGTAGCATCCCACACTCCCTCTGCCCAGGCCTGCCTTCATCCCATTGCCAGAGAGGGCCAAGGCCACCCGTGCTCTGGGAAGAGTGAGGATGCTCCCCTCAGGCCCACCCATGTGGGATTATCACCCACAAGGCTCAGGTATCTACCAGCAAAGAGTCTGTAACCCAGGACCCAAGAATGCTCGTCCCCTGACAACCTGCACCCATGGTCTGACTTGGCTTCAATGGGCCCAAGGGATAGAGAGGACACCAGCCCACAGCCTGCTTCAGAAAGCTTTCGCCCTGAGCCTGGGCTCAGCCTGAGGCCCCCATGCCCTCCACCCCAAGATGCCACTCGTTTACCTGCAACCCCAAATGCTAAAAGGCTGGGAAAGTGCAACTTTCTCCAAGTTTATAGCAAACTCACCGGAAGCGACATGACCTGAGCTCCTGTGTGGCTATTCAGAGTTTTAATTTCTCCTACTTAATGTAAGATTCTCATCTTGCCATAGAAATATTAATGTTTTAACTACAGAACTGCCCCAAACCTCAAAAAGTGTTGGCACAGTTTAGATTTTTAAAACCCAACAACTTCTGATTTAAAAAGCACGACCCAGCTTCAAGGCCAATCTGGAGCCAGCAGCACACAAGACCGCCTGTGTGGAGACCAGCCCCTCCTGCAAGCCTGGCCCTGGTGGCCTTGTGCTCTGCCTCTCCAGACCCAAAGGCAGCCCCATGCTGCCAGAGCAAGTTTCAACTCCCTCAACTGGCTCAGAGTCCAAACCCGCAGTCCTTCCAGCTGCACTGGCAGGCCCCTCCCCCGTCCTTGCACACAGGTCACGTGGGGGTCGGAGGATTATGGAAGCTGGAGACACTAGGGAACTGACTAACACTGAGAACAGCGCTTTACCCCCACTTGAGCCTCTCAGAACAAGTGGCCACTAGAACCTGCTGATGTCAGCCAGAGCTGGGCCCTGGGGGGTTCCAGATGAACTCCGCCTCACCAGGACAGAAATGGGCAGAAGACACTGGAAAGAGCAAGCTCTGAGCTGCCCAAGGACAGGTACCCAGTCAGAACTGTCCTTACCCCTCACATGTCCTCACATCACAGAACTCCATAGGTGTCACCACCCCACCTGACAAGCTGACCTGGAGCCACCTGCAAGGCCACACAGCTGGGAGTGCAGTGACAGGAAATGCAGATGGGCTCCCCAGTCATGGTCCTGCCCCAAAAGCCCCAGCCAGCACAGGGCACTCAGGAGCCTTCCCAGTTCATCCCCAGTCATTTTCTCCTAAGCTCAAGGCACAATCCAGCCCCAAAAGCAACCCAGCTCACCCGCCCCTGAAGGATAGCCTCCTCAAGAAGGATCACAAGTTCAAAGCCAGCCCCAGCAATTTAGCCAGGCCCTAAGCAACTTAGCAAGGCTCCGTCTTAAAGTAAAAAATTTAAAAAAGGGCTGGGGATGTGGCTCAGTGGTTAAGCACTCCTGGGTTCAATCCCTGG
The DNA here is from genome assembly GCF_045843805.1 of Urocitellus parryii. Classification (NCBI taxonomy): domain Eukaryota; kingdom Metazoa; phylum Chordata; class Mammalia; order Rodentia; family Sciuridae; genus Urocitellus; species Urocitellus parryii. The sequence continues at coordinate 33,042,059 of NC_135539.1, forward strand.
TACCAAAGGAAAAAAAACAAGAAAAAAGAAAAGGAACACAGAGGGCTTCTTCCCTGGGCCACAAACCTGCAGCCAAGGCTCAGGACCAACCTGCCTCTGGCTGTCCCAAGGTTTCCAATCTGAAGGCCCCCTGAGCCGTAGGTTCACTAGGACCTGCAGGCCACGCAGGGCAGTTCTCACCAAGCCCAGCTGCCAGGCCCAGCCTCGGGCCTCCCCAGTGGAAGAAAACAGACCTGGGCAGGGCAGTATCCAGCGGGCTTCCCAGAACACCAGTCTGTCCCACCAGCCATCACCTCAAGGTGCCCACACTATCGCAGCTGGGGGACTTGGACCGAGCAGAGACTAGGCAGCCAGGGAGGCAGCACAAGCATCCTGTCATCAGGCACCTTGGCCAGCATGCATGCCAGGGCACAAGCTCCTGCCATCATGCACAGTGCCCCCACCTCAGCCAGGACCACCCAGGGCCAGGGACAGCCCCTACCACAGCTCAGGCTGTCACTTCCCTGACCAGTTTCCCACCACAGGCCCTTGGCCACCCACCATCACCTGAAGCCCAAGGCTTAGCCACTCCTTCTCCCCTCCAGACTCCATAGCCAACCAGAAGAAAGACTGTCTCTGCCCCCAAGGGCTCCACACAGACCACCCAGTGCCACATCCAGGGCCTGTGGGCAGCGTCTGACCAGGGTACCTGTACTTTCTCTTGGCTTCCAGGACCCCACTTCTGTGAATTTCCTCCTGCCTCCCTGGTCACCCCCAAAGCCAAATACTGAATGGCAAAGACTCAGCCGGTGCTGCTGGGCAGCTTCACACATGTTCTGCCTACAGCCTGTGCTCCCAGGGTACCTGGGCCAGCACACGGTGGCCCAAAGAAGCTGCAGAGACCTACAGTGCTGCCATCCTGCCCTATATCTAGGGACAGCCCAGGGCAGGGGAGAACCGAGCTTCAGAGGTCTAGCACTAGCAAGGACACCCCTGGCCAAGGCAGTTTCAGCAGGCCTCGGCGGGGCAGGGTACAGGAGGTGGCTTGGAGGAAGCAGGCACAAGACTCACTCAGCTGCTGGGGGTGAAGAAAACACTGCTTATACACGGCTAAAAAGGGAAAATGGAGTCAGGCTGCTCAACAGCGGCTCAGACAGGATGGCAAAGTGACAAGCGACATAGACCTCTTATGCCAAGCCTCGCTCAGAGGGAATCACAGACGTGTGACTTGGGCAAATTCCTGCCAAGCCACCAGGGAGGGCAGGGACAGAGCCTGGCAGGCCTGATGTGGAAAGAGAGGAAGTGTGGTCACATGAGAAGTATCCTGTCTCTCGGTCCTAAGATGCCAAACAGGGGAAGACTCGACTCTTTTGGGAGGAACATCTCTGTTCTCTGTTCCTATGCACAAGTGGCCCTAGATCACACACCCTCTCCTCAAATCAAGAGGCTGCCTGCTCCCAGGCTGGCCATGTGGCTACCCACTCCCCTGTTCACCTAGGATTCCTGCCTGAGAGCAAGGGGCCCCACACCCAGTGAGGCTGCTGCCACCGTGGCAAGAATAGCCTCGGATACCAGCAGCAGTAAGGACTGCAGGTCTCCAGGCGCACAGGCTCCAAGGACGCAAAGGGCCTTTACTGTCGGACATCAGGCATGCTCAGCCCCGACAGAAGGGCCCAGGAGGATCAAGGAGCGCTCTGGTTCCAACTTTAGGGATCTGGTACCCATAACCTTATCCTTGGAGCATAGAGGAAACCACCAGCTCCCATGAAGGCTGTCCCCCCTCCAGACCTTCCCCAGAGTGCACAGCCTGCATTCCGGACCTGCAGAAGCCACAGCCTCCAAAATGACACAAGTCACCTCCTAGAGAAAGGGAAATACCAGGGAAAGTGCTCCCCATGCCAGGAGCTGACTAGGCACCCCACATTCCTGGGAACTTCATGGCCACCCTGCCATGCGCTGGCCTCCCCTCCAAGTTCAGGGGCTCAAGCCAGAGAAGCCTCCAAACCATCTCATCAAACACCAACATATCCCAGGATTGGGAAGCCACCAGCTGCATTGGGCCCTTTGTTCCAAGGGCCTTCCTGCTTCTCCCTCTTGTCAACCAACCTAAAAACCTCACCTCAGATCACTTGATGTCTGCTCTCCACAAAAAAAAAAAAGGGGGGGGGGCTGGAATCCAGGAGTTGACTGACTGGGGACAGAGGGCCTTGCACACAGCAGCACTCTGAGCACCCAAGATGAACCTCAAAGCCAGAGATTCTCCTTCTCCCACCAATTATCCAGAGGAATTTCCCAATGACTTTCTGCATGGGGGACCTGACCTCCTCACTCATTGGCACAGGCCCAGCTCCCAAGCCATGCCCCCCCCTTTTCTCCACCAAGCCCACCCCATGTGCTTCAAAACCAATCACTGGCATCCCCAGGTGCAGAACCTGCAGACAGCTGCACTGGGAGATAGCCAGTCCTCTAGCTCCCACTTCTCCCAAGGCCCATGTGTCAGCGGGCAAATGACCACCAGGGTGTCAGAATGCACACCCAGCTTGGGTTTGTACTGGGGTTCCTGAGTAGGCAGACAGCCTCCCAAGGCTCTCGCTGGCCCACAGCCCCCTTTACCAGGCACATGGTCAGCTCCCAGGTTTCAGTGTCTCTCCCCTCAACCCACAATGCCCTCCTCATTGCACAGTTGCCCCCAGGCATGTGAAATCATTAACTTCCCTATGGCTGGCTCCACACTGGGCCTTACCAAGACACTTTTGAAATGAAGTCTCAGTCCAAACCAGGGTTTCTTAATTCCATCTCAGAGACTTCAACTTCCTCCTCTCAGAGGCAGGCTGAAACCTTGCTCCCCAACTCTGCCCCAACTTCCTGAACTGAGTACTCCCAAATGCCAAGGGTAGGGATCAAGTCTTATTTGCATTTGAATCCTCAAAACCTACACACACACACACACACACACACACACACACACACACACGCACGCACGCACACATGCACACACATGCCCATGCACACGGCCCAGCTGTACCTCAGACCCTATAAAGTCCTTAGAAAGTTTCTGTCAGGCTTCAGGTTTGAGGGTATGAGAAAACCACTCCTGCCGGAACAAAGAACCACGGATTTCCTCCCAGACCAGCCAGTGGCCAAGAGTTGTTAAGCCCCGCTCCAGGGCTCTGTATTCAGTGACCCTCACAGCTGTGGCTCCCCTGGTCACTTGGACCCCATCTCCCTAAACATAAAGGCCAACTGACTCAAGTCGTGGCAAAACAAATCAGCCTTCTTAAAGAATCAACTGCACAGCTAACTTTCTGAAGAACCCGTCGCAGGTCCAACACCGGCCAGGAAAAGCTATCAGTCCCATTTTGCATGCCACTCATTCGGAGGTACAATGGCCCCCCCAAAGGCACACGACTCCCCAGCAAAGGGAGCCCACGCCCTTTGCCCCCTTGCGCGCCGTGGGCCAGCGATTCCACCTCTCCCACACTGCAGTCAGGCGGTCCAGCGGCCTCTCCCAAAGCAGGGCTCACCCCAGCTCGCCGCCCCCCGCTGCCTCTGCAAGGTCCCAGCACGTGCGATCTCAGCCTCCTGGGGCCAGGACTTACCTGCAGACCGGGCAGCCTCCGACCACGACGATGGAGTTGGCAGGGTACCGGGTGACCGTTCGACTCTGGATGTTGTAGACCCGGGGGTGGTGGGTGGGGATCCCTGTGGGCGGGGGTGCACATCAGAGGGGGTGGCCCGACTCCGTCCTCCCCCCGACCGACCCCTGGTCCTGGCCCACTTGGCCAGGCCGCTGCCCCGAGCGCCGGCCCCTGGAGGGAGGGCTCCCCAGGCCAGCCGCGCCTCGCGGACCCCACGTTGCCGGCCAGAGGCAGGCTCCGCGAGGGGCGCGCCGAGGAGCGGCTCAGGGCAGCCCGGCCCCGCGGCCCGCCCGGAGGCTGCCCGGCTGCGGGGTGCGCCCCGCCGCCGCGCCCGCGGGCCCACCTGTGACGAGGTAGGGGTAGGGCGGCGGCGGGGGCGCGGCGGGGATGGCGCCGTAGCCGTGTGGGCCGCACGCGAAGTCGCCCTGGCCGGCCTCCAGGCTGTAGGCGGGCGGTCGCTCCTGCAGCAGCGGCTTGTGGTCCATGGCGGCCCGGCCCGCGCCCGCCCGCTCTGGCGCGGTCGGCTCGCTCAGCCCAGCGGGGACGCGGCGGGGACGGCGGCCCGCGGCTCGGCCCTGGGAGGCGCCGGGCGGGCGGGGCGGGCGGGCGCGGGCTTCCCGGCCCTCCCGCCGGTCACAAGACCGGGTCACGTGGGCTGCGCGGCGGGCGGGGCCGCCGGCGTCTTAAAGGGGCCGCGGCTGCCCGCGGGTTAGCGCCAGCCCAGCTCCCCTCGGCAGACCAGGGGCTTCCCCGCCCGAGGAGATCCCGCAGCGGCCCCACACGCCCCTTGGAGTCTTGATTTTCACGGCCCGCGGAGAGCCCTGGCCTGCCGTGGCTACCTCCTACGGGTGACCACCCACGGAGTGGGGGCGAGGCCCCAGACGGTCCCCGGGTGTGCCCGCCGCCCACAGAGCCAGGGCTGCAGGGCACCGAGGACTGGCTCCCGCGGGAACGCCCGCTCCGCGCTTGGCTGCTCAGCTGCGGCGCATTCCTCTCTCTGCTTTTTTTGACAAACTAGGTCGTAGCCAGGGTTGGTGGCACTTATTACAATAATTCCGCCGTCTCGGGCAAACCCTAACTATCGGGCACCTGCTGTGCGTCCTCAGGTTTCCCACTTAACCACCCTGCGAGTTGCCTGTAGTGGCCCCCGAGGTTACGACGCGGGACTGAGACTCGCGAGGGTGCGGGGGGAGCAGTGGCTCCACCCGGGCCCCAACCCGCTTTCGGCTGGCTGCTGATAGGCCCCTCGCTGAAGCGCTCCCACATCTGAAGCCTAATGGGTTTGATGTGAAGACTGCTGCAAAATTGGAACACTTAGGATCACTTCCTGCTGCTTTGCGAGGGCTGACTCCGTAGCACTTCCCGTTTTCCGTGCTTTTATATGTAACCTGCATTTTGACTCCGCACTGGGAAAACTACAAGTCCTCTCAGACCCGCCTTGTTTTTGATTTTTAATAAAAGACCATCATATTCTCTTCTAAGCCCATTTCTGTCTGTCTTGTAAGATCTCCCAAAATCTCATGGAGAAGAACCAAGTAGTGGGCCAGATTCAGGCCTGATCTGCTTTAGGAGGGCAGCCAGGTCAAGAATGAGACTGATGGAGAGTGGCTGAGGGTTTCAGGGTGAGCAAAGGCCCTGACAGTCACTCCTCAGAGACAGAACTCAAAGGAGGGCCAGTGAAAGTGGGAGTCTCTGTGTCCAGGGAACTTGGCGTCCAGCATCATCACATGAGAGGTGGTTCCAGGTCAAGCTTCCTGACACCTGGTCAGCTGTGGCCACCCAGATAGGGACCTTCATTCTTCCCCCTGCCCTGCAGACTACTAGTAAACACGGTGGTCAGCTAGCCCTCCTGATATCCTTTCCTATCAACCCAGCTCGAGCTAAAAATCAACCTTCAGGGGCTGGGGATGTGGCTCAAGCGGTAGCGCGCTCGCCTGGCATGCGTGCGGCCCAGGTTCGATCCTCAGCACCACATACCAACAAAGATGTTGTGTCCGCCGAGAACTAAAAAATAAAAATATTTTAAAAATAAATAAATAAATAAATAAATAAATAAATAAATAAATAAAAATCAACCTTCATAAAGTTCACAGGCTAATTTCGCCTACCTTTATTCATCAAACCCACAAGCCTCTGCTCCCTTCCTTTCCATTAATTGATTTCTTTCCCCCTAGCATTGCCCCTTGATTTCCCAACATTATTACTACTGCCCTTCATTCAGGCAGCTTGCAGCTGATGTACCTCTGCTATCCCGGTTCCAGCCCAGCTTGGGGAGACAAAGATGACATTCATGGGAACACAAAGAAGGAGCCCTTGGGTAGAGAGCCAGGCCTTAAACTTGCAACAGACAGGTTAAGAGATGCCACACACAGGAGGTGGTACACCTGAGTATCCTGGAGTACCAGGGCCAAAGCCCAGCTTGGGGGCCCGTGGTGAGTTGGTCCCAGGGACCAGGCACAAGCCTCCCAGGCAGGGGGAACCACAATTCCAAAGGGGACACAACAGCCAACTCAGTGCCAGGACTCTTAAGTCCTGAAGTGTGACCTTAGGAAGGGTCTCCTGGAATCAAAGACAAACTCCCAGAAGTGGTCCCAGTCATTGAAGTTGGGAGAGCATCCTGTAAGAGCTAATTGGGAGACTGCATGGAGTTTAACCTGGTTAGCAGTAGATCTGCATATTTAGAAAAATGACCAGCAGCAGGAGGGTCAAGAAGATGGAAGGAAAGGTGTGAAGAGGTTAAGAGCCCATTAAGACTCCTCCTGGGTAGAGAGATAAGGCGCTGAGGACTCCAGATGCTCAGGTTTCTGGCTCAAATGACCATAGATACAGACACCAGCTCCTTGCTGAGGACTCAGGAGAAGTCCCTGTGAAGGAAAGGACCAAGCAGCCCTTTTGCAAAGGTGAATTTGAGCTAAGCCTTATTACAAAATGGCATCTGTTGAAAGCTGATTCTTGCTAAAAGCTCTGCGATGTCTCACAGCTAAAGTGGCTCATCTAAGAAGCATTTATGGAGCACCTAGCATGTGCATGGATGCACCCAGAACAAAATGCATATTTAAATTCATCCTGCTTATGGAGTTTGAGTTCTCTTGGGCTGGAGTGGGGGAAGAGAATTAGGAAGTGATCAGTGCTGGCAGGGATGAAGGGGCTCAAGGAGCTGGGGAGTGAGGCAGGCAGGGTGGGGAAGAGGCTTGTGATTTTCCTTCATACAGTGTGGGCCCCAGGGCCTTGTGCATGTGAGGCAAGCATGCACCAACTGAGCTATATCCCCAGCCCCCTGGGCCCCTTTGGAAGGAAACATTTCAGCAAAGACTGGAGGGAGGTCAGAGACGTAGCCATAGACATGGAAGAAGGAACAGCTTAAGTTTGCCTGTTCCTTAAGATGAGAGCAACAGAATGTTTGCAAGCTGATGGAAACAGTCCAGCAAAGGGAGGAGGAGGATGCAGAGGGCAAAGATGGAGTCTCACACATAGCAGGGGCAGTTCCTGCAAGGATCCTGGATGGCCACCCAGTCACCCACAGGACAAGAAGCAGGAGCAGGCAAGCTGCTGGTTGCAGCGGTCGGTGCTCACTAGTCTACTCAGACATGCTGGCCACTGGCCACAGTGCTCCACTCGTCCCCGGCTATCCCATGGAAGGAAGCATTGACATCCCAGTTGCTTATGGAGGAAACTGAGGCACAGAAAGCTTCTGTAGCATCTACAGGGTCTCCCAGCCTTCAGACATCAGATCTACCTCGTACAGCCCTGAGGTGTGCCACACTCGTGCCTCTGCGCCAGATGCACAGAGAGGCACATCGCTGGTTGGCTGGTTTGAACAGAACTACATTTCTACAGAATGGAATATAATTCACACAGATCCTAACTCCTTCTAAGCTTATTTTTCAGGTAGCTGAAATTCTGCTCTTTATCCACTTAATGTATTATACAAACAAACAAAAAAGGTTTAGCATTGGTATTGCCGTAAAAATAAGTAAATATAATTTTGATTTTGACTGTTTTGTGTAAATGTTTTCTCTGCCGGGCCCCAGAAGGGATCTGGTCAGACAAAGGATCAACTGGCTCCTGCCTGGGGGACCCAGGGAAGTGCCATTGTCCCCCAGACATGACAGTGACAGTCATTTGTGACTCTCTCAAATGTATCAGAGGCAACCAAAACAAAGATCGTGCCCTTGAGAAGTGCTGATAACCCATCACGTGAGTTTCTTGGCACATACAGGATCCTGGTATCTCACATGGTTGGGATTGTGACCAAAAAAAGGAAGCAAATATAATTTCAAAATCCAAGGCTGTAACCAATTATAAGTGCCTCACTCAGGGAAGGACCTTGCCAAATATTTGCTGAATATGTGTTAAATGTTTATCTTAGATAAACACTTTTAAGTTTTATGGTAAGCCCGTGGTAAGCCTTACAATTCTACTGGGCAAATATTTCTAAATATTTTATAAATTAAGCACATAAGTTTCAACATCACACACAAAAATGTCTCTTTAGTTGACTTGCTTAGTACATCCTATCATAAGTCATATACATACATATTTAAATCCACAGGATTCCCTTCGTTCTCTAAGGGAGTGGTCCTTGTTACAGAATTCTGCTCACCCAAAGGAACATAGAAAGGCCTCCCTTTGAAATCAATGTTTACAAGCAATCCTCACAAGAAGAAAGAGCAAATTCCAAATAACAAGTTTCTGTCTAAACAGTTTTCCACGTCGCCGTGCTTGGAACTCCTGAGAAGCCATGGTAGCATTGATGGTTGCACAGATCTATGTGAACATGCTAAAAATGGAAGCCAACATGCAAAATATCTATGCATTTTAGCGTGTTTCTATGTGAACACGCTAAAACATGGAAGCCAACATGCAAAATTAACTGAATGCCTTTCCAATTAATAGCACAGTGTGTGTGTGTGTGTGTGTACGCATGCCCACATGTGGTAGGGCTAGAACCAGGACCTTGTGCATGCTAGGCAAGCACTCTACCACAGAGCCACATCCGGAGACTGCCAAGACTTCCTGACTGAGAGGCAGGAGGAATCCAAGGAAACTCCATCTAAATCTGGATGTTGAGGGAGGCAGAGAAGGAGCCAGCTGTGGTTGAAACAACTGGTTCTCATCCACAGGGTTCTCAGAACTCCGGGTGCAATTTAAGCAAGTCACTTAACCCCTGGGAGAAGTGCTCTCTTAAACCAGAAACTTCAAAGGTCCTTTCAGAATTAGAATAATGTGCCTTCTTTAGGGACATTTTGGCCTCATCACCTTCCAGGATGACAGAATCACCCTTTCAAAATGGAACTCCAAGGGAGACATCAACATCTGTCACACCCCCGTTGTGCGGGGGGCACCACATGTGATTCACCCTTCTGTGTTTCAGAATCACATCTGACCCTCAGAACCATGAGGAACACTATTCCCCCTAACTCACAGAGGAGGTCAGACATCAGTTCCCCACTGAGTGTCTAAGATCCCCCAAGGTGCCATATAATTTGTGTATCTGAATCACCTAGAACACAGTAGGTGCTCAATAAGCATCTGAGGTTGAGGTCATGTGCCAGGATCACTTGGCTAATAAGGCAAGAATTTCAGTCTTCCTCATCCAGAATTAAGCTCTGGTCTACAGACCACAAAGTGTATCTCCCACCCCTTTCAGGCTAGAAATATGCCTGGGTCATTCCAGAAAGTTCACTCAAGAGTGCCCCGAAGGGAAGATGCTGGTGAAGCAAGGCAAATTAATGCTCTCTGGAATCCCACTGGGTGGGGCTTTGTGATCAGGGGCATCACTAGGGAACCTGTGTACTCCACCGCTTTCCTGCACCCCTTTGAAGTCTGCCCGCTGTGGTTTACTCTACAGAGGCGGAGAAACCAAGTGGAACTTGAAGCACGCCTGTCATCCGTTACTGGAATGCCGAGTCTGGTGACAATCTGGAATCTTTGGTTGGGGGAGGCAGACCAACAACGCCTCCCAAGTTGAGATAGAGAAGTCAATCCTTGGTGGGGGAGGGACTTCTGGGACCCAACCTCCTCCCGTGGTGATTTTTAGGGGGCTCTCAAGGTGGAAGGGTCTTAGCCTTCTCTCAGCCATTGTTCTGTGTTGCCAGCAACACACAGAACTCAGCCCACCTCAGGTCCCAGTGAAGGAGTAAACAGAGGGGCTTTGAGTTGGTGTCCTGGGTCCCTGGCTCTGTGAAAAGGTAGGCTTGGGGACAGCTGTGGGAGAGTCCTTGAGAAGAAGAGAGGTCGCTGGGGTAGAGGGAGAGGGAAGAAGCCACCAGATACTCGACTGCAGGAAGTCCTCTCATCTCCCAGTCCCTTCCCCTTCCCTGCATCCTGCTATCTGGTGGGGCTCGCTCCCTGGCCCTCCCGGGGCCTCCTACCTGCTGCCTGCACCGTGGAGGCCATGGCTAGCCTCAGAGAGACGCCCAGGAGCAGAGGAAGGGAGCCTGAGGTCAGGCTAGCAAAAGCCCCCTTATGGCCCAGTAGCAGGTGGACAGTGACCCACATGAAGGAGCGATCCAGAAAGTCAGCAGGAGGGAGCCATCCCATTGAGGGTGTGGGGAGGCCCAGGAGGAACTGGACAGGGCCGGGCCTCGCAGGGGACAGAATGCAGCCTCATAATCCTGCCCCGCGCCAAGATTCTCAGGTTCTGAGCCTGGAGCCCTGCCTCCAGGAGAAGGTCAGACCTGTCCTCTCAGGGCGGGAACAGGTCTGGGAGAGGTCCCTTTCCTCCCACGGCCAACGGAATCCTTAATACAAAACACGACTTATAAGGGGGATGCAGAGCCAAAGACAAGGCACCGAAGACTGCAGCCTGGGTCAGTCTCCAGAGAGCGCTTGTGGGGACAGGGGAGGTGATTAGGAAGGAATGGCCCCCAAATTCCATGACACTCATTTCTGTGGTTCTGGGGGTCCCTTCTCTTAGTTTCCTGGGACAAGCTCATTCTTGCATTTCCAACATAGATCTTAGAAAAAGGGCTATGTACTTCCACACCCCTGCCAAGATGTCCCCAGGGCCGTCAGGATCCAGCCTAGATCAGCAATAGGAGCACAGCTGGTCCACTCCGTCCAGAGCCTGCCTGCATTCATGGACTAATGTCCCTCAACTGGGCAGAATCAACTTCATCCTGGCTGCTGCAGGTGGACATGGTGACAAGTGCGAGACATGGAATAGTTTCTACCTGCATACCGGGTGCCACTCTGCCTGGGGGATCCATTTTAAAATCCTGAGATATCACCTGAAGCCGACATCATCACAATTTGCAAAACTGGATGCTGGTAAATAAGTTTGGGTCTTTGGTACCAAAATAATAATCAAAATGCATTTTGTCACTGGGTGCTGTGGTGCACACCTGAAATCCCAGCCACTCGGGAGGCTGAGGTAGGAGGATTGTGGATTCAAAGCCAGCCTCCTCAAAAGGGAGGCACTCAGCAACTCAGTGAGACTCTGTCTCTAAATAAAATACAAAGTATTTGATGTGGCTCAGTGGTCGAGTGTCCCTGAATTCAATCCCCTGTACCCCCCAAACCCCCCAAAAATATATCTTGTCACTTGGAGCTACTGAGAAACTCCTTTCAGTGCACACATATTGCCCCCCCCCGCCCCCTGAATTTCTATACATACACATAGGAACTGGGGCCTGAAGGGGTTTTGTTGTTTTTTCAGTGCTGGGGATGGAACCCAGGGCCTTGTGTTAGACACTGGACTACATGGGAGCTCTTAGCCTTTCCTTTAAAGATATATACAATCTTCTTCTCCAGCTCATGACCCTTGGTTTGGACCCATCACCCTAGAGCCTCCCCCGTGTCTCTGTGTGCCTGTCTCGCTCCACCATCAGAGGAATCCTCCAGGAGAGTAAGTCTCTTGGCCAAGCTCCCAGCTGTCCCTGCTTTAAAACATCAGTGGGCACACCAGTTATCCCAGCAACTCAGGAAGAAGCTGAGACAAGAGGATCCCAAGTTCAAGCCCATTCTGGTCATCTTAGGGAGATCCAGTCTCAAAGTGAAATTTTAAAAGGGCAGGGGTGTACCCCAGGGGTAGTGTGCTTGCCTGGCATGTGTGAGGTCCCGGGCTTGATCCCATTAGTGGTTCTCCACCCCCGACATGAGATCCAAGCTCTTCAGCATGCTGTTTGAGATCACTGTGCCCTGTGCCAAGTGATGCACCACGTACCCCTATTATGGTTTGGATGGGAGGTGACCTCCCAGATCTCATGTGTGAGGCAATGCAAGAAGGCTTAGAGGAGAAACGATTGGGTCCTGAGAGCCTTAACCCAATCAGTAGATGAACCCCCTGATGGGATTAACTGAGTGGTGACAGAAGGTGGGTGTGGCTGGAGGAGGTGGGCTTAATAAGGTGGGAGATGACATCAAAGAGCTCTATGCAGGTGCACAGATTGGGGGCGTGGCTTGGGGGCATATATTTTATATCTGGCAAGTGGAGTTCCCTCTCTCTCTGCTCTCTGATCATCATGTGAGCTGCTTCCCTCTGCCACACTCTTCCTCCATGGTCTGCCTCACCTAGAGCCCTTAGGAATGGAGTCGGCCAACTATGGACTGAGACCTCTGAAACCATGAGCTCCCAAATAAACTTTTTCTCCTCTACAATTGTTCTGGTCTGGTCTTTTAGTGGCGGCAGTGAAGAAGCTGATAAATCAACCCCTGAGAGAAGTTCCTTCATGCAGCTGGTCTTTCCTTCCCTCCTAGTGTCCTAGCATATGCACTAGAGGCATATCCAAAGGGCCATTTCCTGAGAACCCCAGTCCATTGACATTTATGCTGTTTTCTGACACGTCCCCTTCCTAGCCCTCAGCTAGAGTCAGGTAGGGAGGGATTCTCCTACAGCTTTCTGATGAAGCACACAGACTCCAAGCCAGACTGCCTGAGTTCAAACTCTACTAACTAGGAGTCCTCCTGTGACTCAGTTTCCCCGTATGCAAAATAGGGCAACAATTGTAACTGCTTCGTAGACTTTGTGGGGTAAATGAGGCAGCACTTGGCACTGAGTGGGTGCCACCCCCACTCTGTGATTCTTGCCTCTGAACACTCGCTTGGTGCTGCCCAGGGACCTGCACACAGAATCCACACAGCAAGCATTTACATAAGGCAAAACATGACTGTCCCCTGCCCAGAGGTATCATAGTGGATGGTGTCAAGTGGATCATTTGAATAATTTTGTCTTTTCCCGTTAGTTACATGTATACTCCAGAGAGGTCCAAACTTACCCTCCAAAGGTTCCGTAATTCAGTTTGCTGAAACAGAACAAACTAGGCAGATTAATAGGGAAAATGTATGCAAATTGATTACATACACATGTACATGGGAATTATTAAAAATACACTAAAGAGAAGGGCTGAGGCCTAAATACCCTCTTCATAGAGTTGTTGGGGGACTGTAGGCAATTTTAGAGGGGTAGTGAATGATTTTATGGGGGAAATGAGCCCAAAGAATAGACCGTGGCCTAGAACAAAGTTCTCTAGGCCTTAGACGTAGGGTCTGATTTTTATTTTCCCTTTCTGTGACCCGAGTCTCATCTTGCCTGGTGGGAGAAATTTTAAAAACAAGACAGAGGTAGGTTTGTTCCTCTTGGGCAAATCCTGCTCTAGGCAGACAGGGAACTTCCTGGAACTCCCTTTCTGCACTGGCTGCTCCCAACTGCTCTCATGGGTTAAGGTCCAAAGAGGTGTCTTTCCTAGTATCATTTGCTGAACCTCAACAATACGCAACTGGCACAGTTTGACTTTTGCCCATGTGGGATCACACTCTGCAACTTTCTGTTTCCCTTGGAGATCTTTGCACCTGCATAGAGCTCTTCCATGTCTGTCTCCCACCTTATTATACATTTTGCCTCTTCACTGGAAGGCCAGATCCTGCACTCAGATTCCAGAACTCTCTTTCCTTTGTTGATCAGGTTTCTGACTGTCCCAGAGCATCTGGCACAGAGGGCTTCCACACTCCCTATGTTTTGTTTAATGCTCAATTTATTAAACTCATATGTCTTAGGAGCCAAAATTTAAAAATGCTTCTTTTGGGCACATCTTAATAATGATTAGGAGCATCATCATATTAATTCTCTTAAGTGATTTAGCCTGCAGTTATAAACGTGGCAGGATTGATTTTACAAATATTGCAAACACCTTACATAGCAAATAAGGTACATACTAATGTAATGACTATAGATCCAATTTCTTGATCTATAATCTCAACATCATAAGTCTAATATCTTATTTCCTTTATTTAGAAAAAAAATCACACCTTTTCAGCATTATAGCTATATTTATTTTGATATTCTTCCAAGTTTGCAAATCCAAAAATAAAAGATTACTATTGTTCATCAGCTGAGTTAAGACTTTTGGGTTACAGATGGGTTGATTGGGGTCCAGGATTGTATTAAGATTGCTCTACCCAAGGTAAGTCAAACTAGGCCACTGGTCATCCAATTAAAGTCGCTCTTCATAAGTAAATTCTATTTGCTATTTCAATAAAGTCCACTCTTTTTTGGAGGGAGGGGGGCGCAGGGATTGAACTCAGGAACACTCGACCCCTGAGCCACATCCCCATCCCTATTTTTTTTTTTTGTATTTTATTTAGAGACGGAGTCTTGCTGAGTTGCATAGGGCCTTGCTTTTGCTGAGGCTGGCTTTGGATTCATGATCCTCCTGCCTCGGCCTCCCAAGCTGCTGGGATTACAGTTGTGGGCCACCGCACCAAGTTTCAATAAAGTCTACTCCAAAAGGCCCACCCACTTCATGTCAGTGTTTTGGGTTTTTTTGGACCTTTATTTCATTTATTTATATGCTGTACTGAGAATTGAACCCAGGGCATCACACATGCTAGGCAAGTGCTCTACCACTGAGCCACAACCCCAGCCCTTCATAGAGGTTTTTGAGTTTTAAAACTTTGTCATTCCCCCAATGTGACTGATGTTCTTTTATAGCTGATATTACATAATACACCTTTGGGTTTTTCTGATGTACAGTCCCATCATTGTGAAATAGAGAATCGTTTAGAATTATTATTATTATTATTTTAAATTACATTTTCTGGCTAGTATAGCATTAAAATGAGCCACGCCATCAGAAATTCCATTGCCAAGCCACGAAGGACCAAGCTTCATGGTCTGCCCTCTCTTCATGAGGGCTCTGGGGTGATGTAGTTCCTGGATCTCGCTGTAGAACCTGCTCCTTGCCTGGTTCTTGTGTGAGCACCAGGGCTGGGGCCCTTCTCTTCCTGGTTCTCTTGAGGGACCCCCAGTACTGGCAGGTTTTTTTTTTATATTTATTTTTTAGGTGTAGATGGACCTTTTATTTTAGCAGAGCCCTCTGCTAAATATCAACACAATGCCTTTTATTTTTATGTGGTACTGAGGATTGAACCCGGGTCCTGCCCGTGCTAGGCAAGCGCTCTACCACTGAGCCACAATCCCAACCCCAGTACTGGCAGTTTTTCTGGGGTCATTTTGTTTGTTCCTCATGTCCTGTGCGCTTCTGTTCCCACTTCCATGGAGAATATCCATGGCATTGCTTCACAAGCAGATGAAAACATAACCCATGCATTAGCCATCCCCAACTGCATCAGATTTCTAGGCTGCTTGCTTTTATGTCCCCCTAAATTTTATATTCAAACTTTCCGGGCTGGAGATGTGGCTCAGCGGTAGCGCGCTCGCCTGGCATGCGTGCGACCCGGGTTCGATCCTCAGCACCACATACCAACAAAGATGTTGTGTCCGCCGAGAACTAAAAAATAAATATTAAAAATTCTCTCTCTCTCTCTCTCTCTCTCTCCTCTCTCACTCTCTCTTTAAAAAAAAAAAAAAAAAAAAAAAACTTTCCATTAATCCCATCATCCCTTTCATGACTCTTCACTCTTGAAGGCCCCACCTCTTAAGATTAAATCAATCGTGGGGGCGCAGCCCTTTTGAATGGATTAGTGCCCTTTTTTTTAATTTTTAATATTTATTTTTTAGTTCTCGGCGGACACAACATCTTTGTTGGTATGTGGTGCTGAGGATCGAACCCTTATAAAAGAAGTTAGAGGGCGCTCCTGGCCTCTCCCACCCTGTAAAGATGCATCAAGAGGTACCACCAGAGAAGCAGAGTGACCTCTCAGGCCCTGAGTCAGCTGATGCCTGGACCTTGGACTCTCCACTGTCTGGAGCTGCCACATAGGAACCCATGCCCCTTAGCCTTGAACGAAGAGAGTGTGGAGATGTGGCAAGCCAGCCATGGGCTGTGTGCACAGCGGGGACTGAACTGACGTCGCCCCTCTGTCGGGGAAGGCGGCGAAAGCGTCTTTTTGCTTGCTCTGCCATGATCCCCACACAGCACATGAGATGGGCGTGGCCTTCCTAGATGTCAACCTGCTGACAGTGGACATCATGAAGCTAGACTCGACCCCTGAAACCTGACCCCTTGCCTCATTTGAATGGCTTCTCCCCAATAAAAGGGGTCAGCACATGCTCCTCGCTCTCTTTCTTGCCTGCCTTGCCCCCCTTGTGGGAGCTGCAGCTTAGGAGTGGTCACTGAACCCGAAGAAAAGGTACTTTCTATGTCTATCTTTATATAATCCTCATATTCATTTGCAGTGACGCTGACCCATCTAGTCCTGTGTCGAGACACCCACACTCTGGAACTGTGAACAAGAAATCTATTATTTATAAGTTACCTAGTGTAATGTGTTTGGTGAGACGCTGTGTCAAACCTGACCACAAACTTAGCACCTTGAAACAATGCATGCTCACTCTCAGTTTCTGTGGGTCATGAACTTGGGCACAGCTTAGCTGGTCTTCTGCTCAGTGTCTCACTAGACTTAACCACAGTGCTGATGGGGCGCGAACTCATGGCTGTACCACATCCCTGGTCCCCCATCCCAAGGCTCCCTGGGCACATCTCTTACTTAGCCTCTGGCCACACTGGCATCTTTGCTGGTCCTGGGTCTTTGCACTTGATGTCCCCTCTGTCTACTTTACTCTTCCCAGAGGTCCTTTACTTTATGGAGGCCTCTGCTAAAGTATCATCTCACCCAGGACCCCAAGGCTGCTCTTAGAGGCCACAGAGAGCAGGAACTAATAGCCAGGCTCAGCAACTGATAGACTGAAGGCAGAATCCCAGCTGCCACTGCACCAGCCATGTGATCCCCAACCCCCCTGGCGCCTGTATCTCCCTGGTCAGGTGAGGACAGCAATCAGGCTGTGACAGTACCTGGCTGGTGCACACAGTTGTCCACCTCTCTCATTTCTGTCCGGGATGGACGCTGTGCACCTCTCCCATGTAGTTTCTGGGTGGAACTCACTTTCATCCTTGGCCGTTACAGCCCTGGTCTATACTTCTCTCGGAGACCCACATGGCTCTGTTCTCTTTCCCCGGCCTTTAGATTAGTAGATGTAATCATCTTGGGCTGTCCGTGGAAGCCTCTCCATACCTAAACCAAATTCTCTATCCTCCAAATCACTTCCACTCCCTGCCCCCAATGCACTAACAACAGACAGATTAACAGGAGAAGACACACATATACAGGAATGTGTCAATTGTGAACCCAAGGAAGTTCTGAGCCTTACAAACCCTTCCTGATGGTGAAGCCAGAATTAGACAGGCAGTCAGTATAGATAGGTAAATCAAGTCAGGTTGGATTAAGGAGGCCAATTTTAAGTAAGTCCGAGAAGTTGGAGACTGTCCCTGAAATCCCTTCAGAGCCCTTCTTCCACCCAATCAAGAACCTGCCCCTGCTCTAACCTGTTGCTAAGGTAACCTGTCCCAGGAATTGCCCCTCCCTACAGGGAGCTATAAGGTTGCTAATTAATGTGTCCTGGGCTGCTCCCTCCTGCCCTTCCCCCTTCAGTCCGTCTGTTTCCCACCTTTTGGCCATCCCACTGAGCATTCCTGAGCCTAGTAACATAAGCAGGAAGGAGATTGGGGGTGGGGGGGAAGACCGGGAGAAAGCCTAAGACCTATTAAAAGGCAAAACACCCTGGCTTCTTGGGATACCAGGATACCAGCTATGGCCCCCTTCTCCCTCCCGGGAGAAGTCTATGTTACCCCTTTTTAAATAAACCCTGCTTTATATGCTTGCTTCTCTAATTTCAAACTTCAACATGTGAGGGAGCAGAATTCGTCACCAATCACCCATGGTATCAAGTGGAGGAGACGGATCGGGAACATGGGCAACCTGGAAGGATAGGGAATGGTTATTAGGGAGAAGGAGTGGACCCCACGGAGACACAGATTAGCTTGCAAATGACTCTCTTTGCAATCTGAATGAGCCCAAGACATTATCTTGTGACAAGAGTTCATCCAAGCGTGGCTACAGTCCTGAGAGTCCTCCTCTGGGACGGATCATGGGATTTTGTAGAAGGAACAGTGTTCTCTTTGGCAGGCTCAGTCTTAAGGCAGGGAAGGGAACAGCAGAGCCCTTCCTCCATCCCCGTACCTGCCCTGTGGAAAACAAAGAGGATCAAGAGATGGAAGGGGGGCTATCCGAGAGACCGTGAATCTGAGACTTTCCCCAGCTCAGCACGTTAGAGCACGGCCCTGACACCCGCTCTTGCTGAGCACTTAACAATATCCAAAGAACTATGCCCTGGAGTGACAGCTGGGCAAACTATCCCACATTCCTAAAGCCTCTTTTAATTGATGATCTTTTTTTTTTTTGGTGGGGGGAGGGGTTTGGGGATTGAACTCAGGGCTACTGGACCACTGAGCCACATCCCCAGCCCTATTTTGTATTTTCTTTAGAGACAGGGTCTCTCTGAGTTGCTTAGCATCTTGCTTTTGCTGAGGTTGGCTTTGAACTCAAGATCCTCCTGTTTCAGCCTCCCAAGCTGCTGGGATGACAGGCGTGTGCCATTGTGCCTGGTTTCATTTGATGATTTTTATTGCTTTGGGAGAAAGAAGAGAGGCAGTGAAGGATGTGGAAAATCAGTCCAAGGACACTTTCCCAATCTGCAGCTAGCCTTGTCTGGGGTAAAATTGAAGCTTTTGTCATTTAGAATCCTAGGCCTCAGCCAGAGCAAGGAGCACAAAAGCAACTCCACCTGGATGGTAGGAATTCCCTATTCACATTCCTGTCCCATCCTATTGAAGCCTATATAATCCAGCTTGCTTCAGCCAGCTGCCATTTTCTGCCTTGAAAATGAGTCACGATGGGGTTCCACCAGTTGACTCCCCGGCCAAATACAGAATAAAGAAAAGCCTGCTGGAAAAAAAGAGGAGGAAACCCTGCTGCTCTGCTGGGGCGGGGAGGGGCGTGTTTGCTTCCCTTCTCCCACTTTGTCGTAACAGGTAGTAACTGTGAAACATCTGGAAAAGGCATCCGCATGAATGTTTCCCCCCTAAAACATACTCGATGACACAATGGTGACAAAGAAGGAGGAATTCAGGAATTATATGTTAAAGACTTTACTGTAAAGGGCCCAGCTCTGTAGGGACCTGAACCTTACCAAGTCCTTCTCTTTGTACTCCCTGGCCCCCTCTGCCCTGCATGCTCTATTTATTGGCTTGAAGGTAAGTGAAGTGCTGTTGACAGGATTTATTCTGTGTAAGGTGACCTCAGGTTCCTGACAGTAGCCTCCCAGGCCAGCACATAAGGATGCACTTCCTGTGAGTGAGGCATCTGAGGCCAGTGGTACAGCATGGGTAGATGTGGTCCAATCTCAGTCCCCAGCTCCAAAGCAAGACTAGGACAGGGCTGGGGGTGTGGCTCAAGCGGTAGTGCGCGGCATGCGTGCGGCCCGGGTTCGATCCTCAGCACCACATACAAACAAAGATGTTGTGTCCGCCGAAAACTAAAAAATAAATATTAAAATTCTCTCTCTCTCTCTCTCTCTCTCTCTCTCTCTCTTAAAAAAAAAAACCAATGTCCATGCGCTTTTGACCTTTTCAATGCTTTATTCACTCAAATCACTTAGTACAATTTCACTCTATAGGTTTCTAATCAAGAAAATGACAACCCTTAATGCTAGGCATTGCAATAGACAGAATCAATTCACAGCAAACAATTCTAGGTTAATTCTAAGCACTGCCAACACACTTAAGCACGACAGGCTCATGATAGACATTCCCCCTGCATGTTAAGCTCAAGTTTCAGATCAAATGTCTCAAGCCTTAGGCTCTGAGTCCAGCAGGTGCACACTCACTCAGACCACGGTGATCAGATCAGGAACCTAGGCAGGCTTCTCCTGGGGTGGAGCTGATGTTAAAGAGAGGGTGGTAGGGAGAAGTTGCTGCTCTCACCAGGGTCAAGATGTGGCTGTAGAGTTTGAGAGTGGTGAGGATGATGCAGAGGATCAGGCAAACGGACAGAAGAGTTGGGATGTCACTCCAGGTCCTCACCAGGCTCTCCATCGTGAGAGCATCAGTGGAGGCTGGCTGAATGTTCATTTGCTCCACCATACATACTAAATTTGGGGGCTTCTGACCACCCTTTCAGTCCCTATCAGCTGCCACTGGATTTCTCATTGACCTCATTGTCCTGAGGTTAAAGCATCTGGTCTGGTGGTCCTCACCCTGATTTTCTTGCTTCCTGCTCTTGGTTCTTATCAGGTCAAGAGCAACATGTTAGAGACTTCACTCTGAGTTTATCAGGGTGGGGAGAAGTGACTTGTTTGTGTCTGAGGGCCACACTGGAGGACTCCGTAGGCGTGCCTGGTGAGACTGCAGGTTTCAAACTGGAGTTTTAAAATGAGGTTGCTTAGGCTAAGGCCTAAAGCCATCCTCACACAGTCTCAGTCCTCCCAGTCACTAGTTCTAAGACACGATGGCTGGATTTTTGACTATGGAGCGCGTGCGGCAGTTTGGATCTACAATGTCCTTTGAAGGCCCACGTGTTAAAGGTTTAGTCCTTGACTTGGTGCTTTTGGAAAATGGTAGAAACTTTTAGAAAACAGGTGGGGGTGGTGGTTATGGGGAATGTGCCCACCAAGTGGCTTATGAGAACCCGGCCCCTTTTCCTCCTTTCTCCTTTGCTTCCTGGCCACAGCAATGTGAGGTGCTTGGCTTCTCTACCTGCTGACATGATGTGCCATCTCACCACAGGTTCAAGAGCAACTGGGCTGGGGCTGGGGATGTGGCTCAAGCGGTAGCATGCTCACCTGGCATGCGTGTGGCCCGGGTTCAATCCTCAGCACCACATACAAACAAAGATATTGTGTCCGCCAAAAACTAAAAAATAAATATTAAAATTCTCTCTTTCTTTTTTTTTAAGAGAGAGAGAATATTTATTTTTTAGTTTATTTCGGCAAGCGCACTACCGCTTGAGCCACATCCCCAGCCCTCTCTCTCTCTCTGTTAAAAAAAAAAAAAAAAAAAAAAGAGCAACTGGGCTGACCAATCACAGGCTGGAGCCTCTGAAACCCTGAGTCAAAAATAACCTTTTTCTCTGTGTAAGTTGGTTTTGGGTATTTGTCACATAATGGAAAGGTGACAAACAGTAATGTGAACTTCCTTGTGCTTGGGGAATCTGGACCTTGGAGTAGGTATAGTAGAATATGAAATACATTTGATCTCTGGCCCCAGTTCCTGGCACAGAGCACCTAAAACCCTAGGAGTTTCCTGAGTGATAGAGTATCTTTTGTTAAGTAGTGAGAGTTAAGGTTAAAGTGGTGACTTTACCCTCCTGGCCAGAAAGATCCCGGAGTTGGGACTTCCAGCCCCACCCACTGATTTGTGGAAAGCTTGAGATTAGGCCCTCCAAGAACCCTGGATGAGCTGCTGGGCAGGTGAACTGAAGGAGGTCACGGGAAGGTGGCCCCAGGGAGGGCCTGGACGCTTCACGCTCCACTCTCCCCACATATTGCCCTGGGCATCTCTTCCCGCTGGTTATTCCCAGGTTATAACCTTTATAACAAACCAGTAAACTGTGAAAATAAAAGGAAAATCACTATGAAAAACAACATGGACAGGCTTTTCAAAATGAGTCAGGAGGCCACCAAGGAAGAAGACAATGGTCAATCAGCTGCAGCCTAGGGACTTGACCCTTGGTCACTTTCACCCTTTGACCACAGGCATCTGGAACAACCAGATCTGTTGGAGAGGACACTGCTCAGAGGCTCAAGGTGCACAGCGAGAGGTTGTTAGACTCGTGCTTTATGGGCATTTCCAGGCTGTCCAGACATTCTTTAGTCTTCTATCAGCCATGGAGCTCCTGTTCCTTCCAGCACACAAGCTCCCATTGTATGCCTTCCTTGGGACACTGATTCTGAGCTATTAGAACCTGTGTCTCCTGCATTGCGATTCCTAAGACCTCAAGTCCTTTGCTTTTCCAGTTCTGAGTCTGAACTGATGGATGTCACATGGTGCCAGAAGGGGGACTTGAAGAGCCTCATCTCTGCTGCCACGGACACAAGTGAAAGCAACGATGTGGGCCCTTGGTGCTCCACTGTGCTCCTAGTGGCATCCTAGGGGCAGGTCCTCTGGGATTCAGAACCTCCTGTCTTTGGTCAGTTCTGAACCTTCCCTTGGTGACCTTTGTTGTCAGGTCACCCTCATCTAGCTGAGCACTGAATTTTCAAGACAGAAAACTTTGACATAAATTTTATGTGAATACACATAACTATGGAAAGTTCTGATGGGAAACTGCCGCTTGGTACTCTGGCTTCCTTGTGGCTGAAGTGATGGGCGCCCTCTTGTAAGAAGGCACACAGGACAAAGACAGGAGCTGGGAAGCAGACCTGGGATCGGCAGGCTTTCCTTAAGTATGAAGCATCGGAGTCAATTAGTGGATCCTTGGTGGGGCTCATCTTGGGGCAGAAAATGGCAGTGGGCTGCAGCAAGGGCCTGGGTTATGTAGGCTTGATTTAGGGTGGGGAGGGAGGGCCATTCCTGGGGTCGGTTGTACTGGGGTCCAGCTGACCTATTAGGGTGGGACAGGAACGTGAGTGGGGAATTTCCTGGGGCTTATTGGCAGCAGGTGACCCATTGGGGGTGGGTCAGGTGCCAGTCAGGTGGAGTTCCTTTTGTGTTCCTTCCCTCTGGCTGAGACCTGGAAATTTAGATGACAAAGCTTAGGGGAAATGTCCTTGGACTTCTCTTCCACATACTTCACCTCCTTATAAATTTATGTTGCAATGGGCTAAACATTATTTGTAATGCTTTTCTTTTTTGTGGGGGGAGTAGGGGTTGGGGGGTAAGGACACTGGAATTGAACTCAGGGACACTCAGCCACTGAGCCACACCCCCAGCCCTGTTTTGTATTTTATTAAGAGACAGGGTCTCACTGAGCTGCTTAGCACCTTGCTGTTGCTGAGACTGGCTTTGAACTCAAAATCCTGCTTCCTCAGCCTCTGGAGCCACTGGCAATACAGGCGTGAGCCACCATGCCTGGCCCTCGGAGTCCCTTAAACTATGTTGGCCCATTTGGGATTTTATTAGAGCATCATAATTATACAAGTAACTGGGTTCATTTTGACAAAATCATAGATGCAAGTAATTTGCTTTTAATCCCCACTCCCCTCCCCACACTTTTCTTCCCCTCCAACCTCCCCCATTAGCCCTCCTCTAGTAAACTTCCTTTTGTTTTCTTTTTTAAATTTTTAGTTCTAGATGGACACAATACCTTTACTTTATTTATTTATGTGGTGCTGAGGATTGAACCCAGGGCCCCATGTATGGGAGACAAGCGCTCTACCACTGGGCCACAACTGCAGCCCTACACTTCCTTCCTAACACATACACATGTACATAAAGGTGAAGTCCCCTGTGGTACCTCTAATATATGACCAGTACATGATCTCATTAGATTCATTCCATTGTCTTCCCCTTTCCCTTCCTTCCTTCACCCCTCACTCTCTCTCCTCATCTTCCCAGGGATATCCAATCCCCCAACCACCTTCTTTGCTTTGCTCTAGTTTCCACATAGGAGAGAAAACATTTGATCCCTGATTTTCTGAGTCTGTGTTATTTCATTTAGCATTATTTTCTTCATTTCCATCCATTTACTGGCAAATGCCATTATTTCATTCTTTATGGCTGAGTAAAACTCCATTGTGTGTATATATCATTTTTTCTTTTTTTTTTTGGGGGGGGGTACCAAGTATTGAACCCAGGGGCCGCTTAACCACTGAACCTTATCTCTAGCCCTTTTTAAAAAAAGATATGTCTATTTTATTTACAGACAAGTTCTCCCTAAATTATTGAGGCTGGCTTTGAACTTGTGATCCTCCTGCCTCAGCCTCCTGAGCCACTGAGATTACAGGTGTGTGCCACTGAACCCCACTACATCACAGTTTCTTAATCCATTCATCTACTTACAGGTATCTGGGTTGAACCTTCCTGTAGTTTTGATTTGCATTTCCCTAATTTCTAGCAAATCTTACACTTTTTCATATATTTCTTGGCCATTTGTGTTTCTCCTTTTAAAAAGTTTCTGTTTGGCTCTTTTGCCCATTTATTGATTGGGCTATTTGGTTTTTGTTGGTAGTGGTGGTACTGGGGATTGGATCCAGGGGCGCTCAACCACTGAGCCACATCCCCAGCCCTTTCTTATATTTTATTTTATTTTATTTTTTTAAAGAGAGAATGAGAGACAGTGAGAGAGAGGGAGAGAGTTTTTTTTTTTAATATTTATTTTTTAGTATTTGGCAGACACAACATCTTTGTTTGTATGTGGTGCTGAGGATCGAACCCGGGCCACACGCATGCCAGGTGAGCGCACTACCGCTTGAGCCACATCCCCAGCCCCTCTTATATTTTATTTAGAGACAGGATCTTGATGAGTTGCTTAAGGTCCTGCTGCTGAGGTTGGCTTTACACTTGTAATCTTCCTGCCTCAGCATCCAGAGCAGGATATTTGTTTTTTTGGCATTGAGTTTTTTTTACTTCTTTATATATTCAGGATATTAATTCCCTGTCAGAGGAGCTAGCTGGCAAGATCTTCTCCCATTCTTTAGTCTCTCCCTTCATTCTCTTAATCATTTTCTTTGCTGGGCAAAAGTTGTTTTTTTTTTTTTTTTTTTTTTTTTAGTGATTCTTGATGGCATCCCACTTATTGATTCTTGATTTCTTTCTTTTTTTTTTTGTTGGGGGGGCGGGGGTTTTACCAGGGATTGAACTTGGGGCACTCAACTACTGAGCCACATCTCCAGCCCTATTTTGTATTTTATTTAGAGATAGGGCCTCACTGAGTTGCTTAGTACCTTGCTTTAGCTGAGGCTGGCTTTGACTTCATGATCCTCCTGCCTCAACCTCCTGAGCCACTGGTATTACAGGTATGTACCACTGTGCCAAGCTCTTGGTTTTATTTCTTAAGCTTTGTGGGTCTTGTTGAGGAAGTCGGTGCCTGCTTCTGTATGATGTAGTAGTAGAATTTGGTGCTTTTTTGGATATTTCAAAATTCGTTTGTGCTTTCCTAGTATTTGCAAGGCCCTGGGTTTGAGTTCTAGCGCTGGGAAGGAAAAAAAAAAAAAAGCCTTTTCAACTTGAACATGTGTTCAAAACTCTAGCTCAGAAAAAACACAGAAGGGCTGAGACTGTTATTCATGGATAGGGTACTGGCTTAGCACACACCACCAGTCCCTGGGTTCAATCCCCAGCTCCACCATGACAGAACTAAAGACAGGGCCACTATAGTTATGGGCACTGGGATTCAGGTCGCTCAGTTTATGAGCTTTCACATTAAACAACTGTCTCCAGCCAAATTCCTCAAACTCCTTCAGTTCCCCGAAGGCATGTGTTACTCAAAAAAAAAAAAAAAAAAAAAAATTCCTGGTTATTTTTAAAGGACTGTAAAAATTATTGCATGTACATCAGCAACAATGGCAGGGCTTTGATAAATTCCACATCCCTAACAGGAGCCTTCAGTGGGGTTGTGCTGAAAATTACATTTTCCCCATGTTTACAGCAAACTTTCTAGGAATACAGATTGGATAACCAGGAACAAGGTTATTAAATCCCTGATTGATACAAGAACTACCTTATCTGTCTTCAGTCCCTATTAGTTTCTTAGTTGCTCTTTGTTGGAGTAAAAAACTCAATGGCAGGGCTCTCAAACCAACCTGTGATGGTTTTTAAATCCCAAACCCATTCTATTTCAACTGGGACGTATGTAGGAATTTCACCAATTCCTATTCCTTCTATACCTATACAACTGTTGGGAAGAGATTTTCTTTTTTTTTTTCCCTTGGTACTGGGGATGAACTCAGAGGCACTCAACCACTAAGCCACCCCCCCACCCCCGCTGCCCTTTTGGTATTTTATTTAGAAGCAGGGTCTCACTTAGTTGCTTCAGGCCTCACTAAAATGCTGAGGCTAGCTTTGGGTTACAGGCGTATACCACCTGCCTGGTGGGAAGAGATTTTCTTAAAGCTCATCAGGCACCCATCTCATATTCCCAAAAAGGAGAAATATTTTTATATTTTAGTTCATCTTAATTTAAACAACAGGACGTGAGACATGGTTATAAATGTAAAGCAAAACTATGAAACCTAGTTCTGTCCATGTATTTGTGTCAGTGTGAGTGTGTTTGTTAGTTTTCTATCACTATAACAAAATAGCTGAGATAATTCACTTATAAAGAGAAAAAGGTTAATTTGACTCACTACTCTGAAGTTTCCAGTTCCAGATGCAGCAAGGCAGTACTTCATGACAGGAGCATGTAGTGGGACAAACTCTTTACCTCATGGTCAGGAAGGGGCACACTTACAATACCCTAAGGACCTTCCACAGGTAATTTTATTCTACCATGGATTTATAGTACTTCTATTTTAATCATTAATTAAATGCTTTAATGAAAACATTTCATCTTCTTAGAAAAATGAAATGAACCCAGATGTTTTTCAAAGTCATGTGACTTTAGTAAACAAACACTACTGGTCTAATTAAAACAGATGTATCCATCAGCATTAAATATAATCCAGACACAGCAGTTTTTTTATCTCTATTAGATATTTAATATCATAAAATTATAAGTTTGCTGGGCACAGAGGTGCATGCCTGTAATCCCAGAGGCTCAGGAGGCTGAGACAGGAGGATTGTGAGTTCAAAGCCAACCTCAGAAATGGCAAGGTGCTTAGCAATTCAATGAGACCCTGTCTCTAAATAAAATACAAAATAGGGCTGGGGATGTAGCTCAGTGCTTTAGTGCCCCTGAGTTCAATCCCCAGTACCAAAAAAAAAAAAAAAATTATATATATTCCAAAAATAAGTAAATCAATTAGCTATAAATGGAATAAAATTTACAAATACATTTGGAGAGGGGTACCAGGAATTGAACTCAGGGGCACTTGACCACTGAACCACATCCCAGACCTATTTTGTATTTTATTAGAGACAGGGTCTCACTGAGTTGTTAAGCACCTCGCCATTGCTGAGGCTGGCTCTGAACTCACAATCCTCCTTCCTCAGCCTTCTGAGCTGCTGGGATTACAGAAGTGTACCACTGTACAAACGTATTTTTAAGAACTGTTTTATAATATGTTTACTTCAAGGTTTTTTTAAATCTTTAAGTTTTCATAAGTTAAAGAACAAATATCCATTAAATATCAAGATCATTTCTAAGTAAGTCAAAATATGGAAACAGAAGTCATTAAGCATAAGTTTAAAGTACACATAACTTTGACAGTGTGTCTTTATATAGTGGTTTTTTGTTTTTGTTCCTGTTTTTGATGATGCTGGGAATCGAACCCAGGGCTTTGTGCATGCGAGTCAAGCACTCTACCAACTGAGCCGAGCTATATCTCCAGCCCTGTTTTTATATACTATTTAAAAAGTAGGGGCTGGAGGTATGGCTCAGTGATACAGCATTTGTGTGGCATGTGTGAGGCCCTGGGTTCAATCCTCAGCACTGCATATAAATTAATAAATAAAATAAAAGATCCATTTAAAAAATATTTTAACAACAAAACAAACAAACAAACAAACAAAAACCCTAAATATATTTGGGTCTGTTAGGTCCTATTGCTGTATAAGGAAACACATTTCTAGAAATTGTAAAATAGTGTTTATGTACTGAATGCTGTTTTACAATTGCTAGAAATTAAAACTGTAATATATGTAGGTAAAACTACTAAAAACAATTCTGTATACAAAGTGTATCTATGTTTTTGGCAAGAAGTTAAATGAAAGGCATCAGAATATAGTTTTCACTAGGATAAAAACAATTTTCTCTAATTTGGAGACCATTTCAAAATAAAGAGATGAACTAGGCCTGGAGGAGCACACCTGTAATATCAGTGACTCAAGAGGCTGAGGCAGAAGGACTGTAAGTTCAAGGCCAGCCTCAGCACTGAGACTCTGTTTAGAAATAAAAAAATAATTTAAAGAAAAAGCAGGGGAATGTCTCACATGCACAAGGCCCTGGTTCAATCTCCAGCACCACAAAAAGAAAAATAGAAAGAGCTGGGGATGAGACTCAGTGGTTAAGCACGCCTAGGTTCAATTCCTGGTACTGTAAGGGTAAAATTTCTAAGCTGATTCTAAACTGCAAAGCCTGAGTTAAAGTGTAAAAGACTGGGCATTGTAAAGTTTCCAAGCTGCAATGCCTGAGTTAAAAAGTGAAGGACCAGATATTGTTAAAATCCTCTGTTAGGACAATACCCGAACTGCCCAGTAAATATTCCCACTGACTCCCTGGTTGTCTAATAACCTGGGACTCTGTGTAGTTTGTCACGTAGTCCTTTAGGCCCTAAAACCAATCAGTTTAAATGTGTACCCCGCTTAGAAGTGACCAATCACCCCTGCCCAGCCTGTTCCCGCCAATGAATGTACTAATCATGTCTCAGAGTTGTTGTTCAATTTTCCTGCGCCTCATGATGATTTGTTCTGATGTATGCAAAGCCCCCCGCCCTCCCCAAAAAGTGCACTTAAGCTCTGCTTGACCACTGCTCTGGGCTCTGGGCTGCTCTATCTTCCTGAGTGAGCCTGGAGCCTCAGCATGCTGAATCAATAAACTCCCTCCTGCTTATTGCATGAAGCCAGTCTCTTGTGATCTCTTCCTCCGATGCTTCGCCGGACCCTTACAGTACCAAAAAAACAGAATAAATAAAAATCAAGAGATGGAAATAAATAGGTAAAAAGCATATAAAAGATTTTTGGAAACAGAAGTCATTAAGCATAAGTTTAAAATCCAAATAACATAAAATCTGCGTGATCAAGCTATTTATTTATAAGGTTCTATTAAAATTAGATTTTTTATTAATAGTACACTGATACAAAAGTAAATTTTGCTATCCTCTTTTAAGCAAGATTTCCAAGTAATTCACAAAAGATAGTAAAAGATTTTAGCCACCTTGAAGGAAGTTAAAAGAAGAAGGGAGCAAGTGAAAAAAAAATTGATCTATGTGCTTTGTGATGTTTTTATTGGGTCTAGCTTTTAGAAAAATGAGTCTTGAAAGAATTGAGGTCTTGGGGCTGGGGATGTGGCTCATGCGGTAGCGCGCTTGCCTGGCATGCATGTGGCCCGGGTTCGATCCTCAGCATCACATACAAACAAAGATGTTGTATCTGTTGAAAACTAAAAAAATAAATATTAAAATCCTCTCTTTCTCTCTCTCTCTTAAAAAAAAAAAAAGAAAGAATTGAGGTCTTTCTATAGCTATTTGGCCTTTCTGTTTGTCTTTAATATCTTTTATCTCTCTGATTTTTTAAAAAATATTTTTTAGTTGTCAATGGACCTTTATTTTATGAGGTGCTGAGAATCGAACCCAGTACCTCACACATGCTAGGCAAGTGCTCTACTACCGAGCCATCACCCCAGCCCTGTCACTCTGGTTTTATTTCATAATAATCTGTGATCCTATTTTGATTGCTTTAAAACTTTTTTGTGTGTGTGTGTGGTGCTGGGGATTGAAGACAGGGCTTTGTGCATGGAGGCAAGCATTCTACCAACTGAGCTGTATCCATAGGCTGTTTTAAAACTTTTTGATGTATTTAGCAGTTTCCAAAATCACATTTCAAAATGAAGCCTTTCTGAACAAAAACTAACCTTGGGATTTCCAGGAGTACTGGAAGTCCAAAAGCGATATATTAGACCTAAATTACAAGGAAGCATTATCAAATAAGGATGCTTAATCTTCTTGTAGTTGCATTTGTGTGACTGTGTTATTAGGTATCACTATGACTTGTATGTCTCCTCCCTGGTGGAAGCCTTCCCCTGGCACAGGATCACAGCCATGACAGCCAGTAAAACACTACTTTTAAAAGACTATCATTTTCTGGGGAGCACCTCTGAGCTGCATAATAACAGAGCATCTACTTTGTTAGAAAAGTAAGTGTTCAGTTTGCCAAATCTGGCCCATATTCCAACATTTCCATTGTGCCTACCAATTTCAGTCCTTAGGATTGATGGAACGGACTGATGGAATCATAAAAACTCAATGAGTAAACTACTGGAAATCTTTATCTTGGAGTAAGGTACTGACCCTGGTACAACTGAACCTACTGCTTCAGGTAAAGGTGAACAGACCTACTGCTTCAGGTAAAGTAAGTTGTCACTAAGTTCACAGCTTATAGAAAGATCTTGTCACACTAGCACACAATCTTCAACCTGGCAATTATTGTGCCAGAAACCCCATCTTCATAAAAGCACTTCCACTCTCATTAAAAGGCTATTATTAACTCATCTTTATACTGCTAAACTGAAGACTTTGGCTCAGTTTCATGTTCCTCATTTAAAGGTTAGTGACTCTACTTACAGTCTACTGAAGGCACTAAAGACCCAGTCACCAGTCCTGGAAAAATAAAGCAGATGGCACTGGATGTAGTCAGCTCTCCCAGGATTTGGGAAGCGGGCTGTAAAATCCTTCTCTTTATAAATTACCTAATGCTGATAAGACTTGCTCTTTTCTTTATAGTGTTTTCTGTAAGATCCCACACATTGTGTAACCACCTCCCCTGCCAAAACGGTGATTCCATGATGACTGGGTGGAACTAATCACCCTCCTTGTCTGCTCTGATGAAGAATATCAAGGTATTGCCCAAGCCCTGCTCCGACTGCCTCTTTGTTACTTTTATGTGGCCTCAGGCTCTCCATCCAATCACCTCTTTCCTCCCTTGATGGGTTTCCAGGAATGAGCCTTTCTAGCTCCAAGGGACAAGATCTATAAAAATCAACACACAATCCAAAGATCGATCATTTTCTTTGAAAAGATTGTGATCAAAAGGAGAGAATTTAAAAAATTAAAGGAAAACTATGACAAAATCACTGAAAGATCTTTTAAAGCAAGAGTGGGGAGGCCATCAAAGGAGGACTTATCCCTGATTTGGCTGCTGCCAGGAATGTGACCTTTGGTCACCTTCACCCTTTGACCACAGACATCTGGAATGACTGGAAAGACCAAAGACATTGTGCCTGGAGACTCAAGATTCATATCAGGGGCTCAGGGTATAGCTCAGTGGTACAGTGTGCTTGTCCAGTATGCAAAAGGCCCTGGGTTCTGTTCCCAGCAACACACACACACACACACACACACACACACACACACACACGTTATCAAACTTTCATTTTATGGATATTTCCATTTTGCTTCAATTTTTTTTTAGTTGCCAATGGCCCTTTATTTAATATATATATATATCTCCCTGAGGATCAAACCCAGGGCCTCACACATGCCAGGCAAGTGCTCTACGGCTGAGCCACAACCCCAGCCCTCAATATTCTTTTCTTTATTGGCTAACAGTCACAAGCCCAATTTGTTCTCAACATAAGCTCCTCCGTTCCTGCCTTATTCACTGATTTAGAGTTGTCTGAATTTGTGTCTCCCAAACTGCGATTCCTAAGAACTCTCCAAATTAAATCCCTTTGCTTTTACAGTTTCTGAGTTTTGGACTGATTAACAAAAATAAACTGTCGCATTCTTGGTGACAAAAACACTCAGGCTCACTCCAGGGAACTGGGCTGCACGAAATAATTACACAAGAGTCAGAGATACATTTTTCTTTGGGGGTCCTGTGAGGGCTCCCCTGACCTTAAGGGTCCACAGAAAGAAAGGCCACACTCAAAGGCAGAGCAAGAGAAGGGGACACACAAAGGGCATTTCATAGAATATTCTATCCCAAACGGCAAGGGGTAATATCACAAAGGAACAGGTGAGCAGAGCTCGATCCATGGGGCTGCAGGAAGGCATTGTCTACGCATGAAGACACATTCTGCTACTTCGAGTATCGGGGCAATGTCTGGGGCCACTACAAATGTGGCCAGATCACTATGAAAGTGTCTGACAGAGACTCTACTAATCACACGAAGGAAAATGCTGGTCATTCAGCGCGACCGCCTCTCACAATGAGCGTTTCCCTGAGTTCTGTGAGTCATTCCAGCAAATAACTGCTGACTTACAGCCATTTGGTCCTAAGTATGGGAGGCCCAGGCATGCAAATGGCATCTGAAGTGGGGGCAGTCTTGCGGGACTGGGCCTTTAGCTTGTGAGATTTGACATTAACTTGAAATTAAATTGAATGTAGGACATCCTGT
This sequence comes from Urocitellus parryii, assembly GCF_045843805.1. Classification (NCBI taxonomy): domain Eukaryota; kingdom Metazoa; phylum Chordata; class Mammalia; order Rodentia; family Sciuridae; genus Urocitellus; species Urocitellus parryii. Next base: position 33,074,062 of record NC_135539.1, read on the forward strand.
GGTGCCAGGGAATTGGCTGATGTGGGGGTGATCTGGTGTTCAGAGTATTCTGTATCAAAGTATAGACAAACAGGGGTGGTTAGAGACAGGACCCTTGCTCTCTCAAACCCCCCAACCCCAAGATAAGGACAGAGGACTGGGGGTTGGCCAGCTGATACTTAAGCCTATGACTTCAGGGCTGCAGGGAGTAACAAAAAGGACAGTTAGGAAGTCATTGCACCCAAGGTCCAGGACTGAGTGGAGGGATGGCAGCAGGGCAATGACCATTGGCACCAATGTGACATCCTGATCAGGCTGTTGCTGCCCAAGCCTGAAGCTGTGGTTAGTTCTCGGCTGTCCTCGGCTCCTGTTTCTTGACTTGGCTGTCAACCTTCTGTGGATTCTATGCACCACACCATGTCCATCACCACAGATTCCTGGGTTTTGGTTGACAATCTATGAATTCTAACTAGCTGTATGGACTTGGGCAAATTACCTTCTTCCTCTGTAGGGAAAGTCCACTGGGGCTAATAATAGTTACCCAGTCTGCCTAGGTATAGGGTGAGCTCTTTGGCTAACCATTTTTTTGAGGTGCTAAGGATTGAACCCAGAGCCCTGAACATCTAGGCAAGAGCTCTAACCCTGAGCTACAGCCCCAGCCCCTTGGCTCAACTTTCTGAGAATGAAACAGATGTCTACTTAGAATATTTAATAATTTGGTTTTATGTAAATATTTTGTATCAAATTATGTATGAAATAGATGGTGTCACCATCACCCCAGGGCCCTCCAAGGCCCATTATCTCGTCCTTTCTCTGGGTTGTTCAAGACAAGGCATTTTAAGCAATCGGATGTGGTACTGGATTAGTCAAGTCATTCATGTGAAATCATGTAAAAACAGCTGCTTTTACCATGTCCTTTTTAGGAAAAAAGAAAAAAATTCATTGTAAAACATAACACAAAGTAAAGTGTGTAGGGGACATAAATGTTGCGAATCAATCGGTTTAAACTTGGGCTGGAGATGTGGCTCAAGTGGTAGCGCGCTCGCCTGGCATGTGTGCAGCCCGGGTTCGATCCTCAACACCACATACAAACAAAGATGTTGTGTCCGCCGAGAACTAAAAAATAAATATTAAAAGATTCTCTCTCTAAAAAAAAAAAAAAAAATTTGAAAAACATTAAAAAGAGTTGGGATGTAGGTAAAGTGCCTCTGGGTTCAATCCCTAGTATTAAAAAAAAAAATCAGTTTAAACTTAAATAATTGGGGCTGGGGATGTGGCTCATGGGGCTGGGGATGTGGCTCAAGTGGTAGCGCACTCACTTGGCATGCGTGCGGCCAGGGTTCGATCCTCAGCACAGCATACAAAGATGTGTGTCCGCCGAAAACTAAAAAATACTAAAAAATTCTCTCTCTCAAAAATAAATAAATAAATAAACTTAAATAATCATCATCCCTGTCAAGAATTGGAACACCCCATGGACTACATGTCCCCTTGGTACTCCAAAGGTAACATTATGGTAATACTTCCTTGCCTTAATCCTTTCTTTCTTTTTTTTTTTGTACTGGGGATGGAATCCAGGGACATTACTACTGAGCTACATCCCCAGTCCTTTTTAGTTTTTATTTTGAGAAAGGGTCTCACTAAGTCGCTCAAGGTCTTGTTAAATTGCTGAGGCTGGCCTTGAACTTAGGTCCTCCTGCCTCAGCCTCCCCAGTGGCTCCGATTACAGGAGTGCACACTTTGCCTGGGTACCTTATTTTTTATCATCAAACACACACCTTCACCATTATGATGAGGTTCTTGCTGTTTTTGAACTTCACATATAAACGAGATCACAAAGACTGTTTTTTTTTGTTTTGCTTAGCACATGTTCAAGAATCATTCATGTTGTCACATTTAGTTGTACCCTATTCATTTTGTCACCAAAAACATTCCACTATAGGACCACATCACAATTATTCACCCACCCCACTGGGGATGCACATCAGGGCTGTTAGGAACAGCGCTGCCAAGGACTCCCTGAGGTTCTCTACCGTGTGTACAGTTAAGGCCTCAGGGAGCTCCCACCTACACCTTTCTTGGTGATGTCACTGATTTCCCCAGTGACAGCATTTCCCTGCTTACTACTGAGGAGGAGCAGTTTCTGTGTTTATTGGCCATTTGTTTTTTTCTTTTTTTCAAGTGCCTCTTGATGTCCTTTGCTTTTTTCTCCCCCCACTTCATGTAGGTCTTTTCCCCACAATTTGCACTTCTTCCTGTGTTCTAGATCCTAGCTCTTTGTTGGTTGTGTGTTGCAAATACCTTCTCTCACTCTGTGCTCACCTTTTCCCCCTCTTAATGGTGTCTGTAAAGAAAAGTTCTTGATTTTAAAGTAGTTGAATGTCATCTGTTTTTTTCTTTAATGTTAGTTCCTTTTGTGCGTGCGTGCGTGTGTGTGTGTGTGTGTGTGTGTGTGTTTTCCAGTGGGGAGCAGGGGTTGAACTCAGGAGCACTGAACCACTGAGCCACATCCCCAGCCCTTTTTTGTAATTTATTTATTTGGAGACAGGGTCTCACTGAGTTGCTTAGTGCCTCACTGTTGCTGAGCTGGCTTTGAACTCACAATCCTCCTGTCTCAGCCTCCCAAGCTGCTGGGATTATAGGTGAGTGTCACTGTGCCCTGCTGTGTCTTTGAGAGAAAGAGACAGAGAAATTTTAATATTTATTTATTTTTTAGTTTTCGGCGGACACAACATCTTTGTTTGTATGTGGTGCTGAGGATCGAACCTGGGCCACACGCATTCCAGGCGAGCGCGCTACCGCTTGAGCCACATCCCCAGCCCATCTTTGTTTTTTTCTAATTCTTCCTTATTTCAAGATCTTTGGGATATTTCCTTTTCTTTCTGTGGTGCTGGGACTGAACCCAGGGCTTTGTTCATGAGAGACATGCACTCTACCCATTTATTTTTTGATACTGGAGATTGAACCCAGACTTTGTGAACGCTAGGCAAGTGTTCTACCACTGAGCTATATCCCCAGACCTTTTTATTTTGAGACAGCATCTCTCCAAGCTGTCCAGGTCACTCTCAAACTTGAGATTCTCCTGCTACACTCTCCTGGGTAGCTGGGATTGCAGGCTATGCCCATGTACAATATTTCCTTTATTATCTCTTAAAAGGTTTATTCTGTTTTTCTCCTGTACATCTATCCTGAGAGTGGCCATATGTTTAGTTAGGCTTAGGCCTCTTGTCCTATCAGATCATCTAGTTGGCAACCCCTTTTACTTTTTTTTTTTTTTTTTTTTTGAGAGAGAGAGAATTTTAATATTTATTTTTTAGTTCTTGGTAGACACAACATCTTTGTTGGTATGTGGTGCTGAGGATCGAACCCGGGCCGCACGCATGCCAGGCGAGCGCGCTACCGCTTGAGCCACATCCCCAGCCCCCCCTTTTACTTTCAAAAGTGTCTATACAATTTCCTTAAGCTTTTCTCCTTGAAAAATGTATTATTTCTTTGTTCATCTAATTCTGATCACCGTACATGACTGGCTTTTGAAGAGGTTTAGAGAAGCATAACTGAATATTATAGAAGTTCCCACCTGCTGGCTGGGTGGCAAGAATCCTCAGTGCCCTGCATGCTCAGTGCCCTGTAAGGCTCAGCAGAGCAGAGACCAGGAAGTGCCTTTTCAGGTCCTGTGGAGGGCAAATCCTGCCTGCAGCAACAGTTGGCAAAGTTCCATTTCTGTGTTGGAGAGCGAGCTGATGAGGCTTAGGATTGAAAAAAATCACCTGGAGTAATGATCCTAATAAAACTCATTTGTGTACATGATTATAAAACACAAGTACAATGAAAGACCATTTAGTCTCAATAACTGATGCGACAAATTATATTTCTAAAACCAAAATATACAGGAGGCATGTTCCCTTTATTTATTTATTTTTGCAATGCTAGGGATTAAACCCAGGGCCTCAACTGTGCTAGACAAGCACTGAACCAATCAGCTATACCCCAACCCAGGTATGCTCTTTCACATATAGGTATAACACACATGGATTATACTTGGGTTTCTGAAGACAACCTGTGATTTTACCATCATTAGACACTCCTCAAACTGTTATACACCAGTAGCAGTCATGTGGCATAGAAGAGAATCATGCATAAAGCAAGCTCCAGCCTCCTCCTAAATACAGAAGGGTGTGTGTCTACCAGTACATAAAGAGTAGGGGTTTTAAGTAAAGGTAGGAGTGCAAGTTTTATCTTGCTTCCTGGAGAGTAGTTTCTGTTAAGTGAGTAAAGCTGGCTTTCCTTCTACTCCTGACCCTTGTACTTTACCATGGACCATATCAGTTTATCCTGCTCAACCCTTAAAGAAACACCTGTATGCACAGAACTCAAAACCCCACAGGTTGCATGCGGACTCTCCGGCCCTCTTGTATATTGTTCTTTTCCTATTGTGCTTTTTCAGCCTGAGATGAAAATATCTCTGGCCAATGTGAAGAGACAATAGTGCTAAGGAACAACATAACTCATAGGAAAATCTGTAAATGTCTTTCAAAGGAAGGTCTCATTCAGCCATGCTTGCACAACTGACTTTACATAATCTGTTCTACCACTGAGCTACATCCCCAGACCTTTTTATTTTGAGACAGCATCTCATTAAGCTGTCTAGGTTAGTCTCAAACTTGAGACTAATCTAGACAGGGCTAAGGGTCTATCATTGACTTCTAGGTCTGGTCCATTGTTTGTCTGTTTTAAATTCTAGAAGATTTAGGGTTCTAATCTTTGGTGTTTCTAATCTTATTTGTGTTTTTAGAAATAAAACATTACTTCACTGCAGGGCACTTTTTGTGTGTGTTTTGATATAAGAACCTGGACATGGACATGAAGTTCAGATTTTGCTTTCCTGCAGACGGTTGGTTTGCCCTGCCAGGGATCGGGGAGGGCAGGGGAACAACATTTTAGCAGCTTCACTTAGCACATTAATCAGCACAAGGAAAAAACAAGTGTTGAACTTGATTTAATCAGCAGAGTGTAAAGGAAGGAGGACCACTCCAGGTCCAAGCCAGGAGAAGAGGCAGACAAAGCCAAGAAGCAGGGCTGGTCAGGGTCCACTCAGGAGGACAAGGCTCACTGCCAGACATGTGACTGGCTTTACAAAGGAGGCATGACCGCAAGCAAAATGTAAATAAAAACACTGTACTGGGAACCACTTGTGATTAAGAGTGTACTCCCAGAAAGTAAGCTTTCACAGAAGAAAAAAGAATCTAACCGTGGCAAAAAAGAGAAAGACTAACCGCTTCCCTCTCCAGCTAATGGCCACATACACTGCTGATGCAGGCAGGAGAGAAAGTGGAGACAGGGAGACAGACACGGATTGGCCAGTTTGACTCATCTCTGGCCTTTCTCTGTGGCTCTTCCAACATTTTTCAGTGCATGACCTGCTGGTTTTCTGCAGGGTGAGGGGGCACTGTATTCCTTCCTTTAGTATAAATGCAGTACCTGTCATGGGTTAGCCAATCATTAAACCATAGACATTCGAATATGTATGAAAACATCACTCTCTCAAAGATCTCACAGCATGGTCAGAGAAACAGGAGAGAAAACAATTATAACATCATGTGAAGGGCCAGAATGGAGAATGTACAAATTATGAGGGCATCAAAATGCACGCCTACTTTCCCCTCTGGTAAGAGCTGACCTTTGCTCTGAGACTTGAAGGCTGAATGAGAATGATCAGGAAGAAAGAAGGTGAGTAGGACATCTCAGACAGTAGGTGCTATGCGTAGGAAGCCTACACTCAGAACAGGGCAGGGCCAGCTTCTGCCGAAGCTGGGGCCTCAAAGCTCAGGGAACTGGCAGAAAAGAGGCTACCAAGGAGGGTGAGCTGGTGGGCAAGATCTGAGCTGATAGGCAACCATCTCGGCAGTGTAGTAGCCCTTCCTCCCTCAATCCTTAGCCATCCCTCCATGTCTCCAGCACCACACACAGATGCAAGAAGTCTTTCATCCAGAAAACAGTCCTCTATCTGTGTTGCTCCTCAAGTGTTTCTGGAACTCTAAGCAGTGAGCAAGGATGCAAATGGATAAGTACCCTAAATCAAAATATGCAGAGGATATGATAATACTGTGCTGGATGCTGCATTCCTTCCACTTCATCCTCCCAACAACCCAAAGAGGCAGGTGACAGCATTAACTTACAGGCCAGGACTCAGGTTCACAGCCTGAGTGATTCACACTGACAGAGCTGGGATCTGAACCCACTGTCTGGCCTGGAAAAAAGTGGCAAGGCTAAGACAGAGAGGAAACAATAAATGAAAGAGGTAAAAATAAGCAAAATAGGAATGAGGATTATTCTTTGTGGTGAGGGCAGAAAAACATAGACTTCCTGACCATTGAAGGGAGCTAGTTCTGCACAAACTGTATCAGACCTTAAATTCAAGGAAACTGGTACGAACTGGCATAGTACATGAGCACTGCAAGGAGCCATCAAGAGCACCTAATCAATGCCTCTTTTAATGAGAAAACTGAGACCAAAGGGGAAAAATGGCTGTGTCACAGACAACAGAATCCAGGTCTCTCCTCCTCCATACTAATGTTTCTGCAGTCCAGTGGCCACTCAACCTCCTTCTGCTAATAGTACCCTATGCTTCCTCTGAGGAAGCCCTTTGCCTCTTTGAGCCTTCACACTTTGGGCAGGGTCTACCCACATCTCCCAACGAAATCCACAAATACTAATCTCATAGGTGTTAAGAGAGGGTCACAGTTAGATGTAGGGCTCCACAAAGACATGCAGGGTTAAGAGGAGGGTCTTTCTTTCTCTTCCACTGGAGTTGGCCTGTCTGGGGCTTCCCAGCCATGATTGTCAGGGGAAAAATCTGCATTCTCAGAAAGAAGCAAGAAGGCAGACAAGAAGTGAATATGTTCCTCAGCTTTCTACAACTGCAACAAATACCAAAGATAATTAACTTAGAAAGAGAAAAGGTTTGTTTTGGCTCAGTTTGGGAAGTTTCATGATCTACTGGCCCTGTTGCTTTGGAGCCTGTGATGATGTTACCAATATTTACCAGTGGAGTCCTTGCTTCCCCAAATGCTGAAGTAAAACACCAGAGAAGCATGCTGAGGCAAGTGTAGAGTGGAAACTAAAAGCTTTATTAAAGGACAGCAGAAAAGACTTCTCCCCAGAGGAAGAAGGGGACCTGAAAGGTGGAATTGGTGGAGGGGGAGGTTTTCCTTTTACTTTTCCCACATTCATGTCCTTTGTTTCCCTTTATCCTGCAGTGATAGTCTGCAGGTGGGAAGGCTCAACAGGTGGAGATAAATGGGCTGGAGGAGTAATCTGGGCAGGAAGGGCCTGGGGCGGTTTTTGGATTAGCACTTCCCTGTTTGCTGCGTGCTGTTTCATTAACAGTTCCTTAGGATGGGTTCTGGGCCTTGGGGACATTAACATTTCAATTTCCCCAAGTGCTGCTCTGATTTCCTGGACTCCATTCTCAATAATGGCCTCCATTTTCTTTACTTTACTCTATATTAGACCAATTTACCTAACTACACTAACTACCTATCTTTAAATCTGGGCTTCAGTGAGGCAGCAAACCCACACACTTCATGCCTGAGAAGAGAAAGAGAGGAAGAAGAAGGGGCTGAGGTTCCATTATTCCCTTTAAGAGTACACCATCAATTATCTTGAAGGCCTCTCACTAGGCGGCACCTCCCTACCGCCCCCAGCTGGGGGACCACCCCTTTAACACATGGGCCTTTGAGAGGCATGCCAGTTGCAAACTCTAGCACAGGGGAAACTAGATCTAAGTGGCACTGTTTTAGCCACTGTGTCAGGCTGTGCTTTTTTTTTTTTTTAAACCAGACATCCCCCTTTTTCATTCTGCATTTTTCCTCCCAGTCCAGATGCAGCAGGTTCAAATCCCCAGGGTCCACCATTTACAATGTGTGTCATTCCCTGAGCTTGTGTCCCCATCTTTAAAATGGGAATAACATCAACACCTACCTTTTTTGAGTTGTGGAGAGGAAGCACTCACATATTAATATTATTAACTATGTTAGCTTTAATTAGATTGTCACTGGAAACACAGTTTGAGCAACACAGTGACCTAATGTTGACACCACGACATGCTATAGTCCCAAGGTCACGTTTTCAGGATCCCTCTCCTGCAGCGCAAAGCCTTTGGTCTGTGTGCTCGAGGGCTCCATTTCTGCTCGAAGGAACCCACGCAGTCACCGGCTGCCGGCCTCCTCCTCCTCCCGCGGGCGCGGAGCCCACAAGCCCGCGCTCCTCCGGTGCCTGCGGCGGGTGCGCCCAGACTCCCTCCCGGCCCGCCCCCTCTCCTCGCCCGCGGGCCCCGCGTCCACACAGCCTGCTCTGCTCCTGCGGCAGGGTCCTGGGAGGCGGCGGGGGGTCTGCCCCCACGGGTGTAGACCTGGAGCTTGCTAGAGTGGACTCTGCCCGCACCGACCCGCAGCGACCCCGGAAGAGAGAGAGCGCGCGACCCTCCGACCCCTAAGCCGGCTCCAGGCTGCGCGCAGCAGCCAATAGCGCGCTCCTAGGCCGGTGCGTCATGGCGAGATTGGCCAATGAGTGCCGGCCTGGCCGCCGCTTCCGGCCCGCCCACTCGCCTGCGGCCTGAGCAGGTCCGACCCGCTAGCCCAGCCGCGGAGCATCCACTGAGACCCCCGCCCTGGCCGCGCGCCGGCCCAGGTAAGCGCAGCGGCGCCGGGTCGTGGGCACTCGAGTCCCGGCCCCTCGGAGAAAGTCGGGCCGCGGCGACCCCGCATCGGCTGCGTTTGCCTGGACCCTTGAAGGGGAGGGAGGGATGTACCTGTGCTCTTTCCTGCACACCTGGAGGGCGCCGCCCTGTCCCTGCGCGGGGAACTCGGGAATGCCGAGGTGCCAGCCGAGGGGCAGTTTCAGAGGACCCCCCACTCCGGCCTTTGGACTGGAGTGATTTGAGAAAGAGATCGCTGGAGCCTCGCGGTTTTAGAGAATGGAGCTTCTAGGGGCCTGTCTAACCTTCTCCCTGGGCAGCGGTGGGAGCAAATCTGCTTGTGATGGGATTAACTGGGCAGATGGTCAGGGCCCTGCTTCCCGACATATGCTACTGGTGGCAGTGCAGGGGACCACCTGTCGTTTAAGTGCAGGAAATGGGATGAAAGCCAGTCCGACTCAGGGCACCACCTGCCTGGTGGAGCTGGGTGGACCCTGTTCTTCAGGAACAATGAGAGTTCTGTTGCTTCCTCCCACCTTTTTGGACCCTGATATCACTTTTGAGCAGTCTCTGCACTTGGCAACCAGCATCTGTTGCTTCCTCCCACCTTTTTGGACCCTGATATCACTTTTGAGCAGTCTCTGCACTTGGCAACCAGCAACTGCATTGGTAGCCCAGTACGCACCAGGTTAGAGTGTCAATTTAACAAACAAACAAACAAAAAATAAATAAATAATAAGCAGGAAACTCTTCAGGAAGGCTCCTAAGGCAGCTTCAGAAGAGGTGAATGCATGGAGATCTTTCTTGTTTTGTGTCCCTTCTTCGATCACTTCTACCCCCAATTGCCTTGGGTACTTTTGGGTTTCTGAAGCGACCTGTGTATAAACTGAGACAGAAAAGCAGATGGCTTTGAGGGT